>NC_059227.1:16734936-17934936 GCF_020615455.1 Coregonus clupeaformis | reverse complement strand
ATCCGCGGACACTGTACTTTGATTATAAAGGTGTATTATATCAAAAGAGTTCAGCGTCAATTTACAGACATCTGCAGATATCTGGAGAACAACGGCCCAATCTCTTAATATGTTGTTTCTCCCGTCCTTTGTTCAAACATGGTATTTATCCTATGTAACATAAAATGGGTGGTTTTAGATAGACCAATCCCTGGCCTCCACATATATCCAAATGTCCTCTATTCCAAGAAGCCTATGTAGCAATGCTTTCCAGATGCTTCAGCAAAGCAGAGTAAAGTTAATCTATTACACCATTTGCAAACGTCAGCAAAATCATAGACCTTCAGACACTACAAATTTCCCCCCTTCGAGACTAATTAAGTCTCGAAAACAAAAAGAATAGGATTATGACAAATAACAATTTTTGTTCTTGAGTAACTTTAGCAATAAACCAAAATTTATGGAGAGTAAACACATGTTTATATAGACACATTTTTGTATGGAGTGTAAATAAATTGTTATGGAGTGTAAATAAATTGTTATGGAGTGTAAGAGCGAAAAACCTGTCTGGCAGCTTTCATTCCAAATATCCATCAATCAATCAAGACAGGAAAATTCTCTCACGGCCCCTCTGCCCCAGGCGACCACCTAAGTACTCCAGATCAATTTATAAATCTTTATCAATGCATTTTAAGCTATGATGCAATTGAATACACATGAAAACCGCAGAAAACAAAATACAATCAAAAATGTCCACATTCAGGCTGGTCGACCCATCGGACCCTCCTGTGGATTCTCTCTGTCCCTGCCTAGACCCAATATCCCTAAGCTTCAACAAAAACATCTGAGGTCCCCACATGTACCCAACAACAGAAAACATCATTCTTCAAAAATTAATACAGAAAGAATATAACACTGGAATGTAGTCCACTACACTGCTGCTCCTCCACAGTGTCGACTTTCAATGCAACGTTGATGATGGAATCTGAACATTTCCACACCTTCCTTGTTCCACTTCCTCCAGTCCATTCATATTGTCCATGTTTGAGTATTTGAATCCCACTCTCCACATCCCCATATACTTCTGGAAGAAAAGAAAACACCAACCAGTATCTTTTGCAAAACAACACATGCAAATTAAAACATCAATATCAACAATAATATAAGAATGATATATAAAATGATATATAAGATGAATCACATTCCATTTCCCCCTTTGATTCATAAGAAAATACTAAATATCACAATAATATAATTATCCCACAATCTGTTAGGCTTTGTGGGGACTCAGGCGCAGAGACGGACACACGGACAAAGAGGGTGAATTAAGATGTTGTTTATTCAGCGTGTTTTGGCAGAGAGAAGTAGTTCAGGGTGGAGCAGCTTCAGACCGGGGTAGGAGCTGAGTGGGGTGGAGAGCCAGTAGCACTGAGAGCTGGATGACGAGGATATCAGACAACAGATGAGCAGGTTGCGGCGTGGGAGTGGCAAGCAGGCAGGCAGCAGGAACAGACGGGATCTGGTCGAAGGAGAGACAGGTTACAAACGTGGCAGAGACAACTATAATGCTGAGAGGGTAACAACTAAACTGAGATTGCTGTACGGAGCCAAGTTACCACAGGTGGTGTAGGAACGAACTGGCGCTGGAGAGGTGGCCAGCCCGGGTAGATAACTGCTGGTTGATTGGTGACAATGAGCTGCAGCTGGATGTAACTGAGCAGGAGAGAGAATGGCCACGCCCCCTGACCTAGATCCTCTGACTGGGCTGCACAGCGGGAGGAGACAGACACAGACAACACACACAGGGAAAAAGGGAAAAGGAAAACAAGCGGGGACAGGAACAACAGTGCCGGACCGTAACACAATCAGATATTCAACATTTCCTAGAGTTATTTAAACCCTAGTTTTCATAACTTTTTAGTCTGACTTTTTTTCCCCAATTTTTTCAAAAACCATTTCACTGATTTATCCACAAAACTCTTTCCCATTTTCTGAGGATATTAAATCGAGAAATTCCCACCTGCTTATGACTTCTTTACACAAGAACTTTGCAACCGACTGAGCATCTTTTAGCTTAGTTGGACATCTTACGCACCTCTTGGTGTAGGAATGTAACCAAGAATAACAGTCACACCCCTGCAAACATTATTTTTCAGACAGATTGTGCACCTGCCTATGACATAGTCAACCTGTTCAAGCAAATATAGTTCCCAAAAACCATACTCCTTTGTGATCTTTCTCCTAACCTCCCCCCTTGCAACATTAGCTAACCCATGTGCTTCCTAAATCATCAGGCCTAATAGGTCTAGAGGCGCTACTATCAACCCCTCATGGTTTCTCCAAAGACAACAAAGGCATGTTACTCTGAGGATTTTTTATTGTCCTCAAAACACCTGCTTTCGAAAGTCCTTCAATTTGTGGTTCGATACCTTGGATTGCTTCATCTTTCAATGGATACTGATTCTTCCAAGGAGGTCTGGCTCATGGTCGAGGTTCAACTTTCACCGGTTGGGCTGATTTCACAAGTCCAATATCGGTACTGTGTTGAGACAACAAACATTCTGGAACTTGTTGCAACATCTCCTCTTTCATAGGGTCTGAATCCATCTTCACACTGCAAATAGATTCATGTGTCATCCGTACAGCTTGTGGCTGTCCTTGTCCTTGAGCCGAAATCATGATTTTGAGAAATCGCTGATCTTCACTCCTCTAAATCGCCAAATTCTCTTTCATCGGTACAAAAACAGCTCTCCTATTTGCTTCTGCTCATAGCCTTCAGAAACCAACAAGGTCACATGTGGCACACTCTTCTCAATCTCAAATTCTTTATCCAGATAATCGTCTGTGTTTATCTTCATAGCTGCTCCTTGTGGTCCTAAAATTATGCAACATCAGCTGAGTTGAACTTTCTTTGGTTGATGACTCAACCATTCCTCTGAGTCCGATTGGGCAGCATTCTTGAAATACTTGAGCGTACAATGAAATGGATATTCCGGAAGCCTTGCATCTGGCATATTTGCCACAATGAATTTCACCCATACCTTAGCCTGCTTCAAAAAATCTTCACTGAGATTTCCAATCCAGAATACTGAAGAAGAATCCATCTCTGTCGTCATCAACAATTGGTAAACCTTTTCCTTTGGCACTTCTACCAGACAGCCGTCTGGTGTACATTTTATTGTACAGTTCAATTTACACAATGCATCTCTTCCCAACAATGCGATAGGTGTATGTTCTGATACCAGTATGGGTATTGTAATTTTCAGATTTTCATAGCAGAGCTCAATTGGTTCCGTAAGAGGAATCAGCTGTTTCACTCCCTCAAATCCGATTGTCCTAATTAGTTGATTGGATATAGGGAGATGTGTAGCATCTTCAGGCCGAACACAGGTAAAAGCAGCTCCGCTATCCGCCATCACTTCCAATGGTCGTTTGTTTACTTTCACCTCAATTGTTGGATCTTTTTCCGGTCCTGATGCTACCAGCTGACACCCCCCTTTCGGATCTTCTGGGCACCTCTAGAATCCTTGCTCCGGGCCCCTATAAGGGTTCACCGGTCCTCCAGATGATCTTGACTGGCCCCTGTATCTTCCTCTGAAATTCCCTCTGGTGTTTCCTCCTGGCCCATTACACTCACGGGCAAAGTGACCAACCTGTCCACAATTATAACACACTTCTGAAGATTGCTGGAAGTATGGCTTACATTTTCCTCCTCTTCCTCTTCCAAAGCCTTCTCGTCCTCTTCCTCTCCAATTCTGTCTCTGTCCAGAAACTGGCTGTGGATATGAAACAACTGGTATCGCTATTGGTGGCTGGTACAATTGCGGTTGGAACTGGTTCGGTTGAAGCTGTGGCAGTGATTGTTGATTTAGTGCACACTGATTCTGCATAACCAAAGCTTGTTTCTTCTCCTTCTTATTCTCCACCAGTTGTATTTGATTGAGTTTTCTGAGAGTTTCTTGGTCCTGTTCTTTCTGGTTGTGTTCCTTTTTCCGGTACAGATCCACTTGATGGGCTATATGATCTGTATAGACACCTTTTGTCATGCTTCCAAGTCCAACCACCTCTGCCAGTTTGCTCCTTACTGGTGAGGGCAGTCCCATCTGTAGTTTAGCTCTCAAAATTGACTGCTCAATTTGACTCATATCTGGATCATTTCCGGTAATATTTCTCCACACTTGATGAACTCTTGACACATAGGCTCTCGGATTTTCCAATCAGAATGTTGTCAGGATGCACATTTGTTGGAAACATATCTTTCAGTGCTCTCCACAGCCGATTTCTACTTGCAGCTAACAATTCAGGATCATTCACCGCAGTCCCCACATATCGATGAAGTCCAGCTCTCTGAAAAATTTCTTCCATACCTGGAATCCCAAGGAGATTAGCCAAAAGTCTCTTAATGTCTCCTATGGCAGACTGTATTCCCACCGTAATTTCTTCCAATTTTGAAATCCAAGGATATGCTCCATCTTGAAGAGTAGGCAGCTTCTCAAGTATATCTGACATATCGGTATTCTGCAAAGGCTTATACTCCAGGTTTTGTCCTCGAATTATCACTGGCATCATCTTCTTACTTGTGCTCCCTTGTCTTGGCCTCAATGTATACTTCTTCTCCAATTCTTGGGATCCTTTTTTCAGCAGTTTTTTCTTCTGTATCTTCAGCTTCTTGAGTTGTTCTTCCAGTTCTCTTACTTCTTCTAAATTATTGGCCTTATCCAGGCATGATATGCATCGATATGCATCGATCTATATCTTTTTCTATTTATTCTGTGCTAGTCATTGTAGGATAAAATCCTCTTGAATATGAAGCACCTTTAATCTCTAAATCTTCATCGCTGTCTCCATCTTCACTTTCATCAGAACTCGAATCTCTTGTATTCTTCTTCTTCCAACTTCCATCACCCCTTCTTTCCGCTCTGGCCAACCTCTGTCTGATCACAGGGTCATATCCACCCATGATCTCTTCTGAATCACTCTGATCATCATCATCATCATCATCATCATCTTCAAGTTCCATCCTCCTGAACCTCACTCCACCCTTAGTTTCCAGACATCTCGTTTTCTTCTTACTTTTGGAGTTTGGATGAATCTTTATGGTCGTTTCTGCTTGTCCTCTCTCTATTATTCGTTCATCTTCATCTCTGATGCAATAATCACCCTCCTGAATGATCACTGGAAGCTGAGGATAGACGTCCTTAAACTCTACTTCTTCCTCGTAAGGTAGGGGTCTTTTTGCTGAATCCATATGTGAGAAAGGTGTATTGACTTCTGCCATTAGTTTTTCTGTTACCTTCACCTCGTTTGCCATTTTCTCTATACCTCTGTCTCTTTTATCTTTTGTATCTTTTATCAGTTTTTGTCCTTCATTTTCAAACAGCTTAAGAACACCCAGCTCTCTTTGTCTCTTTTCTTTATGTTGTTCCCCTTTTTTCCCCTTCTTTTGATCTGCCTTATACGTGGATACAAGCACTTGCATTATCTTGATGACGTCTGGGTTAAGAGTCCCTTCCACTGGCCATGGTTGTTCAATGTCAGGCCAACGTTTAATCCATTTTCCAGATAACCTTGCAATACCATTAACTAGAGGATTACTATTTTGTACTACATCAACAGGAGTAATTACTTTTGTAGTTTTGATGTCCTTTTTCCCCATTGTAATGACTCTTTTATATGTTTCCCTCCTTTTTTGTTGTTGTTGTTGTTTTTTAAATTAAAAATAATCAATTAATTAATTAATCAATATATCCATTAATTTTATTTGACCAAATTATTGATTAATGGCAATCTTACCACATCCGATCAGGAAAAGTAAAGGAAAGTAGTCAACTTCAGAGCAATCCAAAAAAGAAAGACCTGTAATCCAGCAACACTACAGCACTCACAAACCAATTGCTTAATAATCACCCAATTACCTTAATTTTACAGAATAATGTCAGTGCTGGATTTCCAACACAACTCTAATCAAAACAACTCATTCACAAAAACCCTAATGTGCAATTCTCAATTACATCAATTTATCAGTCTGTTGCCAAGTTCCTGTGAAATGGTCACAACATGAAATATTCTATGCATACACAATGTATCTATTATATCCTGTAAGGGAAAGTAGGTTTTGTGGATAGAACAGTACTAGCCTTAATTTGACTTGATCCGTTGCAGCACACCCTGTCGCTTGATGTACTCGTCAGCACCTCCTCTCTCTCTCTCTGTCTCCTCCTTCTCGTCTCTCACATGACAGAAGAACAAAGGAAACAGACAACAATTTAGTATTTTATGCATACCTATGTTCACATTCGCGCTAAGAAATAAGCAAACAGCTTAACTCAGGAATATTATAAATAGCGCAATAACATTTTATTTTATTTATTTATTTAATCATTTTTTAATCCGTCAACATATCTCTCATTTATCAATTCAATAGATCTCAATCAAATAGTTTCATAGTTAAGCAACAGCCGATTTAACAAACAGAACACTCAATTCGTGTGTAAGTCTCCCCCTCCCTCTCTGTCTGCTCTGAGTCTGCGTCTCCCAGCAACTCAGTGCAGGCAGGGGAGTGGCATATTTGCTCTACGTAACTCTAAACTCATAAAATCCCACGCATGCGTAGTTCATTCACCAATGCGATTTCAGAGTGAAAGGACCTCTCCCAAGCAGCTCTCTCCAAGCTAAACAACAGAAAGCAGACAGAGCAGCTGTTCCTCCATTTCCAACACAGACAAACAGTAACACTTAACAAAACTCACAAACCAACACAGAACATAGAACACAAATCCTACTTCGAAGTTTCTTATCTTCACTTATTCTAATCTGCAGATTTATAGTTATTTTCTTATCCATTACAAATAATCGTCCTCCCAGGGGCTCATAGTTTTTTAACAAGTATTAAAAGTTCTCTCTAATGGAGACTCATAAGGTTTTAACCATAACTAACATATTTCCTTACAAAAAACTAAAACCCCTGTTGTCATAGCCTTAGTCGACACACAGCTGGAACACAGCAGAGACCTCCCCATGTACACACATGCATAGGCTCTCTTTTGTCTCACACACACACACATATTCAAAGAAGAATGCATCCGTTCATACAATACACTAAGCATGCTACCGTCGCTCCTTATTTCTCATTGTTCCTTCCTAAATTTGTGCTACCTCGAGTTGCAGATATTCAATGAGAGGTTACTTCGAACATATACTTCGTCAACTATATTTCGAGAGGTAACGTGCAATGGAATGTATCTTCCACAAACTCACAGTTCCCAGAACTGACCCGAAAGTCAACCTAGTGACTCTCCTAGGATTTATGGCCCATCTTATGGCCCAGCTTCCTTAAATCAGCGACATCCTAAAAGTATACTTTTTCCTTATTTCCTGGCCTTATTCCTTCATGCTATTCCTGGACACTCCTTTTAATTTTATTCAAGCCAAATATCCGTGTGCCCAGTGTTAATAATTCCTATAGACACTCCCCCCTGTTTGCGTTGTTCCCAACACAAACTGTCACGACCCGGTGCGAGAAACAGTCACTAATAATTGTCAGAACCCAGAAGATGAGGCAGACACAGCTGTACTAGAGATGGTGGTTTAATTAAAGAACAAAATCTTCAGGCAAAGAAACTAAATCCACAATGTCCAAAAATAAAGCCAAGAGGCACAAAGAGGAAAACCTCCAAAAAACAAAAGAAACTCCACAAAGTGGTAAAAAACATTAGGGAAAAACAAACCTCAAAAGACTACTCAAACAAAACACAAGAACTAAACCAGAGAACCTCTGGAAAATCCCACCAGAGAAATATCTGTATAAAACAAGGCTTGGGCTGGGGCTGGGTGCTAACTTACAAACACTGAGCAAGGAACTGAGGAACACACAGGGTTTAAATACTAACAAGGGAATGACCTACAGGTGCAAACAATAATTAGAGCAAGAAAAACAAAAGGTACAAAAAAGGTGCAATGGGGACATCTAGTGACCAAAACCCGAACAGTCATGGCCAAAACCTGACAGAATCCCCCTCCTAGGAACGGCTCCTGACGTTCCTACCAGCCTTCTCAGGGTGGAGGGCCCTGAACTGACGAATGAGGTCAGGGTCCAGTATGTCCTTGGCAGGAACCCAGGAGCGCTCCTCGGGACCGTAGCCTTCCCAGTCCACCAGATACTGCCAGGACCGCTGCACCCGGCGGGAATCCAGTATCCGGTGGACGGTATAAGCCGACTGGCCACCGATGACACGGGGCGGAGGGGGGAGGTCTGCCTGCCGGGATAAGGGGAGAAAAAACAACAGGTTTTAATAAAGAAATGTGAAATGTTGGATTGATCTTAAGTGATCTGGGTAAGTGCAGGCGAAAAGTAACGGGATTGACTCTCCTGGCAATCTTAAAGGGACCGATGAACCTCTGGGACAGCTTTCGAGACTCCACCCGTAGTGGTAGGTTCTTAGTTGAGAGCCATACTCTCTGGCCGGGGTACAGGGTAGGACCGGGACGGCGACCTCTGTTGGCTTGTCGTTGGTACTGCTGAGAGGAACGCAGAAGATTAAGACGTGCCTTCTTCCACGTAAGCCGACAGCGTCTGATGAACCTCGAGGCTGAAGGCACTCTGACTTCTGCCTCCTGGTCCGGGAACAATAGAGGCGCATAGCCAAACTGACACTCATGCGGGGACATACCAGTGGAGGAGGAGCACAAGGTGTTGTGCGCGTACTCGGCCCAAACAATGAAGGATGACCAAGTGGACGGGTTGTTGGAAACCATGCATCTGAGGGTGGTTTCCAGCTCCTGATTCATCCTCTCAGTTTGGCCATTGGACTCCGGATGGTACCCTGAAGATAAACTGGCCGTGGCCCCTATGAGTTGGCAGAAGGCCTTCCAAAACCTTGAGGCGAACTGGGGACCTCTGTCGGAAACCATATCTTGCGGAATCCCAAAGACTCGGAACACATGGTTAATCACCAACTCAGCTGTTTCCTTGGCAGAAGGTAATTTGGTCAAAGGAACAAACCTGGCCGCCTTAGAAAACCTGTCGATGATGACTAGGATCGTAGTATTACCATGGGACGGAGGAAGGCCAGTAATAAAGTCCAACGAGATATGGGACCAGGGTCGGTGGGGAATAGATAGAGGGTGAAGGAGTCCTTGAGGGCGGAGGTGAGAAGATTTGCCCTGGCAGCACACGGAACAGGCCTTGATGAAAGTGGCAACGTCTTCTTTTATGGTGGGCCACCAGAACTTACGCTGGATGAACTCCAAGGTGCGGCCTACGCCCGGGTGACAGGTGAGGCGAGAGGAGTTCCCCCACCGAAGGACTTGGGACCTTGCTGCCTTGGGAACAAACAACCGATTAGCAGGACCTCCTCCAGGGCCCGGTTCGATGGCTTGAGCTTGTTTCACGGTATCCTCCACTTGCCACGAGATCGGAGCCACGATCTTAGCGGCCGGAAGGACAGTCATGTCAGTATCTTCTCGAATGGCAGGAGAGTAGATTCGTGACAAGGCGTCCGGTTTGAGATTCTTCGACCCGGGTCTATAGGTGAGGATAAACTGAAATCGGCTGAAGAAAAGAGACCATCGAGCTTGTCTGGCGTTCAACCGCTTCGCCTGCTGGATATACTCCAGATTCTTGTGGTCCGTAAGCACTTGAAACGGTTGAGAAGCCCCCTCGAGCCAGTGTCTCCATTCCTTCAATGCCATCTTAACCGCTAGGAGTTCACGATCCCCCACATCGTAATTCCTCTCGGCCGGGGTAAGCCGGTGAGAGAAGAAGGCGCAAGGATGAAGCTTCTTGTCTTCACCCCTCTGAGACAGGACAGCTCCAACCCCAACCTCTGATGCGTCTACCTCCACCACAAAAGGTTCATCCGCCGTTGGTAGTGTCAGGATGGGAGCAGAGAGGATGCGCTGCTTGAGTCCTTGGAAGGCCGTCTCAGCTTCTCTACCCCACAGAAACCTTGTGTTGCCACCCTTGGTTACCGCCGAGAGAGGGGCTGCCACCGAGCTGAAGTTCTTGATGAACTTGCGGTAAAAATTGGTGAAGCCCAGGAAACGCTGAACTTCCTTAACGGACTTGGGGGTGGGCCAATCCGCTACCGCCTCTACCTTCTTGGGGTCCATCTGGACTTGTCCGGGTTCCACTATAAATCCCAGGAATTGTACTTGAGAGGAATGGAATTCACACTTCTCCGGCTTAACGTACAAATGGCTGTCTAGGAGGCGTTTGAGCACTTGTCTGACATGCTTAGTGTGTTCTTGAAGGGAGCTCGAAAAGATGAGGATGTCATCCAAGTAAACAAACACAAAGATGTTAAGCATATCCCTAAGCACATCGTTTATGAGCGCTTGGAACACAGCCGGAGCGTTGGTCAGGCCGAAGGGCATCACCGAGTATTCGTAGTGACCAGTAGGCGTGTTGAAAGCGGTCTTCCACTCGTCCCCGGGTTTGATCCGCACAAGATGGTATGCGTTCCGCAGGTCAAGCTTAGTGAAGACAACTGCTTCCTGGAGCAGCTCAAAGGCTGTGGCCATAAGGGGGTAGCGGGTAGCGGTTACGGACGGTTATGGCATTGAGTCCCCGGTAGTCGATGCAAGGTCGTAATCCACCGTCTTTCTTGGCCACAAAGAAAAACCCTGCTCCCGCCGGGCGAGGTAGATGGACGCATGAGGCCTGCTGTCAGAGCGTCCTTGATGTAGGTATCCATAGCAGCTCGTTCGGGAGGAGAAAGGGAAAAGATCCGACCCCTGGGAGGGCAGGTCCCCGGCAACAGGTCGATGGTGCAATCGTAAGGTCTATGGGGTGGTAGTTTGGTGGCCCTCTGTTTGCTAAATACCAGTTTGAGGTCATGGTAACACTCGGGAACTCGGGACAAGTCGATGGATTCTAGAGACTCGGAAGGAGAACTCTGGGAACTCGGGAAGATACAAGTGGCTTGGCACGTAGGACCCCACTGCTTGATAGTGCCCACAGACCAGTCGATGTGAGGGTTATGGCTGTGAAGCCAGGGATAACCAAGGACGAGAGGAAACTCGGAACAGGAGATCAGATGAAAGTTCATCACTTCCTGGTGTTGGGAAACTGAAAGTCGTAAGGGGGTAGTGGCACGAGTGACAAGTCCAGATCCCAAAGGACTTCTATCCAACGTAGTAACCCTTATGGGGTCACTTAGAGGTTCAGAAGGAACGCCATTCTCCTTCGCCCAGATCCCATCCATGAAGTTACCTGCGGCTCCAGAGTCTACCAAGGCTTGAAGAGAAAACTCGTGGTCGTCCCAGGAAAGGGTAACTGGAATGAGCAGGCGGGAGTTGGATGGATGGGAGGAGGTTATGTTTCCCGTTACAGTCCTCCCAGGCCTGCACGGGAGAGTGCGTTTCCCTGGAGCCCGGGACACGTGGAGCGGAAATGGCCCGGTTTGCCGCAATATAGACAGCATCGCTCCCTCATCCGGCGGTCTCTCTCAGCCTGGGAGATGCGTCCAACCTGCATGGGTTCTGGTGGAGCCAGCGAGGATAAAGGTGGAGACTCGGAGCTGGAACCGATAGGAGCTAGGGTGAGCGGTCTATGGTTTTGTTCTCTCTCTCTCAGACGCTGGTCTATGCGTGAAGCCAACTTGATAAGGGACTCGAGGTTGTCCGGTGGTTCCCGAGTGGCCAGTTCATCTTGGATGGTGTCAGAAAGACCCTTCAAAAAAACACACTGTGAGCGCCTCGTCGTTCCAGCCACTTGCTGCTGCCACAGTGCGGAACTGGATGGCATAGTCCGTCACGCTGCGCCGACCTTGGCGGAGAGTCAGGAGCTGTTTGGCTGAGTCAGGGCCGTTGGTAGGACCTTGAAACACTCGCTTGAATTCTTCAGCAAAGGTAGAGTAGCTGGCACAGCAGGGACTTTGGGCATCCCACACAGCAGTAGCCCAGGCTAGGGCCTTTTCCGACAGCAGGGTGATGATATATGCTATCTTGGACCGGTCGGTGGGAAACGACGATGGTTGCAGCTCAAAGGAGAGAGAACATTGGGTGAAAAACCCCTTACAAACACTCGGATCCCCTGAGAACCGTTGGGGAGGCGGCAGACGAGGTTCAGCCAGGGGATTAACTGCCAGGGGCCCTTGAATCGGATGAACTGGAGCAGAAGCGGTTGCCGGGGAAGTTCGATCCGAAATCTGCTTTATGGAAGTCAGCATCTCTGACAGAAGTTGAGAATGTCTAGCCATTAAGGCCTCTTGCTGAACCAGAGCAGCTTCGTGGCGTTGGACAGTCCCCTCATGGTAGGACAGCATGGAAAAAGGATCCTGGGTACTGGCTGCCTCTGGGTTCATAATAATGGCTCAGTGTTTCTGTCACGACCCGGTGCGAGAAACAGTCACTAATAATTGTCAGAACCCAGAAGATGAGGCAGACACAGCTGTACTAGAGATGGTGGTTTAATTAAAGAACAAAATCTTCAGGCAAAGAAACTAAATCCACAATGTCCAAAAATAAAGCCAAGAGGCACAAAGAGGAAAACCTCCAAAAACAAAAGAAACTCCACAAAGTGGTAAAAACAGCAGGGAAAAACAAACCTCAAAAGACTACTCAAACAAAACACAAGAACTAAACCAGAGAACCTCTGGAAAATCCCACCAGAGAAATATCTATATAAAACAAGGCTTGGGCTGGGGCTGGGTGCTAACTTACAAACACTGAGCAAGGAACTGAGGAACACACAGGGTTTAAATACTAACAAGGGAATGACCTACAGGTGCAAACAATAATTAGAGCAAGAAAAACAAAAGGTACAAAAAAGGTGCAATGGGGACATCTAGTGACCAAAACCCGAACAGTCATGGCCAAAACCTGACACAAACAAATTTAGAAATTTAGAACGGATTCTCATCCCACAGCAAATAACAGCAAAGCGCAAAGTCCTTTGATGGTACATCTCCTCAACGCACACACACAGCACACGAACCGACCAGCGCCCAAAGTTGTGAGAAAGCTCACCGTATCTGCATGCCTCTTGAGTGGGAGTCACTTCGTAGCCCATGAATGGAACGCTGAGAAAAGACGCAACACGTCCCAAATCCTCGTCGCCATGCTGTAGTGTCTGAGACAACGATGCCGATCATGCTGTGATGATAAGAATTCCGCTGACGCTGTACTTTGATTATAAAGGTTTATTGTATCAAAGATCACAGTATCAATTTACAGACATCTGCAGATATCTGGAGAATAACCGGACCCAATCTCTGATATGTTATTTCTCCCCGTCCTTTGTTCAAAACATGGTATTTATCCTGTGTAACATAAGATGGGTGGTTTTAGATAGACCAATCCCTGGCCTCCACATATCTCCAAATGTCCTCTATTCCAAGAAGCCTATGTAGCAATGCTTTCCAGATGCTTCAGCAAAGCAGAGTAAAGTTAATCTATTACACCATTTGCAAACGTCAGCAAAATCATAGACCTTCAGACACTACACAAGCTATATAAAATAAAATCTAAGTTTATGTGTCACATGCACGGGATACAGAAGGTGCAAATGGTACAGTGAAGTGGTTACTTGCATAGTAGCAATATCAAAAACAGAAAGTGTCCAGATAAAAATATTTTATAAATATTTTATCATTATTAGATGACGCTTACCCGACACACTTGTCTAAATTGATGGGTCATGTGAAGGAAATGCTATAACCCCCCCCCGCCACATCTAGCTAAGTGGATGTGTCACTATTGTCTAGACATATACAAAATACAATAGATGGCCGTAATCACCCCCAGACACACCAAGCTAATTTGGTGGGTCATGTAATAATCCGGCCAAAGTGGAGTCTTTTGTTTAGACATGTAGCTAGCTAGGTAGCTAGCTAACTAAACAATGAACCGACATAATCCCAACTCATACTACTACCAATACAAACATTGTCATAGCTGTAGTCTGAATCTGCAGGTAGCTAAAGCTAACAAACTAGGTTCAATGTTACCTAGCTAACATTAGGCTATAACTAGCAATGCAAATGGCTTTCTGATTCGAATAATATTACTACCCAGATCATACACGTAACGTTAGCTAGCGAGCCAGCAAGCTAACATTTGCCAGCTAACTAACAGTACGCTTTAACTTGCAATAAAATCTACTTTCTGACAAAATTAGAAACTTATATCTGTAAATGTAGCTAGATTCTTACCTGTATACATGGATGAGCGCTTCATGGCAGACTGGAACCATTTATCTCTGTTTTGTTTGTAGCTACATCTTGGCCAGCGTTGTGTCAAGTCACTCTTGTTCACACTGACTGTGGCGTGTGCAGAAAGTAGCCCATCACTTTTTCCAACTTATCTGTCGATAGCGCCTGCTAAATTCAGGGCATCAATGTTGTTGAGAAAAGTAGCAAAACTTTTGTAGTTCTAGATGTCTAACGTTATATCTTTAAAAAACGGCGCGGTAGGTAGGACTGTCAACACATACTGAACAGCTCACGTTATAGACAGAAGCATGCTACATGGCAGACCAATCCAAACTCATCTCCCGGCATGTCCAGCCCATCCATTATCTCAGCCAATCATGGCTAGCGAGAAGGTTCCTGTATTTTACCATGGCTAAACCAACTAGGCTTGTAAAACACTTTTATTCGTATTTATGGATGGAATACAAGTTTGTTATTAAGGCACATGAAAGTTCACATGTTCCAGAAGGCATTTCTGGCAAAAAATTCATTTTGATAAAAAAAAATTATGTTTACGTTCAAATGCCGCTCCTGTGAAGTAGTGACGTGCGACATACACCTAGTTTCCTGAAACGAGTCACATTTGCCTTGTTAGTGCTAATCAGACATTGCAGTGCATTTCAACACTGCTGTATCAGATGCCTTGCAAATAGCTTGGGGCTATGACTCAGTGAACTGATGCTTTTTTCCCCAGTGGGGTAATTGTGCTTTTGTTCTGTTTTGCACCAATGGAATCAGGACATATTTTCTATTTGGAATTTCAGACCCTGCACATTAAAAAAGCATTCCTGCAAGCAACTCTTTTAAAACTACCCTTAAACAAGGCAACAGTAAACATTTCAAACAATTCAAACTCGACTATACTGTCAAGTAACAAAACATGTGCCCGTTGCAGCGCCCCCGTCTGGCCGATATGAATGTTCTTGCATATGTTGAGTTTTGACGGTGTTTGCAACAAGTGTACCAAATGTTCTTACAATACGAATATCTGTAACTGACTTATATGCATTTATGTGTCAGACCACGCCCACGTGAATGTTTATTGGTCATGGAGGACATGTTGTTTTGGGTACTAGTCTGGAAAATATTGTGTTGAGAGACCTTTGTCCATATCAAGTTTCGGTCATTCGGTTCCAGAGGAATAGCGTTTAATTGTTTTTCACAAAATGAAAGATGATGGAAAATCCATCATGGCAGACTTTTCCTGAGGAAAAAGGAAATCAGTCAATTGAAATAAATAAATAATGCCCTAATCTATGGATTTCACATGACTGGGAATACAGATATGCATCTGTTGGTCACAGATACCTTAAAAAAAGATAGGGGTGTGGATCAGAAAACCAGTCAGTATCTGGTGTGACCCATCTGGGTGGCTGGTCTCAGATGATCCCGCAGGTGAAGAAGCCGGATGTGGAGGTCCTGGGCTGGCGTGGTTACACGTGGTCTGCGGTTGTGAGGCTGGTTGGATGTACTGCCAAATTCTCTAAAACGACGTTGGAGACGGCTTATGGTAGAGAAATTAACATTCAATTCTCTGGCAACAGCTCTGGTGGACATTCCTGCAGTCAGCATGCCAATTGCACGCTCCCTCAAAACTTGAGACATCTGTGGCATTGTGTTGTGTGACAAAACTGCACATTTTAGAGTGGCCTTTTATTGTCCTCAGCACAAGGTGCACATGTGTAATGATAATGCTGTTTAATCAGCTTCTTGATATGCCACACCTGTCAGGTGGATGGATTATCTTGGCAAATGAGAAATACAAACTAACAGGGATGTAAATAAATGTGTGCACAACATTTGAGAGAAATAAGCTTTTTGTGCATATGGAAAATATCTGGGATCTTTTATTTCAGCTCTTGAAACATGGGACCAACACTTTACATGCAGCGTTTATATTTTTGTTCAGTGTAGGTTCGTATTGTGCAGTAACTACAATGTTGTTGATCCATCCTCAGTTTTCTCCTATCACAGCCATTAACTGTAACTAACTGTTTTAAAGTCACCATTGGCCTCATGTTAAAATCGCTGAGCGGTTTCCTTCATCTCCGGCAACTGAGTTAGGAAGGACGCCTGTATCTTTGGAGTGACTGGGTGTATTGATACACCATCCAAAGTGTAATAACTTCACCCTGCTCAAAGGGATATTCAATGTCTGCATTTTTTTATTTTGACCCATCTTCCAATAGGTACCCTTCCTTGCGAGGCATTGGAAAACCTCCCTGGTCTTTGTGGTTGAATCTGTGTTTAAAATTCACTGCTCGACTGAGGGACCTTACAGATACAGTGCGTTACAAAAGTATTGAGAAAGTTACAGACACATACATTTCATAGCCCCCACAAAAATGCTAACCTCCCCTGTTATTGTAATGGTGAGAGGTTAGCATGTCTTTGGGGTATGATATTTGTGCATCTAACTTTCTCACTCATCGTTATTCATGATTCCTTCAGGATTATCCGTAATCATGGTAGCATCCACATTAATGTAGAAGTGTTTAGAAACATATTCTAGTCTTATTCTATTCTTAGTTTGAGGGTTCTATAGAAGCTTACCAACACACAGCATTTTCTCATCATGTTTGAACGTGAAGGAGATAAGCGAGACTAAGAGAAATTAAATGGGCTTTTTTTGTCGGCTGCTGCCACCTGAATTTGAGAGACACAGTCCTCCCTGGCGTGGTCATGCTGCTGGCAGCCACTCTCAAACTGCAGCAAGGAAAGGAAAAAAGAGAGGGAACAACTTATCACAGCTCCAGGGTTAATTAAAACGGCAGGATCACCCGTGCCTGTCTTGCTGTGGATGCTGCGGTTTGACTTAAAGGACCTTACTACTGTAGCGCACGCTCTCCACTCTCCTCCACAGGCAAAGACAGGGAGGGGCATGGCAGTGATTTTCCATTTCCTGCTTCCACTCCAGCATGTGATGATGTGGCGTAGCTTAGACGCCAGGGAGATTTCAGGACCATGAGTCATTGCACAAGACATGCTACATCTAATATAAGGCTGGACATGGGAATCAACACAGAGAGAGTATGATGAGGGGGTGGTAAAGGCATTATCTTACCATCATGGAGGTCTTCTGTCAGTTCCTGTGTTGTGTTGTACTAATGTGTGTTGGTACAGTACAGGATGTTGCTAGAGAACACTGTTTCCAGTGAAGGAAATATGAGGGCAAATACAATCTCGATCAGGGAACATTCTGAAGTTTGAGGAAATTGCTTTAGAAAGTGCGGCTGCCAGAGGTTTGAGTAGGACAATTCTCTCTGAGGAGTGTCACAGTGACTCCTGAGGAATAGTGGGGAAAGGGACAATAGCTAGGACCTCTCCATCTTTACAATCTGCGGTACCAACAACAGAGAACATTCATTTCTAGAAGAGAGTAGATGTATTTTCATACTATCAAACCTCATTGACAGAGATTTGTAAGTAAACAAAATTACATATCTATTTAATGCAATGATTTAATGTTGACTGTCATCTTTTATTGATGATACTTTTCTATTGATCTCACTTTAATTGAGCATGTGCCATTGGCAACAACATACAATGTGCCACTGCACATTAAATACATACCAGCCAGCATATTGAGAGACATTTGTCAGAGCGAAACCTAAGACTGCACAGATTCATCATGTCATATGCCACTATTAAACCTTAAGTGCCCCTGGTGCCAGGCGTCACGTGACACACTGTTATCTAATGGTGGAGAACAACTGTCGATTAACTGCTGAGGAAGTTTACATAAAAAAAAAAACATTTTAGTCATTTATTAGCAGACGCTCTTATCCAGAGCAACAATTAGGGTTAAGTGCCTTGCTTAAGGGCACATCGACAGATTTTTCACCTAGTTGTCTCTGGGAATTGAACCAGCTTCCTTTCGGTTACTGGCCCAACGCTCTTAACCGCTAGACTACCTGCCGCCCCTAAGTTTATTAATTACATCACTTCCATGCTTGATATTCCCATCCTGCCTGACAGTTTTTTTTAACATGCAGAGTGACCACTCACTCAGACAACAACACCAGGCCTCCGACATTCCTCCAGGACCCAGGGAGTTTAGCAGGCCCCGAGCACACAGCCCCACTGATGAATAGGAATCTGTGGGCGAGAGAGCTGAGAGTGCTGGGTATAACCCTGAATGTGACTGCCTGGATGTAACTAATTAGCTAGTGGCGCTAACCTTAAACTGCATGGTTATTCTCTGCTGATTGGCTGTGTGTTAGCTAGCCAGGTCTATCCCGGCACACCACACCACACCACAGCGCTCCCCAACTATTGAGGCCAGGCTTAGTGAAGTAGGTCAGGGCTGTGAAACAGGCAGTCAACCACCATGGACCCAGCAAGTCCATCCGCTGTGACACTGGTGGAATAGCCCTCATTGGACCAGACAGGGTGAGACAAGGGGAGGATGATGGGAAAGAGGAAGAGGGAGGGAGAGAGGCAGAGAGATAAAAAATATTTCGAATTTTGAGAAGAAATAGAGAGACAGAGCCGAGAGACGGGAGGAAGCAGAGAGAACACGACATGATCTTTCTTCCACGTCTCAATAAGGACTTGTTCCGTACAAGCTTCCTCACACAGAGGCGATGAATGGCCATGTGTGTGAAGAAGTGATCCCCCCCAAAATACTGGTGCATTCCTCCAGGGGTCATGAATTCAGGATAAGGGGGAACAAAGAGGGATTCTGTGGGCCGCAATGATGAGATCACACACAGGACACACCAGCTCTGTCCCTGACTGTTATTCTTAGGGCACCGAACAGTGAGGCGACTGAGTCACAGGGCCTCAGGCCTAGAGTATAGCCTGCAGCAATACAGGGGGCAGTGTAGCCTGATTCTGTCCATCTGTCGGTTGTTCTATTAAACCGTCACTTTCTCTGTCTGGCTGTCATTGTGTGTGTCTGTCAGTCAGGCAGGAGAGAAGGTAGCTATCCTTTCCCTGGCTGATAGCTGGTTGAGATAGCATTGGCAAATGGCTATAGAGAGAAGGATTCTCTCCACTGATAAGAAACCCAGTGATTGCTCTGTGCTTGAATACTGCAGGCCACTAGTGTTTTACCTTATGTTCAGTGTGATATAAAAAATAATGGTATCTCTTCCAGTATCCAGTAAGAATTGATATTTTTTGTGTTTTATAGGTGGATTCAAAGCTAGTAACTGAGGTAATTTATCATACTCTGCATAGCTTTTATATTCAAAGTTCGACACACCATTGTGTTAAAGACTAAATCATAACTCTGGGTTAAAGACTTGTGTTAAAGACTAAATCATAACTGTGGGTTATTTTTACCATGCACCATTATTCGTGCAATCTTCTCTCTCACATACCACTGAGATGTGGAAAGCCCTGCTGTGTTATGTGAATTTATTCCATTAACGTCATACTACGGGAGCCATTATTCAGACTATTTTAGTGTAACACATTTTTGGGAACATTGCCTTGATTATTTCTGATGTTTGCATGCTTATACACACCAACACAAAACTTGATAGCAATCACGGACCGGTTGATGACAATGCATTGCATTAGGTGGTACATCCTAATAGCTTATTTCTGCTGGTATCTCACAAATTCACAGCTCAATAGCAATCACAGTTGATGACAATGCAATGCATTAGGAAGGACGCACAGTATGTTTGTGGTGTGCGTTCTTTCTTGGAACTGGGAGTGCTGTTTGTGTGGCAAAGCCTATTGATTACCTCTGACAATTGCCTTGGACTCTTTATTAATTCCCTTTTGAGTGTGAAGGTTTCTGAGGTGACTTGAAGTTATCGCAGAGTGTCAAGTCAATACCCAACTCATTACCATATTACACTGAACAAAAATATAAACGCATCATGTGTTGGTTTCATGAGCTGAAAAATCCCAGAAATGTTCCATATGCACAAAAAGCTTATTTCTCTCGAATTTTGTGCACACTTTTTTTTTTACATCCCTGCTAGTGAGCATTTCTCCTTTGCCAAGATAATTCATCCACCTGACAGGTGGCATATCAAGAAGCTAATTACACAGCATGATCATTACACAGGTGCACCTTGTGCTGGGGACAATAAAAGGCCACTCTAAAATGTGCAGTTTTGTCACACAACACAATGCCACAGATGTCTCAAGTTTTGAGGGAGTGTGCAATTGGCATGCTGACTGCAGGAATGTCCACCAGAGCTGTTGACAGAGAATTTAATGTTTATTTCTCTACCATAAGCCACCTCCAACGTCGTTTTAGAGAATGTGGCAGTACGTCCAGCCGGCCTAACAACTGCAGACCACGTGTAACCACGCCAGCCCAGGACCTCCACATCCGGGTTCTTCACCTGCGGGATCGTCTGAGACCAGCCACCTGGACAGCTGATGAAACTGAGGAGCATTTCTGTCTGTGAAAAAGCCCTTTTGTGGGGAAAAACTCATTCTGATTATCTGGGCCTGGCTCCCAAGTGGGTGGGCCTGGCTCCCAAGTAGATGGACCTATTCCCTCCCAGGCCCACCCATGGCTGCGCCCCTGCCCAGTCATGTGAAGTCCATAGATTAGGGCCTAATGAATTGATTTCAATTGACTAATTTCCTAATATGAACTGTAACTCAGTAAAATCGTTGAAATTGTTGCATGTTGACCTGGACCATGACCTGTACCATGTGCTGGACCATGACCTGTACCATGACCTGTACCATGACCTGAACCATGACCTGGACCATGACCTGGACCATGACCTGAACCATGACCTGGACCATGACCTGAACCATGACCTGGACCATGACCTGGACCATGACCTATACCATGACCTGGACCATGACCATGACCATGACCTGAACCATGACCTGGACCATGACCTGGAACATGACCTATACCATGACCTGGACCATGACCATGACCTGGACCATGACCTATACCATGACCTGGACCATGACCATGACCTATACCATGACCTGGACCATGACCATGACCTGGACCATGACCTGTACCATGACCTGGACCATGTATCATCAGTACCATTTACTTAAAGTAGCCTACTAACCTACAGTAGCTGATGGACGCAAAAGAACAAGCGATGGAAGCATGCCTGGCAGTTGAATATGCTAGAAATATGCACCATCATAGTCCTGTCCACCTGCTGTGTCTGGCTGCTGTGTCTGGCTGCTGTGTCTGGCTGCTGTGTCTGCTGTTGGAATGGTGATGTATTGTAGGACTCAAGGAGCTGCCAGTGCGTGGATTAAATATGCATCTCCTGGTTCTGCAGTCATCGTTCGTTTTATGTCCGCAGGCAGTTGGGTAGGCAGGCAGTTGGGTAGAGAGAGAGAGAGAGAGAGAGAGAGAGAGAGAGAGAGAGAGAGAGAGAGAGAGAGAGAGAGAGAGAGAGAGAGAGAGAGAGAGAGAGAGAGAGAGAGAGAGAGAGAGAGAGAGAGAGAGAGAGAGAGAGAGAGAGAGAGAGAGAGAGAGAGAGAGAGAGAGAGAGAGAGAGAGAGAGAGAGAGAGAGAGAGAGAGAGAGAGAGAGAGAGAGAGAGAGAGTGAGAGAGAGAGAGAGAGAGAGAGAGAGAGAGAGAGAGAGAGAGAGAGAGAGAGAGAGAGAGAGAGAGAGAGAGAGAGAGAGAGAGAGAGAGAGAGAGAGAGAGAGAGAGAGAGAGAGAGAGAGAGAGAGAGAGAGAGAGTCAATTGAAATAGAAACTGTTGTTCTTGCCTTCCGGCCCTCAGCAGGACAGTTCAGGTTCATCTGGATGCGGCTCAGAGAACACCAGGGAACTCTGCATGTTAACTGTGTCTTTATCTTACACTACCTTCTGCTCTGAATTTATAGGTGCATACTAGAGCAGAAGCAATTGGGGATTCTGAGATTCATCCTCCTTTGCCTGCTGGTGTCAGGAGATGCTGGTGTTTTGGCCCCTCTGCTAAAGCTTACTGTATTACAAGCTCTACACATAAGCAAGATTCGGAGTGTTGCAATGTCGTTTTTTCGCCAAAAAAGGGGTGGCTCCTTGTAATACGCTCTGGCATTCTACATACTTTTTTACTACCTGAAAATGTAGACACGCCTTTTCATTCCTTCCAGAGCCATGGGGGCAGTGTTGTTGCTTATTTCCTTCAAATCATATTTTATTTGTCACATGCTTCGTAGACCACAGATTTAGACTAGCAGTGAAATGCTTACCTACGGGTCCTTTTCCAACAAAGCAGATATAAAGATAAGATAAAAAATCAAATAAAAAATTGAAATACTGGCACAATGAATAACGAATAAAAATAAAGAGTAAAAATGACATGGCTATATACACTGAGTATACAAAACATTAAGAACACCTGCTCTTTCCATGTCATAGACTGACCAGGTGAATCCAGGTGAAAGCTATGATCCCTTATTGATGTCACTTGTTAAATCCACTTCAATCAGTGTAGATGAAGGGAAGGAGACAGGTTAAATAAGGATTTTTAAGCCTCATAACAATTGAGACATGGATTGTGTATGTGTGCCATTCAGAGGGTGACTGGACAAGTCAAAATATTTAAGTGCCTTTGAACAGGGTATGATAGTAGGTGCCAGGCGCACCGGTTTGTGTATCAAGTGTGTATCCCGTGTGTATCAAGAATGGTCCACCATCCAAAGGACATCCAACCAACTTGACACTACTGTGGGAGGCATTGCAGTTAACATGGGCCAGCATCCCTGTGGAACACTTTCAACACCTTGTAGAGTCCATGCCCCGACGAATTGAGGCTGTACTGAGGGCAAAGGGAGGGGTGTAACTCTGTATTAGGAAGGTGTTCCTAATGTTTGGTATACTCAGTGTATAGGGAGTAGAAAATAACATGGCTATATACAGGGAGTACCAGTACCTATTCGATGTGCAGGGGTACGAGGTAATTGAGGTAGATATGTACTGTACATATAGGTAGGGGTAAAGGGACTAGCAGCAGCGTATGTGGTGAGTGTGAATGTGGCATCAGTATACAGTGGGGAAAAAAAGTATTTAGTCAGCCACCAATTGTGCAAGTTCTCCCACTTAAAAAGATGAGAGAGGCCTGTAATTTTCATCATAGGTACACGTCAACTATGACAGACAAAATGAGAAAAAAAATCCAGAAAATCACATTGTAGGATTTTTTATGAATTTATTTGCAAATTATGGTGGAAAATAAGTATTTGGTCAATAACAAAAGTTTCTCAATACTTTGTTATATACCCTTTGTTGGCAATGACACAGGTCAAACGTTTTCTGTAAGTCTTCACAAGGTTTTCACACACTGGTGCTGGTATTTTGGCCCAGTCCTCCATGCAGATCTCCTCTAGAGCAGTGATGTTTTGGGGCTGTCGCTGGGCAACACGGACTTTCAACTCCCTCCAAAGATTTTCTATGGGGTTGAGATCTGGAGACTGGCTAGGCCACTCCAGGACCTTGAAATGCTTCTTACGAAGCCACTCCTTCGTTGCCCGGGCGGTGTGTTTGGGATAATTGTCATGCTGAAAGACCCAGCCACGTTTCATCTTCAATGCCCTTGCTGATGGAAGGAGGTTTTCACTCAAAATCTCACGATACATGGCCCCATTCATTCTTTCCTTTACACGGATCAGTCGTCCTGGTCCCTTTGCAGAAAAAACAGCCCCAAAGCATGATGTTTCCACCCCCATACTTCACAGTAGGTATGGTGTTCTTTGGATGCAACTCAGCATTCTTTGTCCTCCAAACACGACGAGTTGAGTTTTTACCAAAAAGTTATATTTTGGTTTCATCTGACCATATGACATTCTCCCAATCCTCTTCTGGATCATCCAAATGCACTCTAGCAAACTTCAGACGGGCCTGGACATGTACTGGCTTAAGCAGGGGGACACGTCTGGCACTGCAGGATTTGAGTCCCTGGCGGCGTAGTGTGTTACTGATGGTAGGCTTTGTTACTTTGGTCCCAGCTCTCTGCAGGTCATTCACTAGGTCCCCCCGTGTGGTTCTGGGATTTTTGCTCACCGTTCTTGTGATAATTTTGACCCCACGGGGTGAGATCTTGCGTGGAGCCCCAGATCGAGGGAGATTATCAGTGGTCTTGTATGTCTTCCATTTCCTAATAATTGCTCCCACAGTTGATTTCTTCAAACCAAGCTGCTTACCTATTGCAGATTCAGTCTTCCCAGCCTGGTGCAGGTCTACAATTTTGTTTCTGGTGTCCTTTGACAGCTCTTTGGTCTTGGCCATAGTGGAGTTTGGAGTGTGACTGTTTGAGGTTGTGGACAGGTGTCTTTTATACTGATAACAAGTTCAAACAGGTGCCATTAATACAGGTAACGAGTGGAGGACAGAGGAACCTCTTAAAGAAGAAGTTACAGGTCTGTGAGAGCCAGAAATCTTGCTTGTTTGTAGGTGACCAAATACTTATTTTCCACCATAATTTGCAAATAAATTCATTAAAAATCCTACAATGTGATTTTCTGGATTTTCTTTTCTCAATTTGTCTGTCATAGTTGGCGTGTACCTATGATGAAAATTACAGGCCTCTCTCATCTTTTTAAGTGGGAGAACTTGCACAATTGGTGGCTGACTAAATACTTTTTTCCCCCACTGTACAGTTGAAGTCGGAAGTTTACATACACCTTAGCCAAATACATTTAAACTCAGTTTTTCCACAATTCCTGACATTTAATCTTAGTAAAGATTCCCTGTCTTAGGTCAGTTAGGATCACCACTTTATTTTAAGAACGTGAAATGTCAGAATAATAGTAGAGAGAATGATTTATTTCAGCTTTTATTTCTTTCATCACATTCCCAGTGGGTCAGAAATTTACTTACATTCAATTAGTATTTGGTAGCATTGCCTTTAAATTGTTTAACTTGGGTCAAATGTTTCGGGTAGCCTTCCACAAGCTTCCCACAATAAGTTGGGTGAATTTTGGCCCATTTCTCCTGACAGAGCTGGTGTAACTGAGTCAGGTTTGAAGGCCTCCTTGCTCGCACACACTTTTTCAGTTCTGCCCACACATTTTCTATAGGATTGAGGTCAGGGCTTTGTGATGGCCACTCCAATACCTTGACTTTGTTGTCCTTAAGCCATTTTGCCACAACTTTGGAAGTATGCTTTGGGTCATTGTCCATTTGGAAGACCCATTTGCGACCAAGCTTTAACTTCCTGACTGATGTCTTGAGATGTTGTTTCAATATACCCACATAATATTCCTTCCTCATGATGCCATCTATTTTATGAAGTGCACCAGTCCCTCCTGCAGCAAAGCACCCCCACAGCATGATGCTGCCACCCCCGTGCTTCACGGTTGGGATGGTGTTCTTTGGCTTGCAAGCGTCCCCCTTTTTCTTCCAAACATAACGATGGTCATTATGGCCAAACAGTTCTATTTTTGTTTCATCAGACCAGATTTTTGTTTCATTCATCTCCAAAAAGTACGATCTTTGTCCCCATGTGCAGTTGAAAACCGTAGTCTGTCTTTTTTATGGCGGTTTTGGAGCAGTGGCTTCTTCCTTGCTGAGCGACCTTTCAGGTTATGTCGATATAGGACTCGTTTTACTGTGGATATAGATACTTTTGTACCTGTTTCCTCCAGCATCTTCACAAGGTCCTTTGCTGTCGTTCTGGGATTGATTTGCACTTTTTGCACCAAAGTACGTTCATCTCTAGGAGACAGAACGCGTCTCCTTCCTGAGCGGTATGACGGCTGCATGGTCCCATGGTGTTTATACTTGCGGACTATTGTTTGTACAGATGAACGTGGTACCTTCAGGCGTTTGGAAATTGCTCCCAAGGATGAACCAGAATTGTGGAGGTCTACAATTCTTTTTCTGAGGTCGGCTGATTTCTTTTGATTTTCCCATGATGTCAAGCAAAGAGGCACTGAGTTTGAAGGTAGGCCTTGAAATACATCCACAGGTACACCTCCAATTGACTCAAATGATGTCAATTAGCCTATCATAAGCTTCTAAAGCCATGACATCATTTTCTGGAATTTTCCAAGCTGTTTAAAGGCACAGTCAACTTAGTGTACGTACACTTCTGACCCACTGGAATTGTGATACAGTGAATTATAAGTGAAATAATCTGTCTGTAAACAATTGTTGGAAAAATTACTTGTGTCATGCACAAAGTAGATGTCCTAAACTACTTGCCAAAACTATAGTTTGTTAACAAGACATTTGTAGAGTGGTTGAAAAACTAGTTTAAATGACTCCAACCTCAGTGTATGTAAACTTTTGACTTCAACTGTATGTGCATGTTATGGGTGTGTGTGTGTGTTTGTGTGATCTATAGGCTGTTCATCAAAGTAGCGTATTTTGCATTAATAACCAAATATAATCTCAGCGACTGTTCCAACAGTAAACCAAACAAGAATCCACCCAAAAGGGTATTTTGTTTAGAAGTAATAACTAGTGATTCCAGGCTATTGTGAAATGGTAGAACCTGCTGTAGCCAACTAGGCAGACATATGCATTTTGACTTCTGACACTATGTAAATAGTTTTATTGTATGTTTGTACAAAAAGATTGTTAGTGTTTTCATGTCGGTTAATATTTGTAACGAGATCCTGCATTATTTGTGTATTGTACAATGTGAAATAAAAATAAAATGTTGATCACAAAAAAAATGACAATAAAATAACTGGGATAATGTTTTAGGTTACACCGGCAAGTATAAGAATATTTGCTAGGACATTTTTTTAAATTATAGATCTGATTGTTTTTAGCCAGGCTAAAGCCAGCTAGCCAGGCTGCCAGTGTGGCTACCCAATGAGCATGGGCTACATGCAAGGGATCGATTGTTGCAAGGTTCCATTGGCCCCATAGTGACGAATGATGTTGTTTTGATAGCTACGTTGCTCTACGCGGCTACATTAGCATGACTATGGGTAGCTACTGCGAGAGTTTGGACTTCTGTTAACAATTATGATGAGGGAAGTAGCTAGCTAGCTAGGACACTGGTACACAGTGTCCTTCGCCCCGCCCCGGAAGCAGCGATGACAAACAGTTGATGACAAACAGTTTTGCATAACAACTAGCTAGCTAGCTAGCTTCTTTAACGTTAAGGAAGTAATTCGTCACTATGGACCCGTGCAAATTAGGTAGCATGATCACGGAGACAGACACCCCTATACTACCCTATCCTTACAAGGACATCCCATCAGTGGACGCCACTTGTGAAGCTCAAACCCGCTGACTAGTGCATCTGATTCAATAAAGGGACAACACTGCAGTTGCAAATACCTTCCACACAGTATTACAATTTCATTGGTTCCCTACAGGTAAACAGAAATGAAACGAGCCTAGTTGCTGCCACTTCCCAGGCCAGTCAGGAGGGAGTGTGTCAGTGTATGTGTGTGGGTGTGAGACAAGCAGTCAGCCACAGCCGAGGGGAGCTGGTTTGAGAGTGTGAGAGACACTCCAGCCTTCTCCCTCTGCCCTCGCAGGGAAAGAGGATGTTCATCTGAGGAAAACAGAGGCAATGGAGCAAAAAAATGTAATGCGAGGGAGAGAGGCAGAGAATGAGTTATTGAAATGGACCCAGCTCTTGACATCCCAGCAACCAGTAGTCCATTCATGATTCAGGGCTAACTTCTCCCTGATAAAAACACAAGACACTTAAAACTTTCCTTGTACAACTTCACATTCTCACATCAAACCCCAGATGTTCTTGTCATGCTCTACTCTCATACCAGAGTACTCATACCAGAGTAATCATACCAGAGTACTCATACCAGAGTACTCATACCAGAGTACTCATACAAGAGTAATCATACCAGATTAATTGCCAGACTTCAGAATTTAGGTACGGTATTTAGATAGGTACGCTATTATCGGATTGAAATATTCATGACAGGAGTTCGCCTGAGTACCCTTTGATTACACTGTGGGAGCACATTAATTATGCATGGAGAGTTTCAGATTGTATCCACCAACTGCTGGAGTGAAGTTTCTGATATATCGTGTCTGGTAGAAAACCACAGGGCAATTATGAGAAACACAGATTCCCGGAGAGGGCTGAAACAGGCTCCCCGTCACCCCTGTCCTTGGTGTTCCGGACCTGGACAAAGATCAGGATAGTATGAGGTCACCTTAGGCCAGACACACTTGATCCTCCCCTGACAGCCAGACCCTCTCCTCTCAGAGTTCCATCCGAGGCTGTGTTCTCATTCCCTGTTTGGGGAATCAATTCAGTGAAATGTGGCTCTGGTCTGGTCCTGGGGGTCTGCGGTTATGTGGTAGTTACCCGTGTTTGAGAGAAGAGACGTGTTTGAGAAAAGAGGCAGCAGCCCTTTGATTGCATTGACGGCTATTGATCATTAACACCATAAGCTTGAATCAAACTGTGCTTTTAGCCCGAGGCTGAATACCATACTGTTGCAGAGAGATGTATTAATTTATCTGACGTCATGACACGTCCCGACCCCTTCTCACCCTGTTGTCCTGCTGTTCTGTTTATAATGCAGCTACTTAATAATAACTGCCTTGTTACTTCAGTCATTGTTGTGTGGCACCACTCTTCTCAGCTTTCACACTTTCATTTTCAAAAGAGACAGTGTGATTATGTCGACACGAGGTACTGTGTTTATCAGACCTCTATTATGCCTCCAAGGGAGACATCTTGTGTGGCATGATTACTGTATGTGATTGACCTAATTATTGCTGCAGTGCCTAGTGGAATTCTACACGTGTTATAGTCACAGTCCCCAATTGCCAGGCATTGACACTGAAACAGAACAATGAGAATTTTCTGTGTGGCATCCTCCTCAGGGAGTGGGGTCAGTTCATAGGGGCAATCAGCAGATGCTACATCCATTTCTTATTTTTTTATTTATTATATGTACCCATTGATTCTTGAAGAATATAACTTATAAATGCCTCATTAGCTTAGTCAACTGTCATACCCCATCAGAACCCAAAATATAACATTTACATTTACGTCATTTAGCAGACGCTCTTATCCAGAGCGACTTACAGTTAGTGAATACATACAGTGGGGAAAAAAAGTATTTAGTCAGCCACCAATTGTGCAAGTTCTCCCACTTAAAAAGATGAGAGAGGCCTGTAATTTTCATCATAGGTGCACGTCAACTATGACAGACAAATTGAGAATTTTTTTTCTCCAGAAAATCACATTGTAGGATTTTTAATGAATTTATTTGCAAATTATGGTGGAAAATAAGTATTTGGTCACCTACAAACAAGCAAGATTTCTGGCTCTCACAGACCTGTAACTTATTCTTTAAGAGGCTCCTCTGTCCCCCACTCGTTACCTGTATTAATGGCACCTGTTTGAACTTGTTATCAGTATAAAAGACACCTGTCCACAACCTCAAACAGTCACACTACAAACTCCACTATGGCCAAGACCAAAGAGCTGTCAAAGGACACCAGAAACAAAATTGTAAACCTGCACCAGGCTGGGAAGACTGAATCTGCAATAGGTAAGCAGCTTGGTTTGAAGAAATCAACTGTGGGAGCAATTATTAGGAAATGGAAGACATACAAGACCACTGATAATCTCCCTCGATCTGGGGCTCCACGCAAGATCTCACCCGATGGGGTCAAAATTATCACAAGAACGGTGAGCAAAAATCCCAGAACCACACGGGGGGACCTAGTGAATGACCTGCAGAGAGCTGGGACCAAAGTAACAAAGCCTACCATCAGTAACACACTACGCCGCCAGGGACTCAAATCCTGCAGTGCAAGACGTGTCCCCCTGCTTAAGCCAGTACATGTCCAGGCCCGTCTGAAGTTTGCTAGAGTGCATTTGGATGATCCAGAAGAGGATTGGGAGAATGTCATATGGTCAGATGAAACCAAAATATAACTTTTTTGGTAAAAACTCAACTCGTCGTGTTTGGAGGACAAAGACTGCTGAGTTGCATCCAAAGAACACCATACCTACTGTGAAGCATGGGGGTGGAAACATCATGCTTTGGGGCTGTTTTTCTGCAAAGGGACCAGGACGACTGATCCGTGTAAAGGAAAGAATGAATGGGGCCATGTATCGTGAGATTTTGAGTGAAAACCTCCTTCCATCAGCAAGGGCATTGAAGATGAAACGTGGCTGGGTCTTTCAGCATGACAATGATCCCAAACACACCGCCCGGGCAACGAAGGAGTGGCTTCGTAAGAAGCATTTCAAGGTCCTGGAGTGGCCTAGCCAGTCTCCAGATCTCAACCCCATAGAAAATCTTTGGAGGGAGTTGAAAGTCCGTGTTGCCCAGTGACAGCCCCAAAACATCACTGCTCTAGAGGATATCTGCATGGAGGAATGGGCCAAAATACCAGCAACAGTGTGTGAAAACCTTGTGAAGACTTACAGAAAACATTTGACCTTTGTCATTGCCAACAAAGGGTATATAACAAAGTATTGAGAAACTTTTGTTATTGACCAAATACTTATTTTCCACCATAATTTGCAAATAAATTCATTAAAAATCCTACAATGTGATTTTCTGGAATTTTTTTTCTCAATTTGTCTGTCATAGTTGACGTGTACCTATGATGAAAATTACAGGCCTCTCTCATCTTTTTAAGTGGGAGAACTTGCACAATTGGTGGCTGACTAAATACTTTTTTTCCCCACTGTATATATATATATTTTTCATACTGGTCCCCCGTGGGAATCGAACCCACAACCCTGGCGTCGCAAACGCCATGCTCTATCAACTGAGCTACATCCCTGCCGGCCATTCCCTCCCCTACCCTGGACAACGCTAGGCCAATTGTGCGCTGCCCATGAGTCTCCCGGTCGCAACAGAGCCTGGATTCGAACCAGGATCTCTAGTGGCACAGCTAACACTGCAATGCAGTGCCTTAGACCACTGCGCCACTCAGGAGTATAAGCATGGATTACTTCAATGTTTGTAAACAAAGTAAATGTAAACAAACACTATATAGGCACAAAACATGGTTAAAACTATAATTTTTTTTATCATGGATGGTCAGTCCTTGAATCCATAGCTCTGTCTATGAATTTGAGAGTGGTTAAATTTCTCCAGCCCCATCCCTTAGCGTTTTACAAAAACGGGTGGCGAGACGCTTTGTTATTGTTTCAACTGCTGATTCCCGCTTTAAAGGGTACATGTTCATTTTAGGGGAATAATTGACCATGCTTGTGATACCTTAGATATATATATATATATATACACTGCTCAAAAAAATTAAGGGAACACTAAAATAACACATCCTAGATCTGAATGAATGAAATAATCTTAAATACTTTTTTCTTTACATAGTTGAATGTGCTGACAACAAAATCACACAAAAATTATCAATGGAAATCAAATTTATCAACCCATGGAGGTCTGGATTTGGAGTCACCCTCAAAATTAAAGTGGAAAACCACACTACAGGCTGATCCAACTTTGATGTAATGTCCTTAAAACAAGTCAAAATGAGGCTCAGTAGTGTGTGTGGCCTCCACGTGCCTGTATGACCTCCCTACAACGCCTGGGCATGCTCCTGATGAGGTGGCGGATGGTCTCCTGAGGGATCTCCTCCCAGACCTGGACAGTCTGTGGTGCAACGTGGCGTTGGTGGATGGAGCGAGACATGATGTCCCAGATGTGCTCAATTGGATTCAGGTCTGGGAACGGGCGGGCCAGTCCATAGCATCAATGCCTTCCTCTTGCAGGAACTGCTGACACACTCCAGCCACATGAGGTCTAGCATTGTCTTGCATTAGGAGGAACCCAGGGCCAACCGCACCAGCATATGGTCTCACAAGGGGTCTGAGGATCTCATCTCGGTACCTAATGGCAGTCAGGCTACCTCTGGCGAGCACATGGAGGGCTGTGCGACCCCCCAAAGAAATGCCACCCCACACCATGACTGACCCACCGCCAAACCGGTCATGCTGGAGGATGTTGCAGGCAGCAGAACGTTCTCCACGGCGTCTCCAGACTCTGTCACGTCTGTCACATGTGCTCAGTGTGAACCTGCTTTCATCTGTGAAGAGCACAGGGCGCCAGTGGCGAATTTGCCAATCTTGGTGTTCTCTGGCAAATGCCAAACATCCTGCACGGTGTTGGGCTGTAAGCACAACCCCCACCTGTGGACGTCGGGCCCTCATGCCACCCTCGTGGAGTCTGTTTCTGACCGTTTGAGCAGACACATGCACATTTGTGGCCTGCTGGAGGTCATTTTGCAGGGCTCTGGCAGTGCTCCTCCTACTCCTCCTTGCACAAAGGCGGAGGTAGCAGTCCTGCTGCTGGGTTGTTGCCCTCCTACGGCCTCCTCTACGTCTCCTGATGTACTGGCCTGTCTCCTGATAGCGCCTCCATGCTCTGGACACTACGCTGACAGACACAGCAAACCTTCTTGCCACAGCTCGCATTGATGTGCCATCCTGGATGAGCTGCACTACCTGAGCCACTTGTGTGGGTTGTAGACTCCGTCTCATGCTACCACTAGAGTGAAAGCACTGCCAGCATTCAAAAGTGACCAAAACATCAGCCAGGAAGCATAGGAACTGAGAAGTGGTCTGTGGTCACCACCTGCAAAACCAGTCCTTAATTGGGGGTGTCTTGCTAATTGCCTAGAATTTCCACCTGTTGTCTATTCCATTTGCACAACAGCATGTGACAAGTATTGTCAATCAGTGTTGCTTCCTAAGTGGACAGTTTGATTTCACAGAAGTGTGATTGACTTGGAGTATACATTGTGTCTTTTAATAATATCCATGTCTTTTTGACGCCCATTCATTCGGTTTGATGGTGCCTTTTACTGTCACACTCTATCAGTGTGCTGCTGGGAGAGCACATCTGTCAATGGATGCCCTGTCTCTCTCTCCATTTTTACATTTTAGTCATTTAGCAGACGCTCTTATCCAGAGCAACTTACAGTTAGTGAGTGCATACATTTTTTATATATTTTTTTAGAATGGCCCCCCATGGGAAACAAACCCACAACCCTGGCGTTGCAAGCACCATGCTCTACCAACTGAGCTACTCTTCATCCCAGCCTGCCTCTTTCTCTGTCTGCCTCTCAGACTGATACTTTTCACCTGTCATGTTGACAAGGTCATTACAAATTAACTCTATTCATGTACCCTCAGGGGGTTTATTAAAGCAATTAACTGGAACAGCTACCAATTAAAGATAACAGCCAATAACAAATGTATCTCTGCAAAGCCTAATTGGCGACTGATGAGCAGCACCTATATGTTAGCATTTTCAAAACAGGAAGAAGACATTGAAGTGTGACGAGCTGTCGACGACACCCTACTTGGGGTTTATATGTTGTCCTGCTCTTCCAGTCCTGTTTTTCTGTATCTTCTTTCGAGGATATAGCCGAGCTAAGCATATCCATATCACAGTATATGGACACCAGTGTATTCCATCTCCATGACTGCTGCACGGTGTTCCAGTGAAGTGACTGTTGAGTTATTCAGTGGTGTCTGGATCATGCTCCTCTGTTAGGGAAGCAGTACCTGCACTGTCTGGAACATAGGCCTGTAGGCCTAGTTTGGTGTTATTAAACTGTGCATCTTTAATACCAGAAGGGTCATTTCAGAGCATGACTTTTAACAAGCAATTGTGATGTTAATGTCATGATCTTTTGAAAATTAACTACCGTGCTTCAAGGAATCTTTTAATGTGATGAGCTGTGAAAAAGTGTGTGACTTCAGTGTAGTGTTTGATGAGCAGAACAGGACTAAGCCAGAGGAGATTCAATGTTACACAATCAGAGGTGGTTATGTGTTATTGGACATCACTACATCTTATCTTTATACCGCAAGTCCAATTACACTTAAAAGTCATTGTCAGTTGACGTTGGCTGACTTTGACTCTTTGAATACATGCTACAGTATAACCCTGGGCAATTCCATGGTAATTACGCTGAGACTCAGATTTTTCACTTAAAAATGTATACCAAATAAAAACCATTGATTTTCAAAGTTTAACAAACCATAGAACTCTATGCACAAGGATGTTTTGTTGTTTAGTTTTTTTTAACACATTTACAGAAAGAACTTTGCAGATACAAAGTTTGGTAACAGAATAAAACTGAGGGAGATGTTACCATAATACAAAATGTTGCATCTGCACAGTTTTTCCTGTAAATGTTTTAATTTTTTATTTACTGTGTAAATTGTTCAAAATAGTCATTGTGCATAGAGTTGTATGGTTTGTTAAACTTTTAAATCAAAGGTTTTTGTTTAGCATACATTTTAAAGGTCAAATGCAACCGTTCTTATTTCAATATAAAATCATTTCTGGGTAACAATTAAGTACCTTACTAACCACGTTTCCATCCACAGTTTTTATGCGAGTAAAGTCATACTGTCAAAAAATAATAATAATCACGACATCTGTGATGGTAACAGGAGGTTTCAGTACAATTTTATAAATGCTGACAGATAATTTGTTTGTTCGACATTGTGATGAGTGTGATAGAAGGAGTCAGGCGCAGGAGGGTAATCACCGAATGCAGAGTTTATTCCGTCGTACATAAATAGCGCTGGATAGCGACAAACGAAACAGGCACAGGGGAAAATCTACCCTGGCAATACAAGGTAACGGTTGCTCCAACAATAACAGGCACAGGGGAAATATCTACCCCGGGAAATAACAAGGTACGAGTAGCTCCACCGAGCTACACTACTCTCACGAATAAACAATCACCCACAAGGACAAGGGGGGCAGAGGGAACACTTATACACAGACTAATGAGGGGATAAGAACCAGGTGTGTGTGATTGACAAGACAAGACAAATGGAATTATGAATAATGGAGCGGCAGTGGCTAGTAAGCCAGTGACGACGAATGCCGAAGCCTGCCCGAGCATGGAGGGGAGGCAGCCTCGGCGGAAGTCGTGACAGACATGGTGGGATGTTTTGTGTCTAAATGGCACACATACACAATCCATATGTCAATTGTCTGAAGGCTTGAAAATCCTTCTTTAACCTGCCTCCTCCCCTTCATCTACACTGATTGAAGTGGATTTATGAAGTGACATCAATAAGGGATCATAGCTTTCACCTGGATTCACCTGGTCAGTCTATGTTATGGAAAGAGCAGGTGTTCTTAATGTTTTGTATACTCAGTGTATATTAAACACAGGAAAATGATGTTGTTGACTGCACTGGACCTTTAAAGTAAAGAATTGGACTCTTATCAAAGACATCATACACAGTCCATTCTTGAACCACACATTATTCTCACCATGCATTGAAGGTTTGAATTAAATCTATTGAGTAAGTGGTATTTAAGTCAAGCAGACATGAAACACAAAACCATGATGCCTAGAACGTTTTTTTTTTAAAGGTTAGCATTGTAATTGGAAGAAACACATGGGTTTATCAATGTAATAATTTACATAAAAATTCTATTAAAATGTAATTGTTCTGTCTGACTTTTCCAATGGCCTGTTCTGCACCAGTCTGCCCAGATTAATGCCAGAGAGAGAGACGGTTAGAAAGAGAGGGTGAGAGAGGTAGAGGGGGACAGTGAGTCACCAGTGTAGTAGTGATGGGGGGGGGTCAATACAGTTACATATCGGGATATTTTCACGATGTATTGTTTTGACAATATTGCAATATTATTTTTGCGCTAGTTGGCTGTACCTGCACCAAAACCCCAGTATCTTTCCTTCATAGCTTGTTCTCGATCTACAGTACGTTTTAAATAAGGAGGCAATTTGTTTTCAGCTCTCTCCTGTCCCTCTGCAGCAGACATAAGGTGAGCAATATGTTTGGACCATGGAATCGCAATAAAATCACAGTATTGAATATATATAGAATTGTGAGAATCGCAATACATATCGTATCGGCACCTAAGTATCGTGATAATATCATATCTTAAGGTTCCTGGCAATTCCCAGCCCTGCAGTATATGGAGTTGGACTAGGGACTCAGGGAGTCTCGTCACCACAGGGTTCCCAGACAGCAGTGCAGACAGGCCAGGCCAGGGTCACACCACCAACAGTGTGTGTTTAGCACAGTCATGATCTCCTTAGATAATCACCTCCTGCTGCACTTGCTGTACTTTGTGTGTGAATATGCTTGTGCGTGTGTGTACGGGGCAAGGGGGTTAGTTGTCAGGGTGTAGACCAGGCCTCTCCCCAGGGGTCTTAGTTTCTGCTACTGGCCAGATGGTGCCCTGGGCCGCCTGGTGCCCTCCACTGCCACCCCTACCCCAGCCCCATCTGCTCTGCTCTGCTCCCCAGCCCCACCCCTACCCCAGCTCCATCTGCTCTGCTCCGCTCCCCAGCCCCACCCCTACCCCAGCCCCAGCCCCATCTGCTCCGCTCTGCTCCGCTCCCCAGCCCCACCCCTACCCCAGCCCCATCTGCTCTGCTCCGCTCCGCACCCCAGCCCCACCCCTACTCCAGCCCCATATGCTCTGCTCCGCTCCCCCAGCCCCAGCCCCACCCCTACCCCAGCCCCGGCCCCATCTGCTCTGCTCCGCTCCGCTCCCCAGCCCCACCCCTACCCCAGCCCCATCTGCTCCGCCTCCCCAGCCCCACCCCTATCCCAGCCCCATCTGCTCTGCTCCGCTCCCCCACCCCTACCCCAGCCCCAGCCCTACCCCCAGCCCCATCTGCTCTGCTCTGCTCCCCCCACCTCTACCCCTACCCCAGCCCCATCTGCTCTGCTCCGCTCCCCAGCCCCACCTCTACCCCACCCCAGCCCCATCTGCTCTGCTCCACACCCCAGCCCCACCCCTACCCCAGCCCCATCTGTTCTGCTCCGCTCCCCAGCCCCACCCCTACCCCAGCCCCATCCGCTCTGCTCCGCTCAGCTCCCCAGCCCCACCCCCAGCCCCATCTGCTCTGCTCCGCTCCCCAGCCCCACCCCTACCCCAGCCCCATCTGCTCTGCTCCCCAGCCCCACCTCTACCCCAGCCCCATCTGCTCTGCTCCGCTCCCCAGCCCCACCCCTACCCCAGCCCCATCTGCTCTGCTCCGCTCCCCAGCCCCACCCCTACCCCAGCCCCATCTGCTCTGCTCTGCTCCCCAGCCCCACCCCTACCCCAGCCCCATCTGCTCTACTCCGCTCCCCAGCCCCACCTCTACCCCTACCCCAGCCCATCTGCTCTGCTCCACTCCCCAGCCCCACCTCTACCCCTACCCCCATCTGCTCTGCTCCGCTCCCCAGCCCCACCCCTACCCCGGCCCCATCTGCTCTGCTCCGCTCCCCAGCCCCACCTCTACCCCTAGAAACACCCCTACCCCAGCCCCATCTGCTCTGCTCCACTCCCCAGCCCCACCTCTACCCTACCCCCATCTGCTCTGCTCCGCTCCCCAGCCCCACCCCTACCCTACCCCCATCTGCTCCGCTCAGCTCCCCAGCCCCACCCCCAGCCCCATCTGCTCTGCTCCGCTCCCCCAGCCCCACCCCTACCCCAGCCCCATCTGCTCTGCTCCGCTCCCCCAGCCCCACCCCTACCCCAGCCCCATCTGCTCTACTCCGCTCCCCAGCCCCACCTCTACCCCTACCCCAGCCCCATCTGCTCTGCTCCACTCCCCAGCCCCACCTCTACCCCTACCCCAGCCCCATCTGCTCTGCTCCGCTCCCCCAGCCCCACCCCTACCCCAGCCCCATCTGCTCTGCTCCGCTCCCCAACCCCACCCCTACCACAGCCCCATCTGCTCTGCTCCACTCCCCAGCCCCACCTCTACCCCTACCCCCATCTGGTCAGCTCCGCTCCCCAGCCCCACCCCTACCCCAGCCCCATCTGCTCTGCTCCGCTCCCCAGCCCCACCTCTACCCCTAGAAACATTTATCTGTGCAAATGAGCCGGCCGTCTCCAGTGGGAGGTGACCTAGTTTGGATTAAACAATTGTTCACGTCCCTAGTTTTAGACGTGCCTACGGTGACACCCATGGTGTAGCCACTGTGGTGGATGTGAGGTACCCCACTCCGAGAAGGCCTTCCAGAATACCAGAGCTGGAGCAGGGGGGCTCAGTTGTGGAGGTGTACCGCACTTCCTCCTGTCATCCCCAGGAGGATGGCTCTCTCTCGCTCAGTCATTTCATTGCTCCTCTCTACCTTTCCTGTAGTATCTCTTTCCCAATCTCTCTCTCCCTGTCTCCTGCTGTGGAGGTGGAGGTGTCTCTCAGTATTCTGCAGAGCAAGGCAGAGTGTCTATTGAGAAGGAGCCACTCTGCCCGTCTCAAACAGGAGGGAATTAAATTGTATATTTACTCCTGGAAGAAGATGGAACCTTTGTAGGTCATCCCACCGATTCCGATCGAAAAATATGCAAATAATTTGGGGTAAAATGGTGTTTGATTGGGCTTTGAGAATGGAGTGGGAGAGAGGCAGGGTGGCACACACACATGATGGTGAGAGGCCTGGAGGAGAGGGAGTAAGGGAGGGAGGGAAGGTGAGAGGAAAATCAATGGTTGTGTAAACACAGCACCCTTCTCTGTGTTTTTGGTACTAAAAGTACCAAAAAGCCCCATTAAAACCACATAGAATGTATGTGTTGCCACCCTAGGGTCATGCACTTCTGATGAACTTTTATTTTGAAAAAACGTAAAATACCGTCATACTGTCAAAAACAAGAAAAATATTGTGATATGATATTTTGGCCATATCACCCAGCCCTAGCTGGGGGGGCTTCTCTGGGGCTGGAGCTGAACAGTAATGAGCCTTTTTTACTTCTAGATATGATTCAGGTAAAATTAAAGGCCAGGGTGAATCACTTGAATGCACATTGATTTACCCATGATTTAATCTCTGAGTTTGAACTGTAATTGGTATTTTCAAAAGAGAGGCAACCAAATTTACCTTTTTTGGTGTTGATGTTGAAGTTGTAGCTATTTTCTAAATTACATGCACCCTCTCGCAATAACCTCTCACAGTGGTAAAATATCTCAGTGGTAAAATATCTCAACGCAATAATTTTCAAATGCCCCTGACCTCCTTCCTTTGTAGTCTTATACCGTTCCATCAAATCCACCTTAAAGCATTATTTCATATGCTCTCTGACTCATCTTTGAAACCAGACAGGGTCATTCTTTCAGGAGAAATGTAATTTATTTCCCTTTGTTAAATCCATCAAAAATTGTCTTATAAAAGCCTCAAAAATTCTCTCTCTCTCTCTCTCTCTCTCTCTCTCTCTCTCTCTCTCTCTCTCTCTCTCTCTCTCTCTCTCTCTCTCTCTCTCTCTCTCTCTCTCTCTCTCTCTCTCTCTCTCTCTCTCTCTCTCTCTCTCTCTCTCTCTCTCTCTCTCTCTCTCTCTCTCTCTCTCTCTCTCTCTCTCTCTCTCTCTCTCCCTCTCTCTCTCTCTCTCTCTCTCTCTCTCTCTCTCTCTCTCTCTCTCTCTCTCTCTCTCTCTCTCTCTCTCTCTCTCTCTCTCTCTCTCTCTCTCTCTCTCTCTCTCTCTCTCTCTCTCTCTCTCTCTCTCTCTCATTCAACCTGATTTGTCTCTGTGTGATCATAGTTACTAAACAGAAGGCAAGAGGGGATTGACTACAATGTGTTTTTGTTGTTGTCCAAGGACTTGCAATGCTCAAGGATGATTTTGATTCTGTAGGGACTATATTTGTAGAGAGGAAGTCAAAGGAAAACATGGGTCTCCTAGAGAATATGTAGAGCGGGAGATGGGCTTGGTAGATTGATGCCTCTTCTATAAGGGAGAACTCTGAGAGATTCAACCCTAATTCATTTAGGTCTCGACTAAGGTAATACTACTTGGAGGAGTAAGTCATTGGACAAAAATTAAAATATATCCATATTCAATCCTGAATATAATTGCCTTAGAGGAAAGTAAATTGGTTTCTATCTAAATGCAAATGTCTGCATCTCTGTGTATTTGGTGCAATGAAACCATGCATAAATGTGCACCTTTGGAATATGCCGTTTTCTGGCCATATCATAGCTATCAATCAATCAATCAATTTTATTTTATATAGCCCTTCTTACATCAGCTAATATCTCGAAGTGCTGTACAGAAACCCAGCCTAAAACCCCAAACAGCTAGTAATGCAGGTGTAGAAGCACGGTGGCTAGGAAAAACTCCCTAGAAAGGCCAAAACCTAGGAAGAAACCTAGAGAGGAACCAGGCTATGAGGGGTGGCCAGTCCTCTTCTGGCTGTGCCGGGTGGAGATTATAACAGAACCATGCCAAGATGTTCAAAAATGTTCATAAGTGACAAGCATGGTCAAATAATAATCAGGAATAAATCTCAGTTGGCTTTTCATAGCCGATCATTAAGAGTTGAAAACAGCAGGTCTGGGACAGGTAGGGGTTCCATAACCGCAGGCAGAACAGTTGAAACTGGAATAGCAGCAAGGCCAGGCGGACTGGGGACAGCAAGGAGTCACCACGGCCGGTAGTCCCGACGTATGGTCCTAGGGCTCAGGTCTCTCAGTTGGCTTTTCATAGCCGATCATTAAGAGTTGAAAACAGCAGGTCTAGGCTAGGCTTTGATATAGAGATGAATTATGTTTGACTTCTGCCAGTAACTGTGTGTGTACATGTATTATGGTGTACCATCATATGCTATAGTATGAACTGTTCTATTTGCTCTTTAAAATGAATACTGTGTACGTTTAGGTCCCTTAAACTCAACTCTGGACCTCGAAGCCAGTTCCACTGCGTTTTTTTCATTTTCCCCCTCTAATCAGGGACTGATTTAGACCTGGGACACCAGGTGTGTGCAATTAATTATTAGGTAGAACAGAAAACTAGCAGGCTCCGGACCTCGTAGAGTAAGAGTTGAATACCCCTGGTTTAGGGGTTCAGAGTGTAACTCTCAGGCCCGTGAAGTCCTACCTGTGTATTTGCAGATTTAAGCAAACATGACTTGAAATCCCATCATCAGCAGCTGCTAATGGCCTAGCAGTACAGTATGATTAGCACAGCAGTGTATGTACACTAAAGCCCTTTGACGCTCAACTGGAAAATGCAAGCTAACGAACATTACATTGCCCTCCCAGACTCATCAATATCTATGCTTCTCCTAGTGTTATGAATCTGGCTCCACACAGAAATGCTCACAGCCCACAGCTGTAATTAAAGGTGTCTGGGAGAAAATTGGAAAATAAACTCTCCACAATAGGCTTCTGTAGCTGCAGAGAGGGAGGGAGAGAGAGAGGCTTGGAGCAGTTGGATATCTCTGCTCCATCAGATAATGTCGTTATCTCAGAATTATCCACCAACGCAGCCTTGGCGGAACCCGTGAAGAGTTTACATTACACATCAATTGATAGTAAACCAAATGAGGGAGTGGTGAGACTGCTTTGCATTTCAACACAAAGCGTTGAGCATTAAGTATTTGATGTTTAGGGTTTTTGGTCAATATATGCATTAATTCTTAGGCCAATAGAACATATTTAACATACATGTTGTGTGATTAGCAGAGCAAGTCAAATATATCAACACCACCTGTAGTGTGTCTCATAAGCAGTACCTCTGAATATTTGATAAGATGAAACACTCAGGTCAGGTCACTGTTGTGGCTTGTCCATAGCGATTCAGTTTGTTAATATCATAACTTGTCTGTGCCACTGAAAGCGTTGCATGCTAATTCCCTTCAGCTGAAATGATCAGTCCAGGCTCCAAGGGTAGCAGTGGATCTAATTGGTTTCCCTGAGCTGACCGTGCATCTGTCTGGTTTACCTCTTCATGTTTATATCATATTATTGTGTACCTCATTTCATAAGCTGGCCTTTGAACTTTTCCTCTATAAAGGACGCACACACTTCCTATTATTTCCCACGCATTCCTAATGAGATTTTAAATGAACTGAGTCAAGGGAACGAATATTAATGTATATCGACTGGCTCGAGTGTATGCCTGTTTGTTGGTCCTTTACTACAGCTCTGTACTGGATATGCAGATATTGTGTTGGAGCTGCTTTGCATTTGCGCACGTCTCTTCCGGTGTGTGTGTGTGCCCATGCGTGTTCTCCCCTGTCCCTGTGTGTAGGTGTAGAGGGCGCAGCGACAGGGCTGATTTGTGCACTGTGGTCTCTCTGGGGGGGAGAGGGTTGTGTGTGTGTGTGTTAAGACTTGATTGACAGCTCTTTCTTCCCCTCTTTCATCTCCAGCCAGAACTGACATATCCCAATACTGTATTTCACAACATACACAATCAAAGAGATGGACTCCACAGCAGGGTTTTAGTTAGGAAAATGTGGCGCCGGTTGTTCGACCGGCAGCATTTTTATTTACTGGACATTTGAGAAATGTAACGGACCCATAGGCATTGGGTGCATAAACTGATTAGGGCGTCCACCCACGGTGCTCAGAATGACAGAAATCACATTTTGATTATGGTAATTCATATTAACAGAACATGAAAGTCGAGGATGCAACGATGTGCAGTCGTTCTTACTGAATTCTGATGCTGACTTTGAAGATGTTAGAATAACTGTCCACGTTTAGGCTACTTTTCCTCAGCCAACAAGACAAGTAATGAACAGAAAAATCACTAGCCTATGTCAATCTACTATCTCCCAGAGTAGAAAAGTTTACCTCTTCTATTGGTCAGCTTGTTGAGAAAGAAATAGCTTATTCCAAACAGACTCTGGGACGATAGATCCCAAATTCATACAGCCTAGGTTACATAAAAAAAGTTAAAAAGCAATGAGTCTGATGCAACAGATCAGAATGTTTAGCTTAAAAATGTTGATAAACTATTATTTTGTCACATTATTAGCACAGAAATGGGCACAAGGCAGTAGGCTACGTGCAAATGTTAATTCCATAATGCAATTAGTGGGAAAACACCGTTGTCAAAAGCGCCATGCACATGTGAGCAGTTTCATGTGACAGAGATGAGAATATCCATTAGAAATGTAGTAAGAGGGGAGATCTAATATTCAACAACTAGCATGGGTTGCTAATATGACTAGGATTGTGCCTTTGGCTACTGGACAATGAAAGAAAGTTGATATAAAATAATTGCCTCCATGGATATGGTCTGATTTTGGCTTGGCTACTTTGAAGCAAGGTAAGGCATGTCTCATAATATGTAGTTAAACGTTCAGGTTTCAAACAATTAAGTATTTGTTTTCTAAATGCAAACTGCCTTCAGCTTATTGCAAAGTGGTGTGTGATGCGCTGATGAAGCCTGCCTTCGGTTGCCTATGCATTTGCTGTTTGAGACAACCTGTTCTCAGAGCATTTCGTATGATTTTGTATGTAAAGTCGAACACTCCATTTAGTATGATATGTATTAATTTGTGGATGTCCATCATCCATTTCGTATGATATGTTACGAATTTGCAAAATGTACAATATGTTACGAATTTGCTAAACGTATGAAATGTTACGAATTCTAATTTTTTGTGGCTAATGTTAGCTGGAGGCCAGCGTTAGCTAGGCTAGGGGTTAGGATTAAGGTTAGGAGTTAAGTTAAAGGGTTATGGTTATGGTTAGGGGAAGGGTTAGCTAACATGCTAAGTCGTTGCAAAGTAGCTAAAGCGTTGAGCTTTAGTTGAAAAGGTGCTAATTAGCTAAAATGCTAAAGTTGTCCGTGATGAGATTCGAACACGCAACCTTTGGGTTACTAGAAGTTTGCGTTATACGCCCACCCTTCCAACCCGTGGGTTGCTAGACGTTTGCGTTATACGCCCACACCTCCACCCGACCAACCACCCTCCTTTCGTTTTTTGACTTAAGTAACCTTCTGTCTTATGTAACCATACCAAACGTAACATATCATACTAATTTGAGTATCCTGGATTTACATTTACTATGTTTTGTCTTTGAGACCATGTGGTTTGAGATGCTGTAGCAGCAGCTCTTGGCTCTGACAGATTTTCCACTCAAAGGCTCTGTATCTGTATGCTATACACGTGATAAATAAGATACAAAACGAATATACTGTACACGTGCCAATTTAATTTAAAAAAAAGTTCACTATATGCATTAATTCTTAGGCCTAGAGAACATATTTAAAATACAGTACCAGTCAAAAGTTTAGAAACACCTACTCATTCCAGAGTTTTTCTTTATTTTTACTATTTTCTACATTGCAGAATAATAGTGAAGACATCAAAACTATGAAATAACACATATGGAATCATGTAGTAACCAAAAAAGTGTTAAACAAATCAAAATATATTTTATATTTGAGATTCTTCAAAGTAGCCACCCTTTGCCTTGATGACAGCTTTGCACACTCTTGGCATTCTCTCAACCAGCTTCATGAGGTAGTCACCTGGAATGCATTTCAGTTAACAGGTGTGCCTTGTTAAAAGTTAATTTGTGGAATTTCTTTCCTTCTTAATGCATTTGAGCCAATCAGTTGTGTTGTGACAAGGTAGGGTTGGTATACAGAAGATAGCCCTATTTGGTAAAAGACGAAGTCCATATTATGGCAAGAACAGCTCAAATAAGCAAAGAGAAACGACAGTCCATCATTATTTTAAGACATGAAGGTCAGTCAATACGGAACGTTTCTTCAAGTGCAGTCGCAAAAAACATCAAGCGCTATGATGAAACTGGCTCTCATGAGGACCGCCACAGGAAAGGAAGACCCAGAGTTACCTCTGCTGCAGAGGATAAGTTCATTAGAGTTACCAGCCTCAGAAATTGCAGCCCAAATAAATGCTTCACAGAGTTCAAGTAACAGACACATCTCAACATCAACTGTTCAGAGGAGACTGCTTGAATCAGGCCTTCATGGTTGAATTGCTGCAAAGAAACCACTACTAAAGGACACCAATAATAAGAAGAGACTTGCTTGGGCCAAGAAACACGAGCAAGGGACATCAGACTGGTGGAAATCTGTCCTTTGGTCTGATGAGTCCACATTTTAGATTTTTGGTTCCAACCGCTATGTCTTTGTGAGAATCAGAGTAGGTGAACGGATGATCTCCGCATGTGTGGTTCCCACTGTCAAGCATGGAGGAGTATGTGTGATGGTGTGAGGGTGCTTTGCTGATGACACTGTCTGTGATTTATTTAGAATTCAAAGCACACTTAACCAGCATGGCTACCACAGCATTCTGCAGCAATACGCCATCCCATCTGGTTTGGGCTTAGTGGGACTATCATTTGTTTTTCAACAGGACAATGACCCAATACACCTCCAGGCTGTGTAAGGGCCATTTGACCAAGAAGGAGAGTGATGGAGTGCTGCATCAGATGACCTGGCCTCCACAATCACCCAACCTCAACCCAATTGAGATGGTTTGGGATGAGTTGGACCACAGAGTGAAGGAAAAGCAGTCAACAAATGCTCAGCATATGTGGGAACTCCTTCAAGACTGTTGGAAAAGCATTCCAGGTGAAGCTGGTTGAGAGAATGCCAAGAGTGTGCAAAGCTGTCATCAAGGCAAGGCATTCCATATGTGTTATTTCATAGTTTAGATGTCTTCACTATTATTCTACATTCTACAAAATAGTAAAAATAAAGAAAAACCCTTGAATGAGTAGGTGTGTCCAGACTTTTGACTGGTACTATACATGTTATGTGATTAGCATAGCAAGTATAGTCAATGATATCAACACCACCTGTAGTGTGTCTCATAAGCAGTACCTCTGAATATTTACTAAGATGAAATACTCAGGTCAGGTCACTGTTGTGGCTTGTCCTTTGGGTCTCAGTTTTTTTATATCATAACTTCTCTGTGCCACTGAAAGCGTTGCATGCTAATTCCCTCCAGCTGAAATGATCAGTCCAGGCTCCAGGGGTAGCAGTGGATCTAATTGGTTTCCCTGAGCTGACCGTGCATCTGTCTGGTTTACCTCTTCATGTTTATATCATATTATTGTGTACCTCATTTCTATAAGGACGCACACACTTCCTATTATTTCCCAGTCATTCCTAATGAGATTTTAAATGAATTGAGAGTGAACGGAACAAATATTAATGTATATCGACTGTATATCGTGTATGCCTGTTTATTGGTCCTTTACTACAGCTCTGTACTGGATATGGAGATATTGTGTTGGAGCTGTTTTGCATTTGCGCATGGCTCTTCCAGTGTGCGTGTTCTCCCCGGTCCATGTGCCTGTGTGTAGGTAATATAATAAGATGCCATTTAGCAGACGCTTTTATCCAAAGCACTTATAGTCATGTGCGCATAGGGTAGTGGGATAGTAGTGGGATCGAACCCACTACCCTGGCATTACAAGCGCCATGCTCTACCAATTGAGCTACAGAGGGAGTAGCGAAGGGGCTAATTTGTGCACTGCGGTCTCTCTAGGGGGGAGAGGTGTGTGTGTGTGTGTGTGTGTGTGTGTGTGTGTGTGTGTGTGTGTGTGTGTTTAGACTTGATTGACAGCTCTTTCTTAATCTCTTTCATCTCCAGCCAGGACAGACAGGTCCCACCACTGTATTTTACCACATACACAATCAAAGACACAGGCTTGGGCTAAAAAAAGGGAATAGGGTGTTATAGCCAATAGGAGAGCACCATATGGAAATAAAGGAGGATGTCATTGGCCAAAAGTAGTACACTTTATGGAGAATGGGATGTCAAACTCAGTGTCCCAAACCACCTGTTGAAGAAAAAGAGGAAGCCAGGCTAAGTGTCACAATGGCTGATGGAGGGTGTTTGTAAACCCTGTCCTAATATAAATCAGACTGGAAGACCTGGATGTGCCTCACACTGCTGGAGAGGCTATGTTGTAATGAATTCAGAAGGTGACAACTCTGTGGGAAACAGTGGGATGGAGAGATGGGTCTGTGGTTGATTGGGACACCTGTTGATCTGCTGTTGTAGCTAGGGCCATGAGTTTTTACCAGACCATGTGACCTGACCATGGAAGCCTAAATACACAGGCATAAGGAAGAATATACACGTTCAAATATTTGAAATGAAAGACCAGAACCTTCTGTTCTCTGGCCATGCATTTACAGTATGTGAATGTACTGGATTACACTAGCTGTGTTCCAATGCCCTTTCCAGTCAGTGGTTTAGTAGCTGTGCTGTAATACCAGTGTGTAGTAACACTGTCTTACCTGCCTCTCCTCTCCAGGGAACTTCTAGTAACTCTGGCTCTGGGCCAGGTCCTGTCTCTGCTCGTCTGTGGCATCGGGCTGACCAGCAAGTACCTGGCTCATGAATACCACGCCAACACGCCCGTGTTCCAGAGCTTTCTCAACTACATCCTGCTGTTCCTGGTCTACACCACCACGCTCGCCGTCAGGCAAGGTACGACACTGGTCACGCATGCACTCATGCAGGCACACACACACATGTTCGCACGCAACTGGACACAACAGGTGTCAGTTGCTCAGGTCATACCTGAGTGCAAATAGAGACTATAACAGGATTTAGTATTTTTTATATTTTATTATGATTCTTCTTGGGGTCCAAACAGGAAACAAAACACAAATAATAATATACATAACACTACATAATACAATACATAATTCAATGCAAAATACAATACAAAATATATAAAAATGTCTGTCTCTTCATAGTACCCAGTAAGGTGTTCTTTTATCTGTTTTTTGAAACTGGTTTTATTGCTAGCTTGAGTTACCTGGGGTGGCAGAGAGTTTCATGTAGTCATGGCTCTATTTAATACTGTGCGTTTCCAAGCCTCTGTTCTGGACCTGGGGACTCTGAAGAGACCTCTGGCTATATGTTTTGTGTGGTACCGATGAGTGTCCGAACTTGAACAGACAGTTTGGTACCTTTAACCCATCAACACCTCGCACAAAGACCAATAGTGATGCAGTCAATCTCTCCTCAACTTTGAGCCAGGAGAGATTGACATGCATACCACTGACATTCGCCCTCCGTGTACATCTAAATGCAATACATGCTGCTCTGTTCTGGACAAACTGCAATTTTTGTCCTTCTTTGCCATACATAACCACACAACTGGGCAGTAGTCCAGGTGTGACAAAACTAGGGCCTGTAGGACCTGTCTGGTTGATTTACAGTGCCTTCTGAAAGTATTCACACTCCTTGACTTTTTCCACATTTTGTTGTGTTACAGCCTCAATTTAAAATGGATTAAATGTAGTTTTTTTTGTCACTAGCCTACACACAATGCCCCATAATGTTAAAGTGGAATTATGTTTTTGTCTTGAGTCAAAAAGTATTCAACCCCTTTGTTATGGCAAGCCTAAATAAGTTCAGGAGTAAGTATTTGCTTAACAAGTCACATAATACGTTGCATGGACTCACTCTGTGTGCAATAATAGTGTTTAGCATGATTTTGGAATGACTACCTCATCTCTGTACCTCACACATACAATTAACTGAAAGGTCCCTCAGTCGAGCATTGAATTTCAAACAGAGATTCAATCACAAAGACCAGGGAGGTTTTCCAATGCCTCGCAAAGAAGGACACCTATTGGTAGATGGGTTAAAAAAAAGCAGACATTGAATATCCCTTTGAGCATGGTGAAGTTATTAATTACACTTTGGATGGTGTATCAATACACCCAGTCACTACAAAGATACAGGCGTCCTTCCTGACTGAGGAAGGAAACTTCTCAGGGATTTCACCATGAGGCCAATGGTTTAATGGCTGTGATAGGAGAAAACTGAGAATAGATCAACAACATTATAGTTAGTTACTCCACAATACTAACCTAAATGAGAGTGAATAGAAGGAAGCCTGTGCAGAAAAAAAATATTCCAAAACATGCATCCTGTTTGCAATAAAACACTAATGTAAAACAGCAAAAAATGTGGCAAAGAAATTAACTTTATGTCCTGAATACAAAGCGTTATGTTTGGGGCAAATCCAACACAACACATCACTGAGTATCACTCTTCATATTGTCATGCATGGTGGTGGCTGCATCATGTTATGGGTATGCTTGTCATCGGCAAGGACTAGGGAGTTTTTTTGGATACAAATAAATGAAATAGAGCTAAGCACAGGCAAACTCCTAGAGGAAAACCTGGTTCAGTCTGCTTTCCAACAGACACTGGGAGATACATTCAAATTTCAGCAGGACAATAACCTAAAACACAAGGCCAAATATACATTGAAGTTGCTTACCAATACAACATTGAATGTTCCTGAGTGGCCTAGTTACAGTTTTCACTTAAATCGGCTATGGCAAAACTTGAAAATGGCTGTCTAGCAATGATCAACAACCAATTTGACAGAGCTTGAATATGTTTTATTAGAATAATGTGCAAATATTGTACAGTGTGCTAAGCTCTTAGAGACTTACCCAGAAAGACTCATAGCTGTAATCGCTTCCAAAGGTGATTCTGACATGTATTGACTCAGGGGTGTGAACACTCATGTAAATTAGATAATTCTGTATTTAATTTTCAATAAATGTGCAAAAATTTCTAAAATAATGTTTACACTTTATCATTATGGGGTATTGTGTGTAGATTGGAGATTTTCAATTCAGTCTTTAACACAACAAAATGTGGAATAAGTCAAGGGGTATGAATACTTTCTAAAGGCACTGTAGATGTCAAGAAAGCAGAGCAGCGCTTTATCATGGACAGACCACTTCCCATTTTAGCAACCATTGAGTCTATATGTTTTGACCATGACAGCTTGCTATCTAGAGTTAGTTTGATTCCTACTAGGTGGATATTATATTGTAGCAGTGTAATAGTACACGTATTCGTACTGAAACGTACCGGACACGAATTTGGCGGGCGGGTTGTTTTATTTGCCCCCCCCCCTCCTCCAAGTTTTCTGCACCAAAAAATGTAAGACTATAAAAACACCAGGTCGGGTCAGGTAACGTTTTTTTTCTTCTGGTTATCTTGATCTCTGGCTCCCTCTTGAGTAATTTGTATCTTATTTAATCAAACAGAGCGCTTAAAGCATCAGACAAGGACAATGCATATAGTTGATTTTATTAAAACACATGTTTTAATGTCTACAGTGGCTTGTGAAAGTATTCACCCCCTTGGCATTTTTCCTATTTTGTTGCCTTACAACCTGGAATTAAAATGGATTTTTGGGGGGTTTGTATCATTTGATTTACACAACATGCCTACTACTTTGAAGATGCAAAATATTTTTTATTGTGAAACAAACAAGAAATAAGACAGAAAAACTGAAAACTTGAGCTTGCCTAACTTTGAATAGCCACCTTTTGCAGCAATTACAGCTGCAAGTCTCTTGGGGTATGTCTCTATAAGCTTGGCACATCTAGCCACTGGGATTTTTGCCCATTCTTCAAGGCAAAACTGCTCGAGCTCCTTCAAGTTGGATGGGTTCCGCTGGTGTCCAGCAATCTTTAAGTCATACCACAGATTCTCAATTGGATTGAGGTCTGGGCTTTGACTAGGCCATTCCAAGACATTTAAATGTTTCCCCTTAAACCACTCAAGTGTTGCTTTAGCAGTATGCTTATGGTCATTGTCCTGCTGGAAGGTGAACCTCCGTCCCAGTCTCAAATCTCTGGAAGACTGAAACAGGTTTCCCTCAAGAATTTCCCTGTATTTAGCGCCATCCATCATTCCTTCAATTCTGACCAGTTTCCCAGTCCCTGCCGATGAAACACATCCCCACTGCATGATGCTGCCACCACCATGCTTCACTGTGGGGATGGTGTTCTCGGGGTGATGAGAGGTGCATTTTCCTTGATGGCTAAAAAGCTCAATTTTAGTCTCTTTAAGCAATGGCTTTTTTCTGGCCACTCTTCCGTAAAGCCCAGCTCTTTGGAGTGTACGTCTTAAAGTGGTCCAATGGACAGCCTTCAGGGTTATCTGTGGTCTCTTTGTTGCCTCTCTGATTAATGCCCTCATTGCCTGGTCCATGAGTTTTGGTGGGCGTCCCTCTCTTGAACGGTTTGTTGTGGTGCCATATTCTTTCAATTTTTGAATAATGGATTTAATGGTGCTCCGTGGGATGTTCAAAGTTTCGGATATATTTTTATAACCCAACCCTGATCTGTACTTCTCCACAACTTTGTCCCTGACCTGTTTGGGAGCTCCTTGGTCTTCATGGTGCCGCTTGCTTGGTGGTGCCCCTTGCTTAGTGGTGTTGCAGACTCTGGGGCCTTTCATAACAGGTGTATATATACACTGAGATCATGTGACAGATCATGTGACACTTAGATCGCACACAGGTTGACTTTATTTAACTAATTATGTGACTTCTGAAGGTAATTGGTTGCACCAGATCTTATTTAGGGGCTTCATAGCAAAGGGGGTGAATACATATGCACGCACCACTTTTCACTGTTTTAAAGTCACCATTGGCCTCATGGTGAAATCCCTGAGCGGTTTTCTTCCTTTCTGGCAACTGACTAAGGAAGGACGCCTGTATCTTTGTAGTGACTGGGTGTATTGATACTCTATCCAAAGTGTAATTAATAACTTCACCATGCTCAAAGGGGTATTCAATGTCAGCTTATTATTTTTTTACCCAGCTACCAATAGGTGCCATTCTTTGTGTAGTTGTCGTCATTATCCACAGTTTTCTATTGATGATTCTGACTGATTCAGAGCAACATGGATGTTAAGGTAGAAGGGTGTGGAGCATGAGAATCTGCCGCAAGATAATAAAATGTATGCCAAAAAAAAAGGAAACAAATAAATGTATGCCAGGTCTTACCTCAGCCCACACATAATCTTTTCACACACCTTCCCTTCTAGGCGCCCTTGCTTGGATTTGCACCTCACAAATCCTCAAATAGAACAAACGTGTAAGTGTCTCAGAGAGAGAAAAATGTAGGAATGTATAACTTTATAATAATAGAGCTGAATAGCAGTAGCATCACATAGATATTCTTAATTGATGCTCTACATGTAACAAAGCCTTCTCTCTATGTTAGCTTCAATCACTCCTATTCTGTTCAGGCAGGTCTGTATAAGACAGCCAGGTTATCATAACATCACTGAAGGCTAATTATTCTGGGCTCTGCTAGCTTGGCCCTTTGAATGATCTTCTCTGTCTCTGGTGAGTTGGTCTTGACAAGAAGCAGATAGCATAGCCATGCACTGGAATCATGCAGGTGTCATAAAAAATGTATAGGTATGTAACGGTAGCTGTTGTTCAACCAACCATCACGTTGCTACCAAATTAATAGACAGGGGCTCTTTGTGTGACGTATGCAGTTGTCAGTAGTTATAATATATGTAATTATAAATATACAAACATATTATTTCAGAGCAAGCTGTTCTCTGTTAGAAAGCGTGGCTACTTTTTCAAGAGGCTCCTGGCCAAATTGGTCCCGTTCTTTGTTGTGTAAGGCCATAGACAGAGTCTGTCTGTAATAGGGAGCAGCGGTAAGCATGACCATGCACAGAATGAATAGTGATGGTTAAGTGCCTTACTGGAAGGGAGACTACAACAGGAGCAGCTGCCTACTCCGGCTCTGCAGCCAACAGCCTAACAGTTCTGTTGTCACTTGTAGCTAAAGTTGTTACAGTAACGGATCAAACTATGATTAAATTAATATACAGTTATACAGCAATAACCCTCTCATAACCAACAATCTTTTTTGATCAAACCACCAGTTTATTCTGAGCTGCGCTGAAAAACAAAACATTGACAACAAACGTATAGCCTAACCAACAGTGCTTAAACTGCAACCACTTATTTGCCTTGACCTCATAGTGCTTGTACACCCCACCATCCCACTGGTTTGTTTGGGATTAACAGAATTCACTATCCACTAGTCCACGGGTTCCTCCTAACCTTTGGCTCTGACCACCACCTATGGTAAGTGTAAGGGTAAGCAGCAGCAGCACCTCTACTCAATTATTCCTGACTTGTGAAATGAATTGGTGCTCAGCTCCTCTCCCCTGGCAGCTAGGTAGTTTTTCCTTCTCCTTCACCCCTACTCCCAATAAGACTTCCTGACTTCTAGACCCTGGCCTAGCGGAATCGGGGTCAGCAGGAGGGCCGAGCTGGCACTCCCCCAAGGCTTCTCTCGCTCTTCCTCTCTCTTTCTTCGCCTCTCTCTCTCCCTCTCTCTCTCAACCCCCCACTCTCTCTCCTCCCCCCACTCTCTCTCCTCCCCCTCTATCGCTCTCAAGTGTATCACTTATCACAGGAAGTGAGGCGAGGTGATTATTCATATTAATACGCTGAGCTGGTTATTAATTACATTGGGTTAATGCTGATGGTTGATAGCAAGTCTTTTCTCAGGCTGCACCATCAGTGGTGGCTGCCTCTCCCTATTAAAGTGCATTCATATTACAGCAATTACCCAGCACTGAACCCCACTGATTGGGAGGGATATTAAATACACACAGACAGAGCTAGCTCTAATGTGCCTGTCACGAAGTTGCTAAGCCAGAACCCAGAAGCAGACCAGGACAAGGTAAGTTGAAACGAAGGTGAGTGTTTATTACAAATTCAAGAGTGATGCTGAATAATCCAGGGAACAGAGCGGGCGGCGTTGATTAGTTGTTGGGGGTGCAGTGGTTGATCCCATCCTGGGTCGGCAGCCGCCGACCACCAGGCAGAGGTTGGATGAAGGTTCCGGACGGGTGACTGCAGATGGAGCAAAACGGGGGTAAGTAAGCAACAAACCAACAAGGTGCAAAAACAACAAAACTAACGCTAGGCTCTAAGACTGATACTCTGGTAAACCTACTGTTCATGGCTAACGATCCGGCAGGGGACTGGATGTTAGGCCAGAGCCTAAGAAGGGTGATGATCAGGACCAGGTGTGCAGATTGCTGATGGGATGCAGGTGCGGAAATCAAGAGAGCTCCCCGGAGCGTTCCCGAACCCTCGGGAAACTGGAGATCACGAACAGAAAAACTAGTCACCAGACAGGACCCGACTCAGACTGCCGGGATCGTTACAGTACCCCCTCCGACGAACGCCACCGGGCGGACTCCCGGAGCGCCAGGATGGAGGCGGTAGAAGTCACTGATGAGGTCAGCATCTAGGACCTGTCGCCGCGGAATCCAACTCCTCTCTTCAGGACCATACCCCTCCCAGTCCACGAGATACTGGAAACCCCGGCCCCGCCGTCTGGAATCCATGATGCGACGCACCGTGTAGGCAGGACCACCTCCGATCATCCGAGGAGGAGGAGGAGGAGGCGGAGGAGGCAACAGAGGACTGAGGAAAACAGGCTTGAGGCAGGAGACATGAAAGGTGGGATGGACTCTGAGCGTCCTCGGTAGTTTGAGTCGAACTGCCACTGGATTGATCACCTTCTCCACCACAAACGGACCAATGAACTTCGGTAACAACTTCCTAGACTCAGTCCGTAACGGAAGATCCCGTGTGGCCAACCAAACCCTATCTCCGATGGTATAGGTGGGAGCGGGGATCCGCGACGATTCGCCTGGAGCTGATACCGGTCCGAACTCTAAGGAGTGCCTTTCTGGCCCGATGCCAGGTCCGGTGGCAACGACGAATATGGGCCTGAACAGAAGGCACTGAGAGCTCCTTCTCCTGAGAAGGGAACAGGGGAGGTTGGTAGCCATACAGGCACTGGAAGGGAGACATCCCAGTGGCAGATGTAGGGAGAGTATTGTGGGCATACTCAACCCAAGGCAACTGAGAGACCCAGGAGGTGGGGTTGGAAGAGACCAGACAGCGTAGCGTGGATTCCATCTTCTGGTTGGCTCTCTCCGCCTGACCATTGGATTGGGGGTGAAAACCAGATGTGAGACTGACTGTAGCTCCAATGGCCAAACAGAAGGACTTCCAGACAGCAGAGGTAAACTGAGGGCCACGGTCGGAAACGATATCACTGGGCAAACCGTGGACCCTGAAAACCTCCCCTAACCAGGATCTCGGACGTCTCCGAGGCAGAGGGAAGCTTGGCAATTGGCACAAAGTGGGCGAACTTGCTGAATCTGTCCACGATAGTCAGAACGACCGTGTTCCCCTCAGAAGCGGGCAACCCAGTGACGAAGTCCAGGGCCAGATGCGACCATGGTCGCCGGGGAATAGGAAGGGGGTGAAGTAGTCCAGAGCTGGGCCGATTGGTACTCTTATTCTGCGCACACACTGGACAGGCAGCAACAAAACCCCGAGTATCCTCGGCCATGGCAGGCCACCAAAAACGTCTGCGAAGAAACGCCATTGTCCGAGCCACGCCAGGGTGACAAGCCATCTTGCTGGCGTGGGACCATTTGAGGACAGCAGGACGAACCGACTCAGGCACAAACAACCGACCGGGTGGACCGTTACCGGGACCGGGCTGAGTCCGAAGGGCCGCCAGCACCTCCTCCTCAATCTTCCACATAACTGCTCCCACGACGCAGTTCCGGGGAGAATTGTCTCGGTCTTGGACCCACTCTCCTCCGTCTTGGAGAACATCCGGGACAAGGCGTCCGCCTTGCCGTTCTTAGATCCAGGTCGGAACGTCAGGGAAAACTTGAATCGTCCGAAAAACAACGCCCACCTGGCCTGACGGGGAGTTGAGACGTTTAGCCGATTGCACGTAAGCAAGATTCTTGTGGTCAGTCCAAACAATAAACGGTTGCTCCGCCCCCCCAACCAGTGGCGCCACTCCTCCAAGGCAAGTTTCACCGCGAGAAGCTCCCGGTTACCCACATCGTAATTCCTCTCCGCAGGCGAAAGGCGACGAGAGTAGTAGGCGCAGGGATGGAGTTTACTGTCCGTGGAGCATCGCTGCGACAGGATGGCGCCAACTCCCACATCAGACGCGGTCCACTTCAACGACGAACTGACGGGCCGTGTCCGGTTGAGAGAGAATCGGTGCGTTGGTGAATCGCCTCTTCAAATCCAGAAACGCTCGATCCGCCTCCGGATTCCACTTGAAGGTCCTGATACTGGAAGTCAAGGCAGTTAACGGAGCGGCCACACGGCTGTAATCCCGGATGAATCTGCGGTAGAAATTCGCAAACCCCAAAAATCTCTGGAGCTGCAATCTCGTACCGGGCTGGGCCCATTCCAGAACCGCTCTAACCTTCTCCTGGTCCATCCTAATCTCTCCCTGGAGATGATGTACCCGAGAAAGGATGTCGTGTGGGCGTGAAACTCGCACTTCTCGGCCTTCACGAACAGGCGATTCTCCAACAATCGCTGCAGAACCTGCCGGACATGCTGGACGTGGTCGGAAGGTTCCTTCGAGAAGATCAGAATGTCATCCAGGTAAACAAACACAAAGAGACCGATCATATCTCTCAGGACGTCGTTCACCATACTCTGGAATACCGCTGGAGCATTGGTCAGTCCAAACGGCATCACCTGATACTCGAGTGACCCATCGGTGTATTGAAACCCCGTCAACCACTCGTCCCCCTCTCTGATCCGGACCATGTGATACGCATTGCGTAGGTCTAGCTTGGTGAACATCGTAGCACCCTGTAAGGAGTCGAAGGCAGAACTCATCAAGGGCAGGGGATACTTGTTCTTGACCGTGATGTCATTCAACCCCCGATAATCAATACACGGTCGAAGAGAGCCATCCTTCTTACCCACAAAGAAGAATCCTGCCCCCAGGGGTGATGACGAGGGACGAACGAGACCAGCAGCTAGGGACTCCTTGATGTAGGTCTCCAAAGCCTCACGTTCAGGTCGGGAGATACTGTATAACCTTCCCTTGGGGTAGACAGCTCCAGGGAACAGGTTGATGGCACAATCATATGGTCGGTGGGGGAGGGAGTGACAGAGCCTTCTGCTTACTGAAAACTTCCCCCAAATCGTGATATGTCTCGGGAACCAGGGACAAATCTGGGGGTTTAGCCTCAATCACCTGACTGGGAACCGAATGGGGGCAGGCAGTCTTGAGACAGTTAGCATGACAATCAAGGCTCCAACTCGTTACCTTGCCCCGTCACCCAATCGAACGTGGGATTGTGTTCCTTCAGCCAGGGGTATCCAAGGACCAGAGGAACATGGGAAGACGGCAGAATGAAGAATGAAATCATCTCAGAATGATTCCCCGACAACCGCATCTTAACCGGTTCAGTCCTCATCGTGATACGTGCCAGACTACTGCCGTTCAGAGTGGTCGCTTCAATGGCTTCCGGCAATTGCTCCTTGGAAAGCCCCAGCTGTTCCACCAACTCGGCATCAAGAAAGCTTCCATCGGCACCTGAATCGATAAAAGCGTTAATCGCTAAGCTCTGATTCCTGTTCACAAGGGTAGCCGGGAAAACGGGGTCTGACAGAGGTACTGAGAGAGTTGAAACTGGCTCGCTAAAAGTCCTCCCAACTTTAGCGAGCCGGGCAGTTTGACGACCGCCGGGAACAAGTGGAGATGTAATGTCCCGAGCTACCACAGTAGAGGCAGCAGTTGGTCTTACGTCTATGTTGACGCTCCTCCTTGGTTAACCCGTGCCGCCCCCACTTGCATGGGTTCAGAATCGGGAGAGAGGACCTCTCCACTAATCCTTTGTGGTGGAGAATGATCGACGTGTTCTGGTCCACCACCCGACCCGACTGGGAACTGAGAAGCTGATCGATTGGACGGACCCCATTGCTTCTCCCTCCTTCGCTCTCGGACTCGATTATCCACCCGAATAGACAAGGCTACCAAGCTGTCCAGGTCACTAGGCTCCGGATAGGAGATCAACTCATCCTTGAGCTGCTCCGACAGACCCTGGTAAAAGGCCGCTTGCAGAGACTCCTCGTTCCACCCACTCTCCACAGCCAACGTCTTGAACTCGATCACGAAGTCGGCCACGCTGCGAGTTCCTTGGTGAAGCGAAAACAGGCGCCTAGCTGCGTCCCTCCCTCGGACGGAATGGTCGAAGAGCTTCCTCATCTCGGCCGTGAACCCCTGGTATGAAGCCATGCAGGGGTCTTGTCGTTCCCAAACGGCTGAAGCCCACTCCAGCGCTCGACCACGCAGCAACGCAATCACAAAGGCTATCCTAGCCTTGTCTGTGGCATAAGAGTAGGGCTGTAGATCGAACACTAATCCACACTGCATAAGGAAGGAACGGCATCTTCCCAGCTCCCCCTCATATTTATCCGGCGTCGGAACCTTGGGCTCACGGAAGGACACAGCTCCAGAAGCGGCAGGCGAGATGGGTGAAACCGGTAGTGGATCCTCCACCGGAAACTTGCGTTGGTTCTGGACCTCCGTCAGACCGGTAGAAAGGTTCCGAACTGACAACGCGATCTCCTGTAGTACCGTGCTATGATGGCCCAACATCTTCTCCTGATGGGTAATGGCATGGCGAACAGAGTCCAGGTCCGCTGGGTTCATTACTGGCCGGATCGTTCTGTCACGAGTTGCTAAGCCAGAACCCAGAAGCAGACCAGGACAAGGTAAGTTGAAACGAAGGTGAGTGTTTATTACAAATTCAAGAGTGATGCTGAATAATCCAGGGAACAGAGCGGGCGGCGTTGATTAGTTGTTGGGGGTGCAGTGGTTGATCCCATCCTGGGTCGGCAGCCGCCGACCACCAGGCAGAGGTTGGATGAAGGTTCCGGACGGGTGACTGCAGATGGAGCAAAACGGGGGTAAGTAAGCAACAAACCAACAAGGTGCAAAAACAACAAAACTAACGCTAGGCTCTAAGACTGATACTCTGGTAAACCTACTGTTCATGGCTAACGATCCGGCAGGGACTGGATGTTAGGCCAGAGCCTAAGAAGGGTGATGATCAGGACCAGGTGTGCAGATTGCTGATGGGATGCAGGTGCGGAAATCAAGAGAGCTCCCCGGGAGCGTTCCCGAACCCTCGGGAAACTGGAGATCACGAACAGAAAAACTAGTCACCAGACAGGACCCGACTCAGACTGCCGGGATCGTTACAGTGCCAAAGAGTGCGTTTAGCATTTTATTAACTTGAGTAACTGATGACAATCTAGAGCAGAAGTTTTTTAAATGTCATCCAATGTCAAATTGATTTTACAATGAGATATTTTATTGTTATAGAGATATGTTTGTGCTCACTGTAGATGAAACCAGAACAGGTCTTGGTGAGAACAGTAAGTAACAGAATTATCTAATATCTGAAGGACTGAAACCATCCCTCCACTAACTCCATGGGTGCTAATGTGACGTACACAGAGACCTTTCTTGTAAAACTAAATACTAAATATATTTATTTTGCTTAAGTATCCAGGTGGCTATTAATTTGTTGGAAAGTCTGAGAGAGAATTTAAAGTTTGTATTACAGAGCACAAGAGCAACATCAGAACTGGTGACGAGAAATCCCTTGTGTCCAGACACTTAAATGCGGTGGGACATGATGTGTGCCAACCGAGGTTCCAGGGCATAGAAGTTGTACAGCCACCAAAAAGGTGTTAGATAGGTGATAAATTGCAGTTACAGAGATAGATATTATATCCATGCCTTACAAACAGAAAGCCCTAGAGTGCTGAATGAAGAACTTGTGTTAAGTTGCTTCCTGTGAGCAACAAGGTGCCTATTTCTTTGTTTATCATTTTGTTTCTTTTGAAGCTCTTGTGGAAAATAGTAGAAAATGTCTGTAAATAATGTACGTAAATAATGTACGTAAATAATGTACGTAAATAATGAATGTAAATAATGATTGTGAAAAAAGAAAGAAGCAGTACTGCAATGTGATGTCATCTATAAATATGGGTGAATGCCTACTGTCCGTTTGTTTTGACCTCTGCAGCAAAAAAAAGAACTTCCGTGAGTACGGGTTTTTCCTTTCTTCAAGTATATGCTTTTTGAACCTGGCACCTGAAGACCTTTTGTCACTACAAACATTTGAGCTAAGCACGCCAATTTCTCCTTCTATGATTACACAGAGACCCAACACAGCAAATGCCACCTTGTGTCAGAATCTCCCATCTGCCACCATGGGGACCAACATGCCTGCAGGCTCTCTCTCTTCTCTAACACAATAATGGCTCCCAAGCATATGGCCCAGCAGGTTAAGCCATTGTTTTTCAGGAATCACAGATTAATAGGAATGGCTGCCAGCATTCTTCTGTACCAAACTGTCAGAGCGGAGAGAGCGGGACAGGCTTTGCCAAGTGGAGCCTGTCCAAAATAAATGACTGAACAGCCATAACGGTTAGAATCACTGAAACTCTCAAAACCGTTGCAGAGCGGAGAACCTGAGGAGTGGGTTGGGGTGGAGGAGAAACGTGCAGAAACATTATTTCTATTTTTGTTTGCCCTGTCTCGTCCATCTGTGCTGAACTGGTTGAACTGGTGCCCAGAAAAAAGCAGTCACGAAACCATAAGTATCAACCTCTTCTCTGTTAATAGTTCACAGATACAGTTGAAGTCGGAAGTTTACATACGCCTTAGCCAAATACATTTAAACTCAGTTTTTCACAATTCCTGACATTTAATCCTAGTAAAAATTCCCTGTCTTAGGTCAGTTAGGATCACCACTTTATTTTAAGAATGTGAAATGTCAGAACGATAGTAGAGAGAATGATTTATTTCAGCTTTTAGTTCTTTCATCACATTCCCAGTGGGTCAGAAGTTTACATACACTCAATTAATATTTGGTAGCATTGCCTTTAAATTGTTTAACTTGGGTCAAACGTTTTGGGTAGCCTTCCACAAGCTTCCCACAATAAGTTGGGTGAATTTTGGCCCATTCCTCCTAACTGAGTCAGGTTTGTAGGCCTCCTTGCTCGCACACGCTTTTTCAGTTCTGCCCACACATTTTCTATAGGATTGAGGTCAGTGCTTTGTGATGGCCACTCCAATACATTACATTTAAGTCATTTAGCAGACGCTCTTATCCAGAGCGACTTACATAATTTTTTTATTTTTCATACTGGCCCCCCGTGGGAATTGAACCCACAACCCTGGCATTGCAAACGCCATGCTCTACTAACTGAGCTACATCCCTGCCGGCCATTCCCTCCCCTACCCTGGACGATTGTGCGCGCCCCATAGGTCTCCCGGTCGCGGCCGGCTACGACAGAGCCTGGATTTGAACCAGGATCTCTAGTGGCACAGCTAGCACTGCGATGCAGTGCCTTAGACCACTGCGCTACTCGGGGACTACCTTGACTTTGTTGTCCTTAAGTCATTTTGCCACAACTTTGGAAGTATGCTTTGGGTCATTGTCCATTTGGAAGACCCATTTGCGACCAAGCTTTAACTTCCTGACTGATGTCTTGAGATGTTGCTTCAATATATCCACATAATTTTCCTTCCTCATGATGCCATCTATTTTGTGAAGTGCACCAGTCCCTCCTGCAGCAAAGCAACCCCACAGCATGATGCTGCCACCCCCGTGCTTAACGGTTGGGATGGTGTTCTTCGGCTTGCAAGCCTTCTCCTTTTTCCTCCAAACATAACGATGGTCATCATGGCCAAACAGTTCTATTTTTGTTTCATCAGACCAGAGGACGTTTCTCCAAAAAGTACGATCTTTATCCCAATGTGCAGTTGCAAACCGTAGTCTGGCTTTTTTATGGCGGTTTTGGAGCAGTGGCTTCTTCCTTGCTAATCGGCCTTTCAGGTTGTGTCGATATAGGACTCGTTTTACTGTAGATACTTTTGTACCTGTTTCTGGTTTTTTTCTGAGGTCTTGGCTGATTTCTTTTGATTTTCCCATGATACAAAGAGGCACTGAGTTTGAAGGTAGGCCTTGAAATACATCCACAGGTACACCTCCAATTGACTCAAATGATGTCAATTAGCCTATCAGAATCTTCTAAAGCCATGACATCATTTTCTGGAATTTTCCAAGCTGTTTAAAGGCACAGTCATCTTAGTGTATGTAAACTTCTGACCCACTGAAATTGTGATACAGTGAATTATAAGTGAAATAATCTGTCTGTAAACAATTGTTGGAAAAATTACTTGTGTCATGCACAAAGTAGATGTCCTAACCGACTTGCCAAAACTATAGTATCTTTTCTTTTTTTTGTGGACTTTTATTACCTAATGAATCACCACTAAATGAAATTCGATGCATAGATTTTTCAGTGAAATAGATCTATTTGCCATGAAGGCTAAAAAGCTGGGAAAGCCTCCACTAATGGTCTATTCTATAGAAACACAGACATATAAGAAATGTCAAGGTCGTAATGGATTCACCATGTGACCCTAATATACCCCAGTGTACTGCATAAGGTGATAATACATTGTATTATCTGTGTGGTAGGCTATACTCTAACAGATATCCAGTTGCCACATGTTCACAGACATAGGTGAAAAATCTGTCGATGTGCCCTTGAGCAAGGCACTTAACCCTAATTGCTCCTGTAAGTCGCTTTGGATAAGAGCGTCTGCTAAATGACTAAAATGTAAATGATAGAGGGACTATAATGACATGGCTACTAGGGTAGAGATGTTAGCTGTCTTCAGAAATAGCCTTAACACAGCATTATTCACTCTGTGTGTACTGAATGATGCAATGCAACACTTAATGCCCTTATATTACAATCTAGCAATACCCACAGCCTACCTCTTTTATTTTCATCAATATTTGAACTTTACTTCTCTATGTGATGTTCTAGCAATCAATTGGACAAATAGCCTTCATCAACATCTCCTCTGGTTTTTGTCAGTCACTTTATCAGGCATTTTACACTTGTGCTTTTAGTTGTGTTGAATTGGTTGGACAGAATAGAAATGTGTGTGAATGCTCTCATTCTCTCTTCAATGTGGTGAGAGAGAGAGAGAGAGAGAGAGAGAGAGAGAGAGAGAGAGAGAGAGAGAGAGAGAGAGAGAGAGAGAGAGAGAGAGAGAGAGAGAGAGAGAGAGAGAGAGAGAGAGAGAGAGAGAGAGAGAGAGAGAGAGAGAGAGAGAGAGAGAGAGAGAGAGAGAGAGAGAGAGAGAGAGAGAGAGAGAGAGAGAGAGAGAGAGAGAGAGAGAGAGAGAGAGAGAGAGAGAGAGAGAGAGAGAGAGAGATGAGTTTTAAATAATCTTTATTGGGTCTGGGAGCCCACCACACAAATACTCATAGAAAACCGTATTTACACATCAATTAAAAACACAACTCCAATTCCTCCTCCACAGTAACTGAACACAACAGCATCTGAATACCCCATATACTCATAAACAGATCAATATTGTTGACCAGTTTATAATAGGCAAACTCAATTCTTAGTCTTGCTGCCAACATTCCCTCCAGCATTCCCACCACAGACCCCTGTCCCCGAATACTGTTCTTTCGGGTCTTCCATATGGCTAATTTTGCTGCCCCTAACACAAAATTAAGCAACACAACTACAGCTTTCTGACTAAACCTGTACTTTGGCCCAAATATATACAGTTGGGAAGAGAAAACCTCTCCCAGAGCTGAGAACCAATTAGTGATCAGGTCAATCATCCCGACCAACCTGGGACACTGTAAAAACAGATGTGCCAGTGTTTCAGACTGAGCACAGAATGGACACCCCTCCCCAACAGTAGGATCCAGGTGTACCAGATACATGTTGGTGGCTATGGCTCCATGTATTATCCTCCATTGGAGGTCAGCTGTCCTCTTATCAATAGGCAGTTTGTATAATGTTCGCCAACAGCCTTTTGGGGAGGCACCTGGACCAAGCACACCCGCCCACCTCGTCGATTTTACCCCCTTCCAGGGAAGAGGCATGGGACACCTTTACACATATTCTGTACATGGCCTTCTTTCCCACCTCCTTGAACTCCCCAGCTCCGGGGTATCGAAGGAAAGCAGCATCCCCACGTCCTCCTCGAATGCCCCGCCGCAGCACTAACAATCAGTGCAGGGAACACATAATCCAGACCCTCCTTCCACCGATCAGAATTGGAAGTGTCAGTCACATACTGCAGATGAAGTACTGGCAAGGAATCACAGACCTCAGCGACGACCTTCCTCAGTAGGCGAGACGATCGGATCCCCGCTCTTTCTCCCAGCTCCTCCAACGACCTATTCCTGTTCCACATCAGATGACCCAGCTTAGTACACCCCACGCCTAACAGGCATGAACGTAGGCTAGCTGAACCCAGAACACGGGACTGGATGGCAGTGTTGTGAAAAAGAGGCTCTTCAAAAAGCCACATCCCTGGTGGCGTGCAGGCCTTACGGGACTTGACCAGAACTCTCCAAGCCTGCATAACAGACTCATAAAATGGAGTCAGGCCAGGCAACTTACCCCCCTCCAGCTTTAAGAGGAAAAGGTGCTTGTCTAAGCCCAAACAGCCCGCTCTCCTCATCAATGCGTAGGCTGTGTCAACCCAGCTAGAACCGTCACTGTACAACAGTCTCTGGGCTGCTTGAAGCCGGAAAGCCATGATCCTGGAAGAAATGTCCACCAGGCCTTGCCCACCCTCGTGCAGTGGCAGGTACAGGGCTGAAGCTTTAATCCAATGTTGTCCAGACCAGAAGAAGTTGACAAGGGTCCTCTGAAGCTCTTGTATCAGACCCTTTGGTGGCTGTAAAATCATTAGTCTGTGCCACAGGGTAGAGGCAGCTAGGTTATTAGCTACCAGTACCCTTCCCCTATAAGACAGCGGGGGCAGCACCCATTTCCATCTTGACAGTCTGGCACACACTTTCTCCACTACATCCTCCCAGTTCTTTTTCTGAAAGACATCGGAGCCTAGAAAAAACCCCAAAGTCTTCATCCCATCTCTGCCCCACTGAAGCCCCCCTGGTAACCGTGGAGCGGACCCCATCTGAAGCTGGCCTGCCCACAGCGCTTCACTCTTTCCCCAATTGACTCTAGCTGAGGAGGCCCCTCATACACCTTTAAGGCGTCTGAGAGAACCTTAACATCCTCACCCCCTGTAATAAAAACTGTCACGTCATCTGCATACGCAGACAGTGCTATCGTGGGACCCTTCATTACACCTGGCACAGAGAAACCAGTAAGCTTCGCTCTTAAAAAACAAAGCATTGGTTCAATCGCCAGACTGTATAACTGCCCTGAAATTGGGCATCCCTGCCTGATGCCCCTTTGGACAGGGATGGGACAACTCAAACCACCCCCCACCTTCACCATACACGAGGCCCCAGCATACAGTAACTTCATCCAAGACAAAAAAACATCCCCAAACCCAAAGGCTTTCATTGTTTTAAACAAGTACTGGTGGTCCACACGATCAAAAGCCTTCTCCTGATCCAAAGAAAGTAAACCCACATTTACATCAGACAGTTTACAAATGTCCAAAACATCTCTTATTAGAAACAAGTTGTCAACAATAGAGCGATCAGGTACACAGTAGGACTGGTCCTTGTGGACCAACAATCCCAGATACTCTTTCAACCTGTTTGAGAGACATTTAGAAACAATTTTATATTCTGCACACAGCAAAGCAACAGGTCTCCAATTTTTTATGAGAGCCAAATCCCCCTTTTTTGGCAACAGTGAAAGTACCGCACGTTGACAAGATACAGGAAGAGAGCCCTCATGAAAAGATTCACACACCACTTCATAAAAATCCTCCCCAATAGACCCCCAAAAGTGCTTGTAAAACTCAGATGGTAAACCATCAATGCCAGGGGCTCGGCCTGTTGAGAGCTGCATAACTGCTGTGGACAGCTCTTGCAGTGTAATGTCAGAGTCCAATGCGACTCTTTGCTCAGGTCCCAATTGAGGAAGACCGTGTAACAACTGTTCAGTACACAGAGAGTCACAATCCTCCGCCTTATAGAGGGCAGAATAGAAATCCACGGCATGTTGATGCATTTCACTGTCATCCGTGGTCACCTTCCCATCAGGGAGACGAAGGCAGACCATCTGTTTACGTTGCAATGTCGACTGTCCTAGGTAAAAAAAAAAGCACTAGGAGCATCCATATCCTTGAGGGAAGCGAAACGAGACCTAATCAAGGCACCCTTCACTCTTTCATGCAGAAACGACCTCAATTCATGTTTCTTGTCCTGTAAGTTCATGACTAGTCCGGGGTCATTCTGAGTGAGCAACTTCAATTCAATAGATTTAATGTTCTGCTCAAGGGCCCTGATAGTCTCTTTAACTTCAATTCGAGACAGAGCAGTATACTGTTGACAAAATAATCGTATTTGGGCCTTCCCAACCTCCCACCATTGTCTCAAGGACTCAAAATTCCCTTTTGTAACCCTCCATTTTTCCCAAAACAACAAAAACCTTTCACAAAACATGACATCATGTAACAATTTAACATTAAAATACCAATAAGATGATGACCTTCGTGGACAGGACAAGTGAATATCAACAGTGACAATATGGTGATCAGAGAAACCCACAGGAGTAATGTCACACCTTCCAACCCTACTACAGTATTGCTCAGATACATACAACCTGTCTAACCTTGCTGCACTGACATGACCTTCATTAACTTTTAGCCATGTGTACTGCCTAACTTTTGCATTCCCTTACTCTCCACACATCAGAAAGCTCAAACTCAGTTAATAGACCAGACAGACAAATTGCTGACCGCAGGTGAGGTTCTTCAGCGGTGCGATCAACAGTAAAATCCACTGTACAGTTCCAGTCCCCCCTAAAACCATACACCCCTCTTGGTCACACTGTCTTAAGGTTTCCTTTATTTTATCAAAACCAACAATACGCTCTGTACCCTCATTAGGAGCATAAACATTCAAAAAAACAAACAAAAACCCCCATAACATCCACCTTGACCAATAAAACCCGACCCTTGACAATCTCTGTTGTAGATACCACAGTCACCCCTAAGCCTGAAGAAAACAAGATTGCCACCCCAGCACTGAAATTAGTACCATGACTGAGTATATGCTGCCCCTCCCACCACATACCCCAGTCAGCCGCATTTTCCTCATCACTATGTGTCTCCTGTAGGAAAACTACATTAAGCCTTTTCTGTTTTATTACTTCTAATACCCAAGCCCTCTTATTCCTGTCCCTTCCTCCATTAATGTTGAGAGAACCTACCCTTAGTACCTCCATATAGAAAAGAAAAAGGAAAAGCAGAAGATACCACAGAGAAACCAGACAAAGAGAATAGAACACCCTATGAGGCATAATCATCATCATTATTTAAATTTTCTCTTAACCTGACCACGTTTCCCACCACCCTTTGCTGCTGCAACAGCAGTAACAAATTTCCTCAAGCGAAACCGCTTCTTCTCACTCAACTGGTCTAACCCCACCGTCTTCTGTAACATCACAGCTGACCTCACAAACTTATCAACATCAAAATAATCTGCCAATTTGACAGATTTCCCAAAAGTCTGATCCAGAAACCCTTTTACCTCCTCTAGATCGTAAATTGAGTCCTCACCAGCTGATACCGTATCAAGAGAGATATCCATATCCATATCCTTCTCCTGATCCTCCTCAACTGAGGCCACAGACCACTGACTCCCCTCTACCACATCCCTTTCAACACTCCCCACTTGCACCCCATCACTCGTACCAGGCATCTCCTCCACTACCTGGGAGACTAGCCCCACCTGAACCCCATTACTCGTAGTGGGCATCTCCTCCACTACCTGGGAGACTAGCCCCACCTGAACCCCATTACTCGTAGTGGGCATCTCCCCCCACTACCTGGGAGACTAGCCCCACCTGAACCCCATTACTCGTAGTGGGCATCTCCTCCACTACCTGGGAGACTAGCCCCCCTGTAACCCAGCACTCATAGTGGGCATCTCCTCCACTACCTGGGAGACTAGCCCCCCTGTACCCCAGCACTCATAGTGGGCATCTCCTCCACTACCTGGGAGATGAGCTCCACATGAACCCTCTCCTGTAACCCATTACTTGTAGTGGGCATCTCCTCCACTACCTGGGAGATTAGCTCCACATGTACCCCCTCCTGTACCACAGCACTCGTACTGGGCACCTCCTCACCAGTCTGAGGAAATGGCCCTTCAGATCCATCCTTACCTTCTACAACAAAAAAATCCCCCTGCATAACATTTCCCTCTGGTACAAGTTGCACCTCTGTGCCCTCAACACGGACAACTTGTTCCTCAGCAACAGATGCGTGCGGCTGCTCTGCCACTGTCAGCCCACCTCTTCCTACATCAGTGGGCCCAGGCGTTACGAGGACCACCTGCGCCCCTCCCTCTGCCTTCTCCCTTTTCGGGCAAGCATGTCGCTTATGACCAACATCCCCACACTCAAAACACCGTTGACTACCTGTACTAGCATAAGCCATATACAATCTATTGTCATACTTGACTTTAAACGATAACTCCAAAGTCTGTTCCGGTGAGTCCAAAAACATAAACACCTGTCGCCGAAACGACATTACCTGTTTCAACGCCGGGTGTTTGCAACCCAATGGGACAACCTTAATTGAACTTGCAAACTTCCCAAAGCGCAATAACTCGCGCTCCAATAGCTCATTTGGAATGAACGGCGGTACATTTGAAATCGTTACCCTTGTTGACGGAGAAAAAAGCGGCGTAACTTGAATAAACATTCCTTTAAGAAGTATGCCATGCTCAACCATACGATCAACAAGGCGCTCTTCTTTAAGAAATACCACCACCGCTTTATTCATCCGTGACGCATAAGCAACATTCTCATATCCTACCTTCTCTCCTACGGCGACCAAAACCTCTTCCACCGTGACAGTAGCTTCAGTAACACACCTAAAGCCGTGCCGAGTGACAGGGACGGCGTCCCCGATTCGGGCCGCCATCCCCACCAAAATCAGGGTAATTTCGACACGAAAAACAATATACTTAATTCTACCGCAACAAAAAAATAGAAATAATAACCTTAATCATGCATAGAAGAAAAAAAGGATATCACCAAGAAAAGGAAAACCCAGGATATCTAACTCTACACAACACTCGCACTTAGCACTCACTCAAACAATTCCCAGCACGCACCAAACACTCCCAGCATGCAGAGAGAGAGAGAGAGAGAGAGAGAGAGAGAGAGAGAGAGAGAGAGAGAGAGAGAGAGAGAGAGAGAGAGAGAGAGAGAGAGAGAGAGAGAGAGAGAGAGAGAGAGAGAGAGAGAGAGAGAGAGAGAGAGAGAGAGAGAGAGAGAGAGAGAGAGAGAGAGAGAGAGAGAGAGAGAGAGAGAGAGAGAGAGAGAGAGAGAGAGAGAGAGAGAGAGAGAGAGAGAATATGGGGATGAGGTAGTTGGGTGGGCTAATTACAGATGGGCTGTGTACAGGTGCAGTGATCGGTAAGCTGCTCTGACAACTGATGCTTAAAGTTAGTGAGGGAGATAAGTGTCTCCAACTTCAGAGAGCATATGAAATAGTGCTTTAAGGTGGATTTGATGGAACGGTATAAGACTACAAAGGAAAGAGGTCAGGGCATTTGAAAATTTTTGATTTGAGATATTTTACCACTGATATATTTTACCACTGTGAGAGGTTATTGCGCCCAGCCACAGCTATTTTCAGGTCTCTCCAGAGATGTTAGATCGGGTTCAAGTCCGGGCTCTGGCTGGGCCACTCAAGGACATTCAGAGACTTGTCCCGAAGCCACTCCTGCTTTGTCTTGGCTGTGTGCTTAGGGTTGTTGTCCTGTTGGAAGATTAACCTTCGCCCCAGTCTGAGGTCCTGAGCGCTCTGGAGCAGGTTTTCACCAAGGATCTCTCTGTACTTTGCTCCATTCATCTTTCCCTGGATCCTCACTAGTCTCCCAGTCCCTGCCGCTGAAAAACATCCCCACAACATGATGCTGATACCACCATGCTTCACCGTAGGGATGGTGCCAGGTTTCCTCCAGATGTGAGGCTTCCCATTCAGGCTAAAGAGTTCAATTTTGGTTTCATCAGACCAGAGAATCTTGTTTCTCATGGTCTGATAGTCCTTTAGGTGCCTTTTGGCAAACTCCAAGCGGGCTGTCATATGTCTTTTGCTGAGGAGTGGTTCCGTCTGGCCACTCTACCATAAAGGCCTGATTGGTGGAGTGCTGCAGAGATTGTTGTCCTTCTGGAAGGTTCTGCCATCTCCACAGAGGAACTCTGCAGCTCTATCAGAGTGACCATCGGGTTCTTGGTCAACTCCCTGACCAAGGCCCTTCTCCCCCGATTTTGAGTCTCATAGCAAAGGGTCTGAATACTTATGTAAATAAGCTATTTCAGTTTTTTATATTTTATACATTTACAAACATTTCTAAAAACCTGTTTTTGCTTTGTCATTATGGGGTATTGGTGTAGATTAACGAGGATTTGTATTTATTTAATGTGGAAAAAGTCAAGGGGTCTGAATACTCTTCCGAATGCACTGTGTAAATGTGTGTTTGTGTGTGTGTGTGTGTGTGTTTTGGGGAGAGTTTGGTGAAGTTGTCTCGAGTCATTCATTATCTCCCATGGTATTTTCCTTAAGGAGCCTGGAGGTACTTGGTCAGGTCAATACCTTTGTCCTCCCACTTGGTGATTGCCTCTGAGAGCTCTTTTATTGTTTTTTAGGATGGAGGGAGGCTCTGCCCATCCCATCCTATTGACAGCAGAGGAGACTCATTGAGCTACAGGACCTTGCTGCAGGGATGGTCACAACAGAATACTTACCGCTGATGTACATAGGTTAGATTGTGCTTTTGTCCTTATTACATAATCAATCATGTAATAAGGTATGTCTATACCAGGGTTGGTGGAGGAGGTAGGGGAGGCGGGGAGCAACTAGCCTACCCTTGCCTATCTAACCACACACGTGGCGATATTGAGAGGGTTTTGAAAGCTGTGAGGCTGGAAAGAAAATAGGAGACTTGATTTAGAATTAGGCCTATGTAGAAAGCCCTACACCAATGAAATCAACGATTCCATTAAGTCTGGATGGAGTGGTATTGAATAGCGGCGGCAGGTAGCCTATAGGGGCGGCAGGTAGCCTATAGGGGCGGCAGGTAGCCTATAGGGGTGGCAGGTAGCCTGGTGGGTAGGAGTGTTGGGCCAGTAACCGAAAGGTTTCTGGATCGAATCCCCGAGCTGACAAGGTAAAAATCAGTCGTTCTGCCCCTGAGCAAGGCAGTTAACCCACTGTTCCCCGGGCACCGAAGACGTGGATGTTGATTAAGGCTGCCTTCCACACCTCTCTGATTCAGAGGGGTTGGGTTAAATGCAGAAGACACATTTCAGTTGAATGCATTCAGTTGTACAACTGACTAGGTATCCCCGTTTCCCTTTCCACATTTCAGACACCGAAAAGCAATTTAAATGTATCCAGGGAAATCAGAAAACATCTCCAGACCTGGTTAGAGATGCAGAGGAGATGTGATGAGTATGGGAGGCAGGATATGTAGCAGGCAGCAGCTTTTAACAAGGCCAGAAGAAGAGAACATTAGCCTGTCTGGGTGGTGACAAAGTGCAAATGAAGCTAGCTAGCTAGCACAGGTCCCGGGCGCTTCTCTGGGTACGCACAGACTGATTGGCCATGTAAAAACAATTAATAATGCTACTATAGGAATAGATCCTGCAGTGCTCTGCATTTAACTTACTTTAACTAGTCCCGTGTAGCTCAGTTGGTAGAGCATGGCGTTTGCAACGCCAGGGTTGTGGGTTCGTTTCCCACGGGGGACCAGTATATAAAATAAAATATAAAATGTATGCACTCACTAACTGTGAGTCACTCTGGATAAGAGCGTCTGCTAAATGACTAAAATGTAAATGTAAAGCACTACCAGTCCTATAATTGGATCAGGAATAACGAGACCATTGGATGGTAATCAAGGTTAATCAAGGTGCCGCTCTTTGCCCGAGGTGTGCAAATAAACTCTCATTGCTTACACAGAGATAGGCATAGCAGGGAGAGAGCCCATCACAAAGTCACACAGATCATTGGCGTCCAATCACCTGGCCTTCTGTTTGCATTGTGTCTGATGTGATGTTTGTCGTCTCTAGTCTAATAGACACAGATCAGAAGGTAAATGGAGGAGAAATTTGGGGGACACACACACAGTGGCCTTGAGGATGCCCATTTCACCTAAACTACCTCAGTTACAACACCCAGTCACATAGTATGTGAGACAGTCCGCACCCCCACACCTCTAAGGATAATACATGGCCTAGTGGTGGTACCTACCCAGGCTGAACTAACACATAGGGAGGGTATACTGTTACAATCATATTTTTAAATAATCTATCAGCAAGTAGCCTAGCCTACAATTACAAGAGAATACATTCAGTACATGAATGAAGCCAATAGACTAGTGGTCTCAAATATATTGTTAATGAAACGATGTAGGCATTATGACCTTTTTAACCAATAAGAAAATATGTCAAATGACTTGAATAGCCTATGGGAAAAGTGTAAAAATGTGTATTCGCATCAGTAGGCTAAGTGACTGAAATGCATCAGAGAAGTATTGGAAAGTTCAGGAAAACGTCAGGGAAGCTCATCAGGTAGGCTATAGGCCTAATGTTTGTGTGTGTGTGTGTGTGTGTGTGTGTGTGTAGAGAAGATCTGCATTGCTTTCAATTGCTGCTTTCAATTGCTAGACTAATGATCATCAGCACTCAGCTCAATTTAGCTAACATTTCCCAGCCTAATTGTAACCAAATATCCAAACAGAGATTCAGTGAAAAGAAAGATTGATTTATCAAGACAAGTTCCAATGCTTGTCTCAAAGCAGCAATGACGCTGTCCCAATCAAAACGGAGCTGGAATTATCAGTTGACCACACATGGCAATTGCTTTAAATTTATAATAACCAGTGGTAAAGTGCTATCTTTTTAGGTAGCCTACCGGAGCACAATTCTTTATTATTATTACATAATCATTTCTGAATGAAAGTTGATACCTACATGTAGCCTATTGTAGGCTATAAAATCATTTAGAATATACATACAATAGACCTACATCATCCAAATTACACGATTGCCTATGTCTACACATAAGTGGCTCAATGAAAATGTTCTATTTTTAAAATCCTAAAACACCAAATTAGGCCTACCTTATTATAAATTAGGCCATCATCACTGTCAATCGTGAAGGATAATTCTTCACGTTTTACAGGTGAAACGTCCATGCTGCATGCATGCCAACCATTTGATCCCAATCAGTTTCATGGGAATATGCATTTCGATCTTCTTGAATGAAGTAGACTAAGTAGCATACTGTTTAATCGAATTTTAGAGCAGATGGAGTTAAACACAGCCACCTGTATTTTGTTTCAATCAAAGCATATTTTAGCCTATGGCACCTGCTGTTGAGTTCTGTCCACATGAGAAAAGAAAATCAACATTTCAGCACAATCATCCTAAATTGTCATCAGAAATTACGTGGTGTTTTTGGTATAACAGTAGCCTAACATTATCTATGCTATTATATTCGGTTTGTTATGTAGAATACTAATTAATCAAGACATAGCACCATTCTGAGAAGTGGCGGAGTGTGGAAGAGGCACTACACCCCTGATTTATAACGGTTGGATGACTTTGGGAGTTTTATCTCTAACTACTTTTTACACCATCGCAGCAAAATCAAAATCATATGGGGCTAAAGCCCCAAAAGCCACATCCTGGTGACGTCCCTGGTCCTTAGAGAGATGTATAGAGAAAGAACACACAGTGACATCCCTGTTTAACCTAACAGATAACCTGCTCTTGAAGCTGGACACTAAGCTATGGACATAAAGCTAAGTAAATACACCTGGACTTTTAGGAAACATTAACCTTTCTCCTCGTGAACAGTGGCAGGCTGGCTGATTTTTGTCCTGTGTGACCCGTACCCAGTGATTGAGATTGAACACGTCCCAGTGGATTGTAATGGCCTGTAGTAGAGCACAGAACCATCAGAGTCTGGGAAAGGAAACAGCTCCCCATCACAGCACTGCACTCTGCAATCCCTCCAGTCAAGGAAAGGAAGCCATTTTGAACTATTTCCCTACAAATGTTTAACTCCAGGAATCTGCACAACTGGTGGCATATCTCTGTGTGCTTAGAAAGACTCTCAATATATGCAAATGCATAGTAATTAGAAACAATTTCATTCAGTGCATCTGTTACAAGTTTATGTAATTATTCAAGCACTGCAAAATGGGTTACAGCAACTGTTTCACAAACACAGACTATATGCTCATAGCTACAGTATTAGCTTAGATTTCTTATAAAGCACCAGCACATTTATCAGTGTTCGAACGGTATCAGTGTGCAAGACTATAGCTACCGTAGTAATAACCCCACCAACCTGTTTGACAGTTTGATGTTTTTGAGCATGAAAATAATTAGCTTTTGGATGCCTCCTACCCGCTCCTCTGTAAATAGTGTTGGACTGAAGGTCTGCACACGCTTCTTTGTTGTCTCTAATTATTCGTCCTCTCCTGCCTGACACTCTTTCTCTCTCTCTCTCTAACCACACTCGGATCCCAGAGAGCTGTCTTTTGCAATTATGGTCATAAAGAAAAGCAGACATTTTAGAATGCTCTCATGTTGTGCTAAGAGATTACTGCACACAGTGCTAGCTATAATAACTGAAAACAAATAACTAGCTAGCCGCATTGTTCTACTGAGATTACAGGGAGGTTTTTTTCCTCCCATGATCATTGGGAAGAGGCTGACTTCTCTCAAGGGTGGTTTTGTTTATCTGTTTGTTTTGTCATGTTAATTGCTTCCCTCGTTGTATCTGTCTTCTAATTAATTTTGAAATGTTAGCCATGCACTGAAGCTGAAAGGGAAATCTTATATATGGATGTTAAGGCTTATAAGAAGCTTACACACTTAACTCTAGTCAATGCTACATGACCAAAGGTATATGGACACCTGCTCATCGAACATCTCATTCTAAAATAATGGGCATTAATATGGAGTTGGTCCCCCTTTGCTGGTATAACAGCCTCCACTCTTCTGGGAAGGCTTTCCACTAGAACATTGCCGTGGGGACTTGCTTCCATTCAGCCACAAGAGCATTAGTGAGGTCGGGCACTGATGTTGAGCGATTAGGCCTGGCTCGCAGTCGGCGTTCCAATTCATCCCAAAGGTGTTCGATGGCGTTGAGGTCATGGCTCTGTGTAGGCCAGTCAAGTTATTCCACACCGATCTCAATAAACAATTTCTGTATGGACCTCGCTTTGTGCAGGGGGCATTGTCATGCTGAAACAGGAAAGGGCCTTCCCCAAACTGTTGCCACATAGTTGGAAGCACAGAATCGTCTAGAATGTCATTGTATGCTGTAGTGTTAAGATTTCCCTTCACTGGAACTAAGGGGCCTTGCCTTAACCATGAAAAACAGCCCCAGACCATTATTCCGCCACCAAACTTTACAGTTGGCACTATGCATTCAGGCAGGTAGCGTTCTCCTGGCATCCGCCAAACTCAAATTCGTCTGTCGGACTGCCAGATGGTAAAACGTGATTCATCACTCCAGTGAACACATTTCCACTGCTCCTGAGTCCAATGGTGGCGAGCTTTACACCACTCCAGCCGACGCTTGGCATTGCACATGGTGATCTTAGGCTTGTGTGTGGCTGCTCGGCCATGGAAACCCATTTCATGAACCTCCCAACAAACAGTTATTGTGCTGACGTTGCTTCCAGAGGCAGTTTGGAACTCATTCTAAAATAATGGGCATTAATATGGAGTTGGTCCCCCTTTGCTGGTATAACAGCCTCCACTCTTCTGGGAAGGCTTTCCACTAGAACATTGCCGTGGGGACTTGCTTCCATTCAGCCACAAGAGCATTAGTGAGGTCGGGCACTGATGTTGAGCGATTAGGCCTGGCTCGCAGTCGGCGTTCCAATTCATCCCAAAGGTGTTCGATGGCGTTGAGGTCATGGCTCTGTGTAGGCCAGTCAAGTTATTCCACACCGATCTCAATAAACAATTTCTGTATGGACCTCGCTTTGTGCAGGGGGCATTGTCATGCTGAAACAGGAAAGGGCCTTCCCCAAACTGTTGCCACATAGTTGGAAGCACAGAATCGTCTAGAATGTCATTGTATGCTGTAGTGTTAAGATTTCCCTTCACTGGAACTAAGGGGCCTTGCCTTAACCATGAAAAACAGCCCCAGACCATTATTCCGCCACCAAACTTTACAGTTGGCACTATGCATTCAGGCAGGTAGCGTTCTCCTGGCATCCGCCAAACTCAAATTCGTCTGTCGGACTGCCAGATGGTAAAACGTGATTCATCACTCCAGTGAACACATTTCCACTGCTCCTGAGTCCAATGGTGGCGAGCTTTACACCACTCCAGCCGACGCTTGGCATTGCACATGGTGATCTTAGGCTTGTGTGTGGCTGCTCGGCCATGGAAACCCATTTCATGAACCTCCCAACAAACAGTTATTGTGCTGACGTTGCTTCCAGAGGCAGTTTGGAACTCGGTAGTGAGTGTTGCAACCAAGGACAGACAATTTTTACACACTTCAGCACTGGGCAGTCCCGTTCTGTGAGCTTGTGTGGCCTACCACTTCGCGGCTGAGCCGTTGCTGCTCCTAGACGTTTCCACTTCACAATAACAGCACTTACAGTTGACCGGGGCAGCTCTAGCAGGGCAGAAATTTGACAAACCGATGACGGTTTGTCATTGACAGCCATTCTACTGCCAATGTTTGTCTATAGAGATTGCATGGCTGTGTGCTCGATTTTATACACCTGTCAGCAATGGGTGTGGCTGAAATAGCCGAATCCACTAATTTGAAGGGGTGTCCACATACTTTTGGAAATATTGTGTATATCCACCAAAAACATCTCATTAGCATACAGTTATATTCCCTGTGGGAACAGACGTTGTTAAAACATTTTTCTCTTATCCTCTTCACAGGTGAGGAGAATCTGCTGGCAATACTGAAGAGGCGATGGTGGAAGTACATGATTCTGGGATTGATAGACATCGAGGCTAACTACCTAGTTATCAAAGCCTACCAATACACCACACTAACCAGCGTACAGGTGAGTCTGTTTACATCAATCACATCTGAACCTGTGTGTGTGTGTGTGTGTGTGTGTGTGTGTGTGTGTGTGTGTGTGTGTGTGTGTGTGTGTGTGTGTGTGTGTGTGTGTGTGTGTGTGTGTGTGTGTGTGTGTGTGTGTGTGTGTGTGTGTGTGTGTGTGTGTGTGTGTGTGCGCGTGCGTGCGTGCAAACATGTGTGTAGGTGTTTGTGTCTACTATTTTATTATGCTGGTCCCTAGACATCCCCCTGACTGGTCAGCCATAAGACGGTAAAACAGCAATGGCCTTTGTTGAGTCCAGACACGTAGGCAGAAATTGCCGTGTGGCTGGGCCTGAGTAAAAGTGACTGTGCCAACATTTTCCAGCAAAAATACCCAGACATCAGTAGTGTAGTCGTGGTGCATGGAAAAGTGGTTATACTCAACATTTCCCAAACGGCCTGCCTGGCGAATGAATAGGCGACCTGTGTGAAAGATTCGATGAAAAACAGATGTAGGCTACTCTGAATGACCTAAAATCATGGCAATGCGAAATACATCCACCATGATATCCAGAATTAAATAATAGGCTTAGCCCTTATGGCTGATATATTAGGCTAAGGGACCAGATAAGCCGATGCTAGTTGCTGCTGATTCATCTCTGTATTGTACGTTTTGCTAGAGGACATTTATGGGTTACAAAAAAAGGCCTAGGGTACATTAAATTCCATACACCATGGTTTCCACATATTTCTACCCTAATATTACTAATCTTGTATAACTTTTCTATGCTGTACACTTTGCCACATGATTTCTGTAGGCCTAGGCTATTTCGTCTATAGGGGAAATGGTGATCGCTACCAGATCGAGTCTGGGCCCTGGCTGAAATCTCATAGCCTGTCTCTAAAGCTCTTCTATAGAGAAGCAAAATGAAGAGTCTAAACTGTAGAACTCATGAGACATGGGAATAAATGCACAATTCTCGTTATGAATGCGAATATCAGGAGTCAGAGAACAGAGCGGAGTGCGGAGCTGTCTGGTGCTGAAATCTTTGATTCGACTTTCGTGGGCTCAGCCAGCGCCGGCTCATGTGGTGCTGAATAATATCATCCTATGCTATGGTTTCACACTCACACTTTTCAAACCCATATTGGCAAATATTTCACGACTGTTTTTCTGTAGGCTACTTTGTGCATGATTTCTCTATTACACTACATCATTGATATGGTGTATACACTATAGATCCAAAAGTATGTGGACTCCCCTTCAAATTAGTGGATTCAGCTATTTCAGCCACACCCGTTGCTGACAATTGTATAAAATCGAGCACAGTACACAGCCATGCAATGTCCATAGACAAACATTGGCTGGACTTACTGAAGAGCTCAGCGACTTTCAACGTGGCACTGTCATAGGATGCCACCTTTCCAACAAGTCAGTTTGTCAAATTTCTGCCCTGCTAGAGCTGCCCCGGTCAACTGTAAGTACTGTTATTGTGAAGTGGAAACGTCTAGGAGCAACAACGGCTCAGCCGCAAAGTGGTAGGCCACACAAGCTCACAGAACAGGACCACCGAGTGCTGAATCATCTGTCCTTGGTTGCAACACTCACTACCGAGTTCCAAACTGCCTCTGGAAGCAACGTCAGCACAATAACTGTTCGTCGGGAGCTTCATGAAATGGGTTTCCATGGCCGAGCAGCCGCACACAAGCCTAAGATCACCATGCGCAATGCCAAGCGTCGACTGGAGTGGTGTAAAGTGAATCACACTTCACCATCTGGCAGTCCGATGGAAGAATCTGGGTTTGGTGGATGCGTGGAGAACGCTACCTGCCCTAATACATAGTGCCAACTGTAAAATTTGGTGGAGGAGGAATACTGGTCTGGGGCTCTTTTTCATAGTTCAGGCAAGGCCCCTTAGTTCCAATGAAGGGAAATGTTAACGCTACAGCATACAATTACATTCTAGACGATTCTGTGCTTCCAACTATGTGGCAACAGTTTGGGGAAGGCCCATTCCAGTTTCAGCATGACGATGCCCCCGTGCACAAAGCGAGGTCCATACAGAAATGGTTTGTCGAGATCGGTTTGGAAGAACTTGACTGGCCTGCACAGAGTCCTGACCTCAACCCCATCGAACACCTTTGGGATGAATTGGAATGCCGACTGCAAGCCTAATCGCCCAACATCAGTGCCCGACCCTCACTAATGCTCTTGTGGCTGAATGGAAGCAAGTCTCCACAGCAATGTTCAACATCTAGTGGAAAGCCTTCCCAGAAGAGTGGAGGCTGTTATAGCAGCAAAGGGGGGACCAACTCCATATTAATGCCAGGATTTTGTAATGAGCAGGTGTCCATATACTTTTGGTCATGTAGTGTATCTCCACTACACTACTTTGAAACGCATTTGTGGGGATTAAGAAGTGAGTATACGCAATACCCTCTGAAAAAAAGTGGCAAACAGCTTATTGAACAAAGAAGCAAGGAAGAATAGAAAGCCCTGAAAGTGTTTTCATTAAGCCCAAAAGTGCACACTTTTTGCCGTTTGAAAACAGCCACACACAATACAATACAAACACTTTAGGCCTATATCTTGAACTGTACGGGTATGAAACTTACGGGTATGAAATTAAGAGCTCACTTTGAATAAGCAAACGCTACTCTATAGGCATTCAGACATTAAGTCATTATGCATAATACCACGGCAGGTATGAATACAACAGCTCAGTTTGAATCAAACACATATAGGCGGGGCCTACCAAGGCAGGCATGAAAGCATTAGGCTAAATTGTATATTAACAGTATCCAGTCTTACCTTTCTTGTGTTTCACATTTTACAGCACAAGGGGTAGACGCCTAGGCATGGTGTTGAAGATGGAGATTATATCATCATAGTTGAAAGAGTCACTGAGTTCCATTTCAAAGGACAACCAGGCTAAATTGTTCAGCATGCAAGATCTGATGGATGTTTTGATACAGCCTGGAGTGGAAAAGTAGCCTGACAACTTGCACTAAATTCTTCCACTGCTCTGTCATTCGCTACATACTTTAGTCTGAGACTGCCATCATTGAAGTTGTTTGTGGAGAGGAGGGGCACGAGGGGTGTTGTACAAAACAAAGTCATCAGTGATTGGATCGTCTCTAACCAATCAGAATATCAAAGCTAATGACACATTTTTAAACCGCCACTTTACCCACGTGTGTTCTGGCTCTGGCCCAACCCATCGGTTTCTGGACCAATCAGACAACCCAGAGTGTGTTCGCATTCGGTAAAGGATCGGGGAGGTACTCCGATCCAGACTGATTGCGGAGAAGAAACTAACGTTTGTGGGTGTGGCGTTTGGCCGGAGCAAGGAGTCTGGGTAGCCAGGCAAGTGGAGAAGTCATAGGAAGGGTGATGATGGCCCTTAGTTGTTTATTGATGTTAGGGAAAATGTCAGGGCTACAGCTGTCTAAAACTTCAATAAGGGATGGGAATTCCTCACCTCCTAAACATGCTTCATTCAGCATCTTCAGCAGAGATATGATAGTGATCACATGGGGCCAGCAGTGATTATTTCAGTGCAAAAGTCCTAGACCTTGGTAGACAGGCCACTGCTGCTCTCATTTAGGGCTGACCCCAATTAGTCGACTGGTCGATTGCTTGGTCATTAGGCTGTTGGTCGACCGAGATTGTTTTCGTCGAGCAGAAACGAATACAGTGCCTTTGGAAAGTATTCAGACCCCTTGACTTTCTCCACATTTTGTGACGTTACAGCCTTATTCTAAATGGATTTTAAAAATAAATAATCCTCAGCAATCTACACACAATACCCCATAATGACAAAGAGAAAACAGGTTTTTAGAAATCTTTGCAAATGTATAAAAAACCAAAAACAGAAATACCTTATTTGCATAAGTATTCAGACCCTTTGCTATAAGACTCGAAATTGAGCTCAGGTGCATCCTGTTTCCATTGATCATCCTTGAGATGTTTCTACAATTTGATTGGAGTCCACCTGTGGTGAATTCAATTGATTGGACATGATTTGGAAAGGCACACACCTGTCTATATAAGGTCCCACAGTTGACAGTGCATGTCAGAGCAAAAACCAAGGCATGAGGTCAAAATAATTGTCCGTAGAGCTCCGAGACAGGATTGTGTCAAGGCACAGGTCTGGGGAAGGGTACCAAAACATGCAGCATTGAAGTTCCCCAAGAACACAGTGGCCTCGATCATTCTTAAATGGAAGAAGTTTGGAACCACCAAGACTCTTACTAGAGCTGGCCGCCCGGCCAAACTGAGCAATCGGGGGAGAAGGGCCTTGGTCAGGGAGGTGACCAAGAACCCGATGGTCACTCTGACAGAGCTCTAGAGTTCCTCTGTGGAGATGGGAGAACCTTCCAGAAGGACAACCATCTCTTCAGCACTCCACCAATCAGGCCTTTATGGTAGAGTGGCCCGACGGAAGCCACTCCTCAGTAAAAGGCACATGACAGCCCGCTTGGAGTTTGCCAAAAGGCACCTAAAGACTCTCAGACCATGAGAAACAAGATTCTCTGGTCTGATGAAACCAGGATTGAACTCTTTGGCCTGAATGCCAAAGCGTCACGTCTGGAGAAAACCTGGCACCTCCCTATGGTAAGCATGGTGGTGGCAGCATCATGCTGTGGTGATGTTTTTCAGCGGCAGGGACTGGGAGACTAGTCAGGATCGAGGGAAAGATGAACGGAGCAAAGTACAGAGAGTTCCTTGATAAAAACCTACTCCAGAGCGCTCAGGACCTCAGACTGGGGCGAAGGTTAATCTTCCAACAGGACAATGACCCTAAGCACACAGCCAAGACAACACAGGAGTGGCTTCAGGACAGTCTCTGAATGTCCTTGAGTGGCCCAGCCAAAGCCTGGACTTGAACCCGATCGAACATCTCTGGAGAGACCTGAAAATAGCTGTGCAGCGACGCTCTCCATCCAACCTGACAGAGCTTGAGAGGATCTGCAGAGAAGAATGGGAGAAACTCCCCAAATACAGGTAAGCCAAGCTTGTAGCGCCATACCTAAGAAGACTTGAGGCTGTAATCACTGCCAAAGGTGCTTCAACTAAGTACTGAGCAAAGGGTCTGAATACTTATGTAAATGTGTAATTTCTAAAAACCTGTTTTTGTTTTGTCATTGTGGGGTAATGTGTGTAGATTGCTGAGGGAAAAAAACAATTTAAGTAATTTTAGAATAAGGCTGTAACCTAACAAAATGTGGAAAAAGTCAAGGAGTCTGAATACTTTCCGAAGGCACTGTATATATATATATATATTTGCGCCCATCTCAGTGAACTAATCCATTGTGGAGGCCTAGACTAAAAGTAAATGTGCCCATTTGGGGATCTGATAGTATTTCTGATTGGCTTAACGCACCACCACTAATGACCTGTAGAGCTTCTCAAAGTAATGTTTTCTTCGCCATAAACAGCAGGCAAACAAAGTCTGTTTTTACATCCATTGAGAATGACAATAGTTCCTCAATGTATTTGAAAATTCTTTCCAGCTCTCTCCCTTTCAATAACCACTCAGCGTGAAAGGGAAAAATGTCATGCTCTGATCCAGTGGAAACGTCATAAAATAGGCCTACTTGATTACTTCTTTTCAGTGCTTGACTTGGACTGAAATAGGTTCCGTTACTCATTTTGGGTGCTGGTACTGTTTTATATTTATATTTACAGTCTGAAGTTTACATACACCTTAGCCAAATACATTTAAACTCAGTTTTTCACAATTCCTGACATTTAATCCTAGTACAAATTCCCTGTCTTAGGTCAGTTAGAATCACCACTTTATTTTAAGAATGTGAAATGTAAGAATAATAGTAGAGAGAATGATTTATTTCAGCTTTTATTTATTTCATCACATTCCCAGTGGGTCACAAGTTTACATACACTCAATTAGTATTTGGTTGCATTGCCTTTAAATTGTTTAACTTGGGTCAAACATTTCGGGTAGCCTTCCACAAGCTTCCCACAATAAATTGGGTGAATTTTGGCACATTCCTCCTGACAGAGCTGGTGTAACTGAGTCAGGTTTGTAGGCCTCCTTGCTCACACACGCTTTTTCAGTTCTGCCCACAACTTTGCTATAGGATTGAGGTCAGGGCTTTGTGATGGCCACTCCAATACCTTGACTTTGTTGTCCATAAGCCATTTTCGCACAACTTTGGAAGTATGCTTGGGGTCATTGTCCATTTGGAAGACCAATTTTTGACCAAGCTTTAACTTCTTGACTGATGTCTTGAGATGTTGCTTCAATATAGCCACATCATTTTCCTTCCTCATGATGCCATCTATTTTGTGAAGTGCACCAGTCCCTCCTGCAGCAAAGCACCCCCACAGCATGATGCTGCCACCCCTGTGCTTCACAGTTGGGATGGTGTTCTTCGGCTTGCAAGCCTTCCCCTTTTTCCTCCAAACATAACGATGGTCATTATGGCCAAGCAGTTCTATTTTTGTTTCATCAGACCAGAGGACATTTCTCCAAAAAGTACGATCTTTGTCCCCATGTGCAGTTGTAAACCGTAGTCTGGCTTTTTTATGGCAGTTTTGGAGCAGCGGCTTCTTCCTTGCTGAGCGGCCTTTCAGGTTATGTCGATATAGGACTTGTTTTACTGTGGATATAGATACTTTTGTACCTGTTTCCTCCAGCATCTTCACAAGGTACTTTGCTGTTGTTCTGGAATTGATTTGCACTTTTCGCACCAAGGTACGTTCATCTCTAAGAAACAGAATGCGTCTCCTTCCTGAGCGGTATGAGGGCTGCGTGGTCCCATGGTGTTTATACTTGCGTACTATTGTTTGTACAGATGAACGTGGTACCTTCAGGCATTTGGAAATTGCTACCAAGGATGAACCAGACTTCTGAGGTCTTGGCTGATTTATTTTGATTTTCCCATGATGTCAAGCAAGGAGGCACTGATTTTGAAGGTAGGCCTTGAAATACATTCACAGGTACACCACCAATTGACTCAAATTATGTCAATTACCCTATCAGAAGCTTCTAAAGCCATGACATCATTTTCTGGAATTTTCCAAGCTGTTTAAAGGCACAGTCAACTTAGTGTATGTAAACTTCTGACCCACTGGAATTGTGATACAGTGAATTATAAGTGAAATAATCTGTCTGTAAACAATTGTTGGAAAAATGACTTGTGTCATGCACAAAGTAGATGTCCTAACCGACTTGCCAAAACTATAGTTTGTTAACAAGAAATTTGTGGAGTAGTTGAAAAACAGGTTTTAATGACTCCAACCTAAGTGTATGTAAACTTCCGACTTCAACTGTAGGTGTAGGAGCTCCACAATACTTTTTAGCTAATATTCTGTAAGAGGAACAGGAGCTAAAGCAGCAGAAAATTTGAGGTGCTGGTACTCAGCTCCAGTGAGCTTCTTATCCCTTGCGCAAAAAGCCTACAGCTGTGTCTGTCCTGAGCTCACTGTCGCTGGAAACTCTGAGGGCCCAGAATATTTTATACAATGCTAGCGCAAGCTTCGTGCTGGACCCAAGTTAATAGTTGATACAATGTTTCAAGTTCGTTGCAGACAGGCCATGTGTAGCCAATGTGATTTATAGGATATTTATTTTTATCAGGATATTTTCTACCTGCAGGCTGTAATGTTTTTATTTGTTGGCTTTATGTAGGCTATTTTTACATAGTTGGCAATCGAAGTTACTTTTTAGGTTTGTATCATTTTCATTTAGATTTGGATAGAATTTTGATTAACCACATGACAATGATTTTGAGATATGAAGACGTTATTATAAATTAAATGGAACTGTTTCACGAAAATGTGCATATGAAAACTGGCACGCAGATCGGTAGAAATTGTAAGATAAATTGGCATTCAACATTAGAAAGGTTGCCGACTCCTCGTGTGTAGCCTATTACCGGCAACTTCAGGAGAGTAATGGCAGAGTCTGCGAAAGCCAGCAGGAGTTGGAGGAGAATAGTTGGGTCAGGTTTTTTTCTTCTGGTTATCTAGATCTCTGGCGGCCTCTTGAGGCATTTGTCTTATTTCATCAAACAAAGCGCTTTAAGCATTAGACAAGCTCAATGCATATAGATTATTTTATTAAAACACATATGGTGGGGAGAACAAGTATTTGATACACTGCCAATTTTGCAGGTTTTCCTACTTACAAAGCATGTAGAGGTCTGTCATTTTTATCATAGGTACACTTCAACCGTGAGAGATGGAATCTAAAACAAAAATCCAGAAAATCACATTGTATGATTTTTAAGTAATTCATTTGCATTTTAGTGCATGACATAAGTATTTGATACATCAGAAAAGCAGAACTTAATATTTGGTACAGAAACCTTTGTTTGCAATTACAGAGATCATACGTTTCCTGTAGGTCTTGACCAGGTTTGCACACACTGCAGCAGGGATTTTGGCCCACTCCTCCATACAGACCTTCTCCAGATCCTTCAGGTTTCGGGGGCTGTCGCTGGGCAATACAGACTTTCAGCTCCCTCCAAAGATGTTCTATTGGGTTCAGGTCTGGAGACTGGCTAGGCCACTCCAGGACCTTGAGATGCTTCTTACGGAGCCACTCCTTAGTTGCCCTGGCTGTGTGTTTCGGGTCGTTGTCATGCTGGAAGACCCAGCCACGACCCATCTTCAATGCTCTTACTGAGGGAAGGAGGTTGTTGGCCAAGATCTCGCAATACATGGCCCCATCCATCCTCCCCTCAATACGGTGCAGTCGTCCTGTCCCCTTTCCAGAAAAGCATCCCCAAAGAATGATGTTTCCACCTCCATGCTTCACGGTTGGGATGGTGTTCTTGGGGTTGTACTCATCCTTCTTTTTCCTCCAAACACGGCGAGTGGAGTTTAGACCAAAAAGCTCTATTCTTGTCTCATCAGACCACATGACCTTCTCCCATTCCTCCTCTGGATCATCCAGATGGTCATTGGCAAACTTCAGACGGGCCTGGACATGCGCTGGCTTGAGTAGGGGGACCTTGCGTGCGCTGCAGGATTTTAATCCATGACGGCGTAGTGTGTTACTAATGGTTTTCTTTGAGACTGTGGTCCCAGCTCTCTTCAGGTCATTGACCAGGTCCTGCCGTGTAGTTCTGGGCTGATCCCTCACCTTCCTCATGATCATTGATGCCCCACGAGGTGAGATCTTGCATGGAGCCCCAGACCGAGGGTGATTGACCGTCATCTTGAACATCTTCCATTTTCTAATAATTGCGCAAACAGTTGTTGCCTTCTCACCAAGCTGCTTGCCTATTGTCCTGTAGCCCATCCCAGCCTTGTGCAGGTCTACAATTGTATCCCTGATGTCCTTACACAGCTCTCTGGTCTTGGCCATTGTGGAGAGGTTGGAGTCTGTTTGATTGAGTGTGTGGACAGGTGTCTTTTATACAGGTAACGAGTTCAAACAGGTGCAGTTAATACAGGTAATGAGTGAAGAACAGGAGGGCTTCTTAAAGAAAAACTAACAGGTCTGTGAGAGACGGAATTCTTACTGGTTGATAGGTGATCAAATACTTATGTCATGCAATAAAATGCAAATTAATTACTTAAAAATCATACAATGTGATTTTCTGGATTTTTGTTTTAGATTCCGTCTCTCACAGTTGAAGTGTACCTATGATAAAAAATTACAGACCTCTACATGCTTTGTAAGTAGGAAAACCTGCAAAATCGGCAGTGTATCAAATACTTGTTCTCCCCACTGTATGGAAAAATACACATTTACAAATTTCGACCAATCGATTGGTCAAAAGAACAGACGACTTTTGGTCGACCAAGATCTTTTTTAGTCGGGGACAGCCCTACTCTTATTTAATATTGGTCCTCCTGGAACCGGGTATGCAGCTCAGTCAGCTGTCTATCCAGGACGATGAGTCTAGTGTTTTTGGGCAGCTGCTCTAGACGATTTTGAATTGAATGTATTTGGATATGAATGTAACATTTTCAAAAAGTTGCCCTTATTAAGGGCCTATTCACTATCCCTATGTCTATGTAGTGCTATGTCCTGTTTTGCGCATAGAACCACTTTGACGTGATCACGATTCCTCTCTACAAATGAATAGTACATGGACTCGCGGTTAAGTTTATTTAAAACATTACCCCGGCTTTGATTGTGATGGCTTTGCACTATAGCCTTCAAATTTATCCAGTGCAAAAGAGTGGGGTTTGCTAGCCTGGTGCTTGAAGCATTCCTCACAAAGGTGCTTCCAATCCTTATATCTGTCTCTAACAAATGAGTCTTCCATAGTGGCCTCTGGGAAATGTCTACACAGTTTACAGAAAAGAGTGTGCCTTGTCGAACTGTATTCCAGCCTGTAAAACTATCCATACCACTTCCATAGCGGGGAACACACATTTTGGTTGTGTGGGTGGTTTGTCAACTAGAGTTAAGACAAATCCGCAGGTGGGGCTGGGCGATGGTAAGCTGGGCTGTGGAAGTCGAAGCAGTAGCTAATCTCATGGGCTAACATGCTAGCCTCCTCATGGGCTGACGATGACTCTGACAGATTGGGTTTAGCCAATGGAGGTAGTGGAGCAGGTGTTGTCTTCATCCTCCATCCGTGGCTTTTTGAAAAAGCGCATGAGTGAACTTTGTTTTGCCATTACTTGTGACTAGCTAGCTAGCGCTAGTTCGCATTAGCAAAGAATTGCAGAGGGTCAAAACAATTTGCCCACAGTTAGCATGCTAGTAGGTGCATGTGTGGAGGAGGTGGGTGTGTGTGTAGTGGTACCATATGATTGTAATATAACAAATTAGCCTCCTACTGCATTTTTTTAACATTTCTGTTTAGTCAGGAGACAATACAAACAACAAATCATATTTATTTATTTCATTATATATATATATAAAATGAAATAAATTAATTTGATTTGTTGTTTGTAATATATATATTAAGCCATCCTGATTGGCTGGCCCTCTGCCCAGCCTGGCCCTGTCGTGGCTCCGCCTCTGGTTGAGTCTGCATGATAAGAGGGCTAATTAAAGGTACACTGGCAGACTCTCATTCCATGTGTCAGTTTATCTTCATTAAAATGTGGTTAGTGCAAAAGGAGCCTTACTCAGATCCATCTGAAAGGCATCAGTTTGCTAGCGGAGGGAGGGATGGAAAGAGGGAAGAAGGAAGAGAGGGATGGAAGGAGAGAGATGTAAATTATTATAGGAGAGTCTCGCTGAGAGCAGGATTAGTTTTTTTTTCCCTCTCTTAATTTCCTCTAATCTCACCTAAATCTGGCATTTCCCTCCACCCCTCCGGAGCCCAGCCAGGACTCAGGATCCATCCAGGGGCCCCAGGGCTGAGAGATTTGGGGAGACAAACAGTGAGGAGTGTGTCGGTATCCCCTCTCTAGTCATAAATCAGGCCTGGCCCCTAAACACTCTCCTCTCTCAGTAGTCAGGGCTGAACGGCAACAAGAAGCATTCCTACCATTAATACTCCACTGGCTTACCAGGACACTTCTGGTACCTCCAGCTCACCCATATTATTATAGTTTTGTGTTTTTATGTTAGTTTTTATTTCTATTCGTTTTTTATTAGTAGTCCTGACACTCAGGTGAGAGAGGAGAAATGAGATCAGTGCCAACTGCAAAGTTGTGATAATGGGTATAGCTCGTGCTTGTGCTATAGCTACATGCTCTACAGCCATATCAGTCAAATAGGCTATACCACGTGTGGTGGTGTCATTGTCATTCAGTAGCCCTTTCCTGCAATCAATGATCAAAAGCGCCCTCTTTGGCCTCATGGGTGGAATGTTATTAAAATTGTTCAGAATTTCATACATGTATTCAAGAGCATGTTGTGTCTCAGCTGATGGCGGGCACAACACAAAAACCTCAGATGATGTAAAATAGGTCTAAGCTACAAAATTTGCGAATATAAAGAAAAATGAGTTTACGCGTGTTTAGATAATTGACGTTTAGGGTAAAATAAATTACAAGTTTTATTTAGAAATATAATAATTCAAGAAATTATTAAATAGTTTGACAACCCTGTTTTTAAGATTTTAAATTATATCAATCTCAACCATTTATCTTTTCCAGTGATGAAGACGTATGTCTCATGGTATGGTGGAGTATGCAAAATAGGTCAACTTTGAGCACCTTTATCTCTTGAATGTTTTGGCATTCAGGTCCAAAAAGTCACTTTCTGAGCACTTGTACAATGCGGAAATATGTATGGAAGGTTTCGTTCAAATCAAAAGGGGTGCTTTAAAAAAGTGATTGAATTCAAAATAGATTTACCCTAAAGTCTATGATAGCCTGAGAATATAAGGTATCAGCAACAATCTGAATAAATATAGATTGATTCTTTCTTCAGATCCTAGAAGTGCAGATCCAGCATTTTCCATTTCCTAGTGTCGAGACAGATGGAGCCATGTGAAAACAAGTAGGAAGAAACACATCTTTAAATGTGTCTACTATCGGCTCGTGGGATTCTGTCTCTGTCACTTCCTCTACTTCTGCCTCTGTCACTGCCAGCCTCTACTCAGCCAGACTGAAAACAGATGGAGTGTCAGGGTCTATCTCCATCAGATACCGCTCTGCTCACATCGTCCCCCGTCCGCCACTCCAGACCACTCCGCCTCATCATTGTTCCAGGAAGGGCAATCGATGACAGGCACGGCACCTCTGTCTCACGGCAGAGAGAGAGAACCCACGGTCTGGGCCTGAGTCCTGAGTGTCAGGGCCAGTGGTGTGGAGCGCTGATTGTTCTGCTGAAGTGAAGTGGTGGAGGTAACAGTGTAAAAGGTAACAGAATCCCCTCATTGGTGGTCTGGCCCTGTGACAGACAGACAGGCTGGACGAGTTGATCAGTACCTCCATGCCAGATCTGCTGTGCAAGTTGGTTTGATAATGAGCAGTGTTTCCCCTACAATTGTTTTCCGCAGTGGTGGCAAAGTCAGCGTGGGGGGGATTGCCTGGTAGTGGGCGGGGCCAATGGCGCGGTCTCCGACCAGACATTTTAGAGGACCTCCTTTTGGCCGCAGAGACAATATTTTTCTGTTTTAAAGAAAATTTCCTGCAGTTGTACACATTTTGCCATGGGGTGGAGAGAAAATTGTAATAGTTTCCTTAAATTCTACACATTTTGCCATGGCTTATGTCGTGTTCTTATGCTATCTGAGTGACTCAAACATTATAACAAAATCAGTGGGGGCCCCAAGACATTTTAGGAATTTTAGATTCTCCCTGACTGTTGAGTTTTTATTTTGGTGGTTGTTAGTTCTCAAAGAATATGTTACAGTTTATTAGGTACACCACCCCGTTCACGTTCGCTTCCGGGATGCCCTTGTCCCATCGCGCTCTAGCGACTCATTGTGACGGGCCGGGCGCCTGCAAGCTGACTTCGGTAGCCAGCTGGACGGTGTTTCCTCCAACACATTGGTGCGGCTGGCTTCCGGGTTAAGGGAGCAGTGCAGCTCGCCGGGATTTCCTTGTCCCATCGCGCTCTAGCGACTCATTGTGACGGGCCGGGCGCCTGCAAGCTGACTTCGGTAGCCAGCTGGACGGTGTTTCCTCCAACACATTGGTGCGGCTGGCTTCCGGCTTAAGCGAGCAGTGCAGCTTGGCAGGGTCGTGTTTCGGAGGACGCATGGCTCTCGACCTTCGCCTCTCCCGAGTCCGTATGGGAGTTGCAGCGATGGGACAAGACTGTAACTACTAATTGGATATCACGAAATTGGGGAGAAAAAGGGGTAAAAGTAAAAAATAAAAAATGGCCAGGCTCCTGGGCTTTTCACACACGACATTTACATTTACATTTTAGTCATTTAGCAGACGCTCTTATCCAGAGCGACTTACAGGAGCAATTAGGGTTAAGTGCCTTGCTCAAGGGCACATTTACGTCATTTAGCAGACGCTCTAGTCCAGAGCGACTCACAAATTGATGCATTCACCCTATAGCCAGTGGGATAACCACTTTACAATTTTTTTTGGGGGGTAGAAGGATTACTTTATCCTATCCCAGGTATTCCTTAAAGAGGTGGGGTTTCAAATGTCTCCGGAAGGTGGTGAGCTGACTCCGCTGTGTGGGGGGGTAGAAGGATTACTTTATCCTATCCCAGGTATTCCTTAAAGAGGTGGGGTTTCAAATGTCTCCAGAAGGTGGTGAGTGACTCCGCTGTGTGTGGGGGGGGTAGAAGGATTACTTTATCCTATCCCAGGTATTCCTTAAAGAGGTGGGGTTTCAAATGTCTCCAGAAGGTGGTGAGTGACTCCGACAGTGTCTAATATTTACAGAGAATGGTGCGACAAACAAAAAAAATCCAGTCAGCGGCACTCCTGTGGGCGAAAACAGCTCGATGATAAGAGGTCTAAGGAGAATGGCAAGAATCTTGCAAACTAACATGCGGGCCACAAACAGGCAAATAACAGTGCAGTACAACAGTGGTGTGCAGAACGGCATCTTGGAACGCACAACTCATCGGTCCTTGTCACAGATAGGCAATTGCAGCAGACGACCACAACGGGTTCCACTCCTATCAGCTAAAAACAAGAAGAAGCGGCTCCAGTGGGCACGTGATCACCAACACTGGGCAATTGAGCAGTGGAAAAACATAGCTTGGCCTGATGAATCCCAGTTCCTGTTGCGTCATGCTGATGGCAGAGTCTGGATTTGGTGTAAGCAGCATGAGTCCATGGCCCCATCCTGCCTGCTGTCAACGGTACACAATGGTGGTGGTGGTGTAATGTTGTGGGGAATGTTTTCCTGACACATGTTACCAATTGAGCAACGTTTCCATTCCCCAAAGAATTCAGGCTGTTCTGGAGGCAAAGGGGGATCCGACCCAGTACTAGATGGGTGTACCTAATAAACTGACCACTGAGTGTATAACTCCATTATCATTTCTACATACTTTATACCTGATTTTAGTCGTTTAAGTTTTATTTGTTATTTTGGGGGGGAGTGGCGGCAACGATTTAGCAGAGGCTAAATTAATATAGGGGAAACACTGAATGAGAGAGCAACTCAGGTCAAGTGAACTCAAATGAAGTAAGTTTGGGGTTAGCTGGAGACTTGATCAATGGACCCTCTCACTCTAAGGCCAAGTCATACTCTCCTCTTGTTCCTCTGTGCAGGGGATGTTGCTATTTAGTTTAATTGGCTCTCCTACTGATTCTTTAGGGAGGGTGGAGGAAAGAAATAGGCACAACAATTCTCAACAGTTTTATATAAACTATAACAAGGTTAGACAATGCCTCATCAATATTAATATGCAGGCATGAAGAGAATGGGGCATAAAACAGTGCTATAAAGGACTTTCCCATGAAGTGGGAAATGATTAGTTGTTATGAATGGTCATGGTATCTGGCTAGGCTCCAATATGAGGAGATCAGTGGGTACATCCGGAGAAAGCTCCTCTTCATCAACTCATTATACAGCCGGCTAGGGACATTATCTTCACTGCTATTCACACTCCTCCATTTAGAAATATGCATGTAGCCAGCCACGGTCCTGGGGACATAACACTGTAAAACTGAGGAATTAAATGAAGATTTATTCGGCAGAGTTAAGCAGAGAGTCTTATTAGGACTGACTAAATAGCCAGTGGTTTCATTCGTTTGCTGGTATTTGTAAAGAGGAGCAGAGAATTTCATTACCAAGTCATGTCTATTATTTTGCCAATAACTCACTGTAGAAGTTGTCAGTTTCCTGCCATAGCTGTTACCCAGATAGCACTGAGAGAACAGGTGAGAGTAAACACAGAACTCAATAATTCACTCACTTTCAGGGTTCTCTCATGGTTATTGTTACCCTACACCAGCGTTCCTCAACTGGCGCCCTGTAGGCCGAATTTGGCCCACGGATGGTTTTATTTGGCCCTCTTATTCTCTTTCTCGCTCCCTCTCCCTCTTGCTCCTTTTCCTCTCTCCCTTGTTCCCTCTCTTTGTTTCTCTCTCTCTCTCTCTCTCTCTCTCGCTCTCTCGCTCTCAAGGGCATGCTACAGTAACAGACAGGTTAATATAACCAAGCGGTGAAAAAGCCTTCCATTAGGCAGAAACACACTGGCCTGAGGAGAGACTGAAACATACTGGTCTGATGAGAGACTGAAACATACTGGTCTGATGAGCGAGGAGAGACTGAAACATACTGGTCTGATGAGGGACTGAAACATACTGGTCTGATGAGAGAGGAGAGACTGAAACATACTGGTCTGATGAGAGACTGAAACATACTGGTCTGATGAGAGACTGAAACATACTGGTCTGATGAGAGACTGAAACATACTGGTCTGATGAGAGACTGAAACATACTGGTCTGATGAGAGACTGAAACATACTGGTCTGATGAGAGACTGAAACATACTGGTCTGATGAGAGACTGAGACATACTGGTCTGATGAGAGACTGAGACATACTGGTCTGATGAGAGAGGAGAGACTGAGACATACTGGTCTGATGAGAGAGGAGAGACTGAGACATACTGGTCTGATGAGAGAGGAGAGACTGAGACATACTGGTCTGATGAGAGAGGAGAGACTGAGACATACTGGTCTGATGAGAGAGGAGAGGCGAGGGGCCAGTAGAATAATGTATGCACTCACTAACTGTAAGTCGCTCTGGATAAGAGCGTCTGCTAAATGACTAAAATGTAAATGTAAAATGAGAGACGGAGACATACTGGTCTGGCGTTTAGACAAATCGATAAAACCACACATTATTATGCCAGGGTTGTCCTAGGTGTCAGAACATTCATTGCATACATCAATGTTGGGAGCTGCCAGGAGAGTCAGGAGAGCCACTCCACCACCTCTTCTCTTCTCCTCTGTGTACTCTGCCTGTGATGAGCAGTAATGGGGGGGCATTTTGCTGTACTACAGTTCAATGTAGCAGTTTGTTTTCCTGTGCATTACTTGTCCCCGAGGGTGAGCCCATACTGCTACCACTAAGTGCCAGAAAGGTTTCCCGGAATGGAGGCCTGATGGTCCCCTAGGTGATCGTAAACCTTCCCTCTCCTCCCTCCCGTATGACCCCTTCTCCTTCCTGACGCATCATCCTCCATCACCCCTAATTCTCCATCCTCATTGTCTCTCATCACCGTTAGTGTTGGACTGACCTCTGACCTCGTCCTCTACTACAGTGTGTGTCCTGAGTGGTGCAGTAGTCTAAGGCACTGCATCGCAGTGCTAACTGTGCCACTAGAGATCCTGGTTCGAATCCAGGCTCTGTCGCAGCTGGCCGCGACCGGGAGACTCATGGGCGGCGCACAATTGGCCCAGCGTCGTCCAGGGTAGGGGAGGGAATGGCCGGCAGGGATGTAGCTCAGTTGATAGAGCATGGCGTTTGCAACGCCAGGGTTGTGGGTTCGATTCCCACGGGGGGCCAGTATAAAAAAATATATATATGTGTTCACTAACTGTAAGTCGCTCTGGATAAGAGCGTCTGCTAAATGACTAAAATGTAAATGTAAATGTAAATGTAATGTGTCCTATGTGTCAGCCCCTGGACTTAGTGTGGTGGGTCGTTTCTAGCTCTACTGTGATACCATCTCCCTAGGTGTGTCTTTTGTCTATGTGGCGTACCGTATCTTGGAACTCCATTTAAACCAGGGATATCTGAGTGAGAGTGACTATCAAAATCAATTGGGGTCCTCCCGGTCAGTAATTAGACCATGATTAATACAAGTTTAGATAGCTGGCTAGACTAACTTACCAATTTTAGCTGACATGGGCTAATTGAGTGACTGTCAGTGACTGACATAACAAGAGAAAAACTGCTGATGCACAACCAGATTTCGAAATTGCACCTTGTATATTCTACTACTCTAACTCTCAACAGTAAGTTGAGACCCCGACTCAGTTCCTAAAAAATAATGTTGGGGGAGGGGGGTTTGATCCGGGGGGAATACAAAGGGCGGCCAGTTGCCCATCCCTGATTTAAACCATGTTCTCTCTGTGTTGTGTCTGTATTAACCAGAGTTCATTGTGTCCATTCTATCCCTGTATGTCTCTGCTCTGTCTCTCAGCTCTTAGACTGTTTCACCATCCCTGTGGTGCTGCTGCTGTCCTGGTTCTTCCTGCTTGTGAGGTACAAGGCCGTGCATTTTGTGGGCGTCGGGGTGTGTCTGCTGGGCATCGGCTGTATGGTGGGGGCAGATGTCCTGGTGGGAAGACAGCAGGGCCATGGTAAGACACACACACACACACACAATACCCTTACTGCCCCATGGGTCAATAACACAGTGTTATTGAATTACCTAAATTCCTACAGGAATTAAGCTTTTGCAAAGGCTCAGAATAAATGTGTACTGCTCTGACTCTTTGGAGGCCTTCATGATAAAATATATATATATTTTGATTGTTATTGTGTAGCCTGCTGTGTCCTTCACACAAATACCCCCATTGCCCAAACACACAGACAGTGTCCTCACTGTGCAGTTCACCATCACCGTCTCATTGTTTTTAAACCTCACAGTACCTTTAGCGATAACACAGTCAGATCCCCTGTGTTATCCCTGGTGCAGCGTGCCTTTCACATCTATGGACAGTCTCCTCCTCTCAATATTGCATTAATTACCCCTGGATTTCCAATAGATTTAATTTTAGTTCAATATGAAGAATAAATGTTATATTCCAAATCATATTACATGTTCTTGATCCGAGGAGTTTAGAGTTTCATTCAAAACAAACTGCTAGAGTTAAATGTCTGTCTCAGAATTGACAGAATAGTTACATTATATTATATCTCAAATTTGTGCTGAGTATCTGTAAGATCTTTGTTTGATCGGGCACAGTTTATCCCTACATTACTGAGACCCATTGCTGCATTCAGTATGCACTAAACATGCAGGGATAAAGGGACAATGCAATACTTTGGTATCAGGTTCCAATCAATAATGGCAATTTGTCTTACCAGTTACACAGTAGTGTTACGGAGAAAAGCGTTATTTCAAACCCAATAAAGTGAACAGTATGGTTAAGTGAATCTTACATTTGCTCAATTTATTAACTCCAATTAAGAAAAGTTGCTGCAGCCCAGTTGCTGTCTGTACCTCTCTATCAGCCAGTCTTTCACTGCCTCGTTGTCATCTATTACTAATGTGGTTTTTATAGGCTAGCCACTTAGTCTGATATTACTGAAGAGCGTTTCATATGATAACCTATTTGTCATGGATAACTCATGGATAGCTCTTTCATATGATAGGCTATTGTAATGTTGTGCTCTAGTAATTTCCTCCTCGTTCTCGCGCTCTTTCGAAACTCTCGCTCTCTCTCACTCTCTCTCGCTCTCTCTCTCTATCTGCCTAGGGGACCATAAGCTCCTGGGGGACCTGCTGGTTCTGGGAGGGGCCATGCTCTATGGCATCTCTAACGTGTGTGAGGAGTTCATCGTTAAGAACCTTAGCAGGGTGGAGTTCCTGGGCATGATGGGACTGTTTGGCTCTTTCTTCAGCGGCATTCAGCTGTGAGTGTGTTTGTGTGTGTCAGACCTGGCTTCAAATACTGTTTGACATCATTTCAAATATTTTAGCTTGTTTGAGCTTGTCCGGTACAATGGAACCAATAGAATAGTCCCAAAATGGCAAACCCAGAAAATATGTCACTCAAGGCAGGCTATAGCAAACGGTCTAAGTGTTTCAAAGATTTCAAATGGTATTTGAACTCAGGTCTGGTGTGTCCTTCCTCACCTATACTATACTGGACAGAGTATCCCTCTTCACCAATACCACAAGAGCAACCAGTTGAAACACTCCAACATTAACATTAGCCAGCTGGAAACCTTAGGTTAACCTCATCTACACGGAGTATATTAGGAACACCTTCCTAATATTGACTTTGCCCTCAGAACAGCTTCAATTCGTCGGGGCATGGACTCTACAAGGCGTCAAAAACCCAGCAGCGTTGCAGTTCTTGACACAAACCGGTGCGCCTGGCACCAACTACCATATCCCATTCAAAGGCACTTAAATATTTTATCCTGCCCAATTACCCACTGAATGGCACACATACACAATCCATGTCTCAATTGTCTCAAGGCTTAAAATTCCTTCTTTAACCTGTCTCCTCCCCTTCATCTACACTGATTGAAGTGGATTTAACAAGTGACATCAATAAGGGATCATAGCGTTCACATGGATTCACCTGGTCAGTCTGTCATGGAAAGAACAGGTGTTCTTAATGTTTTGTATACTTAGTGTACACTTTCTGTAGCATTTGCCATCTGATCTTATACAGTCATTGATGCCAGCTACATATCTACAGACATGACCCATTTTCAACATTTACACCCACCAGCTGGTTCTGTCTCCAGATCAGATTATGACTCTTACTTTTTAATAAGCTCATTTTGTGGCTTAAAGAGGAATGATGAAACCCCCTGGTTATGAGACATCGCCTGTATTCCCTCCACTTATTTCTCCACTTAATATATCTGAAATTATCCTGACCAGGGAAGACAGTGGGCACACGGGGACCTGTCTCTGTCTCTCACTGGTGTTCTTTTTGGATACGGAGTGGGGGGGAGTCAGATGACTCTGTCAATAGAATTCCCAAGATCCATTCCGTTGGGTTAGAGGGTTGTACCCCCCCCCACCCCTCTGATAGGATGGATTTGTCACTCGTCAGAACCACAGGTGCTGAGTTGTCAAAACTGAGCCTCCTGTCAAGAGACTTGTGTTCCTCCTGTCTTACTTTCCTCCCTCCATCACTCACACTGTTCTATTCCCATATCTCACAAAGCTCACCTGTGCCTGACAGGAATTTTGTATTTTTCTTTCTGTTTCAGGGCCATCATGGAACACAAGGAGCTGTTAAAGGTGCACTGGGACTGGCAGATTGGTAAGCTACTGTTACTGTGTGTGTTTGTATTTGTGTGAGGAAGGGAAGCGTGTGCGTGTGTGCGTGCGTGTGTGTGAGAAGGAAGTAAGAGGCAGCCGGTGGTACAGGGATGATTAAACATTGGCAAAGGGGGAATTGATTGTCCTGTCTAGCGGAGATACCCTCCCACACCTCCTCCTCCCCTCCACTGCGGTGTCAGATACTCCTCACACAATCAGTTAGGTCGTAAGGGGTGTCACTGGAAGATCACTCTGCAAATGAAGTGGGGGTGACAAAGAGATGGGCCCCTGAGCTAAGATGGATGGGCCGCTGCTGTACAGTAAAAGTGTACAGGCCGGTCAACCTTTACGAAGGTCTTGTTGTGCCACATTAATTACAGGTAGGAGATGAAGGTGTCCTCTAACTGATATATGGATGCACTTTATTTACTTATAACAAGGATGGTTCACTTAATATTTGATTTGCAACAAATAAGCCAGACAGGGTGCTATTGTACAGCATGTAGTAGCTGTTGGTTAGCTAGTAGGGGTAAGCCAGCAGGAGTGTAAAAGGGGCTATGCTAAAAGCCTGCCCGCTGTATAACTGCTAAAACATTTTTTTTGCTGATACAGACTAAAGAAATCACAAGATATGGTCAGATGATAATTTGGCTTTATTCAGAGTGACAAAATATATATTTAAAAACAATAGGAGGACTCGGTAGGATGTGGGTCTTTACCGTCTTATGTGGACAGTGGCTTCACTCCTGCTCCTGTAGGGCTCCTCTTTACGTCACTTTTTCCGAATGCTTTTCTGACATGACTTCTGTCAAGTTGACATGACTTCTGTCAAAGTGATATGTCGTATTGGGACTTTTAGTTCAGACACAAATCAGAATGTTTAACAGCAACCTAATTCTGCAATCTTCCCTTTAAATTGTCTGAGTTTCAGTTAACTGGTCAAAGAATATTTCAAATACAATAAACTATCATGACAACATGATATATAGTAGCCCATGAAGATGCCCGATTTTCAATTACTTGCATAGGAACCGAATCTATGACGTGCAATTCGCCGCTCTCCAAAAGCAAAGCAAGTGACTAGGTCTTAATCCACTCAGATTCACCCATTTATTTTGATTGAGCATAGAGGGTGTGTGGTGCTGATGCCAATAGTGGGGTTTGGGTAGCGTCCCATGAGATGCTGGCTTGTCACAGAGGCATTAGCCAGTCTGTGGTGGCTTGAGGGGCACGTCATTAACTGCCACTGCCATGGCGGGCAACACAGCAGGCGCCAGAAGGAGAGAGATCTGCTCAGCCAAGATTGCAATACTGGGTGATCTGGAAAGTCCTAGTCAATTGATCAATAATATAATAATACTTTTGGCAATTTGCAATCTGTGGAGACAATGGGAATGGAAGGGTTCGGAACTTTTGTGAAACATCACAGTACAGTTGAGAAATATATGGCAAATAGAAATCCAATATGGATGGTGTTAAGAGATAGATGGGAGGTGTTGAATGGAGCTGAAGGATGGGACTAATAATGACTAACAACAACTAATAACAACAAGATAACTAATGTAAAGCATACTGTGTCCATAATAAGTATATAGGTTATAGGTTGAGAGTTTTTGTGAAAGAGCACAGTTAGAAAGATATGGCATATAGAAGCAAACTGGATGGACATCATGAAAATGATCGGAGAGGTTGAGGGTAGAGGAAGTTCAGGAGTAAAAACAAACAAAATAGAATTATTGTAAAATTGACTGCCCATAAAATGTATATAGTATGTATAAGCTGGAAGTAGAGGCCTAAGCGTTGTTGTTCACTAGTTTACTCCAATTAGGAATGGGGTCGTGGTGTTGGAAAGTATGAAAGGGAAATATATATTTTTAAAGGATATGTACACTACCGTTCAAAAGTTTGGGATCACTTCGTTTTCAAAAGAAAAGCAAATTTTTTGTCCATTAAAATAACATCAAATTCATCAGAAATACAGTGTATACATTGTTAATGTTGTAAATGGCTATTGTAGCTGGATAGGTGTACAGAGGCCCATTATCAGCAACCATCAGTCCTGTGTTCCAATGGCACTTTGTGTTTGCTAATCCAAGTTTATCATTTTAAAAGGCTAATTGATCATTAGAAAACCCTTTTGCAATTATGTTAGCACAGCTGAACACGGTTGTGCTGATTAAAGAAGCAATTAAACTGGCCTTCTTGAGACTAGTTGAGTATCTGGAGCATCAGCAATTGTGGGTTCAATTACAGGCTCAAAATTGCCAAGAAACTGAAGATCTCGTACAACGCTGTGTACTACTCCCTTCACAGAACAGCGCAAACTGTCTCTAACCAGAATAGAAAAAGGAGTGGGAGGCCCCGGTGCATAACTGAGCAATAGGACAAATACATTAGATTGAGAAACAGGTGCCTCACAGGTCCTCAACTGGCAGCTTCATTAAATAGTACACGCAACACACCAGTCTCAACGTCAACAGTGAAGAGGCGACTCCGGGATGCTGACCTTCTAGGCAGAGTTGCAAAGAAAAAGCCATATCTCAGACTGCCCATCTTAATCTTTTCTTTTTATTGGCCAGTCTGAGATATGGCTTTTTCTTTTTTTAGCAAACACAACGTGCCATTGGAACACAGGACTGATGGTTGCTGATAATGGGCATCTGTACACCGATGTAGATATTCCATTAAAAATCAGACATTTCCAGCTACAATAGCCATTTACAACATTAACAATGTCTACACTGTATTTCTGATCAATTTGATGTTAATTTAATGGACAAAAAAATTGCTTTTCTTTCGAAAAACAAGGAAATTTCTAAGTGACCCCAAACTTTTGAACGGTAGTGTATATATATATATATATATATATATATATATATATATATATATATTTGCGAGAAAAAACCCCACATAGGTGTTTGGAAGTGATGCAGACAATTACATTGATGGAAGTTACAATCTATCTGCAATATTAAAGCTGATCTACCACCCAAAAAAATACAAAATAAAAAAAGATAAAAAATATTGCGCTGCCCTAGAAAAATTATGAGGACTTGGTCATGTAAAATGTATTGGAGGATTGTGTGCGTCTTCCAAAGACTTGGTGGGATCATATATTGTTTCTTCCATCCTCAAGCTTACCACTTGGAGAGTTGTGTGTTTTACTCTTAATACTCAGTTATTGATCATAAGAAAGATAAAAACAAAGGCCCATCTTCAGAAAGTATATTCATACCCCTTGACTTATTCCACATTTTGTGTTACAGACTGAATTCAAAATGGATTAAATAGATGTTTTCCCTCACCCATCTACACACAATACCCCATAATGGAAAAGTGAAAACATGTTTTTAGAAAATGTAGCGAATTTGTTGAAAATTAAATACAGAAATATCTAATTTACATAAGGATTCACACCCCTGAGTCAGTACCTTCTAGAAGCACCTTTGGCAGTGATTACAACTGTGAGTCTTTCTGGGTAAGTCTCTAAGACCTTTCCACACCTGGATTGTGCAACATTTGCCCATTATTATTTTCAAAATTCTTCAAGCTCTGTCAAGTTGGTTGTTGATCATTGCTAGACAACCATTTTCAGGTTTTGTGGGAAAAGGTTAAGGGGTGTGAATACTTTCTGAAGGCACTGTACTGTGTCTTGGAATAAAATACTTAATTTTAGATGCTCTTGGGGTGGTAATCATTAACTCCCATACAAATATAGCTCATCCTTCCTAATAACAGAGATTTCAATATTCATGGCTTTTCAGATTGCAGATGTGTTTCTAAAAGCATCATCCTACTACACCATTAAAACAGCCTAGAGATACACCATGACCATATTGCTCTCTGGTGTGTATGCTGCCAGACATAGTAAACAAGGCATTTGAATAACTCATGAGGCCTTCTGTTCAGCTATTCAACCAACAACCAACAGCGCCTGGAGAAAACCATGTGAGCCTGTGAGAAAGTCAAGTAAAACTTAAAGGGTTAGGAATTCTATGTGCTTGCCCATTGCAGAAAATGTCATATGTTTGCTTGAGTTAATCGGATTAAAAAAAAGCATACTGAATACAGTGAGTGCATTGTAACCAACCGCCAGAATGTAGCACTGTGCTTAGGGCTGTTACAGTGACCGTTACATTACCGCCACGCCGGGCATTGGCTACATCTGAGAGAGCCATGTGAGTGAGAGGTGCTTCGGAGCACGGCAGCCGGGAGAAGGGAATTATAATTAGCCTATTATATTCAGCCCAAGGGCACAACGGCCACTTTGGCCACAAAAGACTTGGATTCTTTAGGGTGAGGCCTGGTGAGAATATTATCAAGCGCTTGTCAAATTGTGAATGAGAGACTGATGAAGTGTGTGCAGCTTGCGACTTTTTTCAAATCACCATTAGAGTCCCATCATGCAGCCTTAGAATGTATTAAACATAAAAAAATACAGCCCAACATATCACAACTAAAGTTGCATAAATAACTCTAAATAAGGTTCTCGGGGTGATGAGAGGTGTTGGATTTGCACCAGACATAGCGTTTTCCTTGATGGCCAAAAAGCTCAATTTTAGTCTCATCTGACCAGAGTACCTTCCTCCATATGTCTCCCACATGCCTTTTGCGAACAATAAACATGTTTGCTTATTTTTTCTTTAAGCAATGGCTTTTTTCTGGCCACTCTTCCGTAAAGCCCAGCTCTGTGGAGTGTACAGCTTTAAGTGGTCCTATGGACAGATACTCCAATCTCTGCAGTGGAGCTTTGCAGCTCCGTCAGGGTTATCTTTGGTCTCTTTGTTGCCTGTCTGATTAATGCCCTCCTTGCCTGGTCCGTGAGTTTTGGTGGGCGGCCCGCTCTTGGCAGGTTTGTTGTGGTGCCATATTCTTTCCATTTATTAATAATAATGGTGCTTCGTGGGATGTTCAAAGTTTCAGATATATTTATATAACCCAACCCTGATATGTACTTCTCCACAACTTTGTCCCTGAACTGTTTGGAGAGCTCCTTGGTCTTCATGGTGCCGCTTGCTTGGTGGTGGCCCTTCCTTAGTGGTGTTGCAGACTCTGGGGCCTTTCAGAACAGGTGTACAGTGGGGGAAAAAAGTATTTAGTCAGCCACCAATTGTGCAAGTTCTCCAACTTAAAAAGATGAGAGAGGCCTGTAATTTTCATCATAGGTACACGTCAACTATGACAGACAAATTGAGAATTTTTTTCTCCAGAAAATCACATTGTAGGATTTTTAATGAATTTATTTGCAAATTATGGTGGAAAATAAGTATTTGGTCACCTACAAACAAGCAAGATTTCTGGCTCTCACAGACCTGTAACTTCTTCTTTAAGAGGCTCCTCTGTCCTCCACTCGTTACCTGTATTAATGGCACCTGTTTGAACTTGTTATCAGTATAAAAACACCTGTCCACAACCTCAAACAGTCACACTCCAAACTCCACTATGGCCAAGACCAAAGAGCTGTCAAAGGACACCAGAAACAAAATTGTAGACCTGCACCAGGCTGGGAAGACTGAATCTGCAATAGGTAAGCAGCTTGGTTTGAAGAAATCAACTGTGGGAGCAATTATTAGGAAATGGAAGGCATACAAGACCACTGATAATCTCCCTCGATCTGGGGCTCCACGCAAGATCTCACCCCGTGGTGTCAAAATGATCACAAGAACGGTGAGCAAAAATCCCAGAACCACACGGGGGGGACCTAGTGAATGACCTGCAGAGAGCTGGGACCAAAGTAACAAAGCCTACCATCAGTAACACACTACGCCGCCAGGGACTCAAATCCTGCAGTGCCAGACGTGTCCCCCTGCTTAAGCCAGTACATGTCCAGGCCCGTCTGAAGTTTGCTAGAGTGCATTTGGATGATCCAGAAGAGGATTGGGAGAATGTCATATGGTCAGATGAAACCAAAATAGAACTTTTTTGGTAAAAACTCAACTTCGATCGTGTTTGGAGGACAAAGAATGCTGAGTTGCATCCAAAGAACACCATACCTACTGTGAAGCATGGGATGGTGGAAACATCATGCTTTGGGGCTGTTTTTCTGCAAAGGGACCAGGACGACTGATCCGTGTAAAGGAAAGAATGAATGGGGCCATGTATCGTGAGATTTTGAGTGAAAACCTCCTTCCATCAGCAAGGGCATTGAAGATTAAACGTGGCTGGGTCTTTCAGCATGACAATGATCCCAAACACACCGCCCGGGCAACGAAGGAGTGGCTTCGTAAGAAGCATTTCAAGGTCCTGGAGTCTCCAGATCTCAACCCCATAGAAAATCTTTGGAGGGAGTTGAAAGTCCGTGTTGCCCAGCGACAGCCCCAAAACATCACTGCTCTAGAGGAGATCTGCATGGAGGAATGGGCCAAAATACCAGCAACAGTGTGTGAAAACCTTGTGAAGACTTACAGAAAATGTTTGACCTGTGTCATTGCCAACAAAGGGTATATAACAAAGTATTGAGAAACTTTTGTTACTGACCAAATACTTATTTTCCACCATAATTTGCAAATAAATTCATTAAAAATCCTACAATGTGATTTTCTGGATTTTTTTCTTCCAATTTTGTCTGTCATAGTTGACGTGTACCTATGAAGAAAATTACAGGCCTCTCTCATCTTTTTAAGTGGGAGAACTTGCACAATTGGTGGCTGACTAAATACTTTTTTCCCCCACTGTATATATACTGAGATCATGTGACACTTAGATTGCACACAGGTGGACTTTATTTAACTAATTACAGTGAGGGAAAAAAGTATTTGATCCCCTGCTGATTTTGTACGTTTGCCCACTGACAAAGACATGATCAGTCTATACATTTAATGGTAGGTTTATTTGAACAGTGAGAGACAGAATAACAACAAAAAAATCCAGAAAAACACATGTCAAAAATGTTATAAATTGATTTGCATTTTAATGAGGGAAATACGTATTTGACCCCTCTGCAAATCATGACATGGCAAAACCGTTGTTGGCAATCACAGAGGTCAGGCGTTTCTTGTAGTTGGCCACCAGGTTTGCACACATCTCAGCAGGGATTTTGTTCCACGCCTCTTTGCAGATCTTCTCCAAGTCATTAAGGTTTTGAGGCTGACCTTTGGCAACTCGAACCTTCAGCTCCCTCCACAGATTTTCTATGGGATTAAGGTCTAGAGACTGGCTAGGCCACTCCAGGACCTTAATGTGCTTCTTCTTGAGCCACTCCTTTGTTGCCTTGGCCGTGTGTTTTGGGTCATTGTCATGCTGGAATACCCATCCACGACCCATTTTCAATGCCCTGGCTGAGGGAATGAGGTTCTCACCCAAGATTTGACGGTACATGGCCCCGTCCATTGTCCCTTTGATGCGGTGAAGTTGTCCTGTCCCCTTAGCAGAAAAACAGCCCCAAAGCATAATGTTTCCACCTCCATGTTTGACAGTGGGGATGGTGTTCTTGGGGTCATAGGCAGCATTCCTCGTCCTCCAAACACGGCGAGTTGAGTTGATGCCAAAGAGCTTGATTTTGGTCTCATCTGACCACAACACTTTCACCCAGTTCTCCTCTGAATCGTTCAGATGTTCATTGGCAAACTTCAGACAGGCATGTATATGTGCTTTCTTGAGCAGGGGGACCTTGCAGGTGCTGCAGGATTTCAGTCCTTCACGGCGTAGTATGTTACCAATTGTTTTCTTGGTGACTATGGTCCCAGCTGCCTTGAGATCAGTGACAAGATCCTCCCGTGTAGTTCTGGGCTGATTCCTCACCGTTCTCATGATCATTGCAACTCCACGAGGTGAGATCTTGCATGGAACCCCAGGCCGAGGGAGATTGACAGTTATTTTGTGTTTCTTCCATTTGCGAATAATCGCACCAACTGTTTTCACCTTCTCACCAAGCTGCTTGGCGATGGTCTTGTAACCCATTCCAGCGTTGTGTAGGTCTACAATCTTGTCCCTGACATCCTTGGAGAGCTCTTTGGTCTTGGCCATGGTGGAGAGTTTGGAATCTGATTGATTGATTGCTTCTGTGGACAGGTGTCTTTTATACAGATAACAAACTGAGATTAGGAGCACTCCCTTTAAGAGTGTGCTCCTAATCTCAGCTCGTTACCTGTATAAAAGACACCTGGGAGCCAGAAATCTTTCTGATTGAGAGGGGGTCAAATACTTATTTCCCTCATTAAAATGCAAATCAATTTATAACATTTTTGACATGCGTTTTTCTGGATTTTTTTGTTGTTATTCTGTCTCTCACTGTTCAAATAAACCTACCATTAAAATTATAGACTGATCATTTCTTTGTCAGTGGGCAAACGTACAAAATCAGCACGGGATCAAATACGTTTTTTCCCTCACTGTATTCATGGTTTAACGAGAGATCAGATGGCAATAATCTAGTGGCCATCGATTGTTGCAATAGGCCCAGTGAGACTTGTCTTACTCGGGTCCCCCTTCCTGAGTGGTATACTACGAAGCAAGATCTACGCAGGCTTTTATAAAGCTAGCCAGCTTCAGTTAACTTCACATTCCAGGTCAGGCTTCATCCGTACTACGACGGTGGATATAGCTTGTCTGCCTGCAGCTAACTCTAGCAGGCTTGTAACTGTGCGTGCATGTTGCACATGGCTAGTCGAATGCCGAACTCTTTATTGAGACAATGCTGAAACATCAATCCATGGTTGAGTCAGTGCCACATTTTAATTTGTGCCGAAATCTAAATGAAATAAAAACGTTTTCCCACTCCTATTTATCTTCTTCTATCTGTGGAACAGCTTGTTGCGTTGTGGCTATAGACATATAATCCATAAAAGGGTTTTGGAACCTAGAACCCTGGCAATTTGACTGTTGCTCATGGGTACACTAGCAATGGCTGCCAGTCTTGACTTGAATGGGAACTGCCATCTACGGAAGAGTGGCCAGAAAAAAGCCATTGCTTAAAGAAAGAAATAAGCAAACACGTTTGGTGTTCACAAAAAGGCATGTGGGAGACTCCCCAAACATATGGGAGAAGGTACTCTGGTCAGATGAGACTAAAATTGAGCTTTTTGGCCATCAAGGAAAACGCTATGTCTGGCGCAAACCCAACACCTCTCATCACCCCGAGAACACCATCCCCACAGTGAAGCATGGTGGTGGCAGCATCATGCTGTGGGGATGTTTTTCATCAGCAGGGACTGGGAAACTGGTCAGAATTGAAGGAATGATGGATGGCGCTAAATATAGGGAAATTCTTGTGGGAAACCTGTTTCAGTCTTCCAGAGATTTGAGACTAGGACGGAGGTTCACCTTCCAGCAGGACAATGACCCTAAGCATACTGCTAAAGCAACACTTGAGTGGTTTAAGGGGAAACATTTAAATGTCTTGGAATGGCTCAGTCAAAGTCCAGACCTCAATCCAATTGAGAATCTGTGGTATGACTTAAAGATTGCTGTACACCAGTGGAACCCATCCAACTTGAAGGAGCTGGAGCAGTTTAGCCTTGAAAAATGTCAGTGGCTAGATGTGCCAAGCTTATAGAGACATACCCCAAGAGACTTGCAGCTGTAATTGCTGCAAAAGGTGGCTCTAAAAAGTATTGTGAATAGTTATGCACGCTCAAGTTTTCAGTTTTTTTGTCTTATTTCTTGTTTGTTTCACACACAAAACATTTTGCATCTTCAAAGTGGTAGGCATGTTGTGTAAATCAAATGATACAAACCCCCCAAAAATCAATTTTAATTCCAGTTTGTAAGGCAACAAAATGGGAAAAATGCCATGGGAGTGAATACTTTTGCAAACCACTGTATATGTCTATGGTTGGTTGCAGTTGTCAGTTTACCTTTTGCAAATGTCAAAATACAATCACGTGTAAAGCATACAGTTAATTACTAAATGTGTCATGTGACAGGTATACTATCACACATCATCTTCTGCACATCTATCATTCCAGTGTTAATACTAAATTGTAATTATTTTGCACTATGGCCTATTTATTGCCTTACCTCCATAACTTACTACATTTGCTCACACTGTATATAGATTTTCTATTGTGTTATTGACTGTACGTTTTGTTTTTGTTTATTCCATATGTAACTCTGTGTTGTTGTTGTTTTTATCGCACTGCTTTGCTTTATCTTGGCCAGGTCGCAGTTATAAATGAGAACTTGTTCTCAACTGGCTTACCTGGTTAAATAAAGGTGAAATAAAATAAATAGAAATTGGGATTGGTGATTTACACTGCATTTAAACAGTGTTTGAATTTATCCACTTTTCACCTATCACTTGTACTCACTGCAGAGAAACAAGTGGATCTTTTTGCCTTCTCTCCTGAGGACAACTCCCCTGATATGTAATGTATCTAAATTATGACAATGAAAAGCGATTGAATAGGATCCTGATTGCTTTTAGAGGAATGAGCGAGTCGGAAATGGCCCTGGCAGCATTCATAACATCTCTGAGAGCAGAATCTGCCAGATAAGTGCTGTTTACGTTTTGTTTTGAGACAAATTACCGTTATCTGTCTGTGTTGTCATTTCATCTGAGGCCGTAAAAGTCGTGTCCTTCATAAATTGATTTCATTTCATAGTAACACTAAATCCCATTATCGTGTTCCTGCATGACAAAATATAATCAGAATGTCCCTACATGACAACTATCTCTCTGATATGCCCGTCATTATGTCATGATTTTCTGTCTCAGTAGCCCACTTCCTCCTCAATGTCTGTCGTTTGACAGTCATTGACCTTTACAGTGACCTTATATGACATATATTTAATGGTATTTTCATCCTCCTCTCCTTTTTTGGTTAAAGAACTATTTTTGGTTAAAGGTAAAGGAGGAAATGCTGACATGACTATGTTCCCATTTATATCAGTTTGGTGTGCAGGAAGAATGTCACAGGATCCAACAAAATATTAGGTCATTGGACAAATCACTGCACATGTACAGATATAGGATCTTCATTTGAGTCAGTTCGCTACAGCAGGAAAATAATCTTGCAGCATGTCACGCTCTGGCTCCGGGACTCTGTATATTGAGCCAGGGTGTGTTCATTCATTGGGTGTATTTCTATGTTGGTATTTCTGTTGGGTTCATTTCTATGTTTGAGATAATGACTCCCAATCAGGGGCAACGAGTGTCAGCTGTGGGCTGGTTGTCTCTGATTGGGAGCCATATTTAATCTGTATGTTTTCCTTTGGGTGTTGTGGGTTTTTGTTCCGTGTCGGTATGTTTTACCGTGGACTTCACGAGTCGTGTTTTGTTTTGGTTTTCGTGCTTTAATTAAATAAAGTCATGTTTATTTCACACGCTGCGCCTTGGTCCGCTTCCTGTAACGACGATCGTGACACAGCAACAGGAAATGTGAATTATTATGTGGATTATAATTAATGGACATTTGATACATTGTTCGTAAGTAAAAATCAAGTCTGAAATTTCTAAGTGGAAGGTTCTCCTGCAACAAGGAGATCAAATTAAGATCCACCACCTGTAATAGGCAAATGTGTTGATGAATGGAGAAGATGAGCCCTTCCCTACGCCGTCATCAAGGTCCTTCTGTCTTTACATGGACACAAGAAGAAAACCCTCCTATATAAGCCTTGAAAGACAGGCAGGTGAATGATTTCTAGCTAGCTAGTTGGTATTCTGGAGAGCACTTTGCAGTTAATTAGGTCCTGTCTGCCCCTGCAGCTCTGTCACTCATCGTGCTCTGTGTGTGTCTTCTGTGTGTGTGGGTGTGTGTGTGTGTGTCTTCTGTGTGTGTGTCCTGTGTGTGTGTCTTCTGTGTGTGTGTGTCTTTCCCCAGGGTTGCTCTACATTGGCTTCAGTGCCTGCATGTTTGGCCTGTACAGCTTCATGCCCGTGGTCATCAGAAGGACCAGCGCCACGTCGGTCAATCTCTCTCTGCTGACCGCTGACCTCTACAGCCTGTTCTGCGGCCTCTTTCTGTTCCAGTACAAGGTGAGTGCCACACATACACCACACACACACACACCCTCATCCTTAAACTCTTTAACCTATCATAAGGATTCAGATTGTAAGAGATTGTGCATCGCTATTATCTCAGACAATCCTATTCAACATATTGCCATTTAGTTTTTCTGCCTATTATTTGGCATTAAAAAAAATATTTTACTGGTATGTCTTTGTCACTCCTGTCTTTATGTTACCTTTAAAATGCAGCTTTTTCAAAGTGAATCATGGCTTATAACAGCATCAACAATGGCTGGCAGATTGCAGTCAAGAATGGCTGGCAGATTGCAGTCAACAATGGCTGGCAGATTGCAGTCAACAACGCTGGCAGATTGCAGTCAACAACGCTGGCAGATTGCAGTCACCAACGCTGGCAGATTGCAGTCACCAACGCTGGCAGATTGTACTTTATTGTAAGGTTACTACTGTATATGTCCATGTTAAGTCTGTAAGTAACCTGGAAGGGAGTCAGATACCACCATGAATAAGATCCTTTCTTCAAAGGAGACCCACCACTGCTTTTATTCCTACTGTGCTCCTTGGGTTGGCAGGCCCCAGAATAAATACAGTACAATGAGCATGGTGGGGTGTGAGACAGCCTCCTTCAGCCCAGAAATGCCATTAAGCCCTGGGGTCTGTGTTACTGTCTCCAGCCTGCCCTGTGATTGGAGAGTGTGAAGTGGAGTGCAGGGTCTATAGTAGCTACCACTCTCAGAAGCTCAAGGCTGTTCCCTCTCCACTGTTTTAATCAGGCCCTATCACTTTGCCCCAATCACACTCAAGAGATGCTGTCTGCTGATAGGGTGGTCCACTCACACAGTTGGACATGACCAGGGTAGCTCTGATATGAGCAGATGACGTTGGTAAAGGTTCTTGTATCATCACTCTGGAGGGGGTAAGACAAGAGGAGTCGACCTTGCAGTATTCTAACACAGGCTCCCCTATGAAATCACAGGGCAGAGAGAGGCTTTTTTTGTTCTTGCAATTTATTGGGAAAGTTGTGATAAAACTGGTAATTGGGGTATTGTGGGCTATTGTCTAGTGTAGGTAACCAATCCCAAAAAACAGAGTATTCAGTGGAACGTTCTGTGGTGTACTTGGCTAAATAATTCACCTGCGATCATTTTAATTGTACAACTGGAGCTTAAACTTGAAGTCTGTTCTGTTGTGAGTTCATTTGTGTTAGCTCGCCCCCATGCCGGATTCTCTGAGGTATTACCGACCCTGAGAATAATTCATTATATTCTTGTCCATGTTTGGGGTAAAACAGCGTAATTGTGCCGTGCTCAGAAAGGCTGGAGAGATTATTACCAAACGCTACGAGCGGTAGCAGAATTCAGGAAGTATCCATTATGGTCTGTACATGAAATGAACGCTTAAACCATTCATAATATGATTAGGCCTTCTCTGTACCTTGTCTTATTTGTTATGTTGGGCCAGCAGCAGACAGTGCAATGAAGAGGGGACAAGTATAAGCAGTCCACACACCCATTGTACTTTATCTTTGTGGCTACATGCAGCGCGAGAGAACAGATACACAGTATATTTTTCTCTGTCTCACACCACCTCTCTCTCTCTCTCTTTTTCTCTCTTGCTCTTTCTTCTCTCTCCCTCTCTCTCCCCCTCCCTCTCTCTGTAAGCTTCCTCAAGTTGGTCCTGCATTGACAAATAGCCATGTCTACTGCAGACCACCACCCCAATCAGCCCAGTGCTGATCCCTCTCTATAATGCATGTTCCCCTACCCACTGTGCATGGATGACTTGTTCTGCACCTGTAATCCATTGCATTTCAACACATATTGCCATGGGTTAGAGAGAAAAATTAGCAGTTTTATAACGCTACTCTACACATTTTGTCATAAGGCAGAGAGAAAATGTGACAGTTATATAGCTAATTCTTTGCTATTCTTCACGTTGCCATGAAGATGAGAGAATATTTAGCTGTTTTAAAGCTAAATTCCTGCTATTCTACACATTTAGCTATTGCTTATGACGTGTTAATATGCTAATATGCCAAAAAATTATAACAAATATTTTTAAATTTTTTTTGGGGGGGGGGGTTGGCGGCCCCCTGGAGGTCGTGGACCCCGGGGCACGTGCCCTGCGTGCCTGTTCGGTAATCCGGCCCTGCAGGCAGTTATTGTGGGAAGAAACAGAGAAGTGAACTTAAGATTGTCTTGGCCTCTGGATGCATTTCTACAACTTCTGTGCTGCTTTGAAGGCAAGAGCTATTACAGACCAGACAGAACCAATCCACAAAGAATCAGAAAGTGATTGAGTTGTACTTTGGACAATATGTCTGTCTTGTCTGCACTGAAAGAGTAAATATCTCGGTAGAGAAGAAAGCATTCCATTCAACACCTGAGACATATCTGTACTAACCCAAAGTATAGGGCCATTATTCAAAGATGAATCATAGCAGTTTTCAGAATTTGATTGAAACACAGATTCATACTCGTCTGATGCCCTTATTGTATCAGCATTAAGACTTTTAGCATGTAAATCTTGGTGGACAAACTCAACCAATTTTTTTAGATGCATGCCAGCAAAGCCACTACACCACACAACAAAACACTAAACAATACATTAATTACACTATAACGGTGACAAACGGTGCCCACAAACTGTTAGGGCCTACATAAAGCTGTCCCAGCCAATCATAATTAGTTTTTCCCCACAAAAGGGCTTTATTACAGATAGAAATACTCCTCTGCACCGCCTCAAACAATCCTGCAGGTGAAGAAGCCGGATGTGGAGGTCCTGGGCTGGCGTGGTTACACGTGGTCTGCGGTTGTGAGGCCGGTTGGATGTAATGCCAAATTCTCTAAAACGACTGGAGGTGGCTTGGAGGTGGCTTATAGTAGAGAAATTTACATTAAATTATCTGAAAAAAGCTCTGGTGGACATTCCCGCAGTCAGCATGCCAATTGCACGCTCCCTCAACTTGACACCTGTGGCATTGTGTTGTGTGACAAAACTGCACATTTTACAGTGGCCTTTAAAAAAAAAAAAATCCCCAGCACAAGGTGCACCTGTGTAATGATCATGCTGTAATTATCAAATTATTGATATGCCACACCTGTCAGGTGGGTGGATTATTTTAGGAAAGGAGAAATTCTCACTCACAGCGATGTAAAAAAAAATGTGCACAACAAAAAAAATACGCTTTTTGTGCGTATGGACAATTTCTGGGATATTTATTTCAGCTCATGAAACATGGGACCAACACTTTATATGTTGCATTTATATTTTTGTTCAGTATACAAGGGTATATTACTGAACCTTTTGTTGAAAAAAACAAACATGGTTACAGACCCATCAACATTATATAGTATCCCCTCCTCATGAAGAAAAGCACATGAGCTAATTATAATACACAAATTAAGCAAAACAATGAAATGCACAAGAGTGTGCAAAGCTGTCATCAAGGCAAAGGGTGGCTATTTGAAGAATCTCAAATAGAATATATATTTTGATTTGTTTAACACTTTTTTAGTTACTACATGATTCCACATGTGTTATTTCATAGTTTTGATGTCTTCACTTATCATACAATGTAAAAAATAGTAAAAAATTATGAAAAACCCTTGAATGAGTAGGTGTATCCAAACTTTTGACTGATAGTGTATGTAAATAAGGCATTCTGTTCTCAAAATTCTCAAAACCTGTTTTCGCTTTGTCATTATGGGGTATTGTGTGTAAATTGATGAGGAAAAAAAATCAATTTAATCCATTTTAGAATAAAACACAAACATTTATTTTCCTCACTAGAACTAATTGCTTTTTAACTCCTAAGGGGAGATGCAGGGAGTTGTTTACTATTATTGACAGTGGCGGATGAATTAATATTAATAGCATTATACTGTAAACTAAAGAGCATCCTGAGGGGAGTGGATATTATAAAGGTCTCCAATTAGTTTTAGTATTGATGGAATATTCTGAATTAAGATCTGTCACAATGCCTTGGCTGGTATTTTGGCTAAAACCTTTGCAGCATTTAGCTGAGCCACTTTGAATGAATATGCCCTATCATTCTCCTTCCAGATATTAGCAACAACTATACTGTATATCTAATGGTTGGTTAGTTTATCAGTGCTGTACTGTAAATCAAAAGGTGAGGGAACAGGGAAGTTGTTGAGGCAGCGTTTATTGATTTGGCTTTGTACTCGGTCTCAGCTCCCTGACCACTTTTACCACAACTGTACTCTTTGCCTCCAACCAGAGCAGCATGAGGAATGCATCTGAATGCCTGTGTCAACGGTTCACAACACAATATGTACTTTATTGTACATGTACGTACAATACCATTCTCAGGAGAGCATGCTGTCCAATGTTAAAATTATAATGGTATCCTGGAATTACTTTTAGAAAAGCTATGTTTGTCCTCAGAACAAATCACATCAATAGTACCAACCCCACACCTTAAATTATCTTTCCTTAGTGATTAGGGATTTGTCTTGGGTTAAAATCATCAACCATGGCAATGGTCTAATACTAAGCATGCAGTGTTAATGGTTTGGTTTAACCATGCTCTAAGCAGCAGGAGCATAAAACCTAGATCCTCTACCTCTATCCTCAGACAGTCAGATTTGATTCCTATTCTCTAAATGGCTCCTGTCCTCACAGTATAACTATGCTGTGATACATTCAAATGAAATGTAGCTGATGTAATGTAATGCTATATCTACCTGCCATGACCACAGTAGGAGGAAACCATGGCCTGATAGGAATATAATCTCTAAGCTATCATACAAACCACAAGTCATAAGCACAGAACAGAGCAACAAGGGAAGGGTAAAGGCAATGGACAACCAGCCATAGCACACCATCTGCTTAAAGGAAAACGGCTACATTTTTATTCTCCTCAAAGGTTTTCCTACATTAGATTTGGAAGAGTGGTGGTGAAAGTCTCCTTCTGAGGCGGCTGATATTCTATCACGGTTTGCAGGGCTCTAGCCGTGGCTCCAGTAGAGAATGTAAATGAGTATGTGGAGATGTCACCATGCTAAGTAGAATGTATTCCTCTCAATTTCCCAGTTATTGCTTTTTCCTCTCATATATTCTCCCTCGGCCCATTACTCCACATGTTAATAAAAGTTTTCTTGACAGAGCTATCTGCCTAATTTGTTTCCCGTGGTCTACATTGATATTGCTCTCAGGAGTGTTTACTTTAGCAAACGCTAAATTGAAACACTACAGGCAAGGTATTGCAGCTCTGCAATAGGGGGATGTGTGTGTGCCTCCAGAGAGAGACAATACCTGGTTGTCAGGGCAATGATTCGTATTGCAAATCAAATCAAATCAAATTGTATTTGTCACATGCGCCGAGTACAACAGGTGTAGACCTTACAGTGAAATGCTTACTTACAAGCCCTTAACCAACAATGCAGTTTTAAGAAAGAATACCTAAAATCAGAAATAAAAGTAACAAATAATTAAAGAGCAGCAGTAAAATAACAATAGCGAGGCTATATACAGGGTGTACTGGTACCAAGTCAATTACCGGTTAGTCGAGGTAATTAAGGTAATATGTAGATAGAGTTATTAAAGTGTATGTTTCAGTGGCACGAAATGCGAAGTTTCATTTATGCCCAGTATTTTTTTTATTAATCCCTCTATGCCTGTGACTGTGATGTTCATGTGACATTCATGTGTCATGTGATGTACAGGTAACTGCCAAAATAAAGGAAATATTGAGTAAAAAATCAAATCAAATCAAATGTTAAAATACAATTGTGTTTGTCACATGCTTTGTAAACAACAGGTGTAGACTAACAGTGAAATGGGTCCTTTTTCAACAATCCAGAGTTAAAGATGATTTAAAAAATGACATTGAAATAGTGACACAAGGAATAAACATACAGTGAATAACGAATAACAATGACAAGTAAAAAATAACATGGCTATATACAGGAAGTACCAGTACCGAGTCGATGTGCAGGTGTACGAGGTAATTGAGGTAGCTATGTACATATACTGTAGTTAGGGTTAAAGTGACTAGGCAACAGGATAGATAATAGACAGTAGCAGCAGCGGGTAGCCATTTGATTAGCTATTTAGCAGTCTTGTTTAGCAGTCTTATGGCTTGGGGGTAGAAGCTGTTCAGGGTCCTGTTGGTTCCAGACTTGGTGCACTGGTACCGCTTGCCGTGCAGTAGCAGAGAGAACAATCTATGGCTTGGGTGGCTGGAGCCTTTGAAAATGTTTTGGGTCTTACTCTGGCACCGCCTGGTATAGAGGTCCTGGATGGCAGAGAGCTCATCCCCAGTGATGTACTGGGCTGTACTCACCACCCTTTGTAGCACCTCGCGGACGGGTGCCTTGCAGTTGCCGTACCAAGCGGTGATGCAGCCATTCAAGATGCTGTCAATGGTGCAGCTGTAGAACTTTTTGAGGATCTGAGGGCCCATGCCAAATCTTTTCAGCCTCCTGAGGGGGAAGAGGCGCTGTCGTGTTAATTGTTAATTCCTTAGTGATGTGGACACTGAGGAACTTGAAGCTCTCGACCTGCTCCACTACAGCCCCATCGATGTGGATGGGGACATGCTAGTAAATGCTCCTAAATGAGCGATACAAAGTACTGTATATTGAAAGTAGTTGTGGTTCTGGAGTTAATTAAGCAATTAACATCCCATCATGCTCATGGTCATGTATACAAATGCCCAGTTGCCCATTATTTTGGCTACCATGGCTAGAAGAAGAGATCTGTGACTTTGAAAGATACTGTAGGTCTCAAAGGAGCATAGAGGGTTTAAAGGGTGTGTGTCTGTGTGTGTGTGTCTCAGTCACCAAATCTCAACCCAATTGAAACCTTATTGGGAGATTCTGGAGCGACGCCTGAGACAGCGTTTTCCACCACCTTCAACAAAACACCAAATTATGGAATTTATTGTGGAAGAATGGTGTCACATCCCTCCAATAGAGTTCCAGACACTTGTATAATCTATGCCAAGGCGTATTGAAGCTGTTCTGGTGGCTCGTGGTGGCCCAATGCCCTATTAAGACACTTTATGTTGGTGTTTCCTTTATTTTGACAGTTACCTGTAGGTATTTTGTGTTGTTTCTGTAAATGCATGGTCAAAATTCAAGCTCTATTCTTGATATGTACTCTGTGTATTCCTGTTAGTGTGCCGAGACAAACTGTTTTGTTCCTTGGTTGACTGTCCTTTGACTGTATATTTTCTAGTTGTTTTTTTTCTGGTCACAGGAGAATTGCTCCGTATTGCTGCAGCATAAGGCACATCTAGACACTCTCAGGCCAACGGCAACAGAGAGGCTGAATAAAACCTGCATGGGCTTTACTAATTAATACACATTCCTCAAAAGCTTTGAACACATCCGCCGAGCGGCAGTGGTGATGGTGGTGTGGTTGTCTGTAGATTTATGTGTGAGAGAGACTAGAGGGCTCGCTCATTCTCCCTGCTTCTCTCTCCTCTCTCCCTGCTTCCCTCTCCTCTCTCCCTGCTTCCCTCTCTCCTCTCTCCCTGCTTCCCTCTCTCCTCTCTCTCTGCTTCTCTCTCTCCTCTCTCCCTGCTTCCCTCTCCTCTCTCCCTGCTTCCCTCTCTCCTCTCTCCCTGCTTCTCTCTCTCCTCTCTCCCTGCTTCTCTCTCTCCCTGCTTCTCTCTCTCCTCTCTCTCCCTGCTTCTCGCTCTCCTCTCTCCCTGCTTCTCTCTCTCCTCTCTCCCTGCTTCTCTCTCTCCTCTCTCCCTGCTTCTCTCTCTCCTCTCTCCCTGCTTCTCTCTCTCCTCTCTCCCTGCTTCTCTCTCTCCTCTCTCCCTGCTTCTCTCCTTCTCTATTTCTCTCTGCATCTCTTTCCATCTCTCTCTCTCTCTCTCTCTCTCTCTCTGCATGGCCTGCCTCTGCTACAGCTAGGAGAGCATCAGATAGACAGTCACAGGGACACAGTCTCAGGGGCTGTCCACTTGTAGCTCAGCCCACCGATAAGGGGAGCAGAAATAATTAACATCCCATAACACCATGTCTCCCTGCTCCATCTTACAACATCTCTCCCACCCCACATCCCTGAGGGCAGCTAGCTTCAGCACCCAGGGGCACCTGTAATTTGGTAACGGTGTGGTAATCGTGTTAACCCAGGAGAGGGGCTGCCACCCACTGCACGCTGCCCAGAGATAGGAGACCGACATGGGCATCATGAATCCCCAGGCTCTGGAGACTGACATTGTGCCTGCTTCGGCACCCTGTTTTTGTGTCCTGAGGGGCCACCCTGAGAGGAAAGGAATCTACCGTATGTCTGTTCTGTATCTCTGCAGTGGTCTGAATGCGCCAAAAACCATCTTACAACTCAAAAGCATGCAAATCTTAAACTGACGTTTAATAATATATCATATCTGTGTTTGTTTTGAGATAGGAAGACTGATAGTGATAACGGGGCTGTTATGACCAGAGGCACTGGGGATGTTATTCCTGCTACTCCCATGAGGCTCAGCCTCATAGCATATTTAAGAAGGACCCATATCCAGCCCCTGGGGCCAAACATAAAACTCAGCCCAAATTGCAGCAAAACACAGACTCCTATGTTATCCCAGAGGCATTGGATTTTAAATGTCAACCAGTGCCTTACCTTTTGATGTTAGCAGTTTCCTCTGTTTACAGTTGGGAAGTTTTAGATTTAGAATGTTGCATCATACTAATGTTTATTATTGCACTGCAGTAATCTTACAGTAGCTGTAACTTTAGGTTATCTCTAATCAGGGACTGATTTAGACCTGGGAAACAGGCCAATAGAATCGTTGGTCAATCATTACATTACAGGTTACAGTACTGGTTACAATACAATACCGGTAATCAATCAATTAACTACCAGGGAAAAAAGAAAAGAAAACCAGCTGCACTGTGGTGTGAACTTCAAGGTTAGTATTTGAGTACCCTTGCAACAGTCTACATAGTGAGTGGCATGTAATCAAGGAGACTACTACAGTAGACCATGTCTCATTATTATACCTCAAAACATTGCCCATTCAAAGTTGCAGTTGAGTTATTAGTTGATTTCAGCAACAGCCCCCTTCAATACACCAATCAGAACACACCGTCAGGAGCCTTATTTGAGCTTGTGCCACTTTAGTTCTGTCTAACTCTAATTGGAACACTACTATGACCTGATATGTCGTGTTATCATATTGATATGTGTGAATAGAATGTATGAATCACATAAAGCTCCATTGACATGCAGACTGAGTAATGTAACATTCTCATTGGAGCTTCGGGCCTTTACATTCTTAGATGTACTGTGTGAATTTGGCCTGTTTTAGTATTCACTGTGTACTGCTGTGTCAACACAACTGACTGGTTGGTACTTGAGTATCACTTTCCGTCTCTCACAAGTTATAGGGTCAGTACCCATGTCTATCTGTAAATCCATGTCTGGGAAGCCATGTCTGGAGCATCTTGGTTGGTTTTGTATGAATCATAACAGGGATTATTCCAGAATGTCTGTTTTGCTCTCATACTTAGTGCAGAAAAAACATTATGTTATGTTTATTTACCCCCATCAATCCTGTCTAGGAAGACATTTTTACTGTGTATCTCTCAAATGTATAAAGAAATGGCTGGTTGAAATATGGTTGTTTGTCCTCGTTCAATTAACTAAATCACAAGATGGTAATACCACGTACCCCTGCACATTGACTCGGTACTGGTACTCCTTGTATATAGGTTCGTTATTGTTATTTTATTGCGTTACAATTTCCTTTTTTTTTTTCTTGTTTGCTAATAACTTTATTTGTATGTTATGTTTAGTTTTTTTACTTTTGAACTCTGCATTGTTGGGAAAGGTCACGTAAGTAAGCGTTTCACGGTAAAGTCTACACTATATTCGGCACATGTGACAAATAAAATAGGATTTGATTTTGATTACCACCCTGTCCATTGACAGGTTCCTGCTTTGCCAAGGATGTGACGTCAGTGTGACTCGTAATAGATGTTCACTAAAAATAGAAAGAAAAATGTAGACATACTGTTCTCAAATGCTCATTACCTCATCCTCTGCAAAGTACATTTCATTACTTTCCTATTTCCTAACTTCAGTTTCTACTTGTTGCATTTTCCAGAATTGTGCCATGAGTAGCCCTCGAGGCAGCCTCTTGGAAACTCAGAACACTGCTTGGTCTGCTATTACAATGCTCTCAATGTGTATCATCTCATCAGACAGAGATGCTTCACTATTTCTTACTTTACTTTACTATCATACTATCCAGGTCTTTGCCCAAACAGTTTGAGCTTCTACTTCTAAAAATCCACCTTTCCAGAAATAAGTCTCTCACTGTTGCCGCTTGCTACAGACCCCCCTCAGCCCCCAGCTGTGCCCTGGACACCATATGTGAATTGATTGCCCCCCATTTATCCTCAGAGTTTGTACTGCTTGGTGACCTAAATTGGGATATGCTTAATACCCCAGCCATCCTACAATCCAAGCTAGATGCCCTCAACCTCACGCAAATTATCAACGAACCTACCAGGTACAACCCTAAATCCGTAAACATGGGTACCCTCATAGATATCATCCTGACTAACATACCCTCTAAATACACCTCAGTTGTCTTCAACCAGGATCTCAGCGATCACTGCCTTATTGCCTGCGTCCGTAACGGGTCCGCGGTCAAACGACCACCCCTCATCACTGTCAAACGCTCCCTAAAACACTTTAGCGAGAGGCCTTCCTAATTGACCTGGCCCAGGTATCCTGGATGGATATAGATCTCATTCCGTCAGTAGAGGATGCCTGGTTGTTCCTTAAAAGTAATTTCCTCTCAATCTTAAATAAACATGCCCCATTCAAAAAATACAGAACTAAGAACCGATATAGCCCCTGGTTCTCCTCAGACTTGACTGCCCTTGACCAGCACAAAAACATCCTGTGGCGCACAGCATTAGCATCAAATAGCCCCGCGATATGCAACTTTTCAGGGAAGTTAGGAACCAATATACACAAGCAGTCAGGAAAGCAAAGGCTAACTTTTTTCAAACAGAAATTTGCATCCTGTAGCACTAACTCCAAAAAAGTTTTGGGACACTGTAAAGTCCATGGAGAATAAGAGCACTTCCTCCCAGCTGCCCACTGCACTGAGGCTAGGAAACACTATCACCACCGATAAATCTACAATAATCGAGAATTTCAACAAGCATTTTGCTACAGCTGGCCATGCTTTCCATCTGGCTACCACTAACCCGGCCACCAACTCTGCACCCTCTGCTGCAACTTGCCCATGCCCCCCCCGCTTCTCCTTCACACAAATTCAGACAGCTGATGTTTTGAAAGCGCTGCAAAATCTGGACCCCTACAAATCAGCTGGGCTAGACAATCTGGACCCTTTCTTTCTAAAACTAGCCGCTGAAATTGTCGCTACCCCTATTACTAGTCTGTTCAACCTCTCTTTCATAACGTCTGAGATCCCCAGAGATTGAAAAGCTGCCGCGGTCATCCCCCTCTTCAAAGGGGGGTGACACTCTAGATCCAAACTGCTACAGACCTATATCCATCCTGCCCTGCCTTTCAAAGTATTCGAAAGCCAAGTTAACAAACAGATCATCGACCATTTCGAATACCACCGTACCTTCTCCGCTATGCAATCCGGTTTCCGAGCTGGTCACGGGTGCACTTCAGCCACGCTCAAGGTCCTAAACGATATTATAACCGCGATTGATAATAGACAGTACTGTGCAGCCGTCTTCATCGACCTGGCCAAGGCTTTCGACTCTGTCAACCACCGCATTCTTATTGGCAGACTAAATAGCCTTGGTTTCTCAAATGACTGCCTTGCCTGGTTCACCAACTACTTCTCAGATAGAGTTCAGTGTGTCAAATCGGAGGGCCTGTTGTCTGGACCTATGGCAGTCTCTATGGGGGGTGCCACAGGGTTCAATTCTTGGGCCGACACTTTTCTCCGTGTATATCAATGATGTCGCTCTTGCTGCTGGTGACTCTCAGATCCACCTCTACGCAGACGACACCATTTTGTATACATCTGGCCCTTCATTGGACACTGTGTTAACAAACCTCCAAACGAGCTTCAATGCCATACAACAATCCTTCAGTAGCCTCCAACTGCTCTTAAACACTAGTAAAACTAAATGCATGCTTTTCAATCGAACGCTGCTGGCACCCGCCCACCCGACTAGAATCACCACTCTCGACGGGTCTGACCTAGAGTATGTGGACAACTACAAATACCTAGGTGTCTGGTTAGACTGTAAACTCAACTTCCAGACTCACATAAAGAATCTCCAATCCAAAGTTAAATCTAGAATCGGCTTCCTATTTCGCAATAAAGCCTCCTTCACTCATGCTGCCAAACATGCCCTCGTAAAACTGACTATCCTACCGATCCTTGACTTCGGCGATGTAATTTACAAAATAGCCTCCAACACTCTACTCAGCAAATTGGATGTAGTCTATCACAGTGCCATCCGTTTTGTCTCCAAAGCCCCATACACTACCCACCACTGTGACCTGTACGCTCTTGTTGGCTGGTCCTCACTACATGTTCGTCGTCAAACCCACTGGCTCCAGGCCATCTATAAATCACTGCTAGGCAAATCCCCGCCTTATCTTAGCTCATTGGTCACCATAGCAGCACCCACCCGTAGTCTGCGCTCCAGCAGGTATATCTCACTGGTCATTCCCAAAGCCAACACCTCCTTTGGCCGCCATTCCTTCCAGTTCTCTGCTGCCAATGACTGGAACGAATTGCAAAAATCTCTGAAGCTGGAGACTCTTATCTCCCTCAATAACTTTAAGCATCAGTTGTCAGAGCACCTTACCGATCACTGCACCTGTACACAGCCCATCCGAAATTAGCCCACCCAACTACCTCATCCCTATATTGTTATTTATTTTGCTCTTTTGCACCCCAGTATCTCTATTTGCACATAATCTCTTGCACATCTAGCATTCCAGTGTTAATACTATTGTAATTATTCTGCACTATAGCCTATTTATTGCCTTACCTCCATAACTTGCTACATTTGCACACACTGTATATATATTTTCTGTTGTATTTCTGACTTTATGTTTTTTTTTTACCCCATATGTAACTCTGTGTTGTTTTTATTGCACTACTTTGCTTTATCTTGGCCAGGTCGCAGTTGTAAATGAGAACCTGTTCTCAACTGGCTTACCTGGTTAAATAAAGGTGAAATAAAAAAATAAAAAATAAAACTGAGTGTGTTTGTGTGTCTGTTCCAGTTTTCAGGGCTCTACCTCCTTTCCTTCCTCATCATCGTGCTGGGTCTGGTCCTCTACACCTCCTCCTCCACCTACGTGGCACAGGACCCACGCGTCTACAAGCATTTCCGCAACGCCGGCCACCCCATCACGGACACGCCCACTCTGGGGCCCCTGGAACCCTCGGTGACCTATACCAGCCTAAGGCAGGAGATAGAGGAGGAGCCTCGCATCAGAGTGGCCTGAGGGGGTGGGACCTAATCATCCACTGCCCCTCCTCCCCGGATTCTGTACAGAGAGAATGATCACTGAATGATACAAATATAATCGAAAACATGTAGCAAACAAGCAAAAGTACACTGTGATCGCAAACTGTGAATAGATAGCAGTGGCTATTTCTGATTTTGAAGATTTGTTTCATGTATAGAAATATACTGTTACCCCATCACGTTCCCTCGTACTGTACATTTGACATGTTTAGAAGGTTTTGTGCTTAATACTTGTGTAAATGCTCAATTGTGACTTTTTTTTATATGAGCACAAAACGTAATTGTATTTTAAGCTTTGAGTTTGCGCTGTGGGTTATCTCAGTGTTTTATTGTTCCCTCAAATCGATCTCTTTTTGTAAAACTCCCCCGTTAAAGCATCATGTCCAGAGATACGATAAAGTAATACACAGACTTAACATGAGTCAGTGCCTTACTATGTATTACTGTTGTGTGTTAGAGCCGCACATTATAAATGGCCCCTTCCCTGTAAGTCCAGCATTGTCCGAGGACATTAGATACTGATGAAGCCCCTCCAGTTATATTAATTTATAAACTGGGTGGTTCGAACCCTGAATGCTGATTGGCTGACAAAACATTTAATTTTACTGCTCTAATTACGTTGTTAACCAGTTTATAATAGCAATAAGGCACCTTGGGGGTTTGTGGTATATGGCCAATATACCACGGCTAAGGGCTGTATCCAGGCACTCCGCATTGCGTCATGCATAAGAACAGTCCTTAGCCGTGGTATATTAGCCATATACCACACCTCCTCGTGCCTTATTGCTTAAATGAACTCTACTTAGAACACTGTGGATTGCTTCTCTGCATTACATTTAGTCTGCCCTTACAACTACTAACCCACAGATATGACAACCTTCCATGTTGGAACCATTATCTCCTGAGGCAAATGGGTATAAAGACAAATATATCAGGATTCCTAATGGAGTGAAGTGATTATTGTACATTTGGTTCATTGTTGATATGTACACTGAACTGTAGTTGATTAAAAAAAATAAGACCTGATTGTAAAAATGTGATGATTACAATGCACTTGTCATTCCAGAATTGTGATGTTCTGTTTTATTGATTGTCCAGCTGTTGGACTGTATTTTAAGTGTGTTCCTTTTTATTCCCTGCTGGATTTTATCCAAAGCACATTAATGAAGTTATTTGGAACAGATTTCTTTCAAAGTATTATTATCCCCTGTTTTTTGTATTATATTTGATTTTGGTGTATTGGAGCACTTGCTGTCAGAAACGTTGCCTAAAATAAAGTTTATTTGTCTGAAATGCTGAGAATTCGGTTTTATTAAAAATCACACCACTCAAAACATGTTACCAGAAACACTCAAAAAAGTACTCAATAAAAAGGCTTTTCATAGCAATTTGGGGTTTCAGTGAAGATTCGTAGCAAATAAACACACAGAAACATGAGCACTATTTGCAACTGCATATTGTTGAGAGAATGGTTGGGCAGATACATTTATTATTACTTAGTCAGATAACCTCATCCAGAATTCATTATGGAGCTCATCGCTGTGCAGGTCCAGAACTAAAACACTAGAAGAGCAGGTCATGTTGAAACAGTCAACTGTTAATTTAGTTGTTAATTTTTATTATATTCTAGAATACGGTATGTAGAACATTGTAACATTCATTTTGGCAGACCAAACAAATGCACTTTGGTCATAGGGACTTCAGATTGCAATATTTTTTTATATCGTTTTTTTCAAAACGTTATATGATATGCTAAAGTGGGTCTGCACATATGCAGCAGGATGTTATAACAAAATCAGTCTACAGGTAACTGCCAAAATAAAGGAAACACCAACATAGTGTGATAATAGGGCGTTGAGCTGCCAGAACAATGTGCCTTGGCATAGATTCTACAAGTGTCTGGAACTCTATTATTTGGCATTTGGTTGATAGTGGTGGAGAACGCTTGTCTCAGGCGCCGCTCCAGAATCTTCCATAAGTGTTCAACTGGGTTGAGATCTGGTGACACACACACACCCTTTGAAACCCCTATGCTCCTTTGAGACCCCTTTTTCAAAGTCACTGAGATGTAGTCAAAATAATGGGCAACTGGGCATTTTTATACATGACCCTAAGCATGATGGTATGTTAATTGCTTAATTAACTCAGAAAACCACACCTGTGTGGAAGAACCTGCTTTCAATATACTTTGTATCCCTCGTACTCAAGTGTTTTCTTTATTTTCGCAGTTACCTGTATATGGAATATCAGAGAAAACACATCTCTTACTTTGCATACTGCATTGCACTTCAAATACAATACACAATCTTAACATTGCCAAAAGTTTAAAGGAAAGGTTGCTGTCTTGTGTTAGGCCTATAATGTACTATCAATATTCTGAAGATTGTGTTGGTACTTAGGCTGTAATTTGTTTAAATCACCAAGTTGAGTTAAAATAGTACTGATTACATGGGTAGGCCCATGGGTAGGCCTAAACCTTTTCGTCAACTTAAAGTCCTCATATAGCAGTGGCATACTCTATGATGTAAACAGAACATAATCTGCAGTTTTCCATAGGGAATTACCATTTTATATTTGCATGTTCTAAATGGGATTGGCTGTGGTAATGTATTAACTGTAAAAGGTTTTGTCTTTGTCAAATAGAGATGAGAGAAGTATGTAATTTATACAAGCTTCATCCTGATGATCACCACGCAATTAGTTGATAAATCAATTTTACCTAAAGTAATGGTAGGCTACCTACATACATTATTGAATGGTACAGCCTGAACAGGTGCGCTTGATTTAGATCGCCCCGGGTCAGTTTGCACTTTGGAAAAGCCTATTCGTCATTTGGTAGTTCACTGCGCGAACCCCACTCACTCGGCGCGCCAGGCAAGCTCAATCAAACGTCCATCGTGCCCAGGTGTAAAACTTCCCCGTTTGACTGGCACAATGGTACGTTCCTAAACTTTAAATCCCTCTCAAGCATGGGCGACTTTGGCAGGTGGCAAACATGGCACTCCACTACGGTAGTTGGGAGGATGAGTTGCAGGGACAGTTCTCGCTTTTATCCGCGACTTCGTTTGAGGTCAAAGAAGAAAGCGAGCAATGGGAGTACACACATGGAAGCTCAAACACGGGGATACTAGACTTGAGTGACGAAGTCTTTATTCTCATCCTACGACGGCTGGATCCCACGTCTCTTTTGAGAGTTGGGAGCACCTGCCGAACCCTGTTTCGAGTTTGTTCCTGCAACTCACTGTGGACAAGACACTTCCAGGTAATGTAAAAATGTATATTGAATTAGTAGTATTAGACTTAGTATTTTGAGATAGACCCGACATTTGCTGATCCTCTTGTGAATGAATAAAGTTGTTAGGTTATGCATTGCACCAACAAACTTACAGATTGTTACACGAGAATGTGATTTAACCAAGATGTTTTGTATATATTACTGGCAGTTACAGGATGGGTACTATTTGGTGTAGTACAGAGAATTTTCGACCAACTTTAGCGATACTGCCTTTGCCCTCGATTCGTGGAAAGAGTATCCATGTCGTGTCCACTTGCAGTGGGTCCGTTTGAATGTAGAAAATGCTCAATTAAAAATACTCATTTTTTGCTCCATGAAGTAATCCAACAATGAATGTATGTTGCGATCTTGTCTCTTTCATTTTCTCATTGAAAGAGACTGGTGGGTGTCTAGACCAATATCGGACCAAAGGCCTTTACCGTTACTTATAGTCCAAGGCCCATACATATTCTGTTTAAAGGCGGAATTGGCTCTGGAAGCCAAAACAGTCAAATACTCAAGCTGAACGTGACTCGATTCTCAATTGCTGTACAGTTCCGGAAACATAAATCCTATCTACTTTTTTTTAAATCACATTTAAAATAATTTCACAGATGCAAAATGCACACTTACAGTACACTGTTTTAAGCTGCAGCTGACAGTATTTTTCAGTGACAACACGTTTGTGGGGTCGTACTAATTAGCCATCTGCGTCGATTTGGAGAAACAGATGGCTAATTAGCACAGGTAGGCTGTTTTCTGTAGACATGCTCTGTAACATGGGAATATGGCGTTGTGGGAACCCTAACCCTATAAAGGTGTATCAATTGAACCATTTTGTTTTTGAAAATGATTTCTCACAGATATGAAAGATGAGGTTCTTATGCTTCCAAAACCTTACCGCAAGCCATGCCTGTTAATATTCAGACCCAGCGTCAGGGCTCTTAAAGCTGCAAATTGTAACTATATGTGTGACTGACAAATTCTCATAGAAATGTCAATCTGTTTTCCTCAATAAAAGCAAGTATAAGAAGTGGTAGATCTGTTCTATTTGTGGCATTTTTTATATGCTTTCCATTAAGTTTAGTTTGTCTTAGTTTCAGTTTTGTACACCAGTTTAAACTACAATATCTTTGGTTATGGAAAAGAGATTTCACAGCGGTTTAGATGGCACAATGATTCGCTACACTATCTTGCTGCTTGTTTTGTCACAAACTGAAATTAAGCAGACTGGGAATTTCATCAACCAGGAAACATAGTGCATCTTTAACAAAACTCCCCTGTACAGAAGACCCCTCCATCCAATGACTTATGTGTAATGTAATGGAACTGAGTCATGATCAAGTGCTAGTGGGTGTCCACCCCAAGGTGCTGCATGTCATAATGACAAAAACCTTTCTCGATCAATGAGAGAAGATTTGAAATAGACAAGATGGCGGCGTACACATTGTTGGATTACTTTATGGAGCAAAACAAAATCTATAAAAAAACATTAATTTTCTCAATTCAAACTGACCCCCTGCAACTGGAAAGACATTTTGAGACGTGTTTCCATGAATTGAGGATGAAGCCTGTATCGCTGAGGTTGGTCAAATTCTGTGTTACACCAAACCGTACCGATTCTGTAACTCCTAGTAATGGATACCAAACATCTTTGGTTAAATCACATTATCTGGTGTAACAATCTGTAGCTAGCATTGCACGTTCACTTGTAGGCTTTTTCATCTCTCTACGCAGACCTCATTTGGAGTCCCGTTTGCCACCGCCACCTGCTCCATCTCTGCCAAGAGTGTCTTCCGTTTGATCTTCATGTGGCGAACTCTCTTCAGAAACCTGCACTGTAACCGGTCTCTTCAGGAGAAGCTCTTTGCAGAGATCCCATTCCCACCACACAAGTACTGGGTCCAGTGGCTGGTTCTGGAAGAGAATGTTCCTCTGCCCTCAGTGAGACTGCCCTGCACTGACATAGAGAGCTTATGGGGAATTGAGAAGGAAGTGTTGGAAGGTAAAGTCCAAGGTGAGTTCATTTATTTTAGCAGTTTGGCTCCTAGGCATTGCCACCCCTTAATATTAAAACGTGTGCACCTGCCACTTCTCGTGAAGATAGTCATGCAGATGCGGGCAGTACAGGAGCATCATGGCAAAAACTGGCCAATAGTCTTCCCCCAGACCATCAGGCTGCTGAATAGCCACCACTAGTCAGCTACCTGCTCACACTGTACCCCTCCTGCACCACTGGACTCCCCCACCCCCCACCCCACCCCAGTGGTCATTTAACATGTTACAGTTGTAAATGTGTATTTTTGTTTCATTCTTCCCTTTAACCTGCACTTTTGGAGCTCGGCGCTTAACCTCTTCACTGTAGCCTGCATTTACATCTGCATCAGGTAGTGGAGGAATGTTGTTCACTTGAATATTGAAACGGTTTTGTTCTTTGGCAGACAAAGATGATGATGATGATGCGGGCAGAATGCTGAAGTTTGAATGGAAGGAGCTGTATGCCTTGGCTCTTGAGCATCATGGAAGCATTGCCAAGCTTTTCCAGCATGTTCTCAACCAACAGAGCAATGGTAGGTCATATGGGGCATACCATCTTTAGCTTGGTACTTTTTGTTCAGTCCATATGCTGTTAATTGGCTAAAGGTGGGGTATTTTTGCTGGGATCAATTTTAAGATTTGTCTGCTTTCTACAGCCAGTTATGAATTGTAATTAATCTCTTGACTGTGACCGCAATGGAATTCAAAGGTGGTAATGTCCTTTATTGCCTTCTAAGAGCCTGCTGCCATTTGTTATTCAGATGGACTTTTTGGCAGTGCAGATGAAGGCTCCTGACTGTTGTGCTGTATTACTGGCCAACTTATTTGTGAATTCTGGCCAAAAACATGGCTGTCCCAATGGGTAAAGAAAATGTTTAGTAATTTTTTTAGAAGTTGACACCACACCTATAAGCGACAACTTTATTTCATCTTCAAAACAGAGCTCTGCTCTTACTCATCATACTCAGTCTCTTGAATGTTGTACTGGGAAGCACAAAATTGCCATTTTACTCTGGAAAACCTTTGAGCTGTATCCCCTTGCTGGATTTTGGTTTATTACAGAAACTGTCTGTTTTATGATGGAAGACATCAAGGTAAAAAAGCGTATCAATTTATTTTGCTCTGCTGAGCCGCTTCAAAGTGTTTCTATCAGCTGGTGATATGGGGAGCGGAAACTAGACGCATAGTTTGTCTGACCTGTCACCCTCCGGATTATGAGTAATGTTTTACCCTCTGGACTGAAGCACTAGCCCTGCCTGTCATATACCATCTGAAACCAACAGCCTAGTCCAATAGGCAGGGCAATGTTTAGGGCAGCTAATGGCCTACAGGCCTTACTTGTATTTATATGTTCCATTTAATGATCCCAAAATAATTACACAAACTCTAAATTACTTTGTGGCAGACAGGCATCGATCTGTCCATCGATAAATGAGTCCTGTTTTCCCTGTAGCTTTTAGACTCAGCTGGCTTTAGATGGGGACTGTTGTGATGGCCATTTATTGGAACATAAATGCAATTTTACATTTGACATGCAGAGCATCCACTTGTGCTAAAGGTTTCTACCCTGATGCAGACTTCTCTCCCCTCTCCTACCCTACCAGACCACTGTGAGCTGGAGGCCATGTTCAGTCAGTACAGCCAGTGTCGGTTCCAGTGGCTCTTCACCTATTGGTTGTTCCGCCAGCCAGCGCCCTTTGACAGGCAGCTCAGGGCCATCTACCTGCAGTGGCGGAAGCACAACAAGAGGAAGGTGGCGTCCTGGGGAGGCACGTTGTGTGACATCAGGTACCTGGCCTCATTGCACCACATCACCACCGACTACTGGAGGGGCAAGCTGGCCCGTGGTGACGAGACTGTGGGTAAGTAGCAGATGTTGCTCCTCACCCTATAATTTTATTCTGCTGTGTTAATGTTATGCACAGTCATGACACACTCTTATTTGGAGTGGATCAAATCTTTAGTTTTTTTCTGGATTTGTTTTAGAACGGTGCCCCCTCAGGTCATAAATATACTTCGCTCATGTTATATTCATTTTCTATGCCCCAAGAATATCATACCACCTTGTCTTATGACTGTTAATGATATAATGTATTTATACATTAATTGGACCAGTGAGTATAGGGCAATGAATAAGCCTCGCCATGCACAGAGGCTCTTCTATGTCGCGTTACCCTGTGGTGCTCCGTTGTCTGTTGTACTTTGACAGGTCTTGTACAAAGCCTCCCGTGATCAAATGGCTCAGCATGGAGCTCTCACGGCTGCTGGCTTTCATGTCAAGTATCTATTCTCCTTCCTCCCAGGAATTCAGACTGTGGACAACTATTTCTCCATGTGTAAGTCACTGGTGGCCTGGATTTTAGGGCGTGACTGGGGCAGATTGAAACGCAAGAAGGTATGTTAAAGGAGCTTTTTTCTGTATGACCTTAAATGACTTGGTGTCAGGCAAAATGAGTGGAGTGTACCTACCAACACGAGGGCTCAAGCTGTGTTTTTGCCCACAGCATTTGTAGCACCATGCTGAAAAAGTCATAGGTGAGACGCCTTCAGACTGCTTGTATACAAATGACATCTTGCCATCTATTCAGTGGTGTCTGTAGTATTCCATCAGAGTGAATCTCCAGAGCATTAGCTCTGTGCTGGTGATTTCACAAGTCACAGATTGAACAGGCAGCAGGAAGCTCCCAATCTCATGTAATGGGCTGCTAAATGAATTATAGACCTATCAGTGCATGTCCCACTCAATTACATTTCATGTGTGAATACAGTTGAGCTGCAAGAATGTACTCCATAGCCAGCAATACAGTCAAGGACAGTGTTACCAAGAAAATAGAAAACAACAGATTGGCACGTAAACAGTTTATGGAAGCAATTATGACTGGGATTATTTGCTCATCTGGTTTACTTAATGTATAGAAATGGAAAACCACTTGTGAAATGTAGACTCAGCGACATGACGTTGCCACGAGCAGCACCGCAGATATTGAGATGCAAGATGTTGCTCTGTCACACAGTATTTGCGCATGTGCACGGTTTCGCTTCACGCTGTTACAGCGTGGTAGCCACGGAAGTTGAGCCTCAAGCTTCAATGTTCTTAGTAGTTGCAGAATTTACACTATGCTGTTTACGTTCTGCATCGGTCATATCGCTAAGTCTACCTTAACTTTCGCATGACCGTAGCCTCAATGACATCCGTTCAGATCATCAAAGCTGGTTTCAACTCCCCTGGTCCATAATCCCTTCATAATGACTTAACTTTTTTGATTAGCCTGTTGTATTGAGTTGTTACTGTGTTACCTGCTCAGTGTACTTGTATACTTTGAAACGTTAGTATTTTATTAGTCTCTCTCTATGAAATGTTATGTGTGGCTATTTTGACATTTCTCTTGAAATATATTTTTAATCTCAATGAGACTAACCTGGTAAAATAAAGAAATACAGACGTGGACACCCCTTCAAATTAGTGGTTTCGGCTATTTCAGCCACACCCGTTGCTGACAGGTGTATAAAATTGAGTACACAGCCATGCAATCTCCATCGACAAACACTGGAAGTAGAATGGTCTTACTCAAGAGCTCAGTGATTTTCAACGCGGCACCGTTCTAGGAGTGGTGTAAAGCTCGCCGCCATTGGACTCTGGAGCAGTGGAAATGCGTTCTGGAGTGATTCATCACACTTCACCATCTGGTGGTCCGACAGACTAATCTGGGTTTGGTGGATGCCAGGAGAACGCTACCTGCCCGACTGCGTAGTGCCAACTGTAACCTTTGGTGGCGGAATAATGGTCTGGGGCTGTTTTTCATGGTTCGGGCTAGGCCCCTTAGTTCCAGTGACAGGAAATCTTAATGCTACAGCATACAATGACGTTCTAGATGATTCTGTGCTTCTGCACAGAGCCTTGACCTCAACCCAATCGAACACCTTTGGGATGAATTGGAACGCCGACTGCGAGCCAGGCCTAATCGCCCAACATCGGTGCCCAACCTCACTAATGCTCTTGTGACTGAATGGAAGCAAGTTCCCGCTGCAATGTTCCAACATCTAGTGGAAAGCTTTCCCAGAAGAGTGGAGGCTGTTATAGCAGCAAAGGAGGGGGGACGGACGGACGGACAGAACAACTCTAATATTAATGGCCATGATTTTGGAATGAAATGTTTGATGTCCACATACTTCTGGTTTGGTCATGTAGTGTTTTATTTTCGCTATTCAGCTTTTAGCTGAACTAAAACGTAAGATGTAGTGTTTGATGCTCCTAAGTGTTACTGTATGTGGTGACTGCGTTCAGGTGTATGAGGACACACTGGAGGGTGTGTACCTGCTGCTGAGGAGGGAGATGCAGGAGACCCTGGTGGAGCATGAGAGGTTCTGGCAGGTGGCCAAGGTCCAGATGACCCGAGTGTGCACCTTGGAGGAGACTGCCGCGAACTACGTCAACTGGAAGATGATTGAGACACTGCCCTACTACAAGTATGTTTCTGTGTTCCAAAGTTTGGGACTCGTAATCAGGATTTCAGATACTTATTGAGGGAATATGGGATTACTGGTTGGGTTTGGAAGAAAACTGTTAGCTAGAAAAGCCTCTTGACCTCTTAGCAGTCACCGCTTGACTTCAATAACCGTCCCATTTTCAAAAAGTGTCCTTTGGTTTGGCTCATATCCTGGGCTACCTGATGAGAATTCGGCCCATAAGACTGTTGCGTGTGATTAGCTATAAAGTGATTCTACTATTAAAAAGTGAGTTGCGCTACTTGAGGGGCGTGCTGCTGGTATGCTCTTTGACAGGGCTTTGAAGCCTGGGTGAAAAAGTGTTGAGTATCGGGGCCCTGGTGGTAGCTTCAAACACAGCGCCCGCAGCGCAGCACCCAGTGCTAGCCACTGTCAGTCTATGATGTTTGAACTTAAAGACTGCTCATCCCCTCGACCTATACAGTGAAGTTCATCAGAAGCACTCAAACCCAGAGATGAATGACATTTTTCCAAATTGTGTTTTTCCCCTGCCTTAAGGAGAGAGGAGCTGAAAGAAAGCCCTGACTGGCTGCAGGACTGAATTTAATGACTGCTTGAGAATAAAAAGCCTTTCACAATGGTATTATCAATGTAATATTTAAAATGCCCTTAGTATTCAGAGCCTCTATCCTGGCTGGGTGAGTCACTTAATATTCTGATAATCCACATTGACACTTTGGCAAGATAGGTTGTTAGCATAACGTGAGCTCTCTGAAAGTTACTTTGGCCACAGCACTTTCCTCCTCCATCACAGTAGACATCCCTAGAGATTTGGGTCTTGAATATAATGAACAGTTTCTTCTAAGAGATGACAAATCGCCTTCATGGTGTTATCCATTTTATTTTTTACTCTGTATTCTTGCACATGCTATTCTCCAGTCCCTATGTGGTTTGATAATGTGAAATGTGTCCCTGCGTCTAAAAGAATGATGTGCATATTAGCGATTGGCTCAAAGAAACTGAAAATACTCTTTCCTTGCTACTACAAAGGGTCTCAATACGGGGCCACCCACCTGTTCATATCTGCATTTTCTGTGTTTTGTTTCACTCATTTCTTTTTGTATCAGGAACATCTGGAATGTATTATCTGTCATTCTTTAATATGCATTCATTTTAGCGATATTGCCATTAGAACTGGCTGAAGTGTAACTCTCTGGCCATCCCTCAGGCTGTACATGGTGTCAGGCAATGTGGTGTACCTGGACCACGTGCAGGGCTTCCTCCACAGGAAGAGGCTGGTCCAGGACTGGATCTTCATGAAGGAGAACACCTGGGTCAGACAGCTGCTGCCTGGTGACCTCTACCCTCTGCTGGAGTTTGACACCAAGCTCTCCCAAGGTATAGTAGGACCTCTGTTCTCCTGTATATATCCACCCTATCAGCCACAAGGTTGTTCTCCAGTAGACAGTGTACAAAACATTAGGAACCTTCCAAATATTGAGTTGCACCCCCTTTTGCCCTCAGAACAGCCTCAATTCGTTGGGACATGGACTCTACAAGGTGTTGAAAGCGTTCCACAGGGATGCTAGCCCATGTTGACTCAATGTTTCCTACAGTTGTGTCAAGTTGGCTGGGTGTCCTTTGGGTGGTGGACCATTCTTGATACACACAGGAAACTGTTGAGCGTGGAAACCCAGCAGCATTGCAGTTCTTGACACAAACCGGTGCGCCTGGCACCTACTGCCATACCCCATTCAAAGGCTCTTAAATATGTTTTGTCTTGCCCTTTCACCCTCTGAATGGCATACATACACAAACATCATCTTTAACCTGTCACTTTCACCTGGTCAGTCTGTCATGGCAGGTGTCCATAATATTTTGTACACTGTATACTCCCCCACCACCCAATCAGCTACAGAAGGTTGTGTTTTCCAGTACACCCACCCCATCAGCCACAAAAGGTTGTCTCTGAAGACTCCAATGCTTAAATTTCCCTCTTTCTATTGAGTTTTTCAAAGCTGTCCTTTCTCATTTTAGTTTCTTACTATACTGAACAAAAATATCAATGCAACGATTTTATGGAGTTACAGTTCATATAAGGAAATTAGTCAATTGAAACAAATTCATTAGGGCCTAATCTACGGATTTCACATGACTGGGCAGGGATGCAGCATGGGTCATGGGTCACCAGCCAATCGGAATGAGTTTCTCCCAACAAAAGGGCTTTATTACAGACATAAATACTCAGTTTCATCAGCTGTCTGGGTGGCTGGTCTCGGATGATCCCGCAGGTGAAGAAGCCCAATGTGGAGATCCTGGGCTGGCGTGGTTACCCGTGGTCTGCGGTTGTGAGGCCGGTCGGATGTACTGCCAAATTCTCTAAAACTACATTTGGCGGCGTCTTATGGGAGAGAAATGAACATTACATTCTCTGGCAACAGCTCTGATGGACATTCCTGCAGTCAGCATGCCAATTGCACACTCCCTCAACTTGAGACATCTGTGGCATTGTGTTGTGTGACAAATCCACACATTTTAGTGGCCTTTTATTGTCCCCAGCACAAGGTGCACCTGTGTAATGATCATGCTTCTTGATATGCCACACCTGTCAGGTGGATGGATTATCTTGGCAAATGAGAAATGCTCACTAACAGGGATTTAAACACATTTGTGCACGATTTTAGAGAAATAAGCTTTTGTGCGTCTGGAATTTCAGCTCATGAAACATGGGACCAACACTTTTTACATGGGGTTTTTTACATTTTTGTTCAGTATAGTTTAACTTTGTAGCGTTGAGGTAGATTTTTCAGCCTTTAAGGGCTCTATTCAATCTGCATCGGAAGTTCAGGTTTACAGCCCGATTTGCCTTTTACATTTTAATGTTCCCACTTTAGCGGAGACTACGTTCACGTTAAACGCTGCGTATGTCGGCACCATCTGAAATGACCTTTACATTTCTATCGCTGAATCTTTAATGCTTCAGCTTTACAGATTGAATAGAGCCCTACCATGATATTGATCGTAATCAGTATTTGATTGCGACAAAACAAATGTTATTGGGTGGTATGCATTCCTCCTACTGTACAACGGGAGGAAATCCCCTCCAGGGTGGGAGGTATTGAATGCAAGTGGTTTTACATCATTTACCCTGGGCTGTGCTACAGCCATCCATCATTGGATCCCGAGTGGCGCAGCGGTCTAAGACACTGCATCTCAGTGCTTGAGGCGTCACTACAGACCCCCTGGTTCGATTCCAGGCTGTATCACAACCGGCCGTGATTGGCAGTCCCATAGGGCGGCGCACAATTGGCCCAGCATCGTCCGGGTTTGGCCGGTGTAGGCGACCATTGTAAATAAGAATTTGTTCTTAACTGACTTGCCTAGTTAAATAAAGGTAAAATAAATTGGCCCTGGCCATGAGGTTGTCAACCCTGTAAAATGCCTTAATTAGGATTTAGTACCTTGGCCTGCCCATGGCAGACTGACCCATGGTCCTGATGATCATAGATGGACACAACCAAAGAGGCCATTTGTCTTGTTTACAAGCTTCAAATAATGGCTTTTCAGGTCTGTTCCTTCTGCTGCACCTGTAGTGCTTCCAATACACACAGTATGTGTTCCTAGGAGGGTTTCCTGTAGTGGATGGCTACACAAATGCTTTTTTTTTCTTATACACAGGCACACAAAGGTGTGGATCTGCCAATATTGTCCTGGTTTGGTTGGAAGATGTGGTGTTTGCATGGCATTCAGTACGGTTGACGTGGTTTGTGGGGCTATTATGTTTCTGAGGGTATAGTTTGATCTTCACTGTTGTGATGTGGTCTACTGATATGTTGCGGGGCTATTGTCTGACCGTGTCTCCCTTTACAGACAGCCTGCATGGCGACTCCATGCCAGCCCAGCTGAGCAGGGTGATCTGGCTATACCTCCACTCTGGACAGCCGCTCTACCTGGAGGCAGTGAAAGGCCTGGTGCTGCAATGTGCTCAGGCCAGTCTGGGCCACTTCTGCAGCCTCTCCCCTGGCCTCTCCATACAGCCCCATGTCAGCTAGCTGGCTAACACAGATTGACCACCAGACCACTGTTTTTAGACGCTCTACGATGTACAGTACCCCTTTTTATATATTTTCTTTACTGGACCCAGTGTCCACAGTGCTTTTTCTATCACATTCAGCTTTTAGCTAGGGCTGGTGAGATGGAATTGCTCTTGATTTTAAATGACTTTTTAAACTTTTTAATCTTGATGTGCAGTAGTTAATTGATTTTATGTACTTTGTAGTAACCTAGATTGTAGAAACCTTGTTTGCTGTCATGTAATTATGCTACAGCTAACATTTGGGCCAAACCACTGACATTTTTTTAATTGATCAATCATTATTCTCCTCAAATGGTGGTAGTGAATTGATTCAAAGCCTAACAATGTTTGGCCAATTTAACAACAAAGGCTAAACTTGTAACAGTGCTGGGTTGCTGTATAATGAATAAAACAACTCATTGACAAACTGATTTTTTTATTTTCTGAATTGTCTGATTAGAAGTAGTATATAGCTGAGTATATTGGCCTAGAGAACACACTCACAAACAGTTATAGAAAAATATTTTATTTGCAATCTGTACAAATGACAATCACGCCTTAAAAAATTCAAAAATACTTTTAGGAACACTGTATATAAATAAACCTTTTGGCATTCATAAAAACTAGCTGCAAAACTAAAAGCTTAACATTACAGAGAAATTCCTATGTACAGTAAAGCCAACCAGTGGCTCCTAGTCCAGTGCACACAGCCATGACAACCACACCCATTTTCCTTTAGATGAGCACAACACTATACCCTCACCATAGACCTACACGTCACAATGGATGCCATACATGGTGCCTAACTGTTCTGTGCATCTGAGTACATTCTTCAGGTTTCACAAGAGCCTGCTATGGCTTTACTTTACCTGAGTGGCACTATATATAAATATTCTTAGCATTTCTGTAATCATACAGTGTAAAGGGTAGCCTAATGTCCTTCAGTCCTATTTACATATGATGCAGAATAGTTAGTTACATGTCTCCAGACACATGTCAATAGAGATATACAGGCGCTCTTATCTGCTGCATAGATTTAAAGGCACAATAACATTTCATATTTGCTACTGAATGGGAGGCGCTAGCTGGTGCATGTGACATTGCATAGTATATTAGTTGCCATCTAACACTTAGGACTAGATTCAATCTGTACTGCTGAAGACCTGTGCAATTTAACAGCAATGTTTGCAGAGACTGCAATCATGGTAAACGCTGCATATGTCAGCCCAATCGGAAATTGCCTTTACATTTAAATGGCGCTATAACTCGGATCTTCAGTGGTATGGTTTGAATCTAGGCCTGAGTCAACCTTTGTTCCTTAGCTTAACCTGCCAAAACATTTTACATAGTTCATACACGTTTCCTTTTTTAAAGATTGGGAATACGACTGTATAATAGAATACTCTGCAATGTAAATTGTTCTTAGCACAACTACATTTAAGTCCATTTAAAACCGGTTACTTCGAAACATGCTAAATATACTTGGCTCTAAACTGATTACCATTTCTAACACCATTTGTCACCAGGATAAATGACAGTATCTGTAGATACATTATAACCTTATAGCAGGGTTTCCCAAACGTGGTCCTCGGGACACCAAGGGGTGCACATTTTGGTTTTTGCCTTAGCACTACACAGCTGATTCAAATAATCAATCTTGAGTTTGGGAAACCCTGCCTTATAGCAAACAGTAATGTGTTGGTTGTCATGACCGGCTCGCTAAAATTCACTTTCCAATTAGTTTGAGATCAAGCAAGAGGAGTATTCCTATGACAAATAGTGGGAACGACAGCAATCGATCAAAGAAGTAAAACAGAATAACCAATGATTACACCATGGATCCATTACTCTAAAGAGCCCCCTCTACTGTGTGGTAGAGGTTGGAGGCCTATATTGACTGAATAAGATACGAGTCCCAGTAGGTAATGTAATGTGTGCCTACACTGTAGAAGTGATGCCTTTGTTTTTTTTTGCATTAGGTCTACAGTCTCAATCAAATAGGTGTCTATGGCTGCGTTTAGACAGCCCAATTTTGTTCTTTTTTTCTTTTGAACAATCAGCTCTGAGAAAGATCTGTGATTGGTCAAATGACCAATTAGTGGATAAAAGATCAGAATTGGGCTGCCTGTGTAAACGTAGCCCATGGAACTCATGGGAGGCAGCATTAAGCCCTGACCTTACCACAGTCATTTTGAGCTCCTAAAAACAATTCCTGAATTTAATTTGGTTAGAAAAACACCTGAATATTACCTGATGGGTTAATATATTGCTTAAGATATTCACCAATACAACAGCAAATAATATGAATGGGGGTATTATTGCCATGCTGTCATTTCCTTTTCATTAAACATAACTATCCAAATAATCAGTCTGGGGAGATCCACATCACTGAAATCTTCCATTGAAAACCATTCATTTCCCAAATGCCGAACCATTTGCACACAGGCCCACACAGAAGAAACGCCCATAATGACAAGGCCCACACAGAAGAAACGCCTATAATGACAAGGAACCGGAAATACTGAAATGGAACGCAAGCAGTCATCTTGGTTGGCCAGTTTGTTGTGGAAGTGTGGGCATGTTGTGGAGCCAAGGGAAGAAGTGCCACTACGCAGTGTCGACTTGCGACTATGAGCAACAGCTGAGGGAGTTTGTCTTTGGACAACACACGTTGCGGAGATGATGTGTGAGAGGAGAGCCATGGGTTGCCGTTGGAGACGACTTAGGAAGAGGACAGCTGGTTAGTGGAGAAGCAGTCACACACGAAGGCACTTGACAGCAGCAGTGAGTCAGTTTCCTACTGGCCGGTGAGATTGTGTGGGAGTGGCCAAACATACGCTCATACTCCCTTCTGTGCATCTATGAGGCCAGGGGTCTCCAGGTCTAAATAAGTCTGTGCATGAAGCGATGTACATGATCATGCAGGAATTCATTCTATTACACAGGAAGCACAACTGACATTTGAAAAATCAAAACATCCTATTTAAAAGACTTTCTTGTAAACTTTATTCACAGCTTGATCCTACATTCAGAAAGCTGGAGATGGATACCTCCATCACGTAGAACTGGATAAAAAAGAAAAAACTGCCTCTTGACACAGTATCTAGTTTATTATTCATTTTTTAACGCTGTTCTTCCTGGTTGTCCTCCAATCAGGATTTTTCCTGTCCTCACTGGCTGTGAAACCGTAGCCCTGGGGAGAAGGAGGGAGTGGGCACGCCATCGCTGGGCGGTGACAAGAGAAGACGGGCGTTGGTGCCCCTCATGGCTGGTGTATCATTGTCATTGCGTCACACAGTTGTCGCCCATGTCCTGTGCGTAGCGGTCAGAGATGGCGGTGCGCAGGTCGTCAATGTCCTTCCTCAGCTTGCCAACCTCCAGCAGCTTGGCCCGCAAGCTGTCCTCCACCAGAGAGTTGTCATTCTCCTCCCCTGACATGCTCATCGCTACGGGGGTCAGAGAGTCAAACACACTAAAATATGATGGCCTTTAGCTCAAATCTACCATTGCAAGATTTCAAATTCTGTCAATGAGCATCATGTTGACTGAGTGAGTGTGAAATACGCTCGATTTTGAGATGCTGAGTGTATGTGTATCTTCTGTCAGGTGTGTATTTTTAATCATACTGTGGCTGTGCAAAAGGTTCTGTCGAGTGTGTGTGCTGGGTACTCCAGTGAGGTTGAAGGGGGGAAGTGACAGCTCTTTTATCTAGTCTAGAGTGAAAGAAGTGTACATGTATTCAGAGGAGCTTCTTGTTGTGAGCTGACAGCCTGGACAGCCTGACTCCCCCTCTGTGTTCTTAGGGGAAATAAGTGCATCCTACTGCCGACGTGGACAGAATAGAAGGTGGGACCAAATGTCACTTTCAAAAGGAATTCAAGTAATTTGACATCACAAAGATGGTTGGGAAGTCTTCATTAACTGTAAGGTAGCTAGTGAAGTAACATCTTCCTCAGTGGAAAAACCCAATTACTGTTGATGCCAAAAAACTATGAAGTAGATATTCAGTAGCCTACAACTGAGTAGATTAGCTAGTCCGAGGAGCGGATGTGGGGTTTGCATATGGCAGTAGTTTGTGGGAGGTGTGTGTGTGCAGATAGGAGAGGCCGGAATTCAATCCGATCGTTCTTTGTAATGTTTCTGCGTTTGCGGAGACCACATTCACTGTAAAACGGATTGAATCCCGGCCTAAGAGGTTTAAACCAGACATATCTACTTACATTTGATGCCCAGTAGCAGTGCCAGGTTGGGCTCCTTGCCCTGTGTCATCTGGGTGAGGATGCTACAGAGGGCCTTGAGGTCCAGCAGACACAGGGACATCTCCTTCAGCAGGGGCCCTGCCTCTGGCCCCTGGTCCCCACAGCCCTGACCAACCACCACGCCATCCTCCAACTGCCTTTGGTTCTGCAGAAACACACGTAGCTTAGAGACCAACACTGGGTTTATTATCAAACACGGACGCAAATGCAGCAGAGCTCAGGAGTGTTCAGTAAATTAATGTAAAACACTAAATCCCCCCAATATTAATAGGATTTTGGCACCAGTTCAGAGTAGATAAAGTGTTGCTGAATTGAGAGACAAATTGGCTAAATCCTTTGTGCTGAAAAGCGTCCTTTGTATTCTCTGTCACTGCAAGATTGCATTTATTAATAAATACACATTGTAAAACGCTGGAGAAGGGCATTTAGCCGCACGCAATTAAAACTATGACAGTCATACTATTATTTCTGAACAGAAATGGATTTGTCTATTACAGTGTATTTTTGTGTTACATTTGTATTAAAACTGTGAACTTGAGAGGGAGAACTGCTGAAGAGCTGCTGCTGGCGGCTAAAGCTCAGTGTGTGTGCCTCTCCCTGTGTGTTCTCCACTGTAACCTGTGTGGATCATCAACACTTCCAACACCCTCGCTCTGGCTTTGCTTTGAAACAGAACAGTTAAAATATACACTTTCAAATGAGTCTCTCTAAATGTCTCACAGAATACCAAGTAGAAAATTAGAATAATAATCACCATCATTATAACTCAACAGGATAATGCGGTATCGTAGCAACACTAACACCCACAGAGGGGGCAGAAAGGTAATAGTTGTTGCAAAGTCATTTTAGGACCGATTATCCAACTTCTTGCTCTCCCAAGATGGAGGCCATTTCACCACTAAAAGTTCTCTCTTTCATCTCCATTTCATCTCCATGTAACGAAAGGCACCCACCCATGTGGCTCAGTTGGTAGAGCATGGTGTTTGCAATGCCAGGGTTGTGGGTTCGATTCCCATGGGGGACCAGTACGAAAAAGTATTCCCTCACTACTGTAAGTCGCTCTGGATAAGAGCGTCTGCTAAATTACAAAAATGTAATGCTGGGAGTGAAATCGCTCTACACGGTGCTGGAGGGGACATAGAGTATGTGTCCAGGTAAATACCCAGCTTCCAACATTCACGAGCCACACAGATTAGTGGAGGGCACGGTCAAATTAAAACCAGTGATACTACGTAGACTACCTCATCTTGTCATGTCTCTCTGTCCCTTCAGACACAAGCTGCCTGGGAGTCACACTGCAGAGCCAGGCAAGGTCAGCCAGCCAACACTCCTCCATTCTCTCCAAACCAGCAACCTTCCCTTGTGGGAGCCAGGCGGCGGAATCTTCCAGCTGATAATTGCCTTTTGTGTCCCTGTCAGAGGGATAACGTATGGTGCTGTGGCGTCAGCCGTGTGTGTGTGCACTCTACCTCTCCTATGTACAGGAGACACACACACATTCCCACCTGCATGAATTCAGACCTTTTAGCGCCAGGCTCATCCTCACCTTGAGACGGGCGGGGGAGTTGAAAAATGACACCATGAATTCTAATTGGGTCCGTGTAGTAGTGGGGGGTGCTGAAGGGGCCATATTGGGTTATTCATGACTCTGCTGCTATGAAAAGATCTGAGGACAAAAAGGGCCTGTAGAGGAACAGAATGGTGGTGAATGGACCTCCCCATCACCAGCTAAACCTGGGACAGAGAAAACTGTCTGTCAGGATGTAGAGTGGAGAGAGAGAGGAAGCTACAAGCTACAGTAGATACTAGCTAGCTACCCCACTCTAGCCCTGGGTTGGAAAATCAGAGAAATAAAAAAATGTCAGCTCCCAAGAATAGTCCTACTTTGGGGTGAGTAGCCTTCTTTACATGAACATGTTTGTAGAGGCAGCGCAGGGCTCGTCCGTGTGGGGCTGGTTACCTGGTGGAGGGTGTTGGAGAGTGAAGCCAGGTCCTCGCCCTTCTCCTGCAGCTGTTTCTGGAGCTCTTGGGAGAGACATCGCTCCTTCTGCAGCCTCTGCTCTACAGCCTGCAACAGAACAATAAGACAGCCGTCACATACTGTATACTGCTCTGATGACAGTGGTGATTTATCATCATCCTCTTCGTCATCATCATCATCATCTTCAACATTATTATCATCATCTTCTTATTCATAGTCATCATCATCTTCTTCATAGTCATCATCACTCACAGACACACTCAAGGACAGACGCACAACATTACTACTACAACAGCGCCTGATTGAAGCATACTGTGGACCAAAGTAAAGTCTAATAACAGGTAAGGGTGTAACGGTACACATTGATACCGAACCGTTCAGTATCTGGACCTCGTTTCAGTCCGAACTGTGAACAAGAAAATAAAAACACTAGGCCTATAGGTTATGCCTCTGGATTAAATCTGAGTTAAAAAAAAAACATTTCAGGCTATTCCGTTAAAACAACTAAATCCTATGCGCACGTTGTTATCAAAATTTAAAATCTTAATTGGTGCATTTCAAACTGTCCTTTAGTGGGGCGCAGCCGGGAACTAGTTATGTACAATGGCGAGTGGTGTGGTCGATAAACCAGGAGGATTCTCAATCATTATTTAAATCTTCAGTTTGGGAACATTTTGTCTTCCCAGTAGATTACAACGGCAATGGACAGAGAGAGTATGTCGCCACTGCCCAACGAGAATGGCCTATGCAGCTGCCAACACCTCAAACATGTTGACACATTTACGCCGACAACACCCCAGTATTCCTACCACCAGAGCATGTTGGAAACGCAACAAAAAAAACAACACAACTTTGGTTTCCACTCTGCGTTCAAGCAGCTATTCGCAGCTGATTCTGACCCGGCCAAAGAAATTACAAGAGCGATAGGTATGTTTACAGATTCTCAGTGGTTAAGAAGAATAGGGGGTTTCAGCACCTCATGAAAGTGCTCGAGCGACGTTACGAACTGCGCCCACTCGCACTATATAAGCAAGCTAAAGCCGAAATGTGTCAATGAATTGGCTAACGCACCATGTGTTGCGCTTAGTACATATGGATGGACCTCCAGGGCTACAGAGAGCCACTTAACAGTGACAGCCCTTCACATTACCCTGGAGTGTACCGCGCTACAGACGCGCTCCCTTTATGAGAGTCACATATTTTTGTCTTTGTAAGAAAACATTATAACATAGTCGTGGTCAAAAGTTTTGAGAATGACACAAATACTAATTTTCACAAAGTCTGCTGCCTCAGTTTTGATGATGGCAATTTGCATATACTCCAGAATGTCATGAAGAGTGATCAGATTAATTGCAATTAATTGCAAAGTCCCTCTTTGCCATGAAAACGAACTTAATCCCAACAAAACATTTCCACTGCATTTCAACCCTCCCACAAAAGGACCAGCTGCCATCATGTCAGTGATTCTCTCGTTAACACATGCCGTCATCATTGCTTTGCACAAAAAGGGCTTCACAGGCAAGGATATTGCTGCTAGTAAGATTGCACCTAAATCAACCATTTATCGGATCATCAAGAACTTCAAGGAGAGAGGTTCAATTGTTGTGAAGAAGGCGCCAGGACCGTCTCCTAAAGTTGATTCAGCTGCGGGATTGGGGCACCACCAGGCAGAGCTTGCTCAGGAATGGCATCAGGCAGGTGTGAGTCCATCTGCATGCACAGTGAGGCGAATACTTTTGGAGGATGGCATGGTGTGAAGAAGGGCAGCAAAGAAGCCACTTCTCTCCAGGAAAAACATCAGGGACAGACTGATATTCTGCAAAAGGTACAGGGATTGGACTGCTGAGGACTGGGGTAAAGTCATTTTCTCTGATGAATCCCCTTTCCGATTGTTTGGGGCATCCGGAAAACACCTTGTCCGGAGAAGAGAAGGTGAGAGCTACCATCAGTCCTGTGTCATGCCAACAGTAAAGCATCCTGAGACCATTCATGTGTGGGGTTGCTTCTCAGCCAAGGGAGTGGGCTCACTCACAATTTTGCCTAAGAACACAGCCATGAATAAAGAATGGTACCAACACATCCTCTGAGAGCAACTTCTCCCAACCATCCAAGAACAGTTTGGTGACGACCAATGCCTTTTCCAGCATGATGGAGCACCTTGCCATAAGGCAAAAGTGCTAACTAAGTGGCTCGGGGAACAAAACATTGACATTTTGGGTCCATGGCCAGGAAACTCCCCGCACCTTAATCCCATTGAGAACTTGTGGTCGATCCTCAAGAGGCGGGTGGACAAACAAAAACCCACAAATTCTGACAAACTCCAAGCATTGATTATGCAAGAATGGGCTGCCATCAGTCAGGATGTGGCCCAGAAGTTAATTGACAGCATGCCAGGGCGGATTGCAAAGGTCTTGAAAAAGAAGGGTCAACACTGCAAATATTGACTTTGCATAAACTTAATGTAATTGTCAATAAATGCCTTTGATGCTTATGGAATGCTTGTAATTATACTTCAGTATACCATAGTAACATCTGACAAAAATATCACATAACACTGAAGCAGCAAACTTTGTGAAGACCAATACTTGTGCCATTCTCAAAACTTTCAACCACAACTGTAGGCCTATACAATGTCTGAGCCCTGTTTACATATTGATTTCACACACACACAAGTGATTTCAGTCACTTACTTATTTTAGTGTTGTTGTTGATGAGTAATTGGGTGTTTTCATTTAAGAAAATCCAGTGTTGTTATTCCTGATGGTGCTCTCATCAGGTATTATGACTCATCAGAAACTGAACCGTGACTCCAAAACCGCAAAATGTACTGAACTGTGGGTTTGGTGAACCGTTACACCCCTAATAGCAGGTCTTACCGTCAGCTCAAGGGTGAGTTTTTCAATCTGGTTCTTCTGATTGTCTATCAGCTGAAAAAGAGCAGAGAGGCATTGTAAACATCTGGTAGCAGCCTGGCTCATCTCTCTGAGTGACCCTGTGTGTGTGTGTGTGTGTGTGTGTGTGTGTGTGTGTGTGTGTTTGTGTGTGTGTGTGTTGTGGTGTAGACAAGGAGATACATTAGTTCTCAGTCTTTTAAAAAGTTCCAGATATGTCAACAAATGACAAAGCTTGAGACTAAGCTTGAAAATGTTGAAACCTTCTGCCAGTTGGGAATAACAGTATAGTAGGTAGACAGTTGGGTTGTTACTGATACAGTAGATTTTATTATCTTAGCTTTAAGTGTGTGTGTGTGTGTGTGTGTGTGTGTGTGTGTGTGTGTGTGTGTGTGTGTGTGTGTGTGTATGCATTCTGCGTCTCACCTTGGTGGTGGTGGCTTGCTGCTCCTGTAGCTGTGAGTTCTCTACCTCCAGCTCCTTTAGGTCCAGCATGGGAAGCCGGACCCCGTCCTCAAGACACTGCTCCACCTTCTCCTGCAGGCTGGGGGAACCAGGGAGAGACACAACTGTCATCAACACAACCACAACTAACCAGCTTTGACACGCTGTTACAACTAGAAAGAGGAGTTGCAGAGGAATATTGCTATTGTATTTCTATCATACCTCTGTACAGCAGCCACCAGCTCCTTCTCCCTCTTGCACTGGGTCTCAATCAGGTCCTCTTTCGCCTGCAGTACGGTGCAGCCCTCCTCCAGACTCTTCTCCAGACAAGCCACTGTGTCCTGCAGACCCTGGGCCTTCCCCTGAACCTCCTTCAGCTGATTTATTATTATAAACACACACAGGAACAGAAAATTAGGACTATACACACACTATCTGTGACTGTCCCAACCACACACCACAGGAACATAAGTACAAAGAGACCACTAACTAAGACTGACCTGAGCAAAGGAATATCAGTACACACTACACACAAACCACTAAATAACATTGACACTGTTTGGTTCTTATTACCATTAACAAATTGAATCTCGTTGTCTGACAATGATTTAATTATCATTACAGTAAAGATAGACAGGGCAAACACAATAGGAGACATCATCTATTATCTTCTTGTTGACCGGAGGCTGTTAATAGCCACTCTGAACTCCCATCTCATCCCACTCCACTACTACCACTAATGCAGCCTGAAATGGCTGATTTTATCAGGTCTAATGAGATTACAGAGCTGTAATGAAGATACGCCTCCGCTCCATTACCAGGTGTTAGCTTAGTACTGAGACGCTAGCTAGCAGAGACGCTAGCAGGGTCTCACTATCTGGCCACGCTAGAGAGGGCAGAAATAAGGAGCTTTCTGACCAGTGACCACAAATCCAATTAACCACTAACCTTAAACTTTAACCCTCACTAGAAACTTGCCTTTAATCTTAACCCTATAACTACATCAAGATCATACAGGCTAGCCCATGTACTTTCTCATAATAATACAAAGAAAATGTTCTAACATGGCCATCAAATGACTAAGAAGCTTAGCAGAGATGCTAGCAGAGATGCTAGCAGAGATGTCAGTAGAGATGCTAGCAGAGCCCCAGCGGTCAGCCAGTCAGACGACACCCTGAGGTGTCCAACTACCTGTTGGGCCTGGGTCTGGACCTCATCGAGGGAGGGCAGGTCAGCCAAGTACTTCTCCAGGGTCTCTATCCTCTGCTGCTTTTCCTGGTTCTGCTCACTCTCCCTCAGACACTTCTTCTTCAGGCTGCTGATGTAGCGGTCGCGCGTCTTCATCTGAAGGGCAGGAGAGAGGGTTGATTACATTCATTAGGGTTAGGATTTTGACTGGGGTTGATCCGGGGTGTGGACATGAACTAGAGTTAGGGTTAGGATTAGGGTTGTGGTGAGGCTAGTGTTATGGTTGATCTGTGTAATGTGCCCATTGGTCACCTTCTCTTCCAGCTTCTTTATGTCCTCTGTGTATTTCTGGGTGTTCTGTTTGAGGAACTCGTTGAGGTGAATGACCTCCAGCTCTGCAGCGGCCAGCTTACGGCCCAGCTCCCCTTTGTCACAGCACAGATGGCTCACCCTATCTGGGACCTGGGGCTGGGGATGGAGCTGGGGCTGGGGCTGGAGCTGGGGATGGAGCTGTGGATGGAGCTGTGCCACAGGACTGTCATATGGAGACTCCTGGAAAAGAGACGAGATACATTAGTTCTCAGTCGGTAGCAGCCTGGCTCATCTCTCTGAGTGACCCTGAGTGTGTGTGTGTTGTGTGTGTGCTGTGGTGTAGACAAGGAGATACATTAGTTCTCAGACAGTTGGGTTGTTACTGATACAGTAGAATAGGCTTTATTACCTTAGCGTTAAGTAGATAGGGGTCGTCACAGCGCCCCTTCTGGCTCTGGAGGACCTGTTGCGCTCTCAGCTCATTGTCCCTGATCCGGGCATGGAGCTGTAAGATCTGTTGCTTTTGTCTGGAAAACACACATCAGACATAACATGTCAGTGACACATCACCATTGATTACAGAAGCAGGTATACTGATATCCAAGTCATACTAACATGTAAAAACATCTTATGAGGTACACAGTAAAATAATCAATGGTCACACAGTGCCAGCTCTCTCCATTATCCATATTACACAGGCAACAGGCCAATGAATGCCCACTCTGTGTGGATCATGTAGGACAACATATAATAACAATATATAACAACATCCATCTCAATGCCACTAGAGTTTATAGCATATAGCATAAATATCTAGCCCTGTGTACTTCTGAGTCAGCGTTGTGGACAGGTGGTAATATACGGTGCTCTCTTCTGGGCCCTGGTTGGCCAGTAAAACATGAAGATTAAGGCTGTGTGACACAATCTCCTCTCAGTGTAAATCACTTGTCTAATATTTTTCTCTTGTGGAGGGTGCTGGCTGCATGCTATCCTGATGAGACAAGCACAATGTCACTTCCCTAACCCCCCACCCTGATTTTTTTTTTACATATTTATAATCAGCTCTTAATACCTGTATGTAGCTCTTTCCTTGACATTTTCTGCCTTTCAGCAAAATAAAATGGGAGTGTTGATTAATGCTACTGGATCGAGATAGGAATACTAAATGCTGTGTACAGATATACTGTATTAGTTTGACCACTGTTTTGTAGTGTATTCAAGGTTTAAAAAAACCTTCTAAAGTTTGTAATTCCCACTTTAAAATGTCAGACTTATCCTAACAAAAAATGTATCGACCCCTACAAAAATGTACATTAATTATAATCCACATTTCCTGTTGCTGCAGGTTTATTTTCCTGCTGTGAGAAACTGGTCAAATTACTGGTCAAACTCAGGTACACTGAGTATTCAAAACATTAGGAACATCTGCTCTTTCCATGATATAGACTGACCAGGTGAAAGTCATGATCCCTTATTGATGTAACTTGTTAAATCCACTTCAATCAGTGTAGATGAAGGGGAGGAGACAGGTTAAATAATGATTTTTAAGACATTTTTTTAGTCATTTAGCAGACACTTTTTTTTCATACTGGTCCCCCGTGGGAAACAAACCCACAACCCTGGCATTGCAAACGCCATGCTCTACCAACTGAGCTACACGGGACTGCACATGGATTGTGCATGTGTGCCATTCAGAGGGTGAATGGGCAAGACAAAATATTTAAGTGCCTTTGAACGGGGTATGGCGCACCGGTTTGAGTGTGTCAAGAACGGCAAGGCTGCTGGGTTTTTCACGCTCAACAGTTTCCTGTGTGTATCAAGAATGGTCCACCACCCAAAGGACATCCAGCCAACTTGACACAACTGTGGGAAGCATTGGAGTCAACATGGGCCAAAATACCTGTGGAACGCTTTCGGCACATTACAGAGTCCATGCCCCGACGAATTGAGGCTGTTCTGAGGGCAAAAAGGGGGGGGGGGTTGCAACTCAATATTAGGAAGGTGTTCCTAATGTTTGGTATACTCAGTGTATGTAGGTTTGGGTAAGACTGCCACCTGGTGGTGAAATGAGCTTGTTTTCTCATTATTTTGTGTCACATTGAGGGTGATAATCAATAAGGAGCCATACACTTGAGAAAGTCCTGACTTGAACACCCTAAACAGCCTACTGTTAACCCAACTCATGACTAGAAACATAATGGTAGGAAACCATTAATGCCATACCTAATGCACATAGCATCTTGTCTAATTCACTATAACGCCTAGGTACCACCAGTTGACCAGTCTAAAGAATGTGTAGGCTGGGCTCAAATATGTACTGTATATAAACACTGGATTGCTGATGCTATGTATTTGCCATTGAGAGGCTTTGAAGCCACCGGTCAGCCATATTGGCACTCCCCAGTAGGAGCAGTCCTCCATAGGAATGAATGGAATTCTACAGTATTTCAATTAAATGATTCAAGGACAAAATTACATGTATTTAAGTATTTTGTTGTTGTAGTGGGGCCAGTAACATTAGTAATCTCAAAAAATTATACTTTAAGGAAAATGTTTTTATATATTTTTGCATTTTTCTGTTTAGCTCACATAATACACTGAACAAAAATATAAATGCAACATGTAAAGTGTTGGTCCCAAGTTTCATGAGCTGAAATAAAATATCTGGGACATTTTCCATACGCACGAAAAGCTAATTTCTCTCAAATTTTGTGCACAAATTTGTTTACATCCCTGTTAGTGAGCATTTCTCCTTTGACAAGATAATCCATCCACCTGACAGGTATGGTATATCAAGAAGCTGATTAAACAGCATGATCATTACACAGGTGCACCTTGTGCTGGGGACAATAAAATGACACTAAAATGTGCAGTTTTGTCACACAACACAATGCCACAGATGTCTCATGTTGAGGGAGCGTGCAATTGGCATGCGGACTGCAGGAATGCCCACCAGAGCTGTTGCCAGAGAATTGAATGTTCATTTCTCTACCATAAGCTGCCTCCAACGTCGTTTTAGAGAATTTGGCAGTACGTCCAACCGGCCTCACAACCGCAGACCACGTGTATGGTGTCATGTGGGCGAGCGGTTTGCTGATGTCAACGTTGTGAACAGAGTGCCCCATGGTGGGGGTGGGGTTATGGTATGGGCAGGCATAAGCTACGGACACAATTGCATTTTATCGATGGCAATTTGAATGCACAAAAATATAAGGTATCTGTGACCAACAGATGCATATCTGTATTCTCAGTCATGTGAAATCCATAGATTATGGCCAAATGAATATATTTCAATTGACTGATTTCCTCATATGAACTGTAACTCAGTAAAATCTATGAAATTGTTGCATGTTGCGTTTATATTTTTGTTCATCATATAATTTTTAAGTATGCATTAAGGTGTCTGTAATAGAATAAGTGTGGCAAAAATTAATGTAGACATTAATAAATGCATTTCTATAGCTTCCAAAATATTTTTTACAATGGTGGGGGAGTTCCAAGATGGAGACACGGTGGCTCCAGCACAGCGTCCCCTATCAGTCATCTAGTGTATATATAAATCAATGGCTGGGTTACACACTGATCTCTCCAATTCAAAGCCGGTCCAGCCTTTCATGTTAATGCCAGTCTATGTGTCGGTGCGGCAGGGTAAGTCTCTGTGCTGTGTGTCTGCTTTGTGCCTCTGCCTGTATTTCCTACAATAATATATGGGTGGGGGGTGGGGGGTGGTGGGTGACCCTGTCCTGTCCACTCCCCTCCCCTGGCACTGCCCAGCCTGTCCTGTCAGCGCCAGCCTGCCACTCTGAAAGGGGACACCTCGGACGTGTGTGGCCGCATGCCCCAACACTGACATCTGCTCAAGGTCATTGAAAAAATGTGTGTCTGTGTGTGTATTTGTGCCTCGAGGGGGTGACCGTGACAGTGTGTGGCCCATAGAAAAATGAATGCAGGATGTCTGCGGTGCTGCCCCATCATATCAGAGACTCCAGTGCACTAAACCTTCCCCTGGGCAATGACAACCCTGAAAGGAAGGGACACTTTCTCTCACAATGTTTTTCCTACTGTGATGAACAGAGTCAGACACAGTGGTGGAATATAATGAGGTGTATAGAGACTCAGACAGACATGTTTGCTGCTCCAACACAATAAGGCTGTTGGTGTGTTCCTCCTAGAATTGTTGTGGTGTGTTTTTCTCCAGCCTAAATTCATTCCCCTGCTTGGCCCAATGATTCAGTGCAGCCCTGATGGTTTAAATGTCCACCCTCCTCTGTACTCTGTATTACTGACCTGTCAATCTCTAGCTCTCTCTGTCGCAGCAGGCCCTCTTTGATCTTCACCAGAGTGTTCACAGGAAGGGAGGCTCCGCCCAGCATCTGCACAGGAAACATACACGTCGATCAGCGCATTTACAATAACATCTAGTAAACAGGCCGATACACATCATCATCATCATCAATATAAAGGTTTAACTAAGAGACACCCAAGCAAGAGATTACTGTAGTCCCTATCCAAACACACGAGCCACAGCTTCATTAAAACGTTCCATCTGTCTTCAAAGCTCATGTACACCTCCACACACTGTGCCTTCACACATTCCTACAGTATATCCTGTATAACCTAGCCCTCCTCTATGCAGGCGTGTGGGAGAGGGTGTTGCGGCCAGGCAGGCAGGCGTCTCTTTAACATTGCATCAGTGGGTGACTAATCTCTTGTAGCATAACAAGGCTGTATAGCATAACAAGGCTGTATAGCATAACAAGGCTGTATAGCATAACAAGACTATATAGCATAACAAGACTATATAGCATAACAAGGCTATATAGCATAACAAGGCTATATAGCATAACAAGGCCGTATAGCATAACAAGGCTGTATAGCATAACAAGACTATATAGCATAACAAGGCTGTATAGCATAACAAGGCTGTATAGCATAACAAGACTATATAGCATAACAAGGCTGTATAGCATAACAAGGCTATATAGCATAACAAGGCTGTATAGCATAACAAGGCTGTATAGCATAACAAGACTATATAGCATAACAAGGCTGTATAGCATAACAAGGCTGTATAGCATAACAAGGCTATATAGTATAACAAGGCTGTATAGCATAACAAGGCTGTATAGCATAACAAGGCTATATAGCATAACAAGGCTGTATAGCATAACAAGGCTATATAGCATAACAAGACTATATAGCATAACAAGGCTGTATAGCATAACAATACTATATAGCATAATAATAATAATAATAATAATAATAATAATATGCCATTTAGCAGACGCTTTTATCCAAACAAGGCTGTATAGCATAACAAGACTATATAGCATAACAAGGCTGTATAGCATAACAAGGCTGTATAGCATAACAAGACTATATAGCATAACAAGGCTGTATAGCATAACAAGACTATATAGCATAACAAGGCTGTATAGCATAACAAGGCTGTATAGCATAACAAGGCTGTATAGCATAACAAGGCTGTATAGCATAACAAGACTATATAGCATAACAAGGCTGTATAGCATAACAAGGCTGTATAGCATAACAAGGCTATATAGTATAACAAGGCTGTATAGCATAACAAGGCTGTATAGCATAACAAGGCTATATAGCATAACAAGGCTGTATAGCATAACAAGGCTATATAGCATAACAAGACTATATAGCATAACAAGGCTGTATAGCATAACAATACTATATAGCATAATAATAATAATAATAATAATAATAATAATAATATGCCATTTAGCAGACGCTTTTATCCAAACAAGGCTGTATAGCATAACAAGACTATATAGCATAACAAGACTATATAGCATAACAAGGCTATATAGCATAACAAGGCTATATAGCATAACAAGGCCGTATAGCATAACAAGGCTGTATAGCATAACAAGACTATATAGCATAACAAGGCTGTATAGCATAACAAGGCTGTATAGCATAACAATACTATATAGCATAACAAGGCTGTATAGCATAACAAGGCTATATAGCATAACAAGGCTGTATAGCATAACAAGGCTGTATAGCATAACAAGACTATATAGCATAACAAGGCTGTATAGCATAACAAGGCTGTATAGCATAACAAGGCTATATAGTATAACAAGGCTGTATAGCATAACAAGGCTGTATAGCATAACAAGGCTATATAGCATAACAAGGCTGTATAGCATAACAAGGCTATATAGCATAACAAGACTATATAGCATAACAAGGCTGTATAGCATAACAATACTATATAGCATAATAATAATAATAATAATAATAATAATATGCCATTTAGCAGACGCTTTTATCCAAACAAGGCTGTATAGCATAACAAGACTATATAGCATAACAAGGCTGTATAGCATAACAAGGCTGTATAGCATAACAAGACTATATAGCATAACAATACTATATAGCATAATAATAATAATATGCCATTTAGCAGACACTTTTATCCAAACAAGGCTGTATAGCATAACAAGGCTGTATAGCATAACAAGGCTGTATAGCATAACAAGGCTGTATAGCATAACAAGGCTGTATAGCATAACAAGACTATATAGCAGAACAAGGCTGTATAGCATAACAAGACTATATAGAATAACAAGGCTGTATAGCATAACAAGGCTGTATAGCATAACAAGACTATATAGCAGAACAAGGCTGTATAGCATAACAAGACTATATAGAATAACAAGGCTGTATAGCATAACAAGACTATATAGCATAACAAGGCTGTATAGCATAACAATACTATATAGCATAACAAGGTCTATGTGCCAGATGGCTGGGCTGAAGCAGGGCCCCTGGTGAGGAGCTGTCACAGAGATCACGCTATGCCCTTCTAACAGGGTGCTGAAAAGGTCCCATTATAAGGTCAGGTATGTCCTCGCTCCCAGCTACTGCAGGAGCACAGGGCAGAGAGAGCCGAGTCATGTTCAGTAGGCATGATCGTCTTTTTAATCGGAAAGACAAAAATGAGTTATTTATATAATATTTGACTAAAACAGAATAATTACAAACCTTGCATTCATTTGTATACGATCACATGTATCTCTCTATTATGCGTGGGAATACTTGGGAACAGATTTTCAAAATTACAATCACTTGGAGCTGATTTCCTGGTGTTTCTATAGTCTTTTATGTCTAACAATAAAATAAATAAAAAAGTGGCCTCCCGAATGGCGCAGCGGGTTCGATCCCGGGCTGTGTCGCAGCCGGCCGCGACCGGGAGACCCATGAGGCGGTGCACAATTGGCCCAGCGTCGTCTGGGTTAGGGGAGGGTTTTTAGCGAGTCCTTGTGACGACCGGGTGCATGCACGCTGACTTCGGTCGGCAGCTGTACGGTGTTTCCTCTGACACATTGGTGCGGCTGGCTTCCGGGCTAAGCGAGCAGTGTCAAGAAGCAGTGCGACTTGGCAGGGTCGTGTTTCGGAGGACGCATGGCTCTCGACCTTCGCCTCTAACCTAATCCGCACGGGAGTTGCAGCGATGGGACAAGACTGTAACTATCAATTGGATATCATGAAAATTGGGGAGAAAAAGGGGTAAATATATATATACAGTTGAAGTCGGAAGTTTAAATACACCTTAGCCAAATACATTTAAACTCAGTTTTTCACAATTCCTGACATTTAATCCTAGTAAAAATTCCCTGTCTTAGGTCAGTTAGGATCATCACTATATTTTAAGAATGTGAAATGTCAGAATAATTGTAGAGAGAATGATTTATTTCAGCTTTTATTTCTTTCATCACATTCCCAGTGGGTCAGAAGTTTACATACACTCAATTAGTATTTGGTAGCATTGCCTTTAAATTGTTTAACTTTGGTCAAACGTTTCGGGTAGCCTTCCACAAGCTTCCCACAATAAGTTGGGTGAATTGAGCCCATTCCTCCTGACAGAGCTTGTGTAACTGAGTCAGGTTTGTAGGCCTCCTTGCTCGCACACACTTTTTCAGTTCTGCCCACACATTTTCTATAGGATTGAGGTCAGGGCTTTGTGATGGCCACTCCAATACCTTGACTTTGTTGTCCTTAAGCCATTTTACCACAACTTTGGAAGTATGCTTAGGGTCATTGTCCATTTGGAAGACCCATTTGCGACCAAGCTTTAACTTCCTGACTGATGTCTTGAGATGTTGCTTCAATATATCCACATAATTTTCCTTCCTCATGATGCCATCTATTTTGTGAAGTGCACCAGTCCCTCCTTCAGCAAAGCACACATTTAAGCGCCTTTGAACGGGGTATGGTAGTAGGTGCCAGGCGCACCGGTTTGAGTGTGTCAAGAACTGCAACGCTGCTGGGTTTTTAACGCTCAACAGTTTCCCGTGTGTATCAAGAATGGTCCACCACCCAAAAGACATCCAGCCAACTTGACACAACTGTGGGAAGCATTGGAGTCAACATGGGCCAGCATCCCTGTGGAACGCTTTCGACACCTTATAGAGTCCATTCCCCAACATTATTGAGGCTGTTCTGAGGGCAAAAGGGGTTGCAACTCAATATTAGGAAGGTGTTCCTGATGTTTTGTACACTCAGCGTATAGCTCAACAGAAACATTTAAAACCCTGAAACCATATCTAAAACCCTGGAGAATCCCGTAGGTATCCTGATATGGTGGACTGGACATTGTATCTACAACACTAGGATCTCGTTCTGACAACTGTGGTGGTCTGGCAGTCACCATCCACTTCAGCCTTAGTAGCCCTAGGTGCTATGGTGCTATGTGCACAAACAATGCACACCAATAACATGGATCCTGGACACATAACCACATTCTTCGTTTTACAGCGCCTCTTATCAGATGTGTGTAACCCCTCAGTAATCCTCTCTTTAAAATAGTTCCAGTGATGGTCAGACTTTGAGTTAACCTGCCTGCCACCAGGTTAAAAATACATCTCTTATTAATGCCCTCCCCAGCAAACCGGGAACATTACCAGGACATTAGCTAACATTCCCATTAAACCTGCAATATTTGGGCGACCCGACATAATTCACGTAGAAATGTGCGTTAAAGATCTGTGATTCTCATTGAAAGCAAGTCTAAGAAGCAGTAGATCTGTTCTATGTGCGCTATTTCTATGCTTCCCGTTCTTAAGTTTTGTTTTTGCGTCTTTTACTTTGGTTTCGTACACCAGCTTCAAACATCTGAAAATAAAATATTTTTGGTTACGGAAAATAGATTTCAAAACGGGTAAGATGGTACAATGATTCTCTACACTATACTTGCTTTTTTTTGTCAAAAACTGAAATTAGGCGAATTATTAGAATTTTAGCAACCAGGAAATGACGGAGCGATTTCTGCATAGTGCACGTTTAAGTTCTATTTAGGATTCTATCTAACATTAGTATGATAACATCCCTAAAACATTCAAATAATGTTTTTGATAACAAAATGTTTTTAAATGGAATGTTCTCCTAAAACTCACTAAAATGTTGTGCACAACATTTGTAACAACCACCATAGAACATTCCCGGAAGGTTCTTATTAGGTTTCCAGGTAATGTAATAACACAATGTCCCAGTAATGTTTTTAGAACCGCAAACAAAATGTGGGAACATATCTCTTGTGACGTCCCCATGCTGTTCCCACAACCTAATGAAACATTCTGGGAACCTTTAAAGAACAGACAAAATGTGTTCTGGGAACATTCTTGCAACATCAGGCGAATTATTTATACAAACATTGTATAATCATAAGCACAACTGGACAGTTTTTGTGTTATTAGAACTTTTGGGGCAACCTAATGAATGTTGTGGGAACATTCACAGAACCAATTTTGGTTTGCTGGGTCATATATCAGCTGTACAGCTCTTCTCTCTGTCTCTCTAGCCCTGGTAGAACACGGTGCTGAGGACCCACCCCCACGAGGCTTTAGTGTAGTGACAACAAACAAGAGGTGGGGAGTTTCCACAACACTGAGCAGCTGTGTGAAGAGGACAGGCCAGGGTAAGACAGGACAGGACAGGACAGGACAGGGTAAGACGGGACAGGGTCTGGGTGCCACTGCTGGCTTTGGCCCTCTCATCACCACACAGACACACAGCAGGCCTGGGACAAGGCTAAAAACATACGTCAATGCTCGTTAGCTCTGACAATATCGCCAAGCATTAGTGTTTACGTGTTTGTTTTACGTGTTTTGCTGCAAAGGAAATGGAGGAAAGCCGCAACTCCCTTTTGTTTTAGGCTGGTCTAAATAGAGCGTAAATACAGAGCATGACAAGCTGAGGAGATGTCCCTGTGTAGAGGAAACTCTGTGTGTCTCTGGGAGCAGGAACAACCCTCAGGGAGCGGAAGTCACTGTCCAAACAGACCACGGTCTAAATTAGGACTGATGGTTTCTGTCCTGTCCTGCCTCTCTCAGTGACATTGCTGTGAGAGAATGAGGACACAAGGGAATGATCTGGGGATCCATCCAGCATAAGGAAATTCCCTATTCAGTAGATTCTCCATCACCTTTAAGAGGTCACACTAGTCACTAAGGCACCAATACTGATAAAACAGTCCACTATCGAACTCTTAACAGCCCTCTTTACTTCATTGACATTTCACTCTTTGATAATCTCAGTAAACAGGAAGAAACCCACTGGAGTGTGGCTCTATAGCCGCTGAAACGACATCGATTTTGTACATGGAACTAAAAACTAAATGGCATTGTATGCTGGATACCACTTTCTCTGGGAATCAATGGTGAAAGAGATCAGCCTGTTCACTTGAGAGGGAGAGACAGAGAGAGCGCGAGAGACACACAGAAAGTGAGAGAGTATGTTAAGAGGGAGGGGATGAGTGGAGGGGTGGGCTTGTGTGTCGCCATTCAGTCGGAGGCTCTTGGGCCGGGCCTGGGGGGGATTTACTTTAACATCAGGGGTGAATGCCTGGTCTAGGGCATAGCTGTCATCCCCTACCAGCTGATAGCACGCAACACAACACACCCACCGCCCTTTGGCTGAGGTCATGGGCACAGCAGGGGTGATGGTGTCACTGCTAACCTCGCACACGTTTTTATACTGCATCGGTTTCATTTCATACACCAACCGTCGAGAGACCTAAGCCTTACCCCAGCAGCCAGCCCTAGACCCAGTATCAGGTTACCTCTCATTGTCACTGGTCCTAGAGCAAGACCATCCTGTACATCTCTGTCTATCCGGCAACAGGTTTTCCAGTGGTCCATCTAACGAACACATTTTGCTCTCTTTCTCCACACAGTCATTCCAACCAATTCCATTACCAGAAGTTAACAGCTGCTCCAACTGGGCTGCTGCCTGCTGAACGCTGGAAATGCCAAACAACAAGTTTCAATTAGGAAGCTGGGTTTATTTATCTGCACAATACAGGGAAATATAAACACACACACAACGAGCCTAAAGAACCAGGAACCAAATCATCTTGTATAATATGTCCCACATACACAGTGTTAGGGCTGACCCCATTTAGTCGACAGGTCGATTGTTTGGTCGATAGGCTGTTGGTCGATCGAGATTTCTTTAGTCAAGCAGTCGCATCTATAAAAAAAATGTTCATGGTGTACAAGACACCTGTCTGATTGGCTCCTGTCTCAGTGGACTAATCCATAGTGGAGGCCGTGGGGATGGTACAGTCCATCACTCTAAGACATGTGCTACTGAAATTGTATATGGTTATATTATGTAAAAATAATGGTGCAAAACTAATAAATATAATATTTTATAACAAATGCGCTTTCTCTAGCGTTGGATACGGTCGCTGCCTGTGGTTCTGAAACATAATCTTCAGTGCGCCGTAGAATTGGTGCCTTTCCTCCCTATGTTGCTATGTGCATAATAGAAAAGTTAACCAGCATATTGGTGTTGAGAACAATGCGGCGGAGGCAGCAGCAGAGACGAGGAAACAGCACCTGCCTTATAGGTCTATAATCAATAGCCTAACTGTTAATTGTGCCTGGCTTTATAAATCATCCATATATATCTACAGAAATAAGACAGATCCTGCTTCTGTTGCCTGTTTGAGTGTTTGTTTAATAGCCTACTGATTCCGTGAACACCAAGCCTCACGCAACCACAAGTCAGATAAACAATTTCATAGATTTGTCTGTGTTTAATCTTTGCTATGCTGTAATAAAGGCTTTACCATTTTTCTCTCATTAGAACAGACTGGTATTACTTATAATTCATTTAGTGTTGTTTACACTGTTCCGAACAGGCAGAAAAATGATATTGTAATCTAACAGCACCTGTTTGTCACACATTATATGCACGCAGCTCTCGCTCCTATACCCTCCTTTTTCTAGATCTCCTTCTTATTGTTATTATTACTATTATTATTATGATCATCATTATAATAATAAGTAATGTCATTATCATTAGTAAGCTTAGTATAGCAGCCTTGTATAACCACCATGGAGCTGTAGGCCTAAGAGTGCGTCCTGTTTAGTCTTAATACCGTAACTTACTTAGGCATATATTTCAATATTTATATAGGCTAATGTATCAATCAATCAATCATTCATGCCATCACACAGCATACGAGACATTCATGCTTTGAAATGCAATCAAGCATTTTAGTTTTTAAATTAAATAACAAAGGGAGCTTTGAATAATTAGCCTAAACAATAAATAAACCACAATTCAAGAATGCATGCAACTGTTTTTAGTCGGCTGTAATAAAGGCTTTATCTATATTTTTTTCCCATTAGAACAGACTCTCTGGTAAACGTATTTATTTAGTGTTGTTTACACTGTCCCAAATGGTCAGAAATAATAATAATATTGTAATCTAACAGCAACTGTTTGGCACACATAATACTCACGCAACGCTTGATCCTATACCTTCCTTTTTCTTGATCTCCAGTAGTTTCCACAACTAAGTCAAATGCCTTCTACAGATCTGATTTTCCCTCCTGAGCAACCAGTAAACATTCGCCCGTTTGGAGTTTATTTTTCACGTCCTCCGCATTCATTTTGCTGTCAACATTACTGTGTTCAGAGTCTGTTATAACCAACGTCTTTAGGTGATTATGATAGGCTATACAGTGGGGGAAAAAAGTATTTAGTCAGCCACCAATTGTGCAAGTTCCCCCACTTAAAAAGATGAGAGAGGCCTGTAATTTTCATCATAGGTACACGTCAACTATGACAGAACCACACGGGGGATCTAGTGAATGACCTGCAGAGAGCTGGGACCAAAGTAACAAAGCCTACCATCAGTAACACACTACGCCGCCAGGGACTCAAATCCTGCAGTGCCAGACGTGTCCCCCTGCTTAAGCCAGTACATGTCCAGGCCCGTCTGAAGTTTGCTTGAGTACATTTGGATGATCCAGAAGAGGATTGGGAGAATGTCATATGGTCAGATGAAACCAAAATATAACTTTTTGGTAAAAACTCAACTCGTCGTGTTTGGAGGACAAAGAATGCTGAGTTGCATCCAAAGAACACCATACCTACTGTGAAGCATGGGGGTGGAAACATCATGCTTTGGGGCTGTTTTTCTGCAAAGGGACCAGGACGACTGATCCGTGTAAAGGAAAGAATGAATGGGGCCATGTATCGTGAGATTTTGAGTGAAAACCTCCTTCCATCAGCAAGGGCATTGAAGATGAAACGTGGCTGGGTCTTTCAGCATGACAATGATCCCAAACACACCGCCCGGGCAACGAAGGAGTGGCTTCGTAAGAAGCATTTCAAGGTCCTGGAGTGGCCTAGCCAGTCTCCAGATCTCAACCCCATAGAAAATCTTTGGAGGGAGTTGAAAGTCCGTATTGCCCAGCGACAGCCCCAAAACATCACTGCTCTAAAGGAGATCTGCATGGAGGAATGGGCCAAAATACCAGCAACAGTGTGTGAAAACCTTGTGAAGACTTACAGAAAACGTTTGACCTGTGTCATTGCCAACAAAGGGTATATAACAAAGTATTGAGAAACTTTTGTTATTGATCAAATACTTATTTTCCACCATAATTTGCAAATAAATTCATTAAAAATCCTACAATGTGATTTTCTGGATTTTTTTCTTCTCATTTTGTCTGTCATAGTTGACGTGTACCTATGATGAAAATTACAGGCCTCTCTCATCTTTTTAAGTGGGAGAACTTGCACAATTGGTGGCTGACTAAATACTTTTTTCCCCCACTGTAGGTCAGGCCCTATTGGTCACATGCATGTGATATTGACATGTTTCACGTAAAGAGAGTAAGGGTTGAGGGAATAGGGAATATTTTTCGTAAACAAATTAGTGATTTCGGTAACAGAACTTTTCAGTCAGAAACAAATAAGAAATGAAATGGCTGAAATGATGTTGCAGCTTCAGCACGGACAGCACAATAAACACTTGCTGTGCTGTGGTGCCTTTTGGCTGCAGTAGGGAGGAGAGCGAGACAACATGCGCCAGTCACACAGCGGGATCATCGGTCTCTTTCTGGAGTCATTAGTCTGTCTTAATTATTAAATCAAACAGTGTGCTTAAAGCATCAGACAAGCTCAGTGCATATGTAGTTGGTTTCATTCAAACACATAGAGCGTGTCTGTCTATATATGGAAAAACAAGTTTCAACATTTAGCACAATAGATTGGTCGAAAGAACAGGACGAGTCTTGGTCGACCAAGTTTTTTTTAGTCAGGGACAGCCCTACTGAGTATACAAAACATTAAGAACACCTGCTCTTTCCATGACATAGACTGACCAGGTGAATCCAGGTGAAAGCTATGATCCCTTATTGATGTCACTTGTTAAATCCACTTCAATCCGTGTATATGAAGGAGAGGAGACAGGTTAAAGAAGGATTATTAAGCTTCGAGACAATTGAGACATGGATTGTTTGTGTGCCATTCAGCGGGTGAATGGACAAGACAAAATATTTAAGTGCCTTTGAACAGGTTATGGTAGTAGGTGCCAGGCGCACTGGTTTGTGTCAAGAACTGCAACGCTGCTGGGTTTTCCACGCTCAACCGTTTCCCTTGTGTATAAAAAATTACACAACTGTGGGAAGCATTGGAGTCAACATGGGCCAGCATCCCTGTGGAACGCTTTCGACACTGCATAGAGTCCATGCCCCGACGAATTGAGGCTGTTCTGAGGGAAAAAGGGGGGTGTTCCTAATGTTTGGTATACTCAGTGTATGTCAGTATATTTATACTTAAAGGCATTGTTACTGGGAGGTCTTTCACCCTGTCAAATTACTATCTTCCTGGTAGAGCTTGTTACTTAAAGATCAGATTACAGCAGCATACTGTAATTCTGTTAGGCCTACTGTTCAAAGGCGCTGCTGGCTAGTTAGTGAGGCTTGAGTTACAAGTTACATGGCACAGCTATGACCCAGGTTACACTAGGAGAAGTGAACATTGCTAGATTGTTAGCGCCTACTGCTACTACATCTCACTAGCTAGAGTTACAAAATGTATCAGCTTCCTCATACTTCTACTTCCAACAGAAATAGCCTGTTTCACCAAGTCTATCTTGGACCATCCTGTCGAGGTCAGCATTTGGCTTTGGGGCAGGTTTAAGCTGCATCAATATGTTACCATTTAAAATGAACTTGGCACATTTGGTACAACACAACTTCCATGACTTCCTGTGGAGATGGCTAACTTTAAATGACACCTGAGAGCCAATCAGGCTAATGACTGGCTCTCTCTAAGGCTCTCTGCTGGAGAGAAGGAGGTCTAGGAGGGCCCTGGAGACCTGACAAGCAGGCAAACTCATTATACTTTAGTATGCTGGGGCAGTATGGAGGAGAGAAAAGCCTTAACCTCTCTCTCTCTCTCTCTCTCTCTCTCTCTCTCTCTCTCTCTCTCTCTCTCTCTCTCTCTTTCTCTTTCTCTTTCTCTTTCTCTCTCAAAATTCAATTTCAATTTAAGGGCTTTATTGGCTTGGGAAACGTATGTTAACATTGCCAAAGCAAGTGAAGTAGATAGTAAACAAAAGTGAAATAAACAATAAATATTAACAGTAAACATTACGCTCACAAAAGTTCCAATAGAATAAAGACATTTCAAATATCATATTATGTATATATACAGTGTTGTAACAATGTGCAAATAGTTAAAGTGTAACGATCCCGGCAGTCTGAGTCGGGTCCTGTCTGTGGACTAGTTTTTCTGCTCGTGATCTCCAGTTTCCCGAGGGTTCTGGAACGCTCCGGGGAGCTCTCTTGATTTCCGCACCTGCATCCCATCAGCAATCTGCACACCTGGTCCTGATCATCACCCTTCTTAGGCTCTGGCCTAACATCCATTCCCTGCCGGATCGTTAGCCATGAACAGTAGGTTTACCAGAGTATCAGTCGTAGAGCTTCTAGCGTTAGTTTTGTTGTTTTGCACTTTGTTGATTTGTTGTTTACTTACCTCCGTTTTGTTCCATCTGCAGTCACTCGTCCGGAACCTTCATCCAACCTCTGCCTGGTGGTCGGCGGCTGCCGAGCCATGATCGGATCAACCACTGCACCCCCAACAACTAATCAACGCCGCCCGCTCTGTTCCCTGGATTATTCAGCATCACTCTTGAACTTGTAAATAAACACTCACCTTCGTTTCAACTTACCTTGTCCTGGTCTGCTTCTGGGTTCTGGCTTTGTAACTCGTGACAGAACGATCCGGCCAGTAATGAACCCAGCGGACCTGGACTCTGTTCGCCATGCCATTACCCATCAGGAGAAGATGTTGGGCCATCATAGCACGGAGCTACAGGAGATCGCGTTGGCAGTTCGGAACCTTTCTACCGGTCTGACGGAGGTCCAGAACCAGCGAGTTTCCGGTGGAGGATCCACTACCGGTTTCACCCATCTCGCCTGCCGCGTCTGGAGCGGTGTCCTTCCGTGAGCCCAAGGTTCCGACGCCGGATAAATATGAGGGGGAGCTGGGAAGATGCCGTTCTTTCCTTATGCAGTGTGGGTTAGTGTTCGATCTACAGCCCTACTCTTATGCCACAGACAAGGCTAGGATAGCCTTTGTGATTGAGTTGCTGCGTGGTCGAGCGCTGGAGTGGGCTTCAGCCGTTTGGGAACGACAAGACCCCTGCATGGCTTCATACCCGGGGTTCACGGCCGAGCTGAGGAAGCTTTTCGACCATTCCGTCCGAGGGAGGGACGCAGCTAGGCGCCTGTTTTCGCTTCACCAAGGAACTCGTAGCGTGGCCGACTTCGTGATCGAGTTCAAGACGTTGGCTGTGGAGAGTGGGTGGAATGAGGAGTCTCTGCAAGCGGCCTTCTACCAGGGTCTGTCGGAGCAGCTCAAGGATGAGTTGATCTCCTATCCGGAGCCTAGTGACCTGGACAGCTTGGTAGCCTTGTCTATTCGGGTGGATAATCGAGTCCGAGAGCGAAGGAGGGAGAAGCAATGGGGTCCGTCCAATCGATCAGCTTCTCAGGTTCCAGTCGGGTCGGGGATTGGACCAGAATACGTCGATCATCGTCCACCACACAGGATTAGTGGAGAGGTCCTGTCTCCCGATTCGAACCAATGCAAGTAGGGCGGCACGGGTTAACCAAGGAGGAACGCCAACTCAGACGTAGGACTAACTGTTGCCTCTACTGTGGTGGTTCGGGACATTACCTCGCCACCTGTTCCCGGCGGTCGTCAAACTGCGCGGCTCGCTAAAGTTGGGAGGACTTTTAGCGAGCCAGTTTCGACCTCTCAATACCTCTGTCAGACCCCCGTTTCCCGGCTACCCTTGTGAACAGGAATCAGAGCTTAGCGATTAACGCTTTTATCGATTCAGGTGCCGATGGAAGCTTTCTTGATGCCGAGTTGGTGGAACAGCTGGGGCTTTCCAAGGAGCAATTGCCGGAAGCCATTGAAGCGACCACTCTGAACGGCAGTAGGCTGGCACGTATCACGATGAGGACTGAACCGGTTAAGATGCTGTTGTCGGGGAATCATTCGGAGATGATTTCATTCTTCATTCTGCCGTCTTCCCATGTTCCTCTGGTCCTTGGATACCCCTGGCTGAAGGAACACAATCCCACGTTCGATTGGGTGACGGGCAAGGTAACGAGTTGGAGCCTTGATTGTCATGCTAACTGTCTCAAGACTGCCTGTCCCCATTCGGTTCCCAGTCAGGTGATTGAGGCTAAACCCCAGATTTGTCCCTGGTTCCCGAGACATATCACGATTTGGGGGAAGTGTTCAGTAAGCAGAAGGCTCTGTCACTCCCTCCCCACCGACCATATGATTGTGCCATCAACCTGTTCCCTGGAGCTGTCTACCCCAAGGGAAGGTTATACAGTATCTCCCGCCCTGAACGTGAGGCTTTGGAGACCTACATCAAGGAGTCCCTAGCTGCTGGTCTCGTTCGTCCTCGTCATCACCCCTGGGGGCAGGATTCTTCTTTGTGGGTAAGAAGGATGGCTCTCTTCGACCGTGTATTGATTATCGGGGGTTGAATGACATCACGGTCAAGAACAAGTATCCCCTGCCCTTGATGAGTTCTGCCTTCGACTCCTTACAGGGTGCTACGGTGTTCACTAAGCTAGACCTACGCAATGCGTATCACATGGTCCGGATCAGAGAGGGAGACGAGTGGTTGACGGGTTTCAATACACCGATGGGTCACTTCGAGTATCAGGTGATGCCGTTTGGACTGACCAATGCTCCAGCGGTATTCCAGAGTATGGTGAACGACGTCCTGAGAGATATGATCGGTCTCTTTGTGTTTGTTTATCTGGATGACATTCTGATCTTCTCGAAGGAACCTTCCGACCACGTCCAGCATGTCCGGCAGGTTCTGCAGCGATTGTTGGAGAATCGCCTGTTCGTGAAGGCCGAGAAGTGCGAGTTTCACGCCCACACGACATCCTTTCTCGGGTACATCATCTCCAGGGGAGAGATTAGGATGGACCAGGAGAAGGTTAGAGCGGTTCTGGAATGGGCCCAGCCCGGTACGAGATTGCAGCTCCAGAGATTTTTGGGGTTTGCGAATTTCTACCGCAGATTCATCCGGGATTACAGCCGTGTGGCCGCTCCGTTAACTGCCTTGACTTCCAGTATCAGGAGCTTCAAGTGGAATCCGGAGGCGGATCGAGCGTTTCTGGATTTGAAGAGGCGATTCACCAACGCACCGATTCTCTCTCAACCGGACACGGCCCGTCAGTTCGTCGTTGAAGTGGACGCGTCTGATGTGGGAGTTGGCGCCATCCTGTCGCAGCGATGCTCCACGGACAGTAAACTCCATCCCTGCGCCTACTACTCGTCGCCTTTCGCCTGCGGAGAGGAATTACGATGTGGGTAACCGGGAGCTTCTCGCGGTGAAACTTGCCTTGGAGGAGTGGCGCCACTGGTTGGAGGGGGCGGAGCAACCGTTTATTGTCTGGACTGACCACAAGAATCTTGCTTACGTGCAATCGGCTAGACGTCTCAACTCCCCGTCAGGCCAGGTGGTCGTTGTTTTTCGGACGATTCAATTTTTCCCTGACGTTCCGACCTGGATCTAAGAACGGCAAGGCGGACGCCTTGTCTCGGATGTTCTCCAAGACGGAGGAGAGTGGGTCCAAGACCGAGACAATTCTCCCCCGGAACTGCGTCGTGGGAGCTGTTAGGTGGAAGATTGAGGAGGAGGTGATGGCGGCCCTTCGGACGCAGCCCGGTCCCGGTAACGGTCCACCCGGTCGGTTGTTTGTGCCTGAGTCGGTTCGTCCCCTGCGGTCCTCAAATGGTCCCACGCCAGCAAGATGGCTTGTCACCCTGGCGTGGCTCGGACGATGGCGCTTCTTCGCAGACGCTTTTGGTGGCCTGCCATGGCCGAGGATACTCGGGGTTATGTTGCTGCCTGTCCAGTGTGTGCGCAGAATAAGAGTACCAATCGGCCCAGCTCTGGACTACTTCACCCCCTTCCTATTCCCCGCGACCATGGTCGCATCTGGCCCTGGACTTTGTCACTGGGTTGCCCGCTTCTGAGGGGAACACGGTCGTTCTGACTATCGTGGACAGATTCAGCAAGTTCGCCCACTTTGTGCCAATTGCCAAGCTTCCCTCTGCCTCGGAGACGTCCGAGATCCTGGTTAGGGAGGTTTTCAGGGTCCACGGTTTGCCCAGTGATATCGCTTTCCGACCGTGGCCCTCAGTTTACCTCTGCTGTCTGGAAGTCCTTCTGTTTGGCCATTGGAGCTACAGTCAGTCTCACATCTGGTTTTCACCCCCAATCTAATGGGCAGGCGGAGAGAGCCAACCAGAAGATGGAATCCACGCTACGCTGCCTGGCCTCTTCCAACCCCACCTCCTGGGTCTCTCAGTTGCCTTGGGTTGAGTATGCCCACAATACTCTCCCTACATCTGCCACTGGGATGTCTCCCTTCCAGTGCCTGTATGGCTACCAACCTCCCTTGTTCCCTTCTCAGGAGAAGGAGCTCTCAGTGCCTTCTGTTCAGGCCCATATTCGTCGTTGCCACCGGACCTGGCATCGGGCCAGAAAGGCACTCCTTAGAGTTTCGGACCGGTATCAGCTCCAGGCGAATCGTCGCCGGATCCCCGCTCCCACCTATACCATCGGAGATAGGGTCTGGTTGGCCACACGGGATCTTCCTTTACGGACTGAGTCTAGGAAGTTGTTACCGAAGTTCATTGGTCCGTTTGTGGTGGAGAAGGTGATCAATCCGGTGGCAGTTCGACTCAAACTCCCGAGGACGCTCAGAGTCCATCCCACCTTTCATGTCTCCTGCCTCAAGCCTGTTTTCCTCAGTCCTCTGTTGCCTCCTCCGCCTCCTCCTCCTCCTCCTCGGATGATCGGAGGTGGTCCTGCCTACACGGTGCGACGCATCATGGATTCCAGACGGCGGGGCCGGGGTTTCCAGTATCTCGTGGACTGGGAGGGGTATGGTCCTGAAGAGAGGAGTTGGATTCCGCGGCGACAGATCCTAGATGCTGACCTCATCCGTGACTTCTACCGTCTCCATCCTGGCGCTCCGGGGAGTCCGCCCGGTGGCGTTCGCCGGAGGGGGGTACTGTAACGATCCCGGCAGTCTGAGTCGGGTCCTGTCTGTGGACTAGTTTTTCTGCTCGTGATCTCCAGTTTCCCGAGGGTTCTGGAACGCTCCGGGAGCTCTCTTGATTTCCGCACCTGCATCCCATCAGCAATCTGCACACCTGGTCCTGATCATCACCCTTCTTAGGCTCTGGCCTAACATCCATTCCCTGCCGGATCGTTAGCCATGAACAGTAGGTTTACCAGAGTATCAGTCGTAGAGCTTCTAGCGTTAGTTTTGTTGTTTTGCACTTTGTTGATTTGTTGTTTACTTACCTCCGTTTTGTTCCATCTGCAGTCACTCGTCCGGAACCTTCATCCAACCTCTGCCTGGTGGTCGGCGGCTGCCGAGCCATGATCGGATCAACCACTGCACCCCCAACAACTAATCAACGCCGCCCGCTCTGTTCCCTGGATTATTCAGCATCACTCTTGAACTTGTAAATAAACACTCACCTTCGTTTCAACTTACCTTGTCCTGGTCTGCTTCTGGGTTCTGGCTTTGTAACTCGTGACATAAAGTACAAATGGGGAAATAAATAAACATAAATATGGGTTGTATTTACAATGGTGTTTGTTCTTCACTGGTTGCCCTTTTCTTGTGGCAACAGGTCACAAATCTTGCAGCTGTGATGGCACACTGTGGTTTTTCACCCAGTAGATAAGGGAGTTTATCAAAATTGGGTTTGTTTTCGAATTCTTTGTGGATCGCTGTCATCTGAGGGAAATATGTGTCTCTAATATGGTCATACATTTGGCAGGAGGTTAGGAAGTACAGCTCAGTTTCCACCTCATTTTGTGGGCAGTGTGCACATAGCCTGTCTTCTCTTGAGAGCCAGGTCTGCCTACGGCGGCCTTTCTCAATAGCAAGGCTATGCTCACTGAGTCTGTACACAGTCAAAGCTTTCCTTAAGTTTGGGTCAGTCACAGTGGTCAGGTATTCTGCCACTGTGTACTCTCTGTTTAGGGCCAAATAGCATTCTAGTTTGCTCTGTTTTTTTGTTTGTTCTTTCCAATGTGTCAAGTAATTCTCTTTTTGTTTTCTCATGATTTGGTTGGGTCTAATTGTGTTGTTGTTGTTGTTGTCCTGGGGCTCTGTGGGGTCTGTTTGTGTTTGTGAACAGAGCCCCAGGACCAGCTTAATTAGGGGACTCTTCTCCAAGTTCATCTCTCTGTAGGTGATGGCTTTGTTATGGAAGGTTTTAAGTGGTTATAGAATTTAACGGCTCTTTTCTGGATTTTGATAATTAGCGGGTATTGGCCTAATTCATGCATTATTTGGTGTTTTACGTTGTACACGGAGGATGTTTTTGCGTGTTTTGGTGTTTGTCCCATTTTGTGAATTCTTGGTTGGTGAGCGGACCCCATACCTCACAACCATAAAGGGCAATGGGTTCTATAACTGATTCAAGTATTTTTAGCCAGATCCTAATTGGTATGTCAAATGTTATGTTCCTTTTGATGGCATAGAAGGCCCTTCTTGCCTTGTCTCTCAGATCGTTCACAGCTTTGTGGAAGTTACCTGTGGCGCTGATGTTTAGGCCGAGGTATGTATAGTTTTTTGTGTGCTCTAGGGCAACGGTGTCTAGATGGAATTTGTATTTGTGGTCCTGGCAACTGGACCTTTTTTGGAACACCATTATTTTTGTCTTACTGAGATTTACTGTCAGGGCCCAGGTCTGACAGAATCTGTGCAGAAGATCTAGGTGCTGCTGTAGGCCCTCCTTGGCTGGTGACAGAAGCACCAGATCATCAGCAAACAGTAGACATTTGACTTCAGATTCTAGTAGGGTGAGGCCGGGTGCTGCAGACTGTTCTAGTGCCCTCGCCAATTCGTTGATATATATGTTGAAGTGGGTGGGGCTTAAACTGCATCCCTGTCTCACCCCACGGCCCTGTGGAAAGAAATGTGTGTGTTTTTTGCCAATTTTAACCGCACACTTGTTGTTTGTGTACATGGATTTTATAATGTCGTATGTTTTTCCCCCAACCCCACTTTCCATCAATTTGTATAGCAGACCCTCATGCCAAATTGAGTCAAAAGCTTTTTTGAAATCAACAAAGCATGAGAAGACTTTGCCTTTGTTTTGGTTTGTTTGTCAATTAGGGTGTGTAGGGTGAATACGTGGTCTGTATACGGTAATTTTCTCTCTCTCTCTCTCTCTCTCCCTCGTCTCCCTGGCTACTGCCGTGGCAAGGCGAGGTGAGCTCCACTTTGTCAAATAGCACAGCTAATAATCTGCTGCCTATTCCCAGAACGTTATCGCCCCTGCCGCCCTCCTCCCAGGGCTCTCCAGTCCAGACACCCCGGCTTTCAGCACTCTCTCCCAGCCTTGCGCACACACCTCCCCCGAGCATTGACACACCTCCCCCGAGCATTGAAACATTGGGACAGGGTCTGCCCTGATCTGAGCAGAGAATGCATTAGGCTATTCATTCAGAGCCAACTCCACCATATAATGTAGTTACAATGGTCAAGCATAACTGACCCACATGGCCTTAATGGCTCAAAATGGTGCCTGCTGGACTGCGTGTCATATGACTTTCAGACAAGTGACCACAAAACCCAGTAGATTGGGGTGTAATCGCTGTCCACATGCTTTGGTGAGGCTGGAACTCTGTTAGTCACTTGGAGCTTAGGAACAGTGTGGCCTAAAGGGTCTCTCTGTACAGCAAAACTCAACCCATTCATTGGAAACCACTTCACAGTGACAATAGTCATAGGACACTGGTTAATAACCCTTTACATCATACCCATGTATAAGGGTTGAATATGGCTGATTTGTGCACTAATAAGCGCCTAAATTGGAACATAGTGGCTGTACAGTAACATACTATACATGACGTCAGAGCTCTGGCTCTGTGCTTCACAGCGCTGTATGGGTTTTGTCTGACAGCCGTTCTGAACTTGAGCACCACACGCAACAAGAAGTTGCCCTCATCCCTCCCGGTATTGGATTGCGTGAACAACAACAGTAACGAAACAACTACCAGTGTGCTTGCTCTACTTCCTCAACGGCACAGCTAGGAGAGCTCAATAAAGCACCTTATAGTTGAAGACTCTTCTTTGAGTCATAAAAGTGCATTATCAACAAATTACTTAGGAACTGTGCACACTGTGGAGAGGTGTGTGGCTACTTGGAAACACCAGTTAGTCCTCACTCAAATCCTTAAAATATTTTTGTTATATGTTGCACCTACCCCACATTTTCCAGGAATAGTCTTATCATGTTACTGAATGTATGTCACGGTCGTCGTTAATAGAGGAAGCGGACCAAAGCGCAGCGTGTCCAAGAAACATGACTTTATTGAAATAACGTAACCAAACAAAAGACGACTCAATGAAGTCCAACAGTAACACTGACTGAAAAGGAACAAAAACCCACAAACCAAGGAGAAACCACACAGTTTAAATATGGCTCCCAATCAGAGATAACGAGCCGACAGCTGACACTCGTTACCTCCGATTGGGAGTCATATGACTAATCAAGAACAATCACCAAACATAGAAATGAACAACTAGAATACCCAACATAGAAATACACCCAAACAATGAAAATGAACAACCCTGGCTCAATAAACAAAGTCCATGGAGCCAGAGTGTCACAGTACCCCCTAAAGGTGCGAACTCCGGGCGCACCAGCATACAGTCTAGGGGAGGGTCTGGGTGGGCGTCTGTCCATGGTGGCGGCTCTGGCCCAGGTCGTGGTCCCCACCCCACCTTAGTCACTATCCTCTTCCGTAGCCCTCTCCACCTGACCACCCCCCAACTAAACCCCACTGGATTAAGGGGCGGCACCGGACTAAGGGGCAGCACCGGACTAAGGGGCAGCACCGGACTAAGGGACAGTACCTGACTAAGGGGCAGCACCGGCCTGAGGGGCAGCACCGGACTGAATGGCGGATCCTGGCTGCCTGGCTCTGGCGGATCCTGGCTGGACGGCTCTGGCGGATCCTGGCTGGACGGCTCTGGCGGATCCTGGCTGGCGGAAGGCTCTGGCTGATCCTGTCTGGCAGAAGGCTCTGGCTGATCCTGTCTGGCAGAAGGCTCTGGCTGATCCTGTCTGGCGGAAGGCTCTGGCTGATCCTGTCTGGCGGAAGGCTCTGGCTGATCCTGTCTGGCGGAAGGCTCTGGCTGATCCTGTCTGGCGGAAGGCTCTGGCTGATCCTGTCTGGCGGAAGGCTCTGGCTGCTCCTGTCTGGCGGAAGGCTCTGGCTGATCCTGTCTGGCGGAAGGCTCTGGCTGCTCCTGTCTGGCGGAGAGCTCTAGCGGCTCCGGTCTGGCGGACGGCTCTGAAGGCTCATGGCAGACGGGCGGCTTTGCAGGCTCAGTACAGACGGGCAGTTCCCTGCGGCGCTGGGCAGACGGACAGTTCAGACGGCGTTGGGCAGACGGGCAGTTCAGGCGCCCGTTGGGCAGACGGGCAGTTCAGACGGCGTTGGGCAGACGGACAGTTCAGGCCCCGTTGGGCAGACGGCAGACTCTGGCCGTCTGAGGCGCATCGTAGGCCTGGTGCGTGGTGCCGGAACAGGAGGTACCGGGCTGAGGACACGCATCTCAGGGCTAGTGCGGGGAGAAGCAACAGGGCATGCTGGACCCTGGGGACGCACCGTAGGCCTGATGCGTGGTGCCGGAACTGGAGGTACCGGGCTGAGGACACGCATCTCAGGGCTAGTGCGGGAAGCAGCAACAGGGCATGCTTGGCCCTGGGGACACACAGGAGGCTTGGTGCGTGGTGTCTGCACTGGTGGTAAAGGGCTGGAGCGAGGAGGTGGTACCGGAAATACCGGACCGTGCAGGCGTACTGGCTCCCTTGAGCACTGAGCCTGCCCAACCTTCCCTGGGTTGATGCTCCCCGTCGCCCGACCAGTACGGGGAGGTGTAATAACCCGCACCGGCCTATGTGGGCGAACCGGGAACACCATGCGCAAGGCTGGTGCCATGTACGCCGGCCCGAGGAGACGCACTGGTGACCAGCTGCGTGGGACCGGCTTCATGACATCCGGCTCAACACTCAATCTAGCCCGGCCGATACGTGGAGCTGGACTGTACCGAACCGGGCTATGCCTGCGTACAGGAGACACCATGCGCTCAACTGCGTAACACGGTGTCTGCCCGTACTCTCGCTCTCCACGGTCAGTCCAGGGAGTAGGCGCAGATCTCCTACCTGACTTCGCCACACTCCCTCTTAGCCCCCCCCCAAGAAATTCTTGGGTAGTACCCACAGGCTTCCAGTCTTGCCTCCGTGCTGCCTCCTCATATCGCCGCCTCTCGGCTTTAGCTGCCTCCAGCTCTTCACGAGGACGGCGATATTCTCCCGGTTGTGCCCAAGGCCCCTTACCATCCAGAATCTCCTCCCATGTCCATGAATCCTTTATGGGTGGGTATAAATCCTGTGTAGGTGGATCCTGTTGCCGCTTGACACGCCGCTTGGTCCTTTTATGGTGGGTTTTTCTGTCACGGTCGTCGTTAATAGAGGAAGCGGACCAAAGCGCAGCGTGTCCAAGAAACATGACTTTATTGAAATAACGTAACCAAACAAAAGACGACTCAATGAAGTCCAACAGTAACACTGACTGAAAAGGAACAAAAACCCACAAACCAAGGAGAAACCACACAGTTTAAATATGGCTCCCAATCAGAGATAACGAGCCGACAGCTGACACTCGTTACCTCCGATTGGGAGTCATATGACTAATCAAGAACAATCACCAAACATAGAAATGAACAACTAGAATACCCAACATAGAAATACACCCAAACAATGAAAATGAACAACCCTGGCTCAATAAACAAAGTCCATGGAGCCAGAGTGTCACAATGTATCTAGAATGTTTTCAGATTTCGTTATCAACAAATGCGCAGAAAATTACACTAATGTAAAATGCACAGTGTAATGTTTGGATTCAGTCTTGTGTCCGGTGAACTGTTGTGTCCTCAACTTTGGTCTAATAATTATTCCCATAATCTCCAAACTGTCCCCTTTAAATTGCTACCATGCTTTTGCATATGCATTTCATATTTATTCTGTAATACAAATGTCAATTTAGCCCTATCCATATAGGCCAATTGTCACAAGTGTAAAAGGTTAAAAGTGTGTGTGAATGCGTACGAACACGCACACCTGCACAAATGTTTACATACGTTTCCCAAGCCAATAAAGCCCTTAAATTGAAATTGAATTTTGAGAGAGAGAGAGAGAGAGAGAGAGAGAGAGAGAGAGAGAGAGAGAGAGAGAGAGAGAGAGAGAGAGAGAGAGAGAGAGAGAGAGAGAGAGAGAGAGAGAGAGAGAGAGAGACAGAGACAGAGACAGAGACAGAGACAGAGACAGAGACAGAGAGACAGAGACAGAGAGAGAGAGAGAGAGAGAGAGAGAGAGAGAGAGAGAGAGAGAGAGAGAGCCTGAAGGAACAATAGGGCATCAAGCAGGGAGGAGTCAGTGTGTTGACAGGTGAGGGATAGAGCGGTGTGGTCTGGGACACAGAGCCGAGAGACGTGGATGTTCTGCTCCTAAAGCATGGCCTTGGCCTTCACACACAGCCAGAGGGCACCGCCATGCCAGCTGCAACGCACTGTGACCTGCTTATTACCTGTCTCTCTCTGTGTGTGTACGCATACACACGGCTGTTACATGCACTAAGCACAGGCTGCAAACCAACCCAAAGAACACAGAAGGTCACAGTTAACGAGACCCACACTCGTGCTTGGACTTTAATGAACTAGCTAAACAACAGCTTCCAATATACACCTATGTGGCTCTCTCTCTCTCTCCTACCCCCCCAGGGATAGCAAGCTTTGGGACAATGCCCTGCAGAGATAGGTATGAATGGAGTGTGTGTGTGGTTTGTTTCTCCACTCCAGTGTGTGTGTGTGGAGAGTACAATCGGTAAGCCACAGCTCAAACACACAATGCCCCTGCTCGGGTGACATGCTTCATTAAACCTCTAATGAAAGGCACCGACCGCTGGCATCCAGCATGTGAGGGCATACCTGTGCCACCGCAGGAGGGGGTGCCAAGAACAGTACCCACCGATGCAGAGGAAACAGGGACGAAGCATGTCGCCCTAACGTTATTCGCCCCATTCGCCCTTCCTCATTCTCCAAACCAACAGCCATTTTGGAGCTTGTTTTGATCGAGTCAAGACCCAGCTCAAAGCTCCTTTTAAGGAAGACAGAAGAGCCAAAAAGGCAGGATATCTTTTTCTGTTTTGGGGCTGAAAAACTGTGCAGGAAAGTTTCCAGATCCAGAGTCCCTGGAGAGATTGATGACCACTGTGTTTTCTCTGATACAGCGGCATAGAGGACTGACTGCATGAAACAGCAATAGACAATCCTTCAAACACAAACAGGGTCTATGTGGGTTAGGAAGCATGCACACACTGGAGCTGGAGCTTTGAGACAAGCCATCCAAACCTGTTTGAATGGAAGCCAGAAAAGCTGATAGAGAACAAACTGCAGCTGTCAAAATGAATTCTCAATAAGAAACAATTAAGTAATGTTGTTGATGATTCTTTTCTCAGGAGACTTTCCAAGGACACCCGATTCATTCTCCTGAGAGAGAAAAATAACATCAACAGCAACACTGTCATTTCAGCGTGTAATTAGCAACAGAATATAGCCAGCCGTTCATGGAAATTCTCCTGAAAAACCAACAACAACCACAACATTGTGCCTTTCAGTTGTGGCTGCTCATGACTTTCATGAGTGATAATCAGGCTACATTTGTAATTTCAGAATGACCCAGTGTAACCTAATTAGCAGACAAGATTGTGAAGACACACAGATCAAACTCCTCAGGGGTTTCAGATGGTTTAGGTCCTCCAGCAGCAGGCTTCCTCCTAGAGAGGGAGGAAGAGAACCAGTCCTGCTCACATCAAACCCAGTGGTAATAACCTATATATGCCAGGTGAGAGGGGTGGCCACTGGCTCTGCCCATCCATGCCAACCTCTTCCACAATAGAAGGATCAACAGACCACATACCAGTGATACCACTCCCCCCCCCAGGCAGCTACATCCCTCTGTCCCTTCCCTCTCTCCCCCTCTCTGTTCTCTACTCTCCGCCCATCTGATTTTCCTCCCATAAACTAGGTGACATAGTGTAGAGAGCTGCCAGAGAACCTTCTCGCCTGCTGGACCCACAGCCTTTCTCCCAGCCTCCTCACCAGACTGTCTGTGACCTCCAGAGCAGAATCTATCCATCCATCTATCGATCAATCCATCCACCCCGCTGGAGCAGGTAAGAACACAATCCTGATGATTTCTCTATGGGAATGTCAACTTTTTCTGTAGTAAGGTGAAGAGGAAAAAAAGGTAATATTGTTCCAGCTAAACGTGGGCTAAAATTATAGTATCTACATTCATTTGAAACTAAAAGAAAATGAATTTTTGGAGGGCTCCAAAAAGTATCTTAAATGTAATCACCAGGTCCAGCTCTAATAGGAGTTCAAATAGATAAAGAAACTCACAAAAATACTTGAGAAGTTATACTTGTCAATAGTGTTGTTATCAAGGCTAAATCCTGAGACAATGGTGAACTGCAGTCTGGGACTAAACAGTTTTGAACATAACTGTCCTCCTGTCTAAACATACAAAGTAGTGCACAGCGCTAGAGACACACACACGAATCAGAGTCCAGCCGTGACCTATCCACAACACACACATTTGCATCTGGCAAAGGCCTGAAATGTGCATTTATTGAAATGAGCCGACGGGATACAAAGGTAGTCTGTGGACAAGAAAATGTTACCACCAACCAACAAACCACACACTGGAGGAGAGAACAGGAGATCACACACCTGTATCATGAAATGACCCATTCTGGCTTGCCTCAGTGCAGTGAACCAAACAGTAATTAGGGTTGGGCGGTATCCAGATTTTCATATCCTTATACCGCCCTTCTCTCACACCGGGATTTACGGTATTACCGGCTTAGTACACAAGGGGGCGCCAAAAACGCAAATAAAAGCCCATTGGGCGTCTATTACCAGAATGCTAACAAAATTAGCACAAGTAATAGCAACTTTCCATGGCGGCTGCTAGCTAAATAGGCTAACGAGCGCAAACGAATATAAACGAATTGCAAAGACGGGCAATCCGGCTCACAAAGTTATACATATATATGTTATTTTGATCAATCGATTGGTTGTAATTTAACATGTATTTTTCCATATATAGACACATCCTATGTATTTTAATCAAATCAACTATATGCACTGAGCTTGTCTGATGCTTTAAGCGCACTGTTTGATGAAATAATGACTAGAGGTAGTCCAACCACATCGATTTGATTGTGCCGGGCCGGGCTCAGACTTGCAGCGCTGTGTAAAAAAAATGACAGCGAGTGACAGTGTGACTAGCACCCGACTAGCACTCCCTGCTGCAGCGACCACCACAGAACAGTGTTTATCACGCTGTCCGTGGTGCTGAAGCTGCAACATAATTACTGCCATTTCTGGCTGAAAGGTTCTGTTACCGAAATCCCTCATTTGTTTAGGAAAAACATTCCCTATTCCCTCAACCCTTGCTCTCTTTACCTGACACATGTATGCATCGCATGCACATGACCAATAGGGCCTGACTTATAGTATATCATAATCACATCAATAAATTGGTTATAACAAACAAAATGGATGCAGAGGACGTGACAAAGTTAACTGGTTGCTCAGGAGGTAAAGGGGAAGTCAGATGTGGAATAAATGTGACTAGTAATACTGGAGATAAAGAAAAATAAGGTAAGGAGCTAATGCTGCGTGCATATTATGTGTGCAAAACAGGTGCTGTTAGATTGCAATATAATTTTTCTGACCGTTTGGAACAATGTAAACAACCCAAAATAAATTCTAAACGTACCAGAGAGTCTGTTGTAAAGTTTTTTTGGGTAAAGCCTTTATTACAGCAAAGACTAAAAACTGTCGCATTCATTCATGAATGCAATTTTCGAAATGGAACGGTTAATGATTGTTTATGCTAATTATTCAAGGTTCGCTTTGTTATTTTATTTTAAAACTAAAATGCTTGATTGCATTTCAAATCATGAATGACTCGTATGCTGTGTGATGACATGAACAAATGAATGATTGATTGATACAGTAGCCTATATAAATATTGAAATATATGCCTAAGTAAGTTACGGTATTAAGACTAAACAGGATGCGTGCTTAGGCCTACAGCTCTATGGTGGTTATACAAGGCTGCTATACTAAGCTTACTAATGATAATGACATTACTTATTATAATAATAATAATAGTAATAATAACAATAAGAAGGAGATCAAGAAAAATAAGGGTTATTATTATTATAAATATTATTTTCCGGACAATTTGGAACAGTGTAAACAACACTAAATAAATTATAAGTAATACCAGAGAGGCTGTTCTAACGAGAGAAAAAAAGTGTAAAGCCTTTATTACAGCATAGCAAAGATTAAACACAGACAAATCTGTGAAATTGTTTATCTGACTTGTTGTTGCGTGAGGCTTGGTGTTCACGGAATCAGTAGGCTATTAAACAAACACTCAAACAGGCAACAGAATCAGGATCTGTCTTATTTCTGTAGATATATATGGATGATTTATAAAGCCAAGCACAATTAACAGTTAGGCTATTGATTATAGACCTAATTAATTTGGGGTTTCCTCTCTCCTCACTTTTCTTAGACAATTAAGGCAAGGGCTGTTTTCTTGTCTGCTAACTCCGCTGCTGCCTCCACCGCATTGTTCTCAACACCAATATGCTGGCTAACTTTGCTATTATGGACATAGCAACATGGTCTAGGAAAACGAAGGAGAGGAGAAAAACACAAGGAATTCAAGCTGCAGTGGCAGCTGTACAGATAACTAATTCAAAGGGCTTTGACTTCTCAAACATGGCAGAAAGCTGATACCCCTGACCTTATTCATTCAGCCACTTACTTAGATAACTAGCTAGTTACAGTTAGTGGTCGCCCTAACGTAGAATTCTTTGCTTTTCAAGCAGGAATAAACTATAAAATGCAGAAGAAATATCAGGCATTCAATCAAAAGACTACTTTTCTCCAGTTATTTTCTTGGTGTAGCCAGCCTACTTTTCTCCGGTAAAATGCACGATTAACTTTAAGCAAAACATTAGGAAATGTAGCTGGTTACATTGTTTCTATAATAAACATTAGAAATATGATGGCCATGCATCGTTTTTAGCAAAAAAAGACCTTGCTTTTTCATTGTAAGCTCATTTACTTGTGTGTCTGCCAGCCAAATAGTGTTGCACTTCTGTTGTCATCTGATGAAAATGAAGCTATTTTCTGCCGAATGTGTTGCACTAATGTATTTTCTGTGAAGGAAAATTATAGATGCACGTCTCTGATCACTCTATTGAAGCATAAAAACACTGTTGGCTTTTAATTTAAAACTCAACCCTGTCAATACACAGCTGGACTCATCTGCTCCCGCTTTCTCCTGTTGTGCTATTTACAAGCTAACACGTGACTGGCTCAACTGTGCTGGGGAACTCCGATAAGCTTCATAATGTAAAATAATGTGACAGGTGAAATGAAGAACAAAATCTGCATTATCTCCTAACGTATTGCACAAGTTGACTGCAGGTATTTACTTAAAAAGTAGCTACAAATATTAACATTTATTGCAAAATTTGGTTTCAATGGTATTGAAAAACCATCCCGTGTCTATTTCCAAATACCATGGTATACTGCCCATGCCTACCTGTAATCATTTCTCATATTCATTGTAATCCTATATTTCAATATTACTAGGTGGAAGAGGTTGATATGAAGAGGATTTTTGTTTGAATAGAACAGACATTTTCTAGTCGTCCATTCATTGACCACAGTTCACACTGCTGTATGTTCTGTAATTGGGTCTGTTTAACCCTAACCCTAACCCTAACCCTAACCCTAACCCACTGTTGCCTGTGGAGGGCACTAACTAATGCCCTCTCCTGGGCCAAACAACCACAGTGATGCCCAGTTCCATGTACATTGCTGTGTGACGCCATCATGGAATGTTCCGTTTAACGGCCAAGTCTATTGGAAGCTTTCCTCTCCCTGCCTTCAGATGACTTTATTATCACAGCAACTATGCCAAGAGAACAGAAAATACAAAAACATGAACATTATTGGCCTGGGAATGCTTCTGCCAGGCTTCAGAAGGATTTCCTTCTTAGGTTTGATTAGATTTAATGTTCTTCTTTGTTTTTCACCCACTGGGTCCTTAGAACCATGCAGACATTTTTATGATGAGGAATGGTGGGTTTGGGTTTTAAATCCAAACAACGTCCCCGTTGGGTTTCAATTAGGTGTACCGATCTCGTCATACTCATATTCGTAATCACTTTGACTTTCGAGAAGAGCAAAACATCTCTCTCCTGACACTTTGCCTATGCCACAACATTTGTACAATCAAAATAAACTATCTACATTTGTCATTTTTTATCTAATGATCTGTCGCTCAGTAACCGTACCTGGGCGAGAATAAATAACAATAGCAAGCAAGCATGGGCTTGGATCACGACATAACCACGTCAGCAATGGAATAATTATACGGACAGACAAAGTAGGCCTACTGCCAAGTTGACAGGCAAAAACAACCATATGGCCTAAGCAAAGTCTAGCTTTGATGACTAGCTACGGATTCTGAATCATACACGATGTTTGGAGAAGTGAAGACTGTGCTCCGAGACGAGTGACTGTGAGTGAGTGAATCCGAGCCGCGCGTCTGTCTGGGGTAATGAGCCCTGAGGGAGAGCGGCTTGTCCTAATCCAATCGTTGCAGCAGGCTCAACTAATACCCGCCCCGTTTCTTGACAGACAGAAGAACTAGCCAATAGTTGTTTAGAGCACACAGCGTTTCACACTGTTTGATTGAAAGAGATGCGTGCTGGCAGCTGTAATTTACTTTTTTCCGATCACGGATAATTACAAAAATTACCTGTGTCATAATCGTATTCAGAAAATTCTCCATGATACTCGTTTTGTCCAACTATTCGGCACACCCCTAGTTTCAATAACAGCTTCTATTAGTTTGGCATTTCATCAAGCTGGGTTCTGGGCCTCCCCTTCAGAAGGCCCTTGTAAGGGTGGGTGGGTGAACCCAGGGTGCAGTGAATAGTAGATGGTGACATGTTTAGTGGTGCCAGGGGAGACCTTATTATTAATGAACTTATTATGCCCCCCTGTCTTGACATGAGGGTGGCAACAATCATGACCACTCCAGAGCTGGAAGCTTGGGGGCATCTGGTGTTGAAATGCTGCTCTATGGCCACTCATCTTCGATGTTGTCATGCGTTAATTACCAGGGTGAGGCTCCGGTGTCCCCTTCAGTGTCTCTCAGGCTGGGGGCTCCAGTGAAGTGGCCACTAGTGATCTCCTTAGAACAGCAGGAAATAGCCGAGCATTCCTCTCAACCACAATGGAATGTAAACAACAACTCCAGAAAATGAGAAATGTACAAAGATAATGTTCTATGAGCTGAGAGTTCGTTGTCTGCTCTGAGACAGACTGCTCTCTTAGTGTTTTTGGCTCTGTAGCAGAGATCTATAGGAGATCACAGAGCAAGTGATCACAGTGATTAGCCAAGTGCTATAGTGGATAGAGGAAAGGCCCTTAGTCATCACAGATTTATTATCAAGACTAGAGATTCCTCAGATTCAACATCCTTACCCATTAAATCCACACTCTCCTGCTCTCTGCCCATGCTTGGCACCCCTCTCCCAGTTCCCCTCCCTCCTCACTGGTGGTGTCCACGGGGTCAGGTCAGAGGCATGTTTAAGAGGGGTTTAGGTTTGGCTAGAGTTGAAATGGACTCCACCCCTGTGAGATAGCCAAAGGTCAGCCCTAAGAATACCCGCTGGCACGTAGCTGGAGCCGGGCAGATAACTGCTGTCAGCAGGTCGTCAGCTGGCCCAGCCACCGCCTCGCCTAACTTCTCCCTCCCCTCTCCTCTGGAGAGGCAGGGTACCAGCAGGGCCCAGGGGAAGAGCTGGGAGAGTGACTCACAGATCCTCACTTTCCCTGGGCACGCCCATCACTGAGGAGCCCCTGTGGGGAGAGAGGAGTCTGGAAGGAGGGCTAATGCCTGTCTGGATGGACTAGAGAGAAGTGGGGCTGCTCTGACGATCACAATGCAGTGCACATATTCTCGGCACAAAATGGCAGACAGTTTTACCCACAGTAATCTCCTAAACAGCACCACCTCAGCCACTGAGAGGTTTGAATGGAATCTCCAGTCAGAAGTGTGCATTCTGATAAGGCGTGCGATCTCCAGCAGGTTTTTTCCTTCCATATTATGCACTGGCTGAGATAATGCGGTGAAGCCAGATGAATAGGACACACCTTATACAACTCCCATTATCTCCAAAGTTGTCAGAGACACAGCAGAGAAGTGGGATATTCATTTATCTGATGTCTAAAGCTGCTGCAGTACATATTCCACATATAATCATCCACCTACAGCATCACAACCGTCAAGAACCCTGTATTAAAATATACCAAAATATACAAAGGCACATTTGAAAAGAAACCAAATACACCATGAATACCAAACTGAAACATCCACGGTACAAACATCTCTTCAAATCTAGCTCCTGACTCGATAAGCAACTTATAAACCTCTTAGAGAGAAAAGTACAAAACCGTTCTCCTTTTAAGAAAAAATAGCGGTGCATCCTTCACAAGTTCAGACAAGATTGGCCAAATCCAGCCAGCCAGAAAATATCATTTATAGAGCGGAAGACTGGAGGTTGGAGTCCATTTTATCATCAATCTACTATCCTCCTCTCTGTGTCGTCTGCCCTTGAGAGGAGGGCAGAGCAGTCCAAACACACCGGACTAGAGAGCAGAATCACTAGGGACAGGAGATCTGTGATAGACTATAAAGCCGGAGGTTATGGGGCCCCCAAAGTGAGTGGTGTTTGATTATTATTCATTTTGTTGGCTATGATGGGTGAGGGTGGAAAACAATGTGTCCTCCAGTTCAACCAGTGAATAATGAACAGAATGTGACTGATCATTTCCTTCTGACTCCGTTCCACAGTGTGTTTCTGTTTGTGTCTTCTGCATGCTCACTGACTCCACCTTCTCTGCTGCCCCCTACCCCCAGCTCAGCTCCACCAGACCCCTGGGCACCGGGACCACTCCTGTCACCTCCACCACCTCCCTCCTTCACCCACCCCACCACTACACTATCATCTGCACCACCTCTCTGTCTATCTGTCCTGCACTAACCTCCGGCCACCACCAGAGCGCACTCTTGCCCCTTCACGCCCTCTCACTGCCCAGCACCGAGCCCCAGGCATGGAGAAGGTGCAGCACACGATGCGCTCGGCCATCCGCAGGGCCTCCATGGCGGTGGAGGTGCCCCCCCAGGCCAAGCAGAACATGCAGGAGCTCTTTGTCAACTTCAGCCTCATCCTCATCTGCCTGCTGCTCATCTACATCATCGTGTTGTTGATGTGAGGGCCTCAGGGGGCCGGGAGGGGCCAGACTACAGCCCAACAGGGCCATGACCTCTTAAGAGGGCCAAACAATGGAAGGGGAGGGGATTGGAGGGGAGGGGATTGGGTGGCAAACATATAGATTATCCAAATATTTTGTAAACTGGTTTTACATTTAAAGGAATTTGTGTATAATAAGATCAGATTCTGTTTTTGTAGAGTTTGTTCAATTCTGCATGATTTTAATTACACATATATAATCACTCATTATAACACTATAAAGTTGCAGTGTGTGAGTTGGAGTAGAAGATGGTCGGTCCCAGATGCAGTATATGTCAGTTGTGTGTCACACACGTCACCCTCCTTTAGGTCTGTCATCCAAAGCATGTCACCACCACAGTGCCTCTGCCACCCCTCACTAGAACCATCCACAGCATGTCACCACCACAGTGCCTCTGCCACCCCTCACTAGAACTCAGCGCCTACAGCTCCCTTCTGCCACCTGGCTACACTGGGCTAGTCACACACACACACACAGACAAAATACATTTACTGCCAATATTAACCCAAGGGAATCTGACTTGTATGTGTGTGATGATCACGTGTATGTCTGTGTAAGTGTACCAGTGTCTCACTGGGCCCCTGTTTCCCCCCCAGACCTCTGTAGCTGAACCAACAACCTGCACAGCACAGCCACAGCGAGGGCTAAGCAGGGGGAGGTAACGATCCATCAAATCATCCATCCATCCATCCAACCATCTCCATCACTGGTCTTCCTGAGGACTCCAGAAAACCCCTCTTAACTGAAGAGCTTTGCCCAGAATTGATCACTCTGCCTGGGGCATTTGCAGCCTGAACCCAGCCTCTCCATGTCAAGTGAAACCATGGACCTGGTCAACAACCGCGGTCTCAACCTGATGCTCAACTTCCTGCTCATCGTCATCATGCTGCTCCTCATGCTTGTCCTGGTCAAACTCATGTAACCTCTGACATACAGTATGACCTCATGGGATAGGTTGAGCAATTCCAGTCCCCAAGGGCCACAGCGTCTGATGGGAGTCCCTCTACCTCTGATTTGGTCATATAAATACACCATGGCTTCAACTAATTATTATTCAACAGTTCACATCCAAAATCACAGAATAAAGGCCATTGAACCTGTTGGAGTAGAACAGAAACATTGTGAGCTTTTGGAGAGCAGAAAATAGTCTGGGATTCCATGAGATCGTTAAATGGGATGGCAAGATTAAAAATATGAATTGACAGGAGAATGAAACTCCATCCACAGATGGTAGAGAACTTAAATAATGTTGACATGGCATGATCAATAGAATGCCCTCCTTTACGGTTAGTTTACCTCCCTCTAGTGGTAGAATCACCAAACTGCACCACATCTACTTCTGGCCAGGGCACTCAACACAGCGATAAATCCATGCTCTCTGATCCTCATTGTAGAGTTGTGGTTTATATGAGCCATAGAGAAAAAGATTTTCAAAGCTTTAACGCTCACAGTCACTGACTATTCAAAGCTATTAGGACCAAAGCACAGAACACGCATGATGCAACTGACAACTGAAATGTAACAGAAAATGATTAAAGCCATACACAGTCCTTTGCTGTGTGATGTAAGTTATGTATGCTGAAATCACAGAGTAACTGTTGAGTGAAGCCTAGGGTCCTTCCTTTTGGAGACTCTGGTTGCTTTTGAACACAATATATGAATTTAAACATATCCACACTCTGGCTAGTAGTTGTTATTACAATATCCTAACATAATTGTGTGCTGTCGTGCAAATGTTTTAGTGTTCCGTAGTAGTAGTAGTTCATTAATTTGTTTTGGCAGAGTAATGAATAGCTACAGAGTACACCAACCACCTCCAGCTAAACACAGAGAAGCTCTCTACAGTCTGAAGATGAAACATGCATGACTACTGCAGAACTGTTGTTTGTTGTCTGCCGGCACTGGCTCCACTTTACACTTTCTTATGTCATGCTGCATTTTGTAAAGAATGTTATAAAATAAAGATAAAATACACAAACTATAAAGCATTTGACTGTCTTCATTGAAAATTGTAACGACTTCATTACTTAATTAAAATTATGGAATGGAAGTGCAACTTGTATCTTTGGTCTGTAGCTTAGTTGGTAGAGCATGGCGCTTGCAACGCCAGGGTTGTGGGTTCGTTTCCCATGGGGGGCCAGTATGAAAATGTATGCACTCACTAACTGTAAGTCGCTCTGGATAAGAGCGTCTGCTAAATGACTAAAATGTAAATGTAAATGTATAGGATAAACGACAATGATTCAGAAGCCCAACAGAGGGCGCTATGCTCTCATATTTAGTCCTACATGAAAGTGCACAATTTGGAGGTAAGTATTGACCAGCTTCGAGTACAGACTCACCACATATTGTGCTGAAAATCTGGCAGGTTAACACCCACAACAACTAACTAACATCCTTCAGTTTACTTGACAGAGTCCCCTGACTAGCTGTCTGACAGATACATTAGCCTACTTCCCCATCCCCTCCTCTCACCTGGTTGAGCTCGACCTCCTGCCGTAGCCTCTCCCTCTGCTGCTGCTCCTGTTGCCAGGCCGACAAGCCCCCACACTGCTCTGGCCCAGGTCCGGGAGGCCGGTACTCCATCTGCTCACTCAGCCACATCTGGGTCCTCACCGCCGGCTGGATGGGGGACCCTCCTACTGCCTGGTGGCCCAGCGGCAGGCCCCTCTGGCTGGGTACCGTCAGCCCGACGCCAGGGTGCTTGGTCTCCGGTAAGGCACTGTAGGTCAGGTCTAAGGTGTTGGGTTTGAGCGGGGATGAGCAGGCAGAGTGAGAGTCTGTCTTAGTACTTAGGGGGTACTTGTACCTGGCCTCGGCCCCTGGGGAGCGCAGGTGGAGCCCCTGGGATAGGTAGGGGTCCGTGGGGCGCAGAGGGTCCTGCCTGTAACCGTAGAGCACCCCTCTGTCCAGGGAGCCGTGGGGGTCAGTGCAGTACGCTGCCCGGCCCACGGGGCTGGACTTCTCCTGGACACTGAGGCGGGTGAGGGAGGCCCAGCGGCGGACGGGCCGGGGGTCCTTCATGTCCAGGGGGCTGTCGAGGGGCGAGGGCAGCTGGCAGGAGGACCAGGGGCTGCCCCCAGGGGAGGGTACCGTGCTGAGCTTGGAGCCGGAAGAGGGCGAGGGCATGATGTGGGCCGTGGGGATGGCACCCTGGGAGCGCAGTGGCTGGAAGGACAAGGTGGTGCTGGAGCTGGAGTGGTCTAGAGGACAGGAGAGAGGGAACCACAAATATACTTTAGAGGAGGAGAACAGAGGAACAGTGTGTGGGTGGACTCTTTCAACTATCTTACTTATTCAAACTACATACATTTCTATAATACAGTGGGGGGGAAAAGTATTTAGTCAGCCACCAATTGTGCAAGTTCTCCCACTTAAAAAGATGAGAGAGGCCTGTAATTTTCATCATAGGTACATGTCAACTATGACAGACAAAATGAGAAAAGAAATTCCAGAAAATCACATTGTAGGATTTTTTATGAATTTATTTTCAGATTATGGTGGAAAATAAGTATTTGGTCAATAACAAAAGTTTCTCAATACTTTGTTATATACCCCTTGTTGGCAATGACACAGGTCAAACGTTTTCTGTAAGTCTTCACAAGGTTTTCACACACTGTTGCTGGTATTTTGGCCCATTCCTCCATGCAGATCTCCTCTAGAGCAGTGATGTTTTGGGGCTGTCGCTGGGCAACACAGACTTTCAACTCCCTCCAAAGATTTTCTATGGGGTTGAGATCTGGAGACTGGCTAGGCCACTCCAGGACCTTGAAATGCTTCTTACGAAGCCACTCCTTCGTTGCCCGGGAGGTGTGTTTGGGATCATTGTCATGCTAAAAGACCCAGCCACGTTTCATCTTCAATGCCCTTGCTGATGGAAGGAGGTTTTCACTCAAAATCTCACGATACATGGCCCCATTCATTCTTTCCTTTACACGGATCAGTCGTCCTGGTCCCTTTGCAGAAAAACAGCCCCAAAGCATGAAGTTTCCACCCCCATGCTTCACAGTAGGTATGGTGTTCTTTGGATGCAACTCAGCATTCTTTGTCCTCCAAACACGATGAGTTGAGTTTTTACCAAAAAGTTATATTTTGGTTTCATCTGACCATATGACATTCTCCCAATCCTCTTCTGGATCATCCAAATGCACTCTAGCAAACTTCAGACGGGCCTGGACATGTACTGGCTTAAGCAGGGGGACACGTCTGGCAATGCATGATTTGAGTCCCTGGCGGAGTAGTGTGTTACTGATGGTAGGCTTTGTTACTTTGGTCCCAGCTCTCTGCAGGTCATTCACTAGGTCCCCCCGTGTGGTTCTGGGATTTTTGCTCACCGTTCTTGTGATCATTTTGACCCCACGGGTGAGATCTTGCGTGGAGCCCCAGATCGAGGGAGATTATTAGTGGTCTTGTATGTCTTCCATTTCCTAATAATTGCTCCCACAGTTGATTTCTTCAAACCAAGCTGCTTACCTATTGCAGATTCAGTCTTCCCAGCCTGGTGCAGGTCTACAATTTTGTTTCTGGTGTCCTTTGACAGCTCTTTGGTCTTGACCATAGTGGAGTTTGGAGTGTGACTGTTTGAGGTTGTGGACAGGTGTCTTTTATACTGATAACAAATTCAAACAGGTGCCATTAATACAGGTAACGAGTGGAGGACAGAGGAGCCTCTTAAAGAAGAAGTTACAGGTCTGTGAGAGCCAGAAATCTTGCTTGTTTGTAGGTGACCAAATACTTATTTTCCACCATAATTTGCAAATAAATTCATTAAAAATCCTACAATGTGATTTTCTGGATTTTTTTTTCTCAATTTGTCTGTCATAGTTGACGTGTACCTATGATGAAAATGACAGGCCTCTCTCATCTTTTTAAGTGGGAGAACTTGCACAATTGGTGGCTGACTAAATACTTTTTTTCCCCACTGTACATGACCACAACTTTATTGGAAGTTTCTTGCCTGGCAACTGCAGACTTTGGGAACAAAGGAGGTGCTTCAGAGTGATTCTTCTAAACATAGTACTGCACAGAGTGTTCCAATACATATTACATTTACATTTTAGTCATTTAGCAGACGTTCTTATCCAGAGTGACTTACGTGAGCAATTAGGGTTAAGTGCCTTGCTTAAAGGCACATCAACAGATTTTTCACCTAGTCGGCTCGGGGATTAGAACCAGCGACCTTTCGGTTACTGGCACAACGCTCTTACCCCACTAAGCTACCTGCCACCCGGGGCATGATGTTTTCTGAACATGTGTCCTGGTTCATAGAAGGCTGCAGTAGGTCTAAGTCATAGACTGTTCTCTCTGCAACCGCACCAAGTCTGGAACCAACAGGACCCTGAACAGCTTCTACCCCAAGCCATAAGACTGCTAAATAGTTAGTTAAATAGTTAACCAAATAGCTACCCGGACTATCTGCATTGACCCTTTTTGCACTAATTATTTTTACACATACGCTGCTGCTACTATCTATTATCTATCCTGTTGCCTAGTCACTTTATCCCTACCTATATGAACATACTGTATCAAGCTCCATTATCTCATACCCTTGCACATCGACTCGGTACTGGTACCCCATGTATATAGCCAAGTTATCGTTACTCATTGTGTATTTATTCCTCATGTTATTATTTCTTTCTTTCTCTCTGCATTGTTGGGAAGGACCCGTAAGCATTTCACTGTCAGTCTACACCTGTTGTTTACAAAGCATTTGACAAATACAATTTGATTTGATTCATAGGACACACACGGCCAGTCACACACATAGAAACACCGTGGGGAAACGAAAGGTTGTGTTTATGGCTGACTGGCTGAGCCATTCTAAACTACCAAAGCAAGACATATTAGCTCCCCAGATCACGTCTGAAAATGTATGATAGTATAATATCTTAAAGCCACATTCTGTAATTAATAGGAAGAACCCTATGGACTAGTCCTACTGTAGACCTTAGCACTAAAATACAGCCATTAGCTAGCCATGAGTATGGCAGGAGTGGAATCCGAACCAATAATCAGTTCAGCCCATTACATCAGCACATCATGGGAACCATGCAACCACCAGTGGCCCATATCCAACTTTCATCATGTACAGAAATAGACTAATATCAAGACATCAAAGCCTCCACCAGGGCTTCCGTGCTTCTTCTTAAAACTAGAGGACTCTGCAACTCTTCCAGAAGTACTGTAAGTAGCCTGGCTTTGTTTGGGGGAAGAGGGAGAGTAGGGGAGAGTAAGCCACAGAGACAGGGAAAGAGGAGTCTGGAAGCTGGGGCAGAGTGGGTGGACAGTAGCTTGTCTCAGCTCCGGGCCAACTTCTTTGTCATTTGTTGTCATGCCCTTATACAGAGAAATACAGTTGGCATGGTAACTTACACCACAGAGGACTGAGGAGTTGGCTAAACTAACGCACAACGATCTGCCACCAGACGAGGAGGACAGAGGACCAGCCTGAGGGTGACAGGCCAGGGCAGTCCTCCAACATCCCACAGTCCTCCAGTACAGGCAGCACAGAACTGCTCCTGGCCAACACAGACCCCTGTGTAGTGTAATGTCCCCTTCAACTGAATCTCAATGATTGATGACCAGAAAAACAGAGAGTCCAAAGAACCTCTGGCAAAAAAAGAGCATTGCAGGCCAAGGACACTGACTGCCCTGTACCCTGACAGCTTTGGAGGAGGAGCCAGCCAGTCAGGGCAGTGACAGAGCAGTCCTTCTGTCAGCCCACGTCACGTCAAATTAGTCATTAGTGCCATTCACACATCAGCACATCACATCCCCCAAACGCACATGCCTAACGACCGGAATGTTGTCAAATATGGGCAAAAAGGGCACAGGGGGATGCATTAAATGATCCATTATGATTTTATCCTTGGTTGAGTTATAAGGTCAATCAACTTAAAACATTGTCAGCAATATTTTGAAAGCAACGTTAGTTCAGAATGGAGGTCAGTTGCACTGGTTTACAAGTATTGAAGTAGCCTACTTTGACTGACTAGGTACTGAGACAGACCCTGTTGTCATGCCACCAAACCACCCAGATTCTGTTGGTCCATGTGGGTTTTCAGTTCCCGCTCACCTTGAGCCCCGAGAAACCATTAGGTCAGGGCGCTAATAGAGACACTGGCACGCGGCTAGTTGAGTTTCTGACAAAGTGCTCCTTTGTTAGTGTGTGTCAGGGCAAATCCCAGAGCAGCTGGAGGGGCTGGGGGTTGAGGAGTGGTGGAGCTAGAGCAAGTCATTCAGGCTCTGAGACAGTGCATTCCACACAGGACCGACTGCCACTCAAATCTCCAAGTCTCACACAACACACACTTCCTCCCCTAGCTGGCTGTTTGCAATAACCTGGTCTGGGACGGGGTTATTCTAAACCAGACCTCCAGACCCACTAAACCAGCCTCCCACAGGCAGTCTGGAAGGCGTGATGGCTCAAAGTGAAGAAGATGGCTACTGTTGGAGGCTGGGACTCAGACCTGCTCAACTGGACACAACAGGCTAGCCGTTAGCTTCTCCTGCACTGCAAGCCATCTGGAGGCTCTGGAAGCATGCTACACTGAGCGCTAACAACCTGGAAAGGCATTCAGCCGCACCACACTGACTGACTGTGCCTGGGCATTCCAATGGCTACTGGAGTAAACTGGGCCACTCTGGATGGAAACACTACAAGGCTATACAGCACACTAAGCACTGAGAGGTAGGGTACAGCAAGGGGGGCTAGTGGAGAAGGGAAAGTCCATGTGGGAAATCCAGAGGGCAGTATGTTAACACTGACAACCATCTCTGACAGCCTGATGATGCTGCCATGTACAGTAGTTGACGGTAAGTGATATGATAGTGGGCTACCAGGGAGCAACCACAAAGAGATAACACCACAGAGTGGTGACAGGACTGGTGGCAGGGAGGATATGTTCAGGACAAAGAGGAGAAATAACCGAGAACATTTGGCTTTTACAAGTTTGGGAGTGGCATTACATTTGTAAACAATGCCAATAAGCTTGTTATTGGAGGAAAAGTACACAAAAGGTGCTCTGAAAGACTACACAGAGTTCTGAGGCCCAGCAGGCTTGAATAAAACTATATTAAATACCTGGGCCTTATTAAGAGGGATTTCAGATGTTATTGTATGAAACCAAAGAGGGGCAAGAGCCTAAAAAAAAATCACACACACACATACTCACATTTTAACAACTGTTATTCATGACACAATATAAGAAGGGAAGTTGGGAGGGTCTGTGTTTTCCACCCTTATATAGGTAAGGAGGTAGTAACTGAAAAGCCTCAAGTTTTCATAGAAGTCTAGTTAAACAGGATGGATGGTCATTCCAGACCGGGGGGTTAATGCACCCAGAATACACTCATCTGGTTCTGATTTGCATTACAGCAATAGAGGAAAAACAGGCCAAAAGAGAGATATTGGAGAGAAAGACAGAGACAGAGACAGAGAGACAGAGACAGAGACAGAGAGACAGAGACAGACACAGAGACAGAGAGACAGAGACAGAGAGAGACAGAAAGACAGAGACAGAGAGACAGAGACAGAGACAGAGACACAGACAGAGAGAGAGAGACAGAGAGAGACAGAGACAGAGACAGAGACACAGAGAGAGAGAGAGAGAGAGAGAGAGAGAGAGAGAGAGAGAGAGAGAGAGAGAGAGAGAGAGAGAGAGAGACAGAGACAGAGACACAGAGAGAGAGAGAGAGAGAGAGAGAGAGAGAGAGAGAGAGAGAGAGAGAGAGAGAGAGAGAGAGAGACAGAGACACAGAGACAGAGAGGGAGGGAGTAAGAGTGCACTGCAGTGGATTTCACTTCAGTTGCAGCATTCGCGCTAAAATATAGCGCTGTGCAGTACTGCTTCGGCGAGAGACAGAGACAGAGAAAGACGGCAAGCGATGGGGTCTAGGCCTACAGAAGCCTGGGACTGGTAGTACTCAGCTCTCCCCCCCACAGCTCACATAGCTGGGGAGAGCTTCCTTACAATGCTCCTGCTTCTAACAATCACAATCACAGCCATGGAGTCCCAGATACCGGTCCCTGTACACACGGCCTGCTTTCCCCAGCAGGATGGATGGGTGTGCACGGCTCATTTGTGTCCCTGGCCCAGTTACAGCCAGTAACAGTCAGCTGTAGAATGTAGAGCTAGATAGAGCTAGATAGAGATAGATAGAGCTAGATAGAGATAGATAGAGATAGATAGAGATAGATAGAGCTAGATAGAGATAGATAGAGATAGATAGATAGAGATAGAGCTAGATAAAGCTAGATAGAGATAGATAGATAGAGATATATAGAGCTAGATAGAGATATATAGAGCTAGATAGAGACAGATAGAGCTAGATAGAGCTAGATAGAGATAGATAGAGCTAGATAGAGATAGATAGAGATAGATAGAGATAGATAGATAGAGATAGAGCTAGATAAAGCTAGATAGAGATAGATAGATAGAGATAGATAGAGCTAGATAGAGACAGATAGAGCTAGATAGAGCTAGATAGAGCTAGATAGAGCTAGATAGAGCTAGATAGAGCTAGATAGAGCTAGATAGAGCTAGATAGATAGAGATAGATAGAGATAGATAGAGATAGATAGAGATAGATAGAGCTAGATAGAGCTAGATAGAGCTAGATAGAGATAGATAGAGATAGATAGAGATAGATAGATAGAGCTAGATAGAGCTAGATAGAGCTAGATAGAGCTAGATAAAGATAGATAAAGCTAGATAAAGCTAGATAGAGCTAGATAGATAGAGTTAGATAGAGCTAGATAGAGCTAGATAGAGCTAGATAGAGCTAGATAGAGGAGTACTGCCCCATACATCTTAGAGGATGATGAGGTTTGGGAAGGAGGAAACTGATGGAATGTGTGTCACCCCGTCCCCGCAATGCGCTGCTCAGCACCCCTGCTGTGGCACAACCACTCATAAATCACACTCCTCTTTCTCTTTCCCCCCCTCTCTCTCTCTCTCTCTCTCTCTTGCTCTCATCCCCCCATCCACTCGTGTCACTGAGGAGTATTCCCCCTCCTTCTTCTCACCGTAGACTCATCTCGCTGCTAAAGCACACATCACCACCTCTCATCCCCCTCTCTCTCTATCTCCCTCTGCCTCTCCATCTGTCCTACAGCAGGGTACTCATCTCTATGCTAAGCTAATGAGCAGCTTGTGTCTTTACCATCACAGAGACTACAAATAGGCCGTATCATTTAAACAAGCCTGTGTCACCTAGCTAGCACGCAATGCAGTTAGCATAGCACTGCTAACCTCTGCCTCTCTCTATGCAGTCTAGAGCCTCACTCAGTGCCGTTAGCCCAGAGAGTTAGACCCCCTGGCCCTCTGTACCCCTGACTCAGCTAGGTTAAGGTTAAGAACGTTGGGCCAGTAACCAAAAAGTCGCTGGTTCGAATCCCTGAGCCGGCATGGCAGTTAATACCCAACAACAACTGCTCCCCGGGCGCCGATGATGTCCACGTTGATTAAGGCAGCCCCCCACACCTCTCTGATTCAGAGGAGTTGGGTTAAAGACACATTTCAGATAAATGCATTCAGTTGTACAACTGACGAGGTATCCCCCTTTCCTTTCCCTCTCCTCTGTGCAGGCAAGCAGAAAGGTGCAGTCCTCACTCACACACCCACCACTGCCTCACAAACACCAGCAGGGTCACAGCGAGCCACCCACCCAGGTCAGTGGCCTTTCCCAGCAACCCTGCTCACTGCTGTCCGATGGTCTGTGACAGTCTCTGGGGGCAGCAACGATCCCACACTGTGATCTAGCCAACACAACATCCACAACACAGGTGGAGGCTGCTCAGCAGGGTATTGGCCTGCAGTGCAAGATGGCTCCACATGTCATCCCAAGCATTCAGCCTGCTAAATATACTGTACACATCCCATAATTCAACAGAAACAGTTCTGTGTTTATTTTCGAGACGTCCTGGAAATCACTTGGCCGGGAGAATAAATCAACTGTTTTAAATCAACTGTATTTCCCCAAACCCCAGTTCCAAATCAACTGTATTTCCCCAAACCCCAGTTCCATAACAGGATAAACGTGTCCAGGGCCAGGCTGTGGCTGTGCTGCAACACCCCAAAGAGGAAAAGAGTGGATCAGGTTGATCTCTGTTAGCCTGACCAGAAACAGAACAGGGCTGGATTTGGACTGGATCAGGTTGATCTCTGTTAGCCTGACCAGAAACAGAACAGGGCTGGATTTGGACTGGATCAGGTTGATCTCTGTTAGCCTGACCAGAAACAGAACAGGGCTGGATTTGGACTAGATCACATGGTCACAGCATTCCTCTAGGCCTAACAGTATCAAGTCCAAATTAGACTGAGGAGGAAATTAGGTCCTTCTTAAATCACACGCCAGAATCTTGATCATCCAAACACGTGGCCCAACACCCAATGAGTGACATCATGAAGTTATCCTAGATGGTATCCTCAGTACAGGACAGGCCAGGACAGTGAGTCCAGGTGTGGACAGCAATGAGAAAGCAATTACACAATGGGAGGAAGGATAGAATGGACAACAACAACAACAGCATGACCGACTGTTTCTTCTCAGATCAACAACAACAACAGCACGACCGACTGTTTCTTCTCAGATCAACAACAACAACAGCACGACCGACTGTTTCTTCTCAGATCAACAACAGCACGACCGACTGTTTCTTCTCAGATCAACAACAACAACAGCATGACCGACTGTGTCTTCTCAGATCAACAACAACAACAGCATGACCGACTGTGTCTTCTCAGATCAACAACAACAACAGCACGACCGACTGTTTCTTCTCAGATCAACAACAACAACAGCACGACCGACTTTCTTCTCAGATCAACAACAACAACAGCATGACCGACTGTGTCTTCTCAGATCAACAACAACAACAGCATGACCGACTGTTTCTTCTCAGATCAACAACAACAACAGCATGACCGACTGTTTCTTCTCAGATCAACAACAACAACAGCATGACCGACTGTTTCTTCTCAGATCAACAACAACAGCATGACCGACTGTGTCTTCTCAGATCAACAACAACAACAGCACGACCGACTGTTTCTTCTCAGATCAACAACAACAACAGCACGACCGACTGTGTCTTCTCAGATCAACAACAACAACAGCATGACCGACTGTCTTCTCAGATCAACAACAACAACAGCATGACCGACTGTGTCTTCTCAGATCAACAACAACAACAGCATGACCGACTGTTTCTTCTCAGATCAACAACAACAACAACAGTATGACCGACTGTGTCTTCTCAGATCAACAACAACAACAGCACGACCGACTGTGTCTTCTCAGATCAACAACAACAACAGCACGACCGACTGTGTCTTCTCAGATCAACAACAACAACAGCACGACCGACTGTGTCTTCTCAGATCAACAATAACAACAACAGCACGACCGACTGTGTCTTCTCAGATCAACAACAACAACAACAGCACGACCGACTGTGTCTTCTCAGATCAACAACAACAATAGCATGACCGACTGTGTCTTCTCAGATCAACAACAACAACAGCATGACCGACTGTGTCTTCTCAGATCAACAACAACAACAACAGCATGACCGACTGTGTCTTCTCAGATCAACAACAACAACAGCATGACCGACTGTGTCTTCTCAGATCAACAACATGTAGCCTGATATAACAGTTGGGTGGTGATGGTGATGATGAGTGATTGTGAAAGAGAAGGTTACGTCATCATCATCATCATCACTGTAAATAGAACCCTGCTGTAGCTTCATGTTGTGTTCCACCAGCCAGGCCCTGTTGAGCAACCACTCACTTGTCTGTTAGCCAATCAACAGCTCTGTGCTGTGGCCTCCTCAGTATTTGTGGTGTGGAAGAGAGAGAGAGAATGTGTAGTGTGTGTGTGTGTGTGTTTGAGAGAGAGTGCGTACATTCTGTGGCCTTGTGAGCATGTGTGTGTGTGTGTGTGTGTGTGTATGTGTGTGTGGGTGTGTGTGTGTGTGTTTACGTGTGGGTGTGTGTGTGTAAGAGAATATGTGTAAGTGGATGAATTTAAGAGAAAGTGGTGTGTGAAAGATGGTATGTATTGTAGCCAATTGTTTCTTTATTTTTGTATTTTACCTTTATTTTAAGTAGGCCAATGTGTGCATACAGTATATGGTTAGGAGTGTGTGTGTCACACAAAATGCTAACATGGCTGGAGATGTACTTCTCCCCTTTTACAGACAGCCATGCTCCCTGCTAGCGTTCCCGCCACATTAGCACGTATTTAGCCACAGTTATCTGGTTTCACGACACTGGGCTGTTACCGAGGCGCCGGCGCCAAGGAGACGGGTCACCGGGGAAGAACACACGACTCAGGAGCTCTGGACGTTCCATTCTCGTAACCAAGGGCCCGGCCAGAGGCCAAGAAGGAGGTGTTGGAGGGGGCGAGGGTGCTATATTGGCCTGTTGCACGGCATACTGCGGAGGGAGGGATATAAATGGGATGTTTTGATTCAGGTTTAATTTGGGACGGGTAAACATCCTATGGTCCAGCCACAGGGCCGTGATGTAAGGAAGGACCCCTGGGTTAAGGTAGGTAGCCTATGTCCTGCCGGTCACAAACACAGGAAGAATAAGGTGACTGGACAGTCACATGGTAGGCTTAAGATGTGTCATCATATGACTCAGGATTTGTTTACACCTTTGAGTAATACTCCCTTACCAACAGCAGTACCATGGACAGCTCACTGCTCCAATACCTTTCAGTTGTACTGATCCAAACATGCTCTGATGTCAGTCAACATCATCATTCATCAGACTTTTGATGGTTGTTTACAGACCAGCTCACAATGATGTCATTCAATCTGCAATGACAGCCATGTGGTTTATAACTCAACATCTTAAATGTAATTCAAAGCATATCAATCTAATCTACTTATGTAGTGAGAGGGAATCCAAAAAAGGGAAAGCAGTAGCGTTGACTTCCTGGCAGCAGGCGCTCCTTGTGACTTGCCTGTCCTGCTAGCTGTCCTCTGAGCAGCACTGGAAATCCCTCTCCACTGGTGTTGCATCACCATCACCACAGGTAGCTAACCCCGCCGACTTGCTCATGTCCTGGACTTAACGGCAGGCTTAAGGGAAGAGATGTGCTGACGTAACCAGAGAGAGGTAGATAGGACACGAGGTAGGCAGACAGAGACGGAGGCAAGGGCACCAGCTGAAATATGAGTCAGCACATAGGACAGAAGAGGAGAGGGGAGAGGGTAGGTGGGATGTGCTATCTGAGCATTGGTCAAAGAGGATCACAGTTTAGTGGCCATAAACAGAGATGTGAGCTAGTGTTATGGCTGTTGATCTCAACTCTAAATAGCCTACCGGTTATGCATTGCGCCCATCAACATTAACAAGCTCTTGGCTAATTCTTAGTGACAAGTAGAGAGCAGTGGGGTCCGATCCGGTGCTTTTAAAGGGGTTGCATAAGACCTTTAGTGGCCAAGCAGCAGCTTTGATGCGGTGTGTTTGTGTATGCCCAGTCTTTGTTTATGTAATAGTTCTCCAACCCAAAGTTCATGTAAGAATCCTCAGGCACAACCAGCAATGGAGTGTAAACAAGTGTATGCAGTATACTGTAATTCTGCACAGTATGTGTGTACAGATGTAGGATCTTCATTTGATTACCCTATTGCAGGAAATGTTAAACTTGTAGTGTATTTGAGTTTAAAAAGGCTTCTGAAGTTTCCACTTTGAAATTTGAGACTTGACTTTCCCTTACGAAAAATGTATCAACCCCTACAAAAATGTCCATTAATTATAATCCACATTTCCTGTTGCTGCAGGATTATTTTCCTGCTGTAGCAAACGGGTTCAAATTCAAATCATACATCTGTATGTGCCCAGATTAATATAATGTGAGAGCGGTGTGTCCACATGGCTGGATCACGGCAGCACTAGTCAATAGTCCCACCCAGGCCAGCGCTGTGTGTGTGTGTGTGTGTGTGTGTGTGTATGTGCACATGCACACGAGGGGACAGATGGTCCTATGGCCCAGTGTGTGTTTATATGTCCCTCTGTAATCTCCCAGAGGAGGTTAATGGAGCCCTGTTGACGAAGGGATCCTGTGGGAGAGACAAGCTAGCTGGATGTATGGAGCTAGATCCTCTCTCTTTCTCTCCATCCCCCTCTCTCTCAATCTCTCTCAGCAGCCTAACCAACCTGAAGCAGAAACACAGGGCTCAGCAGTCAGCATATCCTTAATGAGAATGGTTGGCTAGATAAAACAAGCCTGAACAGGAGAGGAGGGGAGAAGAGGCTGGCTGGCTGGCTGGCTGACGCTTTGGAGAAGTGCTGAGGCATCAGGCCTGTCAGAGCTGAGAGATGGACTAAAGAGAGAGAGGAGATGTATGACTGGGCTCTGCTCTCCAACAACCCCCTGTCATTCCTAGAACTCCATGCACCAAGCCGATCCATCGATTACCTCAGTTGAGCTTAGTCAGATCTACCACTGTGTTCTCTCCTCCTTCCTGTAGCTATTCACATCCTTCTGTCAGCAGCTCACAGGAACGCAAACCCAGCAGCATGTTGCAGGCCATCAATATGCATAACACCGGACTGGAGTATCAGTGCATATGGATCTGTAGTCTAACTACAGCCTTGCTGCTGTATCCTTCCCTTAACTCATTAAACACACATTTTAATTAGAGCCCTGCCTTTAACACTAAGGGGATAAGTATTCCTGGTGTATACCATAGAGCCTGGGTGGAGACTGTAATACCCTGTTAGCTATACTGTAATAAACTCCTGCCATGCTCATCTTGCCTCTGTAATGAAGCAGGGCTATAGCTCTCCCCTCATCCCTGCTTCTTCCATTCATTAAGTCCAGGGTGTCTCACTTCATCTGTATGTGATGGCATAGGCATCAGCTTTAATTGAGAGAGGCTATATGACCATACTCCGAGAGAGGGGGGAGAGGGATCGATTGGCCATTTTCATTCTGTGTAGCTAGTGACAAAAGGGGGAAAGGAGAGCAGAGAGGGCGAGAAGGGTAAAATGTCAGACAGCGAAGATGGTGAGAGGAGATGCATGAGTTTACTGTCTCTGTGTGCATTCCTGAGGGTGGGAAGACAGAAAGACAAGCAGGAGGGAGAGGGAAGGGAGGTGAGAGAGAGGGAGGGGAGGAGAGAGAGAGAGGGGAGGAGAGAGAGAGGCAGGAGAGGAGAGAGAGAGGGAGGGAGGAGAGAGAGAGAGAGAGAGAGAGAGAGAGAGAGAGAGAGAGAGGGGGAGGTGAGAGAGAGGGAGGGAGGGGAGGAGGGGAGGAGAGAGAGAGGGAGGGGAGGAGCGAGAGAGGGGGGGAGGAGAGAGAGAGGGAGGAGAGAGAGAGGGAGGAGAGAGAGAGGGAGGAAGTGGGATCCTGCGCCTGACTGCACCCGGACCCAGAGGAATAATACACCAACAGAACATGCCTGGTTTCTGCTCCACCTCCAGGTAGTGTGTGTGTGTGTGTGTGTGTGTGTGTGTGTGCCAGCTCCACCTCCTACCCAGGGGGTTCTGAGTGACAGGTAGGGTGGGGTCATGACTTCATGTCCCCCAGAAAGGCCCTGAAGCTGGGGCAGATTGATGAATGAAAGACCCCTGGCCCCCATCATACACTGGGTCTTAAAGTGCACCCACCACAACAGCTATCAAACCCATAATAGCTTATATAATTTGTGACCCATTTCAAGAAGCTAGGCGTATGTCGCACGTCATTAGAACGTAATATTTTTTTTTTATCTAAATGTGTTTTTTGGCAGAAATGCCTTCTGGAACGTGAACTTTCATGTGCCTTAATAACAAACTTGTATACCATCTGTAAATATGAATAAAATTGTTAAATTACGAGCCTAGTTGGTTTAATCATGGAAAAAGAGAGGAACCTTCCCGCTAGCCATGACTGGCTGAGATAATGGGTGGGCTGGACATGCTGAGGGATGAGTTTGGATTGGTCTGCCATGTAGCATGCTTCTGTCTATAACATGAGCTGCTCAGTATGTGTAGATAATCCTTGCTACTGCGGCTTTTTTGAAAGATATAACGTTAGCCATGGAGAACTGCAAAAGTGTTGCTACTGCTCTCAACATTGCTGCCCTGAATTTAGCAGGTGCTATCAACAAAGATCAGTGGGAAAAAGTTGTGATGGACTACTTCCTGCACACGGTCAGTGTGAACCGGAGTGATTTGACACAATGGACCAAACAAGCAGTAGCTAGCTACAAACCAAACGGAAAAGGCACGCTGCCGTGGCTAGCTATGACAATCTGTTTGTACTGTAGCTATGGGTTGGGATTATAGTTCATTGTTTAGCTAGCTAGCAAGCTACATGTCTAAAGACTCCACTTCGCCAGATGATTACATGACCCATCAAGTTAGCCAGGTGTGTCTGGGGGTGATTACAGCCATCTATTGTATTTCATGAACATGTGTATATATCTAGACAATAGTGACCCATCCACTTAGCTAGATGTGGCTGGGGGGTGGTTATAGCATTTCTTTCACATCAATTTAGACAAGTGTGTCTGGGTAAGCATCATCTAATAATTATAAAATATTTATAAAATATTTTTATCTGGACACTTTCTATTTTTGATATTGCTACTACTCAAATATGCAAGTAACCATTTCACTGTACCATTTATACCTTCTGTATCCTGTGCATGTGATAAATAAACATTGATTTTATTTGATATAGTGTGTGTTTACCAGAGACAGTAATGTGAAGAACAACATGACCTGCACCAAAGTCAAATTAGGATATAGGCAAGGACTAGATAAAGTGTATCTTTATCTGGATTTTTTTCTTATTGTAGGCTACTACTTTCACCACTTTTAGTCTTGAAATCTTTGGTTGTTTACTACACTACCTTACTCACTCTGTTTAGCACATGGCCTCACGTGAATCCTTAAAGAAATGGGTGGGGCTAAGGCTTAAGAGGGTGTGAACAATGCTGAATAGGTGTAGATAAGGAAGAGCTCTCCAGTAGGTGTATCAAAACATTCAAGGGCCATTTTCTCAAAAGTAGGGTTACAAGTTTATCAACTTTCAAAGCAGAATTACCTTCCCGTTGTTCCTCAACTGCAGTGTATGATATACCGTTTTGTAGCTCTGAGTCTCTACTTTAATCCAATGTAAAAAAAAAAAAAAAAAAAAAAAAGGTTGCTACATAAGACCGAATTGAGGTGGTCGGTCACAATTATTGTTATTAGCCTACAGCAAAGGGAAGATGCCATACTGACACCAGAAATTACTCATCGCTAGGCTAAACCCTACAATCTCAGAGCAAGGCTGTTGCTGAAAAACCGTGAGAAAGCTAAAAATAAACAACTTTCTGGGTTTTAGAAGAGAGGAGATTAGCGGATTGACCTCATTCAGTGCCCCCATTCATTTTCAGAAGGATACTTTTTTTGTCCACAAGGTCTTTGGTTCTGTTGAAATACGCCAATTGGAGACGATTTAGATTTGAGAAATTGTTCATTCATAGACTGAGACCGGCAAAGCTTGTTAATCTCTGTCATTTGAGACGTGAAAACTTTCAAGGTCAATATATATTATTCATTAAAATAATATTCAACATTTATTGAATGCTTTGAGAAGCCACATGGAGGACATAAATCAGAAAGTGAAACAAGATGAGGGCGTGCATCTCATGCGCTGAAAACCACCATGACTCTTTTTTGCCAACATGCAGAAGCATACTAACTAGGCCTAATACCATGGCATTTGGCCCATTCCACTGTCTACCAGTCCAAACCAAATACCAGCACCATCTTTTCCCACTTCATCTCCAGCTGGGTACTGGTAAGCCTATTTTCAGAGCCAGCTTTTGCAATAAAATGTTGTGCCTCTCTCCAAGAGATGTCACTGAAAGAGACCATGGCGACGATGATGCCTACAAACCCCCAAAGAACATCAGCCTAAAGAATGTCTAGACATTCTGGCTTCATGTAGCCCGATAACGTCCTGTCCAGAGATGTTGAGAGAAAATCTGATATCCAGCTCCCTGACTCTTTCCCTTTAGTCTTCTATACTGAACAAAAATATAAACACAACATGCAACAATTTCAAATATTTTACACCATTACAGTTCATATAAGGAGATCAGTGAATAATAATAATCAGGGAATAATTCAGAAAAATGAGACACTGAACGACAAGTCAATCCATTCAAAGAGGAATATGACATGTATGTAATCCATTGAGTGGTGTTAACCTGGTTTTGACTCTACTCATCATAATCAGATTTGCACACAATTCAGGATTTCTCTTTAAACTCTGCAAAATGAATCAAATCTCAGATCGGTTCAGGATAGAAGATTATCCTATTAGAAATGCATGGATGGTGTCTTTATCTACAGGGGTGGCCAATCCACTGACTTCTCTTGAATGTTACCAAAATATCCACAGAAATAATGTAGCCTACATTAGCACCATTACCTTGAAACATTGTGTCACTGTGGAATTCCCTCATTATTTTCAGTTAGCTAGAGAAACATTGACTGGAAAATTTACTTGAGATGCATCCAGGGAATAAAGAGATGAAGAGCTGTTTTTAAAGTGCACACAGTGGCGAATGGAAAACTGACAGGGAAGTGCTAAGGGCTGCCAGAGGGAGAAAAAGGAAAGTTTGGTTTCCCTGGGAACCCTGAAGGAGGTAGGAGGAACTGGTGAAATGTTGAGTGAATATCAATCAAGCCTTCATCTAGAAGACAGCCATTGTGTGTTGTGTTTCGAGCCATCCCCTTCACACTGCTAGAGGGGGAAACAAACCATCCACAACCAATCACAGACACACACACGGTACCCTTTCCCTCATTCCTCTTCCACGCCACCCACACTAGCCTGAATCAGGGTGGTGACGATGGACAGTGTGTGTACCAGGCATGGACTGACAGTCAGACAGACAAGCTGCGTTCTGTCATTTAATTGCCTCTAGATTAGGGAGGGGGGTCCACTAATTACAAAGGGCAGCGCTGAAGGCTTCAGAAGGGCTCCATATGCACACGGCTCAACTCCAAGTCTAATGACTAATCCATACATGAACTGGACCTCTTCCTGTCTAGACCCCCCCTGCTTGTCAAGCCCCCCTAAACTACAGAACAGATTCAGAACAGTTGGGGGCCTCCGGTTTATTTAATAAATCCTACTAATAACATGAGATTATGTACAAAGAGCAGTTTTACAAGAGCCACAAAATGAGGTGTTAATCAAGTTGGGATTACGTTCCTTGAAAGGGTCCAGGATTGGTGCAAGAGGGTTCTGTTTTGATTAAAGGATTATTTATGGGAAACAGTGTTTTGCGGTAACAGCACCATGTAAATAACAGAATGTAACAGAATGCTAACATGCACTGTGGACTAGCTAAATGGCGACTCCAGGTTGGCATGCAAGCTAGTAAAGTAGCTTATTGTCCTTCGCAATTTTAATTGGTTGATCTGAGTTTCTGTTCCTTAAGGTGGTAAATGATTTATCCTCTTCCTACAACCGCATATTTAGTCAGAAGAATACGTGTTAATGCCAGCAGTGCAGGGATAGGAGCCAACAAACGCCTATAGCACACAACAAAAAATGCATATGTCTGTGCTCACTCACTTAGCCAGAAAGACACAAACTATACTAAACTCTACAGAGCCACCTTAACACCAGGTCCATTTGATTCCCTCCACAGCGGTACCATAACAGCAGTACCAGACTGGAAAGCATCAGGGAGACCTTTCCCTCTGTTAATGCAGATGTCCAAGTCATCGTCAGGTCACATGTGGTGCATAAAAACCATGTCACCAAAGCCGTCTCTCTGTGAAGACGAGGGAGGAAGATGGAGCTGAGTTCAGTCCAGCTGTGACTCACTGTAAAGCTGAGAAGGATAAGACACTCTTCACAGGCGGACAGGCAAATCAAATCAAATTAAATAGTATTTGTCACGTGCGCCGAATACAACGAGTGTAGACTACCGTGAAATACTTGCTTATGAGTAAAACAATTATAAAAAGATAAATAGTAACACAAGAGGAATAAAACACACAAGAATGAAGCTACAGTATACACAGGGAGTAGCGGTACCAGATCAATGTGCAGGGGTACGAGGTATTTGAGGTAGATATGTACATCAAGGCAGGGTAAAGTGACTAGGTATCAGGATAGATAATAATAAGAGTAAAATAAAGAACAGAGTAGTAGCAGCATATGATGAGTGTAAACGTGTGTGTGTGCGTGTGTTGTGTCGGTATGTGTGTGTGTGTGTATATGTGGATGTGTGTGGGTTTTGTGTGAGAGTGTCAGTGTAGTGTGTGTGAGTGTGTATACAGTGTACATGTATATATAGTCTTGTGAGTGTGCATAGAGTCAGTGCAAAATAGGGTCAATGCAGATAGTCCGGGTAACCATTTAATGAACTATTGAGCGGTCTTATGGCTATTTAGCAGTCTTAAAACCTCTACAGGATCGGTGTCCCTATACCGGGACGGTTGCTGCTCAATATGCGATATGTGACTAGAATGGCGTTGTAAACAACAGCCAACTTTCCGGAACATAGACATGTCTTATATGGGCAGAACACTTAAATTCTTGTTAATCTAACTGCAGTGTCCAATTTACAGTAGCTATTACAGCTAAAAAATACCATGCTATTGTTTGAGGATAGTGCACAACAACAAAACACTTTTGTCACGGAAACTGGTTTGATACATTCACCTCTGAAGGTAAATAATGTACTTACATTCAGTAATCTTGCTCTGATTTGTCATCCTGAGAGTCCCAGAGATAAAATGTAGCATAGTTTTGTTTATATTCAAATGTAGTAACTGGCCATCTAGATGTGTGAAGGTTAGTGTCTTTTCTGTAGGGAAGCTAATGATCCATCATGTATGACATTCCTGGGAGTGCGTAAACTTAAATTCTTTATTACCATAGCATTTTTGTATATTCTCTATAGTTAGGTACTTGAAAATGTATAAATTGACCAATTCTGAACATTTGGGAAAAATCCTGGCAGACTTGATACAAAATATTGTGTAGTGATGTAATCCTTCACTGGATCAGTCTGAAACTTTGCACACACAATGCTGCCATCTTGTGGACAAAATCTAAATTACACCTAGATTCCTACATCACTGTCTGGCCTTTCTCTTGCATTTCAAAGCTGATGCAACAAAAAAATAAATAGAAAACGCATGTTTTTTTGTTTGTATTATCTTTTACCAGATCTAATGTGTTATATTCTCCTACATTAATTTCACATTTCCACAAACTTCAAAGTTTTTCCTTCCAAATGATATCAAGAATATGCATATCCTTGCTTCAGGTCCTGAGCTACAGGCATTTCGATTTGGGTATGTCATTTTAGGCGAAAATTGGAAAAAAAGAGTCCGATCCTTAAGAGGTTTTAAGGCTTTGGGGTAGAAGCTCTCTCGGAGCCTGTTGGTCCGGTCGGTAGCAGAGTGAACATTCTATGGCTTAGGTGGCTGGAGTCTTTGGACATTTTTCGGGCCTTCCTCTGACCGCCTGATATAGAGATCCTGGATGGCAGGGAGCTCGGCCCCCGTGATGTACTGGGCTGTCCGCACCACCCTCTGTTGCACTTTGCGGTCGAGGGCGGTGCATTTGCCATACCAAGCGGTGATGCAGCCAGTCAAGATGCTCTGAATGGTGCAGCTGTATAACTTTTTGAGGATCTGAGGGCCCATGCCAAATCAAGCACTGAGCCCTGGTCCCAGTGGAGAAATTAACTAGCTCCAATTCATCCGTATCTAAGACAGAGGCTCAGAGAGAGCGAGAGTGAGCTATTGAGCAGAAGAGGCAGGGGAGAGCCAGGGGAACAAAGGAACGCTGCTTATTTATTACACTATTAAAGCTAACCGCGCTAGCTCGCTACTGTGTGTTAGTGTACTGCTACCGGAATGGCTGATATGCTGGCTAGCAGTTAGCATGCAGCCCTAACCTCACAGCAGGATTACCATATGAAAGCAGGGCTGATTGGAAAACAAATACCCTTCTGCTTATGCATGAGTGGGCAGGGATTATAGGCTCATACAAATATTTAGGATGTGTTTATTCTGCTATTAGACCTAACCTTTACCAAATAGCCTAGCCTACATGCATGTGAGCGGATCCAATAACAGTAACCATTCGGCATACACAAAACAAGAATCTTCATAACATTGCTGACTTTTTAAACTCCAAGTGGCTAGATTCTAATTTCCAAGACTAAACGCCCTACATCTGACATATTACCCAGTGGGAAATGTCATATTCTGGTACACAATAGCTAACCTTTCTAACTTAGGGGAAGGACGGTCCTTGCTAAGGCTTTGTGTGGCCTGCCATGCCTTAACCCATCATTAGTGAGATGGGGTGGTAGCAGCTGGTTTAGCGGACATGTTAGGGACTAGAGGGTTGATAGGGGCAGGGCTCTGGGGGCCTTGGCCAAACAATACCCCTCCTTCAATCACAGCCTAACACTATTACCTCCCTCACAGTCAAACACTAATGAGATGAGCCCCAACTGGCCGAGTGGGCCTGGAATGGTGCAAATCTACACTAAATCTAATTTTAGAGGAGCCTCTTCACTTAGGCCCCTCCTGGGAGGTGAAAACTAGGCTCGGATCAGCAGGAGATTTAGACACTTGCTCCAAAATGGCAGATGCCTCCAACCTCCTAGTAACTGGAATTCTATACAGCTAATCTACATGGATGGTTGAGCTGCCTAAATACATTAGACACCATTAAAAGCACAGAGGGAACTGGGAACAATGGTTCCAGAATTACCTCCAAAATGTGAGCCTATCCTGGGCCTACCTTCCAAAGAAATGGAATTGGTCATACAAGGGCTTGCAAGAGTGGGGGACTATGAAGAATCAAACATAGACATGTTGAGCTATATACCTGACACCCACTATTGATACACAGGTTTGAGTGTTGAGTGTAAAGCCTTCGTGATGGAGTGAGTGCTGAGGTGCCCTTCATCAATACCTATGAAAGTTCTCTAGTATTAATAGCACGCTCAGGGGAATGACAAGCATCCTTCCTGCATGTCTTGGGCCACATCTGTGTTTATTGCTGGCCCATAAGTCACTGGGCTCAGCTCATGTTGCGTCTCCAAACCGCTGTCCTCTCCATGGTAACCTAACACCGCAGTAATGGCCTGGGCTCGACCTGCATTACGTAAAGCACTCCATTGACCTGGATGTCTCCACGGGGCCAAAATAAGAACCTGAGAGCCTGGTGGTGTACCTATAGTGACCTCGGGACTCAGGAGAAGGATGGTAGCTGGAACTGAAGCATGGAATCCTACTACACTGTCCATGTCACGCCACAAACAACTGCTGGTCTGATATCAGGAGGACTTTCACTTGGTCTTGACTAAGATGTTAACCGTTCATGGAGCAGTAAACCCTGGCTGAACATTTCGCCAGACATTCATTGGAGTCATTGGAGACGTCAACAGGAAACAGACTGTTGACATGAACCAAAATCACTCTGTTGAACACTGATATGTTCTCCTCTCACCATCCCCCCACATCTCCACCACAACCCCCCAATCAAAAGCTTTACAGCCTGCTACTCCAACCGTCTGACGGGCCTGTTTTACCCACAACCACCGTAGTGATGTCAAAGGCACCCCATAGGTAATTATGAGGAGGCTTGCTGCTGTCACGGCCGTGTATAATTAGAGAGGAGGGTCATGGGGCGGCCTGGTTCCAAACTGGAGGAATTTCCTCCTTGTTCTAGGTCACACGTGGAGGAGAGCTAATTTAGAAACGGGGAGATTCTATAGAAGGGCTCCTGGATTCTCCAGAGGTCCGGGAAACTGTGTCGTCCGTTACAGGTTGGTTGACTCAGAAAGACGATGCATCAAATAGTTAGCTCAATTCAATTTGACTGAAGAGCAAAGACAGCAAGACGGCTTTTCCATCCATTTTTCCGGATTTGATCGTTTTGTGGAAAACCAGGTCCACCAGAGAGTTGGAGAGAGGGTTATCCGACACCCAACTGGATACAGAGATTCCATCTAGGAACAGGAAGAGACAACCATAATCGATATATCTTGCTTACAAATGCAGCTCTCAAAACGATCAGGAAAGAGAGCGCACCATTACACCAATGTCCCATGTGCCTTGTAATTCACCAGACAGGGTCTTTCATCAGAGTTCTCTTACATTACCCCAGCGTGAACACGTTCCATCTCCGCACTTATACTGGGAGGCAGGAGCCAAAGCATTACATCATAGATGTAAATATCCAAGCCTGACATTGCTAAGACTAGAAGTCTAGAACACACTAAATGTAATTCTAAACTTGTCAGGGCTCAGATGAGCGCATGTATGTGCAACCCTGAATACAGAACTAGCCTACAGCTGACTTCATGCACCAATCAGATGGCTCCGAGCGGGCTGCTGTAGACAGACAGCCTAGCACGCTGGCTGGGATGGATGACCTATATTTACATTAATATTATGTCTGGAATTCTGAGCCTGGTCACTGGCCCCTTTCAGCTGAGCCTGTGGTTTGGCTACTAGGCTACACCCATTGGTCGTTGGCATTGGTGTCTGTCCATCAGAGGTCACTCGTGTTGTGATATGGGACAGAAACCAGGGAAAAAGCAGTGACCTGAATGCAGCTATGTCCCCAGGCGAAGCCCATCCATCCACTGTAGCCCACCTCCTAATGAAGCGGAATCAGGCCGAGAATAGTTATCAAAGGCATAACATTTAAACACACACAAAGCAGGCGTGTTATATAAGCATGCTTTGCAATGATGACGTTGTTAACCCAATCATTCCCGAGACCCACGCAAAAATCGGCTTTTCATTTATCTGCATGTTCAGCCCCTTATATTTAGCCTTACAATGAAGTGTTTTACCATTTTATTTTCAGGACAACCAGTGCTACAAGTAACACAAAACAATTTGCCATAAATAGTTTTGCATTCATGAGTTTTATTGACAAATGTCAACAACAAAAAAACGGTCTGCCAAAGCAAAAACCTGATCAAAATGAATTTATATGAATGCTGTAAGTACAGAAATTGTTTGCTCACTTGGGAATGAATATCCAACTAGTCAGTGACAACTGTGTGGAGTTTGTGTCAGAAACTACTGTATGTGAGCTTATTCCAGTATTATAGACACTATGTCCTGGGATTTCCTATGTAGAAGAACCCCTTTCCTTCTAATGACTCTTGTGTAGCTTGTGAGCGTCATAGAACAAAATGTGCGTGTTCGTGAATCTCAGCTTTTCATAGATCACTTTTAATAGTTTATAGCTCAAATCATTTGGACTCTCCAGACATTTTTGTAAAAAGGCCTGGCCCCGTGCCCCTTGTCTCAAAAGCATCGCTCTAGCTCAGCCCCCATTAATCACACAGACTAATGTATCTACAGATGCAGAAGAAATAGACAAATCCAATGGTACAACCCAGAAGTCTGTAGCTCAAACACACAATGTTTAAAAGGGGTTAAAAGTCCAAAATGCGCCAGCGTTATGGTGAGACTCATTGGATTAAAATAAATAGAGCCGTTTGTGTCAGAAGAAAACCGAGGGAGACAGAGAGAGAGACAGAAAGAGCTGAGGAGTGCATGAGATAGCAATATCTTGATAGGGGGTATACTGTCAGTACGTTTTGATTGGATTTGTGTAAAATCAGATTGTTCCCTCATATGGGGAGGAAAATGGAGGACAGAGAAGATAAGCCAATTGATGCAGTGATTATGCAGTGGCTCCCGGAATAGAATCCTCCCTTTGTGTGGATTACAGCCAGTCCGCACAGAATAACTCCTCCAGAAACCAAGTGTTTGGAGTCAAAACACCAGCGCTGCATAAATACCACCCTTGAACCGCAGCTATAAATTGATATTAGAACAAGGGGATTAGTTGTAGCCCTGCTTGAACTGTATGGAGAGAAAGACAGATTGACAAGAAGCTCAAATGTCAGCACACTGATATGAGGTGGAAATGTGTTCAATGCAGGAGATCCAGCAAACTGGGGGTTTAATAGCGAAAAGGTATCTTTCAAAACGTTGAGTCCTAACAAAACAAATAAGAAAAACGGAGAATTCAATCATCCCTTAATGACTAGACCTTTGTTTTATATTCATATTTTACAGGCCTACAGAGTCCAGTGGATTAGCCACTTACGCCTACAACATTTACATCATCTAACCTTATCTTGCCTCTGTTTGTCTGTAGTTAGCCTAGCTACAGTATCACAAGATGTAGTCATTCTATATGGTGGTCACAGTCTCCTCCTAATGTGATGGTGATAGCAGAGCTTCTGATCTATCCACTTAGACATTACAGCCATTGTCATGGCAGAGTTCCCCTAATTCTGATTCCAGCACTCTCTCTGCCTGTAACGATTCACATCCCCAGTTGTTACGGCATTCAGTGAGGGGGGGGTTACGAGAATAAGAAAGAAAAACAATTCAATATTTGTGGTTTAAAATAGGCAGGATACAAGAGCCAGTACAGGTCATCCTGAAAGACAAATCGATGTTATCCCACGTTCTCCTAACACGCCAGCCAGCCTGGGAGAATGAAAGAGTAACAGCAGAGATTAAAAAGTGAGAGGAGAACTGAGTCTGACCTTGTTTCTGGGCAACTGCAGTGCCTGGTAGGCTGCTGCACTGAAGATATTGAGATCAATTCAAAGCAGAGCTGCTGTGATCAATGGGAATCTGACAGGCCCGTGCTCATCAGACGGCCGGGAGGGAGGGGGGGCTCAGTATTAGTTAGCTCCCCACACACACGCACAGACAGGCAGGCTGGCAGACAGGGGCATCAGAGCAGCTCCAGATCCAGCCAGGCTCCAGGGGGTGACTGACTGTGTGCCCTGGCCAAGTGCCTCTGGCTTGGGGGGAGGATGGAGGAGGACAGGGTGCCAACTGCTGGGTGCTGAAATAGTAGGCCAGCTGGGTGTTTCCGCAGGTGAGGACACACAGCACGTTGGCGCCAAGGGAACCAATCATCGCCAAGGGTAACAATCATCGCCAAGGGTAACAATCATCGCCAAGGGCACCAATTAGGAACTGTTGACTGCTCGTGTCATAATTAACTAGGAGGGTTCCCACGGTAACGGCACTTCCTTTGTTTGTACAGTCAAGTTGTTATGGGGGCTACTGGGACACAGAGGTCTCTAAATCGAATATTCTGCTCTGCTATTGGGAGAGTCACTCTCCTATTCACTTTTATACGCATCTCTCACAAAGCAGTGACATTCACGAGCGTCTGAAGCTCTCTCTCTGTGTGTGTGTGTGTGTGTGTGTGTGTGTGTGTGTGTGCTCCTAAAGAAATACAAAATCATTCTGTGAGCTTGTTTAAATTATCCTAACAAAGCAAGGCCTTAAGCTGATCTCCTCAGCGCAGACCACAAAATGTCTCAGTGACCTGAATGTAGAGTATTTGTTTGGGCAGCCCTGGACTGTGGCTGGCCAGCTGTTAATGGTTATAGTGGTTATGGGGGCTGGATGGCCAGTCCAGAGAGCCCCAGTCCCAGCTCCCCAGGGAAGGGAGATGGTAGAGGGGGCTGTCTGGTTCCTGACATCTGGCCCTGTGAAGGTTACGAATGTGGAGCCAGCCGCTGTACTGCCATGGGGCTGCCGACAACACCCTCTGATCTGGCCAATCCACAACACCCTCTGATCTGGCCAATCCACAACACCCTCTGATCTGGCCAATCCACAACACCCTCTGATCTGGCCAATCCACAACACCAAACAGGGCAGGGTTTGAAGTTTGGCTACTAGAAACTAGTAGTCCTAGAGTGGACTTGTTTATAGACAAACGTTTTCCACAGTCCTCTTGTATGTTCAAGTTGGACTGTAAGGACTAAGATGTAGGATACAGTAATACAGGGAGTAATCAATCCAAATGTAAAAGCTGTAGTCTTGACTATTGGAAAGAATACATATCTTCCAATGTAGCTAGAAACTAGGAGGAGAGACAGGGATAGCTAAGAAAGTGTGTCCCAAACCATCAAATTGGGGTGGTTTTGGAGTCTCCCCTAAATCTCAGTTCAATTCCTTCCAGTTATCCAGCCAGTTCAGCCACATTACTGCCAAAATGACATGACTTTGGTTTCCATTTGTGTTATCATTACTTTCCTTTAGAAACACCTTATCTGGGACAACACTGTGGAGAGAGTCGAACTAGCGTCCATAGCATCAGAACTATTCATTTATATAACAGAAGAATCTTAGCAAGAGGATGAAGTGAAGCTAAAATCAGTAATACAAGAGAGATTTTCTCTCTCTCTCTGTGTTGCTAATGATGATTGTGCTGTAGAGTGTTATGGATGGGTGAACCTCCTATCTGTGCCAGTCCTTACCTTCTGCACTGTCGGAGCAGGACGTGCCGATGCCAGTATCACCGCTGTCGGAGGCCGTGCTGTGGCGTCGTCCACGGTTACTGTTCCCGGGGACCGAGGAGGTACCCTGCCATGGCGACTCACACCCCGGGACCCATCCAGGAGGGCTGGTACTGGAACCTAAAAAACATGACCCGCGGTCAGGGAGGAAGGCATTTCTTAGTAACACTCATTGTTTACTACACTGTAATAGTCCGTTTCAGTCCCAACAAAGGTCAAACTGTCAAACTTTCTACCTTAACAATCCTGTGTTTTCATAACGGATAAGATTAATTAGCCTACCACCCAGGGTAACCTAACAGCTAACTCTATCCCATTTCTTCCTTGTTGCTCTGACTGGGAGAACATTAAGCCAATAAATGTTGTCTTGGTGGGTTACCTTATCTCTATCAGATAAGAGGATCAGGATTGTTTGATCATTATTAGAGTCAGCAAACAGAATCTGCACAGCTGGAGACCCTAATAACAGCTGCTTAGCTCTGCTGGCATATGTTTTGGTTGGAGATGGACAGACTACATTTATGTTGCTCTACACCCCCTCCCCCATCTAGTAAACACACAACTGCTAACTAGTTGGCAAAAAACAGACCCTGCTGTCTGAAGTCCGGTTGTTCGTTACAACTAGGCTAGATCTAAATTTCTCTTAATTACAGTCAATGTAATTGTGTTACACAGTCAGATATGGAGATAGTATTACTCAGGGGGGTAGTGTTGACGGTTGACTGATATAGCAGTAATACAAATAATGACTAGGAAATACTCCGTTCCTGTGGAGAGATTAAACCCAGTAGTACAACATGACATATTTTCACGCTACAGAGACAGCAGGGATGTGACCTATATGCACAGGTCAAAAATGACCACACAGCTTAAATTTAAACCAACTTCTTTTCCAATTCAAAATACTGGATTTTCTTCAACATTTCAGGGGGTTGCTTCAGATGGAAAACACAGATAGGACTGTTTAGTATCAAACAAAAACGTGTGGATTGTAGATAAGTAAACCACTCTGTGATAATGACTAAGAAAAACGGCAAAGAGTTAACATACGAGACAGAGAAGCCAGACCAGAAATGCCATGCTACTGATGTCCTGTCTGCCCATGCTACTGATGTCCTGTCTGCCCATGCTACTGATATCCTGTCTGCCCATGCTACTGATGTCCTGTCTGCCCATGCTACTGATGTCCTGTCTGCCCATGCTACTGATGTCCTGTCTGCCCATGCTACTGATGTCCTGTCTGCCCATGCTACTGATGTCCTGTCTGCCCATGCTACTGATGTCCTGTCTGCCCATGCTACTGATATCCTGTCTGCCCATGCTACTGATATCCTGTCTGCCCATGCTACTGATGTCCTGTCTGCCCATGCTACTGATGTCCTGTCTGCCCATGCTACTGATGTCCTGTCTGCCCATGCTACTGATATCCTGTCTGCCCATGCTACTGATGTCCTGTCTGCCCATGCTACTGATATCCTGTCTGCCCATGCTACTGATATCCTGTCTGCCCATGCTACTGATGTCCTGTCTGCCCATGCTACTGATGTCCTGTCTGCCCATGCTACTGATGTCCTGTCTGCCCATGCTACTGATGTCCTGTCTGCCCATGCTACTGATATCCTGTCTGCCCATGCTACTGATGTCCTGTCTGCCCATGCTACTGATATCCTGTCTGCCCATGCTACTGATGTCCTGTCTGCCCATGCTACTGATGTCCTGTCTGCCCATGCTACTGATGTCCTGTCTGCCCATGCTACTGATGTCCTGTCTGCCCATGCTACTGATGTCCTGTCTGCGCAGACTTCTAATCCAATTGTTCCCCTTGATTTATTGAAACACAAAATACCTTTTGCCTCCTGCAATAGTCAGCTTTTACAGATAGTGTGCTTGTCCCTAGTCTGGTGCTAAACTACACCAACCCATAACTGTACAAACCAGTCAGTCGCCCATTATAATAACAGTCCTCCTCTAGTAAAAACAACCCCTCTCCCAGGCACATGGAAATGAAAGCAGAGCCTACACAATATTTCCTGAGTAATTTCAGATGACAGGAGGGATTTTTGGTTTCAGATTCCTTGGGTTCATTCAGGCATTTGCCCTTGTCACATTGAGTAACAGTAATGTGTGTATGGGTAATGACTGAGGTCAAGTTGGACAAGGTGAGGACCAGGTGAGTCTGAAACACACTGTGGTGCATCCCAACAGTCCATCTCTGTCTACAGTCGTGGTCAAAACTTCTGAGAATGACACAAATATTAATTTTCACAAAGTCTGCTGCCTCAGTTTTTATGACGGCAATTTCCATATACTCCAGAATGTTATGAAGAGTGATCAGATGAATTGCAATTAATTGCAAAGTCCCTCTTTGCCATGAAAATGAACATAATCCCAAAAAAACATTTCCACTGCATTTCAGCTCTGCCACAAAAGGACCAGCTGACATCATGTCAGTGATTATCTCGTTAACACAGGTGAGAGTGTTGCCGAGGACAAGGCTGGAGATCACTCTGTCATGCTGATTGAGTTAGAATAACAGACTGGAAGCTTTAAAAGGAGGGTTGTGCTTGAAATCATTGTTCTTCCTCTGTTAACCATAGTTACCTGCAAGGAAACACGTGCCGTCATCATTGCTTTGCACAAAAAGGGCTTCACAGGCAAGGATATTGCTGCTAGTGAGATTGCACCTAAATCAACCATTTATCGGATCATCAAGAACTTCAAGGAGAGAGGTTCAATTGTTGTGAAGAAGGCTTCAGGGCGCCCAACAAAGTCCAGCAAGCGCCAGGACCGTCTCCTAAAGTTGATTAAGCTGCTGGATCGGGGCACCACCAGTGCAGAGCTTGCTCAGGAATGGCAGCAGGCAGGTGTGAGTGCATCTGCACGCACAGTGAGGCGAAGACTTTTGGAGGATGGCCTGGTGTCAAGAAGGGCAGCAAAGAAGCCACTTCTCTCCAGGAAAAACATCAGGGACAGACTGATATTCTGCAAAAGGTACAGGGATTGGACTGCTGAGGACTGGGGTAAAGTCATTTTCTCTGATGAATCCCCTTTCCGATTGTTTGGGGCATCCAGAAAAAAGCTTGTCCGGAGAAGACAAGGTGAGCGCTACCATCAGTCCTGTGTCATGCCAACAGTAAAGCATCCTGAGACCATTCATGTGTGGGGTTGCTTCTCAGCCAAGGGAGTTTTTATTTTTATTTTTTATTTCACCTTTATTTAACCAGGTAAGCCAGTTGAGAACAGGTTCTCAACTGCGACCTGGCCAAGATAAAGCAAAGCAGTGCAATAAAAACAACACAGAGTTACATATGGGGTAAAAAACATAAAGTCAAAAATACAACAGAAAATATATATACAGTGTGTGCAAATGTAGCAAGTTATGGAGGTAAGGCAATAAATAGGCTATAGTGCAAAATAATTACAATAGTATTAACACTGGAATGCTAGATGTGCAAGAGATTATGTGCAAATAGAGATACTGGGGTGCAAAAGAGCAAAATAAATAACAATATAGGGATGAGGTAGTTGGGTGGGCTAATTTCAGATGGGCTGTGTACAGGTGCAGTGATCGGTAAGGTGCTCTGACAACTGATGCTTAAAGTTATTGAGGGAGATAAGAGTCTCCAGCTTCAGAGATTTTTGCAATTTGTTCCAGTCATTGGCAGCAGAGAACTGGAAGGAATGGTGGCCAAAGGAGGTGTTGGCTTTGGGAATGACCAGTGAGATATACCTGCTGGAGCGCAGACTACGGGTGGGTGCTGCTATGGTGACCAATGAGCTAAGATAAGGCGGGGATTTGCCTAGCAGTGATTTATAGATGGCCTGGAGCCAGTGGGTTTGACAACGAACATGTAGTGAGGACCAGCCAACAAGAGCGTACAGGTCACAGTGGTGGGTAGTGTATGGGGCTTTGGAGACAAAACGGATGGCACTGTGATAGACTACATCCAATTTGCTGAGTAGAGTGTTGGAGGCTATTTTGTAAATGACATCGCCGAAGTCAAGGATCGGTAGGATAGTCAGTTTTACGAGGGCATGTTTGGCAGCATGAGTGAAGGAGGCTTTGTTGCGAAATAGGAAGCCGATTCTAGATTTAACTTTGGATTGGAGATTCTTTATGTGAGTCTGGAAGTTGAGTTTACAGTCTAACCAGACACCTAGGTATTTGTAGTTGTCCACATACTCTAGGTCAGACCCGTCGAGAGTGGTGATTCTAGTTGGGTGGGCGGGTGCCAGCAGTGTTCGATTGAAAAGTATGCATTTAGTTTTACTAGTGTTTAAGAGCAGTTGGAGGCTACTGAAGGAGTGTTGTATGGCATTGAAGCTCGTTTGGAGGTTTGTTAACACAGTGTCCAATGAAGGGCCAGATGTATACAAAATGGTGTCGTCTGCGTAGAGGTGGATCTGAGAGTCACCAGCAGCAAGAGCGACATCATTGATATACACGGAGAAAAGTGTCGGCCCAAGAATTGAACCCTGTGGCACCCCCATAGAGACTGCCATAGGTCCAGACAACAGGCCCTCCGATTTGACACACTGAACTCTATCTGAGAAGTAGTTGGTGAACCAGGCGAGGCAGTCATTTGAGAAACCAAGGCTATTTAGTCTGCCAATAAGAATGCGGTGGTTGTCGAAAGCCTTGGCCAGGTCGATGAAGACGGCTGCACAGTACTGTCTATTATCAAATCAAATCAAATTTTATTGGTCACATGCGCCGAATACAACAGGTGCAGACATTACAGTGAAATGCTTACTTACAGCCCTTAACCAACAGTGCATTTATTTTAAACAAAAAAAGTAAGAATAAAACAACAACAAAAAAAGTGTTGAGAAAAAAAGAGCAGAAGTAAAATAAAGTGACAGTAGGGAGGCTATATATACAGTAAAATAAAGTGACAGTAGGGAGGCTATATATACAGGGGGGTACCGTTGCAGAGTCAATGTGCGGGGGCACCGGCTAGTTGAGGTAGTTGAGGTAATATGTACAATCGCGGTTATAATATCGTTTAGGACCTTGAGCGTGGCTGAAGTGCACCCATGACCAGCTCGGAAACCGGATTGCATAGCGGAGAAGGTACGGTGGTATTCGAAATGGTCGGTGATCTGTTTGTTAACTTGGCTTTCAAATACTTTCGAAAGGCAGGGCAGGATGGATATAGGTCTGTAGCAGTTTGGATCTAGAGTGTCACCCCCTTTGAAGAGGGGGATGACCGCGGCAGCTTTCCAATCTCTGGGGATCTCAGACGTTATGAAAGAGAGGTTGAACAGACTAGTAATAGGGGTTGCGACAATTTCGGCGGCTAGTTTTAGAAAGAAAGGGTCCAGATTGTCTAGCCCAGCTGATTTGTAGGGGGTCCAGATTTTGCAGCGCTTTCAAGACATCAGCTGTCTGAATTTGTGTGAAGGAGAAGCGGGGGGCATGGGCAAGTTGCAGCAGAGGGTGCAGAGTTGGTGGCCGGGGTAGTGTTAGCCAGATGGAAAGCATGGCCAGCTGTAGCAAAATGCTTGTTGAAATTCTCGATTATTGTAGATTTATCGGTGGTGATAGTGTTTCCTAGCCTCAGTGCAGTGGGCAGCTGGGAGGAAGTGCTCTTATTCTCCATGGACTTTACAGTGTCCCAAAACTTTTTGGAGTTAGTGCTACAGGATGCAAATTTCTGTTTGAAAAAGTTAGCCTTTGCTTTCCTGACTGCTTGTGTATATTGGTTCCTAACTTCCCTGAAAAGTTGCATATCGCGGGGGCTATTTGATGCTAATGCTGTACGCCACAGGATGTTTTTGTGCTGGTCAAGGGCAGTCAAGTCTGAGGAGAACCAGGGGCTATATCGGTTCTTAGTTCTGTATTTTTGAATGGGGCATGTTTATTTAAGATTGAGAGGAAATTACTTTTAAGGAACAACCAGGCATCCTCTACTGACGGAATGAGATCTATATCCATCCAGGATACCTGGGCCAGGTCAATTAGGAAGGCCTGCTCGCTAAAGTGTTTTAGGGAGCGTTTGACAGTGATGAGGGGTGGTCGTTTGACCGCGGACCCGTTACGGACGCAGGCAATAAGGCAGTGATCGCTGAGATCCTGGTTGAAGACAGCTGAGGTGTATTTAGAGGGTATGTTAGTCAGGATGATATCTATGAGGGTACCCATGTTTACGGATTTAGGGTTGTACCTGGTAGGTTCGTTGATAATTTGCGTGAGGTTGAGGGCATCTAGTTTGGATTGTAGGATGGCTGGGGTATTAAGCATATCCCAATTTAGGTCACCAAGCAGTACGAACTCTGAGGATAAATGGGGGGCAATCAATTCACATATGGTGTCCAGGGCACAGCTGGGGGCTGAGGGGGGTCTGTAGCAAGCAGCAACAGTGAGAGACTTATTTCTGGAAAGGTGGATTTTTAGAAGTAGAAGCTCAAACTGTTTGGGCACAGACCTGGATAGTATGATAGAGCTCTGCAGGCTATCTCTACAGTAGATTGCAACTCCACCCCCTTTGGCAGTTCTATCTAGACGGAAAATGTTATAGTTGGGGATGGAAATTTCAGAATTTTTGGTGGCCTTCCTGAGCCAGGATTCAGACACTGCTAGAACATCAGGGTTGGCGGAGTGTGCTAACGCAGTGAATAACTCAAACTTAGGAAGTAGACTTCTGATATTTATGTGCAAGAAACCAAGACTTTTGCGATTACAGAAGTCAGCAAATGATAGCGCCTGGGGAGTAGGAGTGATACTGAGGGCTGCAGGGCCTGGGTTAGCCTCTACATCACCAGAGGAACAGAGGAGGACTAGAATAAGGATACGGCTAAAGGCTTTAAGAACTGGTCTTCTAGTGCGTTGGGTACATAGAATAAAGGGGGCAGATTTCCGGGTGTTATAGAAAAGATTCAGGGCATTATGTACAGACAAGGATATGGAAGGATATGAGTAAAGTGGAGGTAAACCTAAGCGTTGGGTAACAATGAAAGAGATAGCATCGCTGGAGGCATCAATTGAGTCGGTCTCCGCGTGTATAGGGGGGTGGGACAAAGGAGCTATCTAAGGCAGGTTTAGCTGGGCTGGGGGTCTACAGTGAAATAGTACAATTAGAAATAACCGAAACAACAATAAGCTAACCATGTTTGGGCTGAGGCTAAACATAAACAGGATGTAGTACCGTAAAAAGGAACAGTCCAGCAGACATCAGCTGTATAGCTGAGTTATCATAAGGTCCGGTGAACAGCAATAGGATAGTTCGGAGGCTGCTAAAGCACTAGCGAGTAAGAGGCCACGGCTAGCGTGTGCTAGCGGGCCGGGGCTAGCAGATGGAATCTTCGTGGTTAACGTCGTAACCACATCAGACGATTTCATCGGCAGACCAGTCGTGTAGGATCGGCGGGGCTCCGTGTCAACACTAGGTGGTCCCGTCCGGTTGACATAGAGGTAGATAGCCGGGAGATGGGCCTAGCTCAGGATGATTAGCCAGACCACAGCGTCCATTTTGTTGCAGCTAGCTGGTAGCGATGAATCCGGAGTTAAAGGTCCAGTGATTCAGTGATTCCGGCGGAAAAACTGATATGTTCTGGGTCGATAACGCGCTGTGCAGACTGGCCAAATATCCGGTGATTCATGTCCAGTGATTAAATTAATTCTGCAGAAAAAAATCCAATGTTCTGGGTGAAATACCGCTAGCTGTGGCTAATAGCAAGTAGCTAGTTAGCTGGCTAGCTAGTTTCAACTGGAGATTCTAGATAAAGGTAAGTCAATAATAGAATCCGTTCCACATTGAGTGAGGCGGGTTGCAGGAAAGTATATTTTGTAGAAGGATGAAAAGTCTGATAGGGAAATATGTACGAAAAATACAAAAAAACTGGGTATTTACAGGCTATTTACAGACACACGACAAAAACAGAACTGCACTACTACGCCATCTTGGAAAAATATGGGGCTCACTCACAATTTTGCCTAAGAACACAGCCATGAATAAATAATGGTACCAACACATCCTCCGAGAGCAACTTCTCCCAACCATCCAAGAACAGTTTGGTGGCGAACAATGCCTTTTCCAGCATGATGGAGCACCTTGCCATAAGGCAAAAGTGATAACTAAGTGGCTCGGGGAACAAAACATCAACATTTTGGGTCCATGGCCAGGAAACTCCACAGACCATAATCTCATTGAGAACTTGTGGTCAATCCTCAAGAGGCAGGTGGACAAACAAAAACCCACAAATTCTGACAAACTCCAAGCATTGATTATGCAAGAATGGGCTGCCATCAGTCAGGATGTGGCCCAGAAGTTAATTGACAGCATGCCAGGGCGGATTGCAGAGGTCTTGAAAAAGAAGGGTCAACACTGCAAATATTGACTCTTTGCATAAACGTAATGTAATTGTCAATAAAAGCCTTTGACACTTATGGAATGCTTGTAATTATATTTCAGTATACCATAGTAACATCTGACAAAAATATCTAAAAACACTGAAGCAGCAAAACGTTGTGAAGACCAATACTTGTGTCATTCTCAAAACTTTTCACCATGACTGTACACACTGCGGGGGCCATCTGTCCTCTATCTGCTAATTCTATTCTGACTGTGTAATCCGTTAAGACAGGAGTCATTAAGGCTGTCCTATTTTGTGCCAGAAGAGGAGGCAGCAGGTTGAAGAGAGTGCAGCTCAGATCTGCTATGTAATGTTGCTCCACAACATGGAGAGGTGACCGCCCTACTGTCCTCCTGCTCTGCTGTGACGATCACAAAGGCACCTGCTGAGGCACTCCAAAATACACTTCCAAAACATCTATCAAAATGGTGCTTTAGAACAGCAGAAATAATATTTCAGAACAGACTGCAGGGCTCAACATTAACGCTTGTCCGCTTGCCCAGGGCAAGTAAAAATAATTGATGGACAAGCAGATTATAGATTAAATTGTCCAAATGGACAAGTAAATAAAATCACGCAAAAATCACAATATCAAACAATTAGGTTACTCCAATCAGAAGTGGATCAGAATTGGATCAAACTTTCCACAGGCACTCGTGTAGGCTATAACCGCAAATGGCCAACATGCAGTTGATGAAACCCATGCTACATACTCCGGCTGTAAAACGCTTAGCGTTTTATCAACTGCATGTTAGCCATTTGCGGTTATAGTCTACACGAGTGCCGGTGGAAAGTTATTTTAGGACATCAGACATGAATATGACATTAATACATGCTAATAGCTAAATAGTTAACTAGCGAGATAACCAGCCAAACTAAACAATATGTGTTGAATTTGCTATCTAGTTAGGATTCTCATCTATTCAATACTGGTCATGTTATTCTGAAAGTTAAACAATATTATTAGAATAGCCTAATTGACAAGTAGCCTAACTCGTATGCTGTTAATATCTCCCTGGCCTGAACACTGAATATTTTAGACTTACAAATAGATAAACATTTTAGTTAGCTACCTCGCCCACCTTAGCCATTTGATCCCTGGTTCACTGAGTGAGAGAATTATTTTATAAAGACATAAAAAGTATTTGGTGGTAATTGTAATGTTGCAGGGTGGCCAACCATCCTCCAGGAGAGTCCCGGAGAGCTACTGTGTGTGCATGCTTTTGCTCCAGCCCTGCTCGAACACACCATATTGTAAAAAATCTGCCGCTCAACAGGACCTTGATAAGCTGACTGGTGTGTTTGAGCAGGGTTGGGACAAAAGCCTGCACACCCAGTAGCTCTCCAGATGGAGGGTTGACGGACCATATGTGTTTTATACAGTAGCCTATCAATGCAGTATTTGACTTTGTGGGGGGTTAAGTGCCTTGCTCAAGGCCATAACGGCAGGATATATAATACATGGCATCAGAGACCAGCAGCCTTCCATTGTCAATACCAGTGATAATAATACCAGTGATAATAAGGAATGTTATTTTGTGAAGTGGTTCCTTGCATCATACAATACACTTTTCAGGCACCTATTTTGCCCATTGTGTTACAGACCATTTTGGGGGGGGGCAAGTGACTTGAACTTTCAGACAAGTAAAAATCAGTCCTACTTGTCAGAAGGACAAGGGTCTAAAACGGTTAATGTCAAGCCCTGGACTACACTGTCATGTTACAGTGCAGTTCAGGTGGCAGAATTATTTTTGATAGTTTTTGTTATTACACAAGAATAACGACCTGTAGTGGTATTACATAGTTGTAAAAAAAGTATTTAGTCAGCCACCAATTGTGCATGTTCTCCCACTTAAAAAGATGAGAGAGGCCTGTAATTTATCATAGGTACACGTCAACTATGACAGACAAAATGAGAAAAAAAATCCAGAAAATCACATAGTAGGATTTTTAATGAATTGATTTGCAAATTATGGTGGAAAATAAGTATTTGGTCAATAACAAAAGTTTCTCAATACTTTGTTATATACCCTTTGTTGGCAATGACACAGGTCAAACGTTTTCTGTAAGTCTTCACAAGGTTTTCACACACTGTTGCTGGTATTTTGGCCCATTCCTCCATGCAGATCTCCTCTAGAGCAGTGATGTTTTGGGGCTGTCGCTGGGTAACACAGACTTTCAACTCCCTCCAAAGATTTTCTATGGGGTTGAGATCTGGAGACTGGCTAGGCCACTCCAGGACCTTGAAATGCTTCTTACGAAGCAACTCCTTCGTTGCCTGGGCGGTGTGTTTGGGATCATTGTCATGCTGAAAGACCCAGCCACGTTTCATCTTCAATGCCCTTGCTGATGGAAGGAGGTTTTCACTCAAAATCTCACGATACATGGCCCCATTCATTCTTTCCTTTACACGGATCAGTCGTCCTGGTCCCTTTGCAGAAAAACAGCCCCAAAGCATGATGTTTCCACCCCCATGCTTCACAGTAGGTATGGTGTTCTTTGGATGCAACTCAGCATTCTTTGTCCTCCAAACACGACGAGTTGAGTTTTTACCAAAAAGTTCTATTTTGGTTTCATCTGACCATATGACATTCTCCCAATCCTCTTCTGGATCATCCAAATGCACTCTAGCAAACTTCAGACGGGCCTGGACATGTACTGGCTTAAGCAGGGGGACACGTCTGGCACTGCAGGATTTGAGTGGCGGCGTAGTGTGTTACTGATGGTAGGCTTTGTTACTTTGGTCCCAGCTCTCTGCAGGTCATTCACTAGGTCCCCCCGTGTGGTTCTGGGATTTTTGCTCACCGTTCTTGTGATCATTTTGACCCCACGGGTGAGATCTTGCGTGGAGCCCCAGATCGAGGGAGATTATCAGTGGTCTTGTATGTCTTCCATTTCCTAATAATTGCTCCCACAGTTGATTTCTTCAAACCAAGCTGCTTACCTATTGCAGATTCAGTCTTCCCAGCCTGGTGCAGGTCTACAATTTTGTTTCTGGTGTCCTTTGACAGCTCTTTGGTCTTGGCCATAGTGGAGTTTGGAGTGTGACTGTTTGAGGTTGTGGACAGGTGTCTTTTATACTGATAACAAGTTCAAACAGGTGCCATTAATACAGGTAACGAGTGGAGGACAGAGGAGCCTCTTAAAGAAGAAGTTACAGGTCTGTGAGAGCCAGAAATCTTGCTTGTTTGTAGGTGACCAAATACTTATTTTCCACCATAATTTGCAAATAAATTTATTAAAAATCCTACAATGTGATTTTCTGGAGAGAAAAAAAATCTCAATTTGTCTGTCATAGTTGACGTGTACCTATGATGAAAATTACAGGCCTCTCTCATCTTTTTAAGTGGGAGAACTTGCACAATTGGTGGCTGACTAACTACTTTTTTTTCCCCCCACTGTATGTTGGCCCGCTTTAGAGGATGTAGCTAGTAGGCTAGCTAACTATGAATCTGGCCACATGACATACTGTAGCTATAATAATTGACAACGCAGATAGCCGTCACTGACTCACTGCTCAAGAGAAGAGGACGCGCAGTGGTCCATTCATCATAATAGAATTCTAGCGACATAATGTAGCAAGCTACATCACAATGTTACAATGTACGTTAGCTTGGCTAGACATCTTTCGAATCTCAGTCCAGAAACAGAAATCGCTATCAGGACGAGCAGAACGCTAAATCCCCCGATGATGAAAAAACTCTGCTCTCTCTGCAAATTTCATTATTTTGTCATGAACAATTGATAGTCATCTATTCAGGCATTTCCGTTACAATGTCTCATCAACAACGATGCTTCATCATCGCATTATCAAGAAACACCAGATGCCCCGGGAGAGGGCTACTACTGCTAGCTAGAGAGCTAGCTGCTAACGCGCCACGGAATCCGCAGAAACCCTTCTGTATCCATTAGTTTAGCATCAGCTAGCTAGAAGCTAGTGAAGACGTACACCGATAAATGCATGAGCAAGGCTCTCGTCCGTTCAGACATTATTGCTATAAAAATATCAACAGATGGGGTGTTATTCTTTAATAAAATCTAAATAATAAGATCTTACCTGTTTTAAAAGTATCAAATCCATCCTCAAATTCGTTTCTCCCCCACATTATGACTGATTTCATGCGCCCGATCGCAGTGAAACTCTGAGGGTAGATTCCACAAGAAAAAAGCTGAACGTGATCACACAAAAGGTGGAGAGAATTCCTCAAGAACTTTCCATGATTACATGGCGCGAAAGGACATCCATAGTTTTAAAAACGGAAACTTAACTGTTTCTTATAACATGTCCTATGCCCAAAACGAGCTCCATAAATCGGAAATCTGGGTAAAGTTGACTGAAGAACTAGCTACTATCGAATTTATGACAACAGCAATGCATGCAAGGAGTTATCTCACTGAATGTGTGCCACAGCTCCTTGCGAAAGGCTCAATCTGAATTTAGTCTCCTCCTCCCCCCCCTCCCCTCAAACTCCTCCTCCCCCCCTCAAACTCGGTCAGTGCTGAGACCACTGCAGCTAAGCAATGGTTGAGTGCTATACATCAGTGGTTGGGTGCACTGCCTTGGCGACCCTAAACATAGCCAATCGGCCATCATACACAGTATTCTCACATTCTGAGAAACGTTTTATTGTCTGGATTTTTGCCCTTTTGTTTTTGAGCTGCTGTATGCAGTCAAAGGAAAAGCGCCACAGCCTGACATTCGGAAGTATTGGTGAAGTTTCAGCCCATAGGTGCGCATCATGCATACATTTTGAAGTTTCTTGGCCCGATGTCACTTTTGAATTCTTTATTTATCCAGGTGGCGTGTATTCATGGATGCCAAGGGAAGCCAGGCTTCCCGAAAAAAAATTGTCCTTCAATTCGCAAGAGGCTGAACGTATCTCAGCGGAGCGCGTCGTGTGAGCATACGATCGAGAAAAACAGCGCCCCTCTGTCTCTTTATGTAAAGCCATCTTTCTGATGCTGTCTGGTCAAAAAGAGTATAATATTGTTGCTGCCTGTAGCATTGAATCAAATGGAAGACAGCAAGCATTTGGCCTCCCTTGATAAAAAAATATATACAATAATAGCCAATCAGTGTTGAGCTAAACTGAGTTCAACTGTGAATGGTCAACACCAAAAAAAGTGTCAAGGGAAGCCAGTTTGGATTTGGCTTCACACCAATCACATCACATCAAGCCAAATGTCATTGACAGAAAAAAACTTGAATTGTTGCATCTTCTGTTGTTGTGTTGTTGTCCTCCGGTGTCTAGCTAGCTAAAATTGTCCCTTTCCTAAATTAGCCATGGATGGAGATAGGGATTTGGACTTGTGGTTTTACTTAATTCTCCGTACTGGCCAATGATTATAACGGCGATTCTGATCCAACCACAAATTCATACACTGTGCCTCTGGCCTGAGAGGATGGAAGTTCAATATGTAGCTAGATGTAGTAGGCTAATGTTAACTAGCTGGCTGATCGTTGCCCATGAAAGGAAGTTAGGCTAGCGAGCAAGCATTTTAGCTAGGTAGCCTAGGACAACAAAAACTTAAAGCGTGTACTGTATGACAGTCATAGACCGTTTTAGCAACATGAAAGAGAGGAGGATGGCATTGGCGTTTCTCTACAAGTAGGGTGAGTCAACATGTTTTTTTTTACTTATGCACATACACACACACACACACACACACACACACACACACACAAATCAGTACCATGGACAGCCACATGATATTTAGCTTATGTTGATTGGACTAAATTGTTTTTGCAATCTTTTAGTTGTCCCTGTATTAGACTCAGCATAGGTGATTTGATGATGTTGAAACGTTGAATTTGAAATGGTGCTGGAATAGTGGAGGCAGCTCCTCTTTTCTTTGCAACTACTCTCCGGTGTTCTAAATCAATAGTTGTTTAGTAGTTCCGAAAATGTCGGAAACATTAACTTGATTGACCATGCAACTGTTTGTTACATGCAATATGCTTTGTGGACCACCAGAAAGATGTTTCTCTCCGGTTTTGTTATGAAACAAAAGGTATGGTTGAATTTATACTGCCACTGTGTCTTCTTATTGTCTCGGCCTTAGGCCCACGATGGCAAGGCATATGAACTAACAGGTTATAGAGCAAACAACGCCATTATCACAACACATAGGTTGTAATATGTTTTTGTTTTTTTCTGGCCAGTAATTTTATCCACGCACCGCTACTGGCTGAATCCCAATTAAACAACAAACAATATACACTACCAGTCAAAAGTTTGGACACACCTACTCATTCAAGGGTTTTTCTTTCTTTTTACTATTTTTTAAATTGTAGAATAATAATGAAGACATCAAAACTATGAAATAACACATACGGAATCATGTAGTAACCAAAAAAGTGTTAAACAAATCAAAATATATTTTATATTTGAGATTCTTCAAAGTAGCCACCCTTTGCCTTGATGACAGCTTTGCACACTCTTGGCATTCTCTCAACCAGCTTCACCTGGAATGCTTTTCCAACAGTCTTGAAGGAGTTCCCACATATGCTGAGCACTTGTTGGCTGCTTTTCCTTCACTCTGTGGTTCGACTCATCCCAAACCATCTCAAATGGGTTGAGGTCGGGGGATTGTGAAGGCCACGTCATCTGATGCAGCACTCCATCACTCTCTTTCTTGGTAAATAGCCCTTACACAGCCTGGAGGTGTGTTGGGTCATTATCCTGATGAAAAACAAAATGATAGTCCCACTAAGCCCAAAACAAATGGGATGGCGTATCGATGCAGAATGCTATTGTAGCCATGCTGGTTAAGTGTGCCTTGAATTCTAAATAAATCACAGACAGTGTCACCAGCAAAGCACTCCCACACAATAACACCTCCTTCTCCATGCTTTACGGTGGGAAATACACATGCGTTCACCCACACCGCGTCTCACAAAGACACGACTCCAGACCAAAGGACTAATGTCCATTGCTCGTGTTTCTTGGCCCAAGCAGGTCTCTTCTTATTATATTATGTGGTCCTCTGTAGCTCAGCTGGTAGAGCACGGCGCTTGTAACGCCAAGGTAGTGGGTTCGATCCCCGGGACCACCCATACACAAAAAAAATGTATGCACGCATGACTGTAAGTCGCTTTGGATAAAAGCGTCTGCTAAATGGCATATTATTATATTATTATTATTGGTGTCCTTTAGTAGTGGTTTCTTTTCAGCAATTTGACCATGAAGGCCTGATTCACACAGTCCCCTCTGAACAGTTGATGTTGAGATGTGTCTGTTATTTATTTGGGCTGCATTTCTGAGGCTGGTAACTCTAATGAACTTATCCTCTGCAGCAGAGGTAACTCTGGGTCTTCCATTCCTGTGGCAGTCCTCATGAGAGCCAGTTTCATCATAGTGCTTGATGGTTTTTGTGACTGCACTTGAAGAAACGTTCAAAGTTCTTGAAATGTTCCAGATTGACTGACCTTCATGTCTTAAAGTAATGATGGACTGTTGTTTCTCTTTGCTTATTTGAGCTGTTCTTGCCATAATATGGACTTTTACCAAATAGGGCTGTCTTCTGTATACCCCCCCTACCTTGTCACAACACAACTGATTGGCTCAAATGCATTAAGAAGGAAATAAATTCCAAAAATTATTTTTTATGAAGGTACACCTGTTAATTGAAATGCATTCCAGGTGACTACCTCATGAAGCTGGTTAAGATAATGCCAAGAGTGTGAAAAGGTGTCATCAAGGCAAAGGGTGGCTATTTGAAGAATCTCAAATATAAAATATATTTTGATTTGTTTAACACTTTTTTGGTTACTAGATGATTCCATATGTGTTATTTCATATCCCTTGTCTTATTCCACATTTTGTTGTTACAGCTTGAATTCAAAATGTATTTAAAATATTTTTTTCTCACCCATCTACTTATAATTCCCCATAATGACAAAGTGAAAATATGTTTCTGTATTTCATTTTCAATAAATGTGCAAAACTTTATAAAAATAAATATCAAATTTACATAAGTATTCACACCCCTGAGTCAATACTTTGTGGAGTAACTACACGTGCATCAAAGCTGGGACCGAGAGAATGAAAAACAGCTTTTATCTCAAGGCCATCAGACTGTTAAATAGCCATCACTAGCACATTAGAGGCTGCTGCTGCCTATTGAAATCACTGGCCACTTTAAGTAAATGAACCAGGTTTTCCTCTAGGATTCTGCCTGTGCTTGGCTCAATTCTGTTTCTATTTTATCATGAAAAACTCCCCAGTCCTTAACGATTACAAGCATACCCATAACATGATGCAGCCACCACTATGCTTGAAAATATGGAGAGTGGTACTCAGTAATGTGTTGTATTGGATTTGCCCCAAACTTTGTATTCTTGACAAAAAGTTAATGGCTTTGCCACCATTTTACAGTGCCTTGTTGCAAACAGGATGCATGTTTTGGAATATTTGTATTCTGTACAGGCTTCCTTCTTTTCACTCTGTCATTTAGGTTAGTATTGGGTATCTACAATGTTGTTGATCCATCCTCAGTTTTCTCTTATCACAGCCATTAAACTCTGTAACTGTTTTAGTCACCATTTGCCTCATGGTGAAATCCCTGAGCGGTTTCCTTCCACTCCGGCAAGGAAGACTGGGTGTATTGTTACACCATCCAAAGTGTAATTAATAACTTCACCATGCTCAAAGGGATATTCAATATCATTTTTTATTTTTATTTTTACACATCTACCAATATGTGCCCTTCTTTGCGAGGCATTGGAAAATCTCCCTGGTCTTTGTGGATGAATCTGTGTTTGAAATTCACTCCTTGACTGAGGGACCTTACAGATAATTGTATGTGTGGAGTACAGAGATGAAGTAGTCATTCAAAAATCATGTTAAATACTAATATTGCACACAGAGTGAGTCCATGCAACTTATTATGTGACTTGTTAAGCAAATTCTTACTCCTGAACTTATTTAGACTTGCCATAACAAAGGGGTTGAATACTTACTGACTGAAGAAATTTCAGCAATTTTTTTTATTTATTAATTAGTAAAAATATCAAAAAACATATTTCCACTGTGACATTATGGTGTATTGTGTGTAGGCCAGTGAAAAAAATATCTAAATGTAATTCATTTTAAATTCAGGCTGTAACACAACAAAATGTGGAAAAGTGAAGGGGTGTGAATACTTTCTGAAGGCACTGTATGTGTAACTAATGTGTAATATTAGTACTACCATGAATAGGTTACCAAGGTTACCCTAAAAGGCAAGGCTCAGTGAAAGGAAAGGGGATACCTAGTCAGTTGCACAACTGAATGCATTCAACCAAAATGTGTGTCTTCCACATTTAACCCAACCCCTCTGAATCATTCCTAATGTAAAATTCCTAATGTAAGCCTACACATTCCTGCTGTATTCTATGTAGCTATTGATACTTTTCTACTCATATCCTGAAATGATAAAGGGCACCTTGTAGGCTAACCTTAAACTGAAAACAGTGTTTTTTTTTTTGCTGGCAGCAAATATTATTTTAGACCTAGTCTAATGTCAGTTAACCCAGAACTAAAGTCTTGCGTAATTGGTCAGATGCTTGATTAAGTTCTGCAGTCTGTCCATTCAATATTAGACCTAGCTTTGCTCTGTTTATTTCCAAGCTAGTTATGTGCTTCACTGTAGTGTTGTCATGATGCCAAAAATGTACTAACGACATGATACCAGGCCAGGTATGAAGATTCCGAGTAGTATCGTAATACTACCGGGGGAAAAATATGTGGCCTAGCATCCTGTTCGCCCTACGACCTGGGATTAGATTAAATTGTTCAATGACATTGTTTGTGAAATTATATAAAATGCTCGCAAATCCCGATAGAAAGAAAAAAACTGATGGAGGAATATATGTGCATGAAGAGCGGACAGAGAAGCAGGTGATTGAGGGCTGGTAGGGGACGTGGCTGGCTGATTACAGCTGCCACACATGATATGCCATGAAAGTGAAGTGGATATTATTGGACCTGCGCATACAATAAACTAAAGGCTGTTGCTTAAATTCAACTGAATTTATAAACAAAACTGACTTTATAAACATTTTATAACAGAAGCCAGCAAGTTCTTTAGATCGGCAGGGCTGAAATATTCGGTAGTATCATATGTAACGGTACTATGGTATTCTAAAATGTTGGTATCATAAGTATCATGACGTTTTGGTACTGTGATATTACCATGATACCGGTATACCATGCAACACTACTTCATTGTCCAGCTTTGTTCCTCCCTTGTGAAATAAATAAACCTCAGTAATCTACCTCAAATCCATTACAAACCTTGTCATCAAAATATTTATTTTTACACAATATTTGCTTAGCAAAAACAGACTACCATAATAATGTGGCAATAAGCAACATTTCGGCAAACACAATTTCAAAACACATCCTGCTAAATTCATATAGATACTTCCCCCTAACCGCAGGGGTTCCAGGATTATTTCCAGCAACATCGGAGACTGACGGTTGTGCTCCAGTTCTCCCTGTCAGAATAAGCAACAAAGCATATCAACTCCTGTAGAAATGGCACTATGTTTATTCTGAGTAACCTAATTTATGTTCCTTTAACTCCGCCTTCTAGTGAGTTTATACAAACTGTCATCTTCTATTTTTACTAATGCTCTCAGCTGTAAGGATATTTCATTTGGCGACTTTGGGTCTTTGAGCATCATGCTATACTGTTTAAATGTCAGCCACCAGTGCTGGCTAGAACCCTGCACAGGCCACCAAAGCACTGCCACACTTTCTTTACTGATTTCTCTGAACTATTGTCTATTGTCCTCGAGTACAATGATAAAATCATTGTGTTGGGCAATTTTAATATTCATATTGAATGTATGAATCTTTTGAGCTTTATGGATTTTATCCAACATGTTACTGGGCCCACCCATAACCACGGCCATACTCTGGACCTGGTTATTACCAAAGGGCTTTCTATTTACATATCCTCTATTGTTGATGTTGCTTTATCTGATCACCACTGTGTATTTTTTACTACCTTGTTGCCCATAGCACAGGATAATACTGAACACATTATTAAAAAATGCTATCTTACCTCTGAAGTTGCTACATATTTTATTGAGTGTATGAACAATACTGCACCATCTATTCTGCCTTTCTCTTGTGATGATTTAGTTGATAACTTTAATAGCAAATTAAGGGCAACCATTGATGCCATAGCTCCAGTAAAGTTGAAAAGGCCACATCCAAACAGAGAGCCCCTTGGATGAGAGTTTTCTAACTTGATCAATATTAATCAGAATAATTAGAGAGAGCTCTTCTCGACCATTGATGGCCTGATAAATCCTAACCCCTCAAACCTATGTGAACTTTCCTCCATATCTAAATGTGATGAGTTTGCGGCATATTTCAGAGATAAGATAACCAACATTAGGCTGGGAATCAGTCAACCAAGACCTAATGAGAAGTTTGATGATTTGTGACCTAGCCTACCACGCAAAGGCACTATGGATTTATTTTCCCTGGTTGACACAGACATGCTCAGGAAAGTGATATCACAACTTAAGCCTTCTAGATCCTATCCCCAACACCTTCTTCAAAACAGTTTTTAATTGCATATCTGAAGAAGTGCAAGCTATTGTTAATCACTCCCTGTTCACAGGCACTTTCCCGACCACTAAAAACTGCTATGGTGAAACCCCTTCTAAAGAGTAATCTAGATTCTTCAGCTCTTAGCAATTTTTGGTCAATCTCCAAACTTCTTAAGCAAAGTTCTGGAGAAATTATATTTTAAGTGTCAACTGTATTTAAAAAAAGAAATCCAATCTGGTTTTTGTGCCCACCACAGCACAGAGACAGCCTTAGTTATAGTGGTAGCTGATCTTAGAGCTAACACAGATACCAAACAGCTCTCTGTCCTTGTGCTGTATTTGACACTGTTGACCATGATGTCCTTCTGGACAGACTGGAGAGGTGGGCTGGCCTCTCCGGTCCAGTTCTAAATTGGTTTAGGACCTATTTAACCAGTCAAGTGTTTTTCACATATCACATGTGGCGTTCCACAAGGTTCGATTGTGGGTTCAGCACTGTTCAGTTTCTATAAAGTGAGGGAAAAAAGTATTTGATCTCCTGCTGATTTTGAATGTTTGCCCACTGACAAAGAAATGATCAGTCTATAATTTTAATAGTAGGATTATTTAAACAGTGAGAGACAGAATAACAACAAAACAATCCAGAAAAACGCATGTCAAAAATGTTATATTGATTTGCATTTTAATGAGGGAAATAAGTATTTGACCCCCTCTCAATCAGAAAGATTTCTGGCTCCCAGGTGTCTTTTATACAGGTAACGAGCTGAGATTAGGAGCACACTCTTAAAGGGAGTGTTCCTAATCTCAGTTTGTTACCTGTATAAAAGACACCTGTCCACAGAAGCAATCAATCAATCAGATTCCAAACTCTCCACCATGGCCAAGACCAAAGAGCTCTTCAAGGATGTCAGGGACAAGATTGTAGACCTACACAAGGCTGGAATGGGCTACAAGACCATCGCCAAGCAGCTTGGTGAGAAGGTGACAACAGTTGGTGTGATTATTCGCAAATGGAAGAAACACAAAAAGAACTGTCAATCTCCCTCGGCCTGGGGCTCCATGCAAGATCTCACCTCGTGGAGTTGCAATGATCATGAGAACGGTGAGGAATCAGCCCAGAACTACACGGGAGGATCTTGTCAATGATCTCAAGGCAGCTGGGACCATAGTCACCAAGAAAACAATTGGTAACACACTACGCCGTGAAGGACTGAAATCCTGCAGCGCCCGCAAGGTCCCCCTGCTCAAGAAAGCACATATACAGGCCCGTCTGAAGTTTGCCAATGAACATCTGAATGATTCAGAGGAGAACTGGGTGAAAGTGTTGTGGTCAGATGAGACCAAAATCGAGCTCTTTGGCATCAACTCAACTCGCCGTGTTTGGAGGAGGAGGAATGCTGCCTATGACCCCAAGAACACCATCCCCACCATCAAACATGGAGGTGCAAAGGGACGATGGACGGGGCCATGTACCGTAAAATCTTGGGTGAGAACCTCCTTCCCTCAGCCAGGGCATTGAAAATGGGTCGTGGATGGGTATTCCAGCATGACAATGACCCAAAACACACAGCCAAGGCAACAAAGGAGTGGCTCAAGAAGAAGCACATTAAGGTCCTGGAGTGGCCTAGCCAGTCTCCAGACCTTAATCCCATAGAAAATCTGTGGAGGGAGCTGAAGGTTCGAGTTGCCAAACGTCAGCCTCGAAACGTTAATGACTTGGAGAAGATCTGCAAAGAGGAGTGGAACAAAATCCCTCCTGAGATGTGTGCAAACCTGGTGGCCAACTACAAGAAACGTCTGACCTCTGTGATTGCCAACAAGGCTTTTGCCACCAAGTACTAAGTCTTGTTTTGCAGAGGGTATTTCCCTCATTAAAATGCAAATCAATTTAAAACATTTTTGACATGCGTTTTTCTGGATTTATTTGTTGTTATTCTGTCTCGCACTGTTCAAATAAACCTACCATTAAAATTATAGACTGATCATGTCTTTGTCAGTGGGCAAACATACAAAATCAGCAGGGGATCAAATATTTTTTTCCCTCACTGTACGTCATCCTTTGGCAGCGTTATCAGAAAACACAGCATTGATTTTCAATGCTACACAGACGATACACAACTTTACATTTCTGTGTTACCAGAGGATTTTAGCTCCACTGATAAATTAGACTATATTAGTGATTTAAATACTTGGATGGCTCAACTTTCTCCAGCTAAATCAAGACAAGAACGAGGTACTTATTGTTGGAGCCAAATTCACGGGCAATAAAGATAAAACGGCAGGTAAAAAATCTAGGTGTTATTTTAGATTCTGAACTAAATGTAGAATCACACATTAGGAATGTGACCAAAATAGCTTTTTACCACCTGAGGAACATTGCCATGGTGCGGCCGTTTCGCTCTCAGGCTGATACAGAGAGACTCATCCATGCTTTCATTACAAGCAGGCTTGACTACTGTAATACATACAGAATGCTACAGCACAGGTACTGACCAAGACCAGACGGAGAGCACACATTACACCGGTTTTAAGGTCTCTGCACTGGCTGCCTGTGGGTTTTTGAATTAATTTTAAGATTATTCTATTGGTTTTTAAATCAATCCACGATTGTGCACCCCAATACATGTCAGACATGCTTTTAAGTTGTGTACCCAGTAGGTCCCTCAGGTCCTCTGGCACTGGCCTTTTAACTATCCCAAAGCCTAGGACCAAGAGGCATGGAGAGACAGCCTTTAGTTATTATGCCCACAGCCTCTGGAATAGCCTGCCAGAGAACCTGAGGGGGGCCGAAACTGTGGACATATTTAAAAGAGATCTTAAAACACACCTTTTTAGCTTTGCTTTTCATCAGGGTGTTTTTTAGTCGTTCAGTTTTTGTTATTCTTTTGTTTTTATCCTCTTATTTTTGTTTTGTAATAACAATTTCCATTATTTTCATATTATTATTATTTTTAAGCACATTGCATTGCATTGCATGTCTGAAATGTGCTGTATAAATAAAGCTTAACTCGATTTGATTTGATGCACTATGCAGAAATCGCTCCGCCATTTCCTGGTTGCTAAAATTATAATAGTTTGCCTAATTTCAGTTTGTGGTACAAAACAAGCAACTATAGTTTAGAGAATCATTGTACCATCTAAACCTCTGTGAAATATATTTTCCATAACCAAAAATATTGTTTTTTCAGCTGTTTGAAGCTAGTCTACAAAACCGAAAGTAAAAGACACAAAAACAAAACTTAAGACCTGGAAGCATAGAAAATGCGCACACAGAACATATATACCGCTTCTTGCTTTCAATAATGACAGATAGTTACATATTGCAACTTTAAGTTTGAACAGAGGAGCTTCCTTAGTAACCTACAATGGTGTCAACAAATTGACAAATTGTGACAAATAAAGAAGGTATTTGTCACGGATTCTGCCAAGACTGCCCTTCCTTCTGGCACGGGCAGGCTTCGGCGTTCGTCGTCACCGGAGTATTAGCTGCTGCCGATCTATGTTTTATGTTTCTATGTTAATCTGGTTGTTGTCTAGTGTTGCACACCTGTTTCCCATTATGTATTATGTCCTTCCCTATTTAACCTGTTCGCTCCCACTGTGTGTTGTGCGTGTTTGTTAATTGTTACGAGTGTCGTTTGTGAGCGGGTTGCGCCTCCCTGTGTTGGAGGTTTTGCTTGTTTCTTTACTATACAGTAAAGTAGATTTTCATTTCATTCTGTGTCCTGCGCTTGACTCTGGCCTACCGCATTCCACAGACATTCATGACAGTATTGTTCATTACACAGTAAGATATATACAAATATATGACAGAGATCATTCCCTGGCCATCAACAGGTTTAAACCTAGTGAAGAATAGTTGGAAGGAGCACACCGATGACAAAACACATCTGAAACATCACAGACAAAGCTTCAATGTGAGCTGCACTTTTGCATCACTACCAGACTGTCAAATTAACCAGATATGACACAGGAGGACCGATGCACATCAGTTCCATTGCTACAATGACATTAACTTTCTGCAGTCATGCAGAATGAGACTGTTTCAGGCCAAGGGGAACAGCCCCCTTGCATAATTATTTGTGTACAGTATTGTTCTGGTTCAATTACCCATACCCACTCAATTAAACAAATGCCATCCTTTCTGTGTCAGCATACAAATGCAATTATCTCTGTTAGAAGAGTTAAACAGAGCTGCCAAAAGACATGGGACACATGGGGAAGTGTGTGTTCTGAATAAAGTGTCAAGTAATTGAAGACTTGTTACCACAAAGTGAGAGCACATGATGCTTGCACACTCCCCCTGCCCTTTCTGAACAAGTTAATGCATAAAAAATGTGGCTAGTATGATGTTAGTGTTCTTGATGTAAGACAAAGATACAGTGTTTTGTTAATGAATTTCATCCCCCAAGGTTTGCAGTGTTATACAACACAGTAAATATTGGAAATTGGGTTTAAATCTGTCTAAATCCATTATAATGACATAAAGAAAAGAGAAGTGTAAAAAAAGACGACAGAATTCGCAGGTACAAGACGTTCCAGATGGCAAACTGTACAATGAACAAAACACAAAACTGGGTCTCCCAACAGGACAGAACATGAATGCATTGCAACAGCGTATTACATAATCATCCATTTCCATAATCAACATGAGTTATTGAGAACACTCTCCCGTTCACAGTCACATACTTGACAAGTTAGTACTTTGGCAGCACTCCAAAAACAACTAGAATTTGATTTGTCAATCACCACTTCTAATAAGCATTCTACTGTCAAAGCTAACACAATGGTAACTATGTCCTCTGGTGATTTTGGAAAATGTTCGGGTGAGGCCTGAAAAATAACACCTGCGTATAAGAGGAACTAAGTTGTGCATATATCTCTAGACACAGAGCAGACATGTTATTCTGTATGGAACCCTGGCACCGCAACACACCACATACCGTCTCCACGACAACAGTAGTTCTTTCAGCCAAACACCACGGCCCACTCCCTCTCTGAACAGTGGACTACACTTCAGCACAGAACAAAGAACACTTCACATTTACCAAACAATTATTGGGCTGCTATCAGCACACATGTATGTGTGATTAAACTCATGTCTTTGGTTATTTTCAGATGCACCTTTTATGAGCAGCAAAAAGAACTTGAGTAAACATTTAATAAGAAGTGGCTTGTAACTCGGCCCATTACAAAACCACATCTGGAATGTGGCTAAGTCAGGGAGAATTCCAATACAACTAGCTAATAATGGAATGCATTACTACAAGATTGTTCAAAGAAGGCCTAATTTTCCAAAGCAAAGAGCACACGTTTTGGTATCAAAGCTGAAGTCTGGCACCCAGCCATTATTTGACTAATGAACACAGTCGATACCCAGCACACAACATTTCCTCTCAGAGGATATCTCTGTGTTCCACTGACGACAACAGTGACCTGCTGGTTTGTTGTTGTTTTCCTCCCTCCACCTCAGATCTTGGATCAGCAGAGGTGGATTACATGTAGAATTTTCACATCATTGTAGCAATATGAATCAAGAGGGACTTTGGGCAAATGGAGCAGTGTCAGAATCAGTGTTTTTGTGCATGTTATCAGCTCACTACAGATTGCTACCTGCGCCCACTTCCTGTCTCTCAGCCAGGAAACCAATGACTTGGCCTGGACACACTACTACAGCCAACCTGCACACTGAGCCCACTGTCACAGCCCTCAGCACACACACGTCAACAGAAAACCCTGGCCAGACCATGTGTTACACTAACATACCATTAAACTAGTACACTAGCATGACCACTACATGTTTAAGGAACATTAGCTGTTCACATGCCTCAACGTTAACACATTTCTGCCAGAAATAGTTTATTTGAATAGTGCAATGGATGGCAGACGTGCTAATAGAACTTGAGAATATATCAACAAGATCCAAACGTGAAGTCAAATTCTGTTTTAAGTAGCCTTAATCCAAAGAGATCTATTTTGGTTGTGTCCTCGATGTGTCCTCTTTACACATTTCCATCGGTTCAAATCACACTAGCAGATTTCAATGTATTTCTTTTGATTGTGAGCAACTATACACCAACATTAACAAATATGAGAAAAGAAAACCGGTAAAGAGATAATAATATAGCATTAGAAATAAAAAATAACTTACACACGTTCTTCTTCATAAGCACTTCAGCACACAATGCAGAAGCAGAGTGAGGAAGTGGTAAAGGGTTCAGAAAACCTTGACATGAAACTCAACACAGGAACTTGATCAGCCAATCACTTTCGCCAAACACAGCAAAGTTACATTTTGAATACATGTCGTGCAAAGAGCAATGTCTATGACCCACGTCACAATTCGCTTTGTGATTTTGGCCTACTTTTGAGGAACAATTCAAAACATCAGAGGAGTCAAAAGATCTTGAACCTTTCAACACACATTATAAAGAAAAAACAATATCATACAATCTTTCGACAGTGAAACATAAATGCAGCGGGAACACAATCAAGTTATATCTTTATGGCTGAACAAGAAGCCTGCTTCCTCCAGGACGCTAGTAAATCTGCCTGTGTTCACCATTAGACTTAGTCTAAGTGCACTTCTCAAACCATAGGTTTAGGTTGCTTGTTAAACACCATCTTGATGGGTGTTTTGTGTGACCATCTGTCAGTGTTAGTCTACATTTTATGAAGTTTCTGGACAGGCCCATTGTCTCTATTCCAGCTTCCACAATCTCCTCCCGGTCCGATCATGGTCATCACGGAAGCTTTGAGCTCCACCTTCAAGTTGAACCAGAGGCCAACTAAACTTCTGCAATGGATCTCTCCAGCTCTTACTGCCCTCTCTTTCCCCAAGACAAGATAAGATCATTTAGGTGCAGTTTTGGGAAGTTCAGTGTGAAACTCAGAGGAAGCTGAAAGTTGGTAGTAGTGTCTTTCTACACAGTAAGTGTTCCTTAGTCAGCAGTTATAATATGTTCAGTGTGTTCATGTCCGCCCTGTCAGTGTGGCTGTGTTGCCCAACTTCATGCATCAACAATGGTCTCATACACAGTTGAATACATCTCAGCGAGAGAGTTATGAATGTATCAATGTTATCCTAAAGTGTAAGATTGAATCCCAACCTTCACAGAAGTGAGTTTCAAAAATATTGAATATAAATGTACAGTACCAGTCAAAAGTTTGGACACACCTACTCATTCAAGGTATTTATTATTTAAAACTATTTTCTACATTATAGAATAATAGTGAAGACGTCAAACTGTGAAATAACACATATGGAATCATGTAGTAAGCAAAAAAGTGTTAAACAAATCAAAATATATTTTATATTTGAGATTCTTCAAATAGCCACCCTTTGCCTTGTTGACAGCTTTTATCTATTCCTCCAGATGCCCTGAGAGGGAATAGGAGAGGAATCTAGCAAGCCAGTTAGAACAGGTTAGGAGCTGTTCTAAGATGCATTTTCATCGCTACTTATTGGTTTAGAGCATAGTTTCCCAAACTCATTCTTGCGGCCTCTCCTGGGTGCAAGTTTATTATTTGGCCCTAGCACTACAGAGCATATTCAAATAATCAACTCATCGTCAAGCTTTCATTATTTGAATCAGCTTTGCAGTGCTAAGGAAAAAACAAACAGTGCACCCCTGGGAGGCCCCAAGACCGAGTTTGGGAAATACTGGTTTAGAGTCATTTAGTTATATAGGCCTGTGTCGTAAAAATTATTTAAAGACAATTTTCCCAAGCAGTTGAGAAATTCTAATACAAAATCCATTACCGACTTACCATAAAAGATGCTCCAGATTAAAAGACAAACCTTGAGGAATAACTCCAAACAGCCACAAGGAATAAACTGAGGACAAAAACTAAATCCACTAACAACAAACAAAGACCACTTCATGTGAGAGTACCCAGACATGTGCATTTGGCACAAAGCAACTGTCAGCTGTTCAGACTGCCAAAACCTGCTGAAACTAACACTGTGGCTTATAAATCCTTAATTAGCAGTATGTACACTATGGAATTATGTAAATGATGCAATAGATTACACATTTCAATAAGGAATGCATATCATTCAGTTATTTTACCTCTCCTAATTTTAATAAGTATAGCAAATTTTAGTATAAAAGTATTATAGGTCAAACTGAAAATGTTCCAAAGTACAGCACTTTTTCTAAAAGCTGTATTTTTATGAGCACATCCATTTCACTTGACATTATTACAGTAACTGTGCCAAGATCATTGTGGCAAGATCATATTCAATCCTTTGAACAGGAAGATCAGAGGAGCCTCACACACACCTTGGACACAGAGGACAAATGAGAAATCCAATATGCTCCTGAAAATCTGTGTAAAAGCGAAGGAATACCAGAGGGATGACATAATGTAGTGGTTGGATTAGGTACTGTATGTTCCAGTGTTGTGAGATAGTCTGGCAGATGGCTAATCAATATATATTCATTATTGATGAGGCTGCTGCTTCATCTGCAGGAAGTTAGGAACCATTAACTCCTCATCTTACCTCCTGTTGTCACCCACCTCCGACCTTCCTCCATTAATATCACCATCACACCGCCTCACTGGGGACTGTTGGCTGACATTGAGCCGTCTGACCTACACCAACTAAATTAGAACAAAAGAGATTGTAATGTGTAAAACGCATCTCGATACGTTACCTTTATGCAAGTGGCTGGTCCTATTTTTTAAATTGCAGAATAGGTCAGCCTCTTTGGTTTAGGTTTGAAAATTAAAAATGTTGTTCCTAGGGAGATTTGATTGATTTGTTTCCATCTTCTTAAATGTTATACTGAACATAAATATAAATGCAACATGATAAGTGTTGGTCCGATATTTCATGAGCTGAAATAAAAGATCCCAGAAATGTTCTATATGCACAAAAAGCTTATTTCTCTCAAATGTTGTGCACATATTTGATTACATCCCTGTTAGTGAGCATTTCTGCTTTGCCAAGATAACCCATCCACCTGACATGTGTGGCATATCAAGAAGCGGATTAAACAGCATGATCATTACAGGTGCACCTTGTGCTGGGGACAATAAAAGGCCACTCTAAAATGTGCTGTTTTGTCACACAACACCACAGATTTACATTTTAGTCATTTAGCAGACGCTCTTATCCAGAGCGACTTACAGTTAGTGAGTGCATACATTTTCATACTGATGTCTCAAGTTTTGAGGGAGCGTACAATTGGCATGCTGACTGCAGGAATGTCCACCAGAGCTGTTGCCAGAGAATGTAATGTTAATTTCTCTACCATAAGCCAACTCCAACGTTGTTTTATTGAATTTGGCAGTACGTCCAACCTGCCTCACAACCGCTGACCACATGTAACCACATTTACATTTTTGTCATTTAGCAGACACTCTTATCCAGAGCGACTTACAGTAGTGAGTGCATACATTTTCATACTTTTTTAGTACTGGTCCCCCGTGGGAATCGAACCCACAACCCTGGCGTTGCAAGCACCATGCTCTAACAACTGAGCTACGGGACCACGCCAGCCCAGGACCTCCACATCCGGCTTCTTCACCTGCGGGATCGTCTGAGACCAGCCACCCGGACAGCTGATGAAACTGAGAAGTATTTCTGTCTGTAATAAACCTCTTTTGTGGGGAAAACCTCATTCTGATTGGGTGGGCCTGGCTCCCCAGTCATGTGAAATCCATAGATTAGGGCCTCATTTATTTCAATTGACTGATTTCCCTATATGAACTGTAACTCCGTAAAATCGTTTTAATTGTTGCATGTTGCATTTATATTTTTGTTCAGTATAGTTATAGAAATAGTGGGGTTGATATTGTTAGTGGCCTTGCCTGACCCAGCCAACAATCTTCTAGACTTCCTCTGATCCTATTAGCTGTTGCGGAGGAGCTTTCACGCAGCTTCCTTATGGAATGCCATCCACATAGTCATGACAACAGCCATGCTCCCTTTGGTGTGGTGCTTTCTGGCACTAGCTCAGAGGATGAAATCATTACATACCACATCATAATACACAGCCTTAGGCAAAAGTAGGGCCCAGTCAGTTATCACCCACATTGATTTGTGACTCAGATTTTTATGAGTTTGAATGAACATAACTTTTGCCTACAACAATATTGCGAGTTTTCATGGAGCGTAATATTGGCCATTCCATGATGAAAATGGGCCCTTGCAGCCTCATATGAACATCATATTTCAGTTTGACTACATCATATAACAGCATTATTTCAGATATTGTGACAAGACCAAATACTTTGTATAAGAGAGGTTTCATTTACAGAATTAACATAAGATTGGTTATATGGCATAATACGTGTTCAATAGCCAACAGCATGACATCAAGTCGATAGTGAAACTCATGATCAAACACTGATCTGCATATTTATACAAATTCTTGACAATACAACAACAAACACGCATGCACACACACAGTGAGAAGTCACAAATAATATTCAGTACATTACATCGTTTCAAACATCGTTTCACTGTTACATTTTAGCTTTTTTCCCCAACTCCTCATCCCAGTCTACACTCAGATCATCTTCATCAAAGTTGGAGGAGCTGAACATAGACAGGTCAGAAAAGAGGCCTTTAGAGCCCAGCTCAAAACACTTTCTCTTTTTAGAGTTAACAGCAGAATCTCCAGCAGGGTTCTGGCCCTTACTGTTAAATGTCTGGAAGTCTTTGTCTCCACTAACACTGGCCTCAGTCCTATCCTCTGTAGAGGCTTTAGCTTGCATCCCTGTCCTCTGCTGTATGCTGGCGATAGCTTGTGTCCCTGTGTCCTGCTGCCCTGCTTTAAGCTCTATGGAGGTGGTTACCTGAGCCCCTGATGTAGGAGTTGTTATTAGGGTTGTAACTTCCTGGTACTTTGTGGTTATGAAGGAGAACCTGGAGAGTTTGGCCAGGGTAGAGGCCGCCACAGTGGGCTTTGGGTGATCTGGCTGTAGTGGGGGAGGGTCTGTGAGGGTTGTTGATGTAGTTCTGTTCACACCTGGAGCCATTCTGCTCAGCAGCTGCTGGCGTTTCTGCTCTGTCCCACGATCCCCCCCATTACCACCTCCCTCTGCCCTGGGACCACTAACCTCTGGGCTCAGGTCACGTGATACCTCAGTGGGAAACTCTTTCTCCTCAGACTGAACCCTCAGCCTCATCTTCTTGGCAGCACTTCTGCCCTCTGCTGGCCTGTCTTGGTAACACTGTTTCTCACTCTTTGCCTTTTCTGTTCTCTCTTTCTCTCTCACTGAAGAAAGTGTGTTATGGTTCTCTCTGCTCTGTGTCTTTGCTTTGCTATGTGGATCACTATTCTCTGTGTGAATGTCTGAGCTGTCAGTATCTGGGCAGAGAGGTTTAGCGTGGGTCATCTTCTCTCTGGGTTTAAATGTGAACCCTGTGAACTTAGAGTGCAGTTCTTCTGCCCCCACAGTACCAGAGGGGTCCTGGTCTCCAGATGGGAGGTTACGAGGGACATTGTTCTTCTTTGAGTTGCGTTTCTTCCCTGCTACAGGTGTGCTGCAGGAGGACAGGAAGTCTGCGGAGAAGGCCTGCTCCAGATCTAGATGGTCTATGAGGTCTTTGCTGGTGCTGCCTTCTCCCACAGCTTCCTCTCCCTGCAGAGTCATCTCTCTGAGCCGTTTGCCTCGCAGCTTCTTGGACACCTTCTGTACCATAGAGCAGGATGTGTCTTCCACTGCTGCTGACGCTGTGCTTTTACTGCTCTCCTTACAGCTCTCTACCACCTCCTCCTCCGCAGTTATACTGGGTGTCTTATCGCACACAGGCGCTCTCCCACGCTCCTTGTGTGCAGCGCCGCTGTTGCCTGGCAACGACACAGCGGGGTGTTTTGGCAGGGTTTGGGCCTGCTTTGAGAAGGAGTTGTGGTTGTTATGTTTGGATGTTGTGATGGGTGAAGTGATGATCAGTAAGTTGGTATCTCCTCCCCCCACTGGGCCGGCCAGTGAGTGGAACCAGTCCAGTCCACTCTCTGTTGTGTCTGTTGTGATGTCAGAGCTCCCCGGACCTCTTGTCTGGGCGTTAGAGTTCTTCTCTATGTGATGATAACTGCTGCTCAGATCACTGTGCTGCTTTGCAGGCAGAGGAACACCTTTTTCTGTTCCATTAGGGGAGCCTGGCCCATTATTCTGCAGTCTAAAGAAAAAAACAATGACTCACGTTGTTGGGGGAGTTGTTACAAGTGAGATTTAGTTTGAAATGTTGCACTGTCTACACACAGTATTAGTATTCTGATGGTGTAGAAGACAATAAGTTAAAGAATGCATTACTTACAAGCAATATTTACTTTTTGTCCTGTTCTGCAAAGTTTTATCATCACAAACCTTGTTCATTAGTATAATGTCTCACCTTGAGAGCCTGTCCATCTCCTTGTAGAGGAGGTGAGGCAGCTGGAGTCCCTCCAGAACAATTTGACACTGTGTCTGGTACTGCTGACTGGGGTTGTCAGGGAATGACGTGTGAAGAGCATTCACATCTCCCAGGAGAGCGCCCCCCTACGGCAGGCACACACACACACACACACACACCTCACTGAATCTTCACCTTACATTTTGTATTATGTCATGTGTGTCAAGTCATGTGTATCGTGTGTCATGCTGAATGCATTACAATTTACATTCAATGTAACTGTAAAATGTTACATGTTATAAACTGGGTAGTTTGGGTCCTGAATTCTGATTGGCTGAAACAGCATTTCAGCTGTGTGTGTATGAGACAATATACCACGGGTATGATGCAAAAATACTTGTTTTCTGTTCTATTTATGTTGGTAACCTGTTTATAATATCCATAAGGAACCTCGGAGGTTTGTGTTATATGGCGAATATACCACGGCTAAGGGCTGTATTCACACACTGAGCTTCGTGTCGTGCCTAAGAACAGCCCATAGCCATGATATATTTAAGCAATAAGGCCTGAGGGGGTGTGGTATATGGCCAATATACCACGGCTAAGGACTGTTCTTATGCACGACGCGAAGCTGAGTGCCTGAATACAGCCCTTAGCCCGTGGTATATTCGCCATATACCACAAACCTCCGAGGTTCCTTACGGATATTATAAACAGGTTTCCAACATAAATAGAACAGAAAACAAGTATTTTTGGATCATATCCGTGGTATATTGTCTCATACACCTCTCAGCCAATCAGCATTCAGGACATTATAAACTGGGTGGTGCGAGCCCTGAATGCTGATTGACTGAAAGCTGTGGTATATTAGACCGCATACCATGGGTAAGACAAAATATTTATTTTTACTCTTCTAATTACGTTGGTAACCAGTTTATAATAGCAATAAGGCACCTCGGGGGTTTGTGGTATATATACACACACCACACCCCCTCGGGCCATATTGCTTAAATATACCACATCCCCTTGGGCCTTATTGCTTAATTATTATATTGACATTTTTTTTATTTTACCCCCTTTTTCTCCACAACTTTGATCTTGTCTCATCGCTGCAACTCCCCAACAGGCTCGGGAGGCGAAGGTCGAGTCATGCGTCCTCCGAAACATGACCCACCAAACCACACTTCTTAACACCCACCCGCTTAACCCGGAAGCCAGCCGCACCAATGTGTCGGCGAAAACACCGTTCAACTGACGACCGAGGTCAGCCTGTAACCGTCCCGCCACAAGGAGTCGCTAGAGCGCGATGAGCCAAGTAAAGCCCCCCCGGCCAAACCTTCGGCTAACCCGGACGACGCTGGTCAAGGCCGGCTGTGATACAGCCCCGATGCCGGGTCAGTAGTGACGCCTCTAGCACTGCGATATAGTGCCTTTGACTGCTGCGCCACTCGGGAGGCCTATTGCTTAATTATTTCATGTTAGAATGTAACAAAGTGTAGCTTCCTACCTGCATTGAGCACTCCATGACAGAGACAACAACAACAGCATCCTCCACAGTGACAGTGTCTCGAAACATCAACCTGGCGTGCGCTGCAAGGATCAGGACAAAGATCATGAGCTTCATGACCACATCATATCAACAACAACTATAGCATAAAACATTCACATAATAAATATGAGTTATAACACTTTCAGTAACTACTAAACTCCTTAGTAACTAAACTAAACCCAAAGGAATTCCGAAGGAAAGACATTAGATGTGTAATCTAAAATGTTGTCCCACCCTCTGCAAGGCGGCTGAGGCTCTCCAGCATGCGGATAGTAGTGCGGGCTGCGTTCCTGCTGTCGCTCTGCCTCTGCAGCTGGTAGTAGCGGGACAGGATGGAGTTGGCCTCCTCAGACACATGCGGCTGCAGCCCCTTGATCAGGCAGAAGTAGGCCTTCATCTTCTCCATGCTCCACAAAGACTCCTCCGACTGGCAGGGAGCTCCTGAAGGGCAGATGAAGGTATTTGGTATTTTATTAGGATCCCAATTAGCGGTTGCGATAGTAGTAGCTACTCTTCCTGGGGTCCACAGAAAACATTCAATAATACTGAACATTAATAGACAAGAACAGCTCAAGGACAGAACTACATACATTTAAAACATCACACATAGGCTACATATCAGTACATACACACAATATCTAGGTCAAATAGGGGAGAGGTGTTGTGCCGTGAGCTGTTGCTTTATCCGTTTTTTTTAAAACAGGTTTGCTGTTCAATTGAGCAATCTTTGATGGAAGGGAGTTCCCTGCAGTCATGGCTCTATATAACATTGTACGTTTTCTTAAATTTGTTCTGGATTTGGGGAATGTGAAAAGACCCCTGGTGGCATGTCTGCTGGGGTAAGTGTGTGTGTCAGTGCTGTGTGTAAATTGACTATGCAAACAATCTTGAATTTTCAACACATCAATGTTCTTTATAAAAAACAAGAAGTGATGCGGTCAGTCTCTCCTCTACTTTTAGCAAAGAGGGACTGGCATGCATAGTATTGATATTAGCCTTCTGATTACAGTGAAGAGCAAGATGTGGGGATGTATTTATTATTTACTAGACAGAAGAAAATGTACTGAAACAGGAAGGGACTACCTGAAATTGTCCAAAAAGAATTGTTTTTTGTTGCAAAACGTTTTGTCATAATGAATAGGACCCAGCCTTCCATAACCACAACTCTCTGAGTGATAGTTTTGATAATGACCTAGAGCACTATTTAATCTGGGGCGATGCCAGAGAGAATTTACATCATTGGCATTTTCATTCAACATAGCTCTCTTCCTTATACAAATACTGTGGGAATTATATTATGCAAATGATCAAGTGCTGGCTTTCAGGGGAGAGAGATTCTCTTTTCTAACAAAGAGCCTAGAGGAGATCTCAACTCTAATTTGCAGTGTAGCTTAACTCAGCAATATGATATCCCACTGATTCCTCAGATGACCTTTGTAATTGGTGGATATCTCAGGCGCTAAGAGCAAGATTACTATGCTCTACTTCTAGAGGACTGGTTTTCGTTTATCTGTTCTGTACTTCAACTGATCACATACAGTACCAGTCAAATGTTTGGACACACCTACTCAATTCCAGGGTTTTTCTTAATTTTTACTATTTTGTACATTGTAGAATAATAGTGATGCTGCCACCACCATGTTTCACCGTAGGGATGGTATTGGCCAGGTGATGAGCGGTGCCTGGTTTCCTCCAGACGTGACGCTTGGCATTCAGGCCAATCTTGGTTTCATCAGACCAGAGAATCTTGTTTCTCATGGTCTGAGAGTCCTTAAGGTGCCTTTTGGCAAACTCCAAGCGGGCTGGTACCTTTTACTGAGGAGTGACTTCCATCTTGTGACATCAAAACTATGAAATAACACATTTGGAATCATGTAGCAAACAAAAAAGGGTTAAACAAATCAAAATATACTTTATATTTTATATTCTTCAAATAGCCACCCTTTGCCTTGATGACAGCTTTGCACACTCTTGGCATTCTCTCAACCAGCTTCATGAAGTAGTCACCTGGAATGCATTTCAATTAACAGGTGTGCCTTCTTAAAAGTTAATGTGTGGAATTTCTTTCCTTCTTAATGTGTTTGAGCCAATCAGTTGGGTTGTGACAAGGTGTGTGTGTGTGTGTGTGTGTGTGTGTGTGGGGGGGTATACAAAAGATAGCCCTATTTGGTAAAAGACCAAGTCCATATTATGGCAAGAACAGCTCAAACAAGCAAAGAAAAATGACAATCCATCATTACTTTAAGACATGAAGGTCAGTCAATACGGAAAGTTTCTTCAAGTGCAGTCGCAAAAACCATCAAGCTCTATGATAAAACTGGCTCTCATGAGGACCGCCACAGGAATGGAAGACCCAGAGTTAACTCTGCTGCAGAGGATAAGTTCATTAGAGTTACCAGCCTCAGAAATTGCAGCCCAAATAAATGCTTCACAGAGTTCAAGTAACAGACACATCAACATCAACTGTTCAGAGGGGACTGTGTGAATCAGGCCTTCATAGTCGAATTGCTGCAAAGAAACCACTACTAAAGGACACCAATGAGAAGAAGAGACCTGCTTGGTCCAAGAAACATGAGCAATGGACATTAGACCGGTGGAAATTTGTCCTTTGGTCTGGAGTCCAAATTGGAGATTTTTGGTTCCAACCGCCGTGTCTTTGTGAGACGCGGTGTGGGTGAACGGATGATCTCCGCATGTGTATTTACCACCGTAAAGCATGGAGGATGAGGTGTTATGGTGTGGGGATGCTTTGCTGGTTACACTGTCTGTGATTTATTTAGAATTCAAGGCACACTTAACCAGCATGGCTACCACAGCATCCTGCAGCGATACGCCATCCCATATGGTTTGGGCTTAGTGGGACTATCATTTGTTTTTCAACAGGACAATGACCCAACACACCTCCAGGCTGTGTAAGGGCTATTTTACCAAGAAGGAGTGTGATGGAGTGCTGCATCAGATGACCTGGCCTCCACAATCCCCCGACCTCAACCCAATTGAGATGGTTTGGGATGAGTTGGACCGCAGAGTGAAGGAAAAGCAGCCAACAAGTGCTCAGCATATGTGAGAACTCCTTCAAGACTGTTGGAAAAGCATTCCAGGTGAAGCTGGTTGAGAGAACGCCAAAAGTGTGCAAAGCTGTCATCAAGGCAAAGGGTGGCTATCTCAATTATAACATATATTTTGATTTGTTTAACAATTTTCTGTTTACTACATGATTCCATATGTGTTATTTCATAGTTTTGATGTCTTCACTATTATTCTACAATGTAAAAAATTGTGAAAATAAAGAAAAACCCTTGAATGAGTAGGTGTGTCCAAACTTTTGACTGGTAGTGTATATAATATATGCCATTTAGCAGATGCTTTTATCCAAAGCGACATACAGATCAATTCACGTCATTACCACCTGTTTCTCCAGGGTATGGACCAGTTTCTATGATTATGAAGCCAAAACGCCGTGGTCTAAAAACTGGTGGATCTCAACACCCTAGCTCTTCAGTAGTAAGAGTGCACAGAGCCTGTTCTCTCGCTCTCTCTATAAGGACTCTGTATAAACACCTTTATTGTGCAGTATGAAGGAGGAGATGATACAGTCCCACTCAGGGTTCTTGGTGTCCAGTAGGACCAGGACCAGGTCAAAGCGGCTGAGCAGGGGGCTGGCCAGGGCCACGTTGACCGACACAGGCACGTTGGGGTCGTACTGGCCCTTAGGGTTGGTGGCAGCCAAGATGGTGGTCCTGGTGTTCAGTTTACACACCATGCTGGGTGGGACAGAGAGAAATAGACCCCACAAAGTCAATGAAGGAAATAGAAAGACATGCTTTATGCACGTCAGTCATTATGACCCTGCTTCAGCCCATAACAGAAGTGAGTGCAAGGTAAGATTTTTCCTTACCCTGCCTTGGCCACACTGATGGTTTGCTGCTCCATGGCTTCGTGGATGCTGGTGCGGTCGTGCTCTTTGATGCTGTTGAACTCGTCAATACAACACAGGCCTCCGTCAGACAGCACCAGTGCTCCTGCCTCTAGATGCCACTCCCCGGAGTCCTTCACTGCTGCCACCGTCAACCCTGACACACAACACACACTCCATTTTTGACTACTATAAGTGGTTATTTCAGTGATTCCTCTAAGCAAAGTTAACTGTATCTGATGAACCAGCAGAGGGCAGACAGACCAGCGGTAGTGGAGCCAATCCCAGCAGTGAGGACTGACCGGGGAGTGATCTTAGCAGCGTACTTCAGAAACTGAGACTTCCCTGTGCCTGGGTCTCCCACCAGCAGAAGATGAGACTCGCCTAAATCAGAAACAAATTACAAATCTAGAATCAGATATTAACATGGGACACCAATAGAGTTGCAGTATGTGAGGTATGTAAGAGAAATTGGCCCACATTTGGAACAAGGATACATACCTCTTACCTTAGTTCCAGAAGGATCTATTCTTTGCACCCCACCTGCTAACACCATAGCAACAGCTAACTTCACTACATACATTCCAAACACTTGTGGGCACAGGCTCATGAGAATCTGGTTCCTGCCTTCAGAGAGAACATGGAAAAAGAACACCAATCAAATTCCATAAACATTTCATGTCCATCTTATCTCATATAGTATTTAACATGTAATAATGACCATTAAATTAATTGAAAAGTTGTATCTAAATCTATATGGCAACAGTTTTAATTATGGGGATTGAGGAAGTATTACAGTTTAGGTATTATGTACCAGTTATAGGGTCATGTTTGTAATTGTCCCAGAACTCCTCAAACTCCTTCTGCATGTCCTCCAAGACCAAAGCTGCCATGGTCTGCTCATTGTTCACTTCAATGAAGTTGGCTTTCAACACCAGATCCAGTTCACAGCGTGCGTCCTCGTACAGGGGCTTCCATCGCTGACGAACTACTCCATACACTGTCACATCATCACCTGAAAAAATGTCATCACAAATGGTGATACAGTACCTTCAGAAAGTATTCCTACCCCTTGACTTATTCCACATTTAGTTGTTACAGCCTGAATTCTAAATGGATTCAATATATTTTTTATCACCCATCTACACACAATTCCCCATAATGACAAAGTGAAAACATGTACAGTGGGGAGAACAAGTATTTGATACACTGCCGATTTTGCAGGTTTTCCTACTTACAAAGCATGTAGAGGACTGTAATTTTTATCATAGGTACACTTCAACTGTGAGAGACGGAATCTAAAACAAAAATCCAGAAAATCACATTGTATGATTTTTAAGTAATTAATTTTCATTTTATTGCATGACATAAGTATTTGATCACCTACCAACCAGTAAGAATTCCGGCTCTCACAGACCTGTTAGTTTTTCTTTAAGAAGCCCTCCTGTTCTCCACTCATTACCTGTATTAACTGCACTTGTTTGAACTCGTTACCTGTATAAAAGACACCTGTCCACACACTCAATCAAACAGACTCCAACCTCTCCACAATGGCCAAGACCAGAGAGCTGTGTAAGGACATCAGGGATAAAATTGTAGACCTGCACAAGGCTGGGATGGGCTACAGGACAATAGGGCAAGCAGCTTGGTGAGAAGGCAACAACTGTTGGCGCAATTATTAGAAAATGGAAGAAGTTCAAGATGACGGTCAATCACCCTCGGTCTGGGGCTCCATGCAAGATCTCACCTCGTGGGGCATCAATGATCATGAGGAAGGTGAGGGATCAGCCCAGAACTACACGGCAGGACCTGGTCAATGACCTGAAGAGAGCTGGGACCACAGTCTCAAAGAAAACCATTAGTAACACACTACGCCGTCATGGATTAAAATCCTGCAGCGCATGCAAGGTCCCCCTGCTCAAGCCAGCGCATGTCCAGGCCCGTCTGAAGTTTGCCAATGACCATCTGGATGATCCAGAGGAGGAATGGGAGAAGGTCATGTGGTCTGATGAGACAAAAATAGAGCTTTTTGGTCTAAACTCCACTCGCCATGTTTGGAGGAAGAAGAAGGATGAGTACAACCCCAAGAACACCATCCCAACCGTGAAGCATGGAGGTGGAAACATCATTCTTTGGGGATGCTTTTCTGCAAAGGGGACAGGATGACTGCACCGTATTGAGGGGAGGATGGATGGGGCCATGTATCGCGAGATCTTGGCCAACAACCTCCTTCCCTCAGTAAGAGCATTGAAGATGGGTCATGGCTGGGTCTTCCAGCATGACAACGACCCGAAACACACAGCCAGGGCAACTAAGGAGTGGCTCCATAAGAAGCATCTCAAGGTCCTGGAGTGGCCTAGCCAGTCTCCAGACCTGAACCCAATAGAAAATCTTTGGAGGGAGCTGAAAGTCCGTATTGCCCAGCGACAGCCACGAAACCTGAAGGATCTGGAGAAGGTCTGTATGGAGGAGTGGGACAAAATCCCTGCTGCAGTGTGTGCAAACCTGGTCAAGACCTACAGGAAACGTATGATCTCTGTAATTGCAAACAAAGGTTTCTGTACCAAATATTAAGTTCTGCTTTTCTGATGTATCAAATACTTATGTCATGCAATAAAATGCAAATTAATTACTTAAAAATCATACAATGTGATTTTCTGGATTTTTGTTTTAGATTCTGTCTCTCACAGTTGAAGTGTACCTATGATAAAAATTACAGACCTCTACATGCTTTGTAAGTAGGAAAACCTGCAAAATCGGCAGTGTATCAAATACTTGTTCTCCCCACTGTATTTCAATTTTCTTAGCAAAAACAAAAAATACCGTATTACCTTATTTACATAAGTATTCAGACCCTTTGCTATGCGACTCGAAATTGAGCTCAGGTGCATCCTGTTTCCATTGATTATCCTTGAGATGTTTCTACAACTTAATTGAAGTCCACCTGTGGTAAATTCAATTGATTGGACATGATTTGGAAAGGCACACACCTGTCTATATAAGGTCCCACAGTTGACAGTGCATGTCAGAGCAAAAACCAAGCCATGAGGTCAAAGGAATTGTCCGTAGAGCTCCGAGACAGGATTGTGTCAAGGCACAGATCTGGGGAAGGGTACCAAAACATTTATGCAGCATTGAAGGTCCCTAAGAACACAGTGGCCTCCATCATTCTTAAATGGAAGAAGTTTGGAACCAACAAGGCTCTTCCTAGAGCTGGCCGCCCGGCCAAACTGAGCAATCGGGGGTGAAGGGCGTTGGTCAGGGAGGTGACCAAGAACCCGATGGTCACTCTGACAGAGCTCTAAAGTTCCTCTGATGGGAGAACCTTCCAGAAGGACAACCATCTCTGCAGCACTCCACCAATCAGGCCTTTATGGTAGAGTGGCCAGACGGAAGTCACTCCTCAGTAAAAGGCACATGACATCCCACTTGGTTTGCCAAAAGGCACCTAAAGGTCTCTCAGACCATGAGAAACAAGATTCTCTGGTCTGATGAAACCAAGATTGAACTCTTTGGCCTGAATGCCAAGCGTCACGTCTGGAGGAAACCTGGCACCATCCTTACAGTGAAGGATGGTGGTGGCAGCATCATACTGTGGGGATGTTTTTCAGCGGCAGGGACTGGGAGAGCCAGAGCCCGGACTTAAACCTGATCGAACATCTCTGGAGAGACCTGAAAATAGCTGTGCAGCAACGCTCCCCATCCAACCTGACAGAGCTTGAGAGGATCTGCAAAGAAGAACAGGAGAAACTCCCCAAATAAAGGTCTGCCAAGCTTGTAGCGTCATACCCAAGAAGACTCGAGGCTGTAATCGCTGCCAAACGTGCTTCAACAAAGTACTGAGTAAAGGGTCTGAATACTTATGTAAATGTAATAGTTCCGTTTTTATATTTTTATAAATTAGCAAACATTTCTAAAAACCTGTTTATGCTTTGTCATTATGGGGTATTGTTTAATCAATTTTAGAATAAGTCTAATGTAACAAAATGTGGAAAAAGTCAAGGGGTCTGAATACTTTCCGAATGCACTGTATCCTAGAAACATACTAATCCCTTTAAAAACATTCCAATTCATCTACTGTGATTTCATCTTGGGTGAAAGACAATCATATGGTATTGTGATGTTATCACACAAAAAATTACACCACAATGTAACATCCGTACATCATACAGTATTATGAAATAATTGGTAATACATCACAATGTGGAATTCCAATACTCAGTGATGTCACAATCTACCTAACACAATGATGTCGCCCTCTGCAAAACAAATTTAAAAATGTAAAAATTCCCATAAAAAAGTATGACATTATCCTTTATGTAACAATCCCAACTGTGATGTAATTTCCAATACAAATGTCAACTGTGATATCATAGTGACAAGTGATGTCATAGTGACCAATGTTACCTGATTTACAGCTGTCTACCAGATCATCCTCCAGAATGACCACCATGGAACGAGGAATACTGCCCACAGACAGCCTCTGGGCCTGGGCACACAGAACAGCAGGGAAAGAGGGGCGCAGTTTGATCAAATATAGGCTTACAATGTGTTTTCAGATGTTATTCAACAGGGTTATACAATGTGTAGACTATAATTAAAACAAACAGTGCTAGAGCATCTTAACCCCCAGTCAGTGAGTCACCTGCTCCTGGATCTTAATCTCCTGGTAGTCCCTGCAGGCTGCCGGGGTGGAGCTGCCTGACAGGCACGTGAACTTGTTGGCGTTACAGAGGTCCTGGTTGGGGCAGCTGGTTGGGGGGACGAAGCTGTAGAACTGCTCAAAGTCAGCCTGCAGGGAGAACACGTGACGGCACTTAGAGCACATGTAATCCCTCTCGTACTCCAGGACCTTGGCCACACTGGTGCGGATGACCGTGCCCGTGACGGACAGGAAGTGACCAGCGTCCCGAGACTTGGGGATGTTCTCCCTGGTGAGCTCCGGACACACAGGAAGACCTGAGGCGTGATGACATACAGCAATGCAGAGGGAGGTTAGGGTTATGGACATCAAACAGACCAAGGAGCACTGGACTAGACATCAAAACAATGATCAGAATTGACAACACAACTGCACCATCTTTCTTGGAATGCAAAGTTCAGCATTCCCTGTCATGCTCAATATAAACCACCAGATGGGGCTCTCTACCCACTATTGTATTGAAGAGAGATGTATCGCTTGCATCTTGCACTGTGTTGCATGGGTCAAATTAAATAAGTGGGAGATCTTTAAAATAATGAAACATGCTTAACCTATTACATAGCCTTACTGTACATCTGTCAAGTAGCCTACAGTATTTTATTGGATAAAACTACCTAATGGAGAGAGCTCTAAGGGAGAAGCCTTCTTCTTTTGTAACAGGAAGCTTTAGGCCTAAGCAGTGACCACTGTGAATCCACAGCAGACTTGTGAAGTCTTTCTTCCTGATACATCTGTGGACTCGCAGACACGGTCAGTGTAACATTTTATCCCATGCAATACTCCAGCCCACCAATGTTATTTACATTTACATTACATTTTAGTCATTTAGCAGACGCTCTTATCCAGAGCAACTTAAAGTTAGTGAGTGCATACATTATTTATTAATTTTTCATACTGGCCCCCCGTGGGAATCGAAACCACAACCCTGGCGTTGCAAACGCCATGCTCTACCAACTGAGCTACATCCCTGCCGGCCATTCCCTCCCCTACTCTGGACGACGCTGGGCCAATTGTGCGCCGCCCCATGGGTCTCCCGGTCGCGGCCGGCTACGACAGAGCCTGGATTCAGTCAGCGTTCCAATTCATCCCAAAGGTCTTTGATGGAGTTGAGGTCAGGGCTTTGTGCAGGCCAGTCAAGTTCTTCCACATCGATCTCGACAAACCATTTCTGTATGGACCTCACTTTGTGCACGGGGGCATTGTCATGCGGAAACAGGAAAGGGCCTTCCCCAAACTGTTGGCACAAAGTTGGAAGCACAGAATAATCTAGAATGTAATTGTATGCTGTAGCGTTAAGATTTCCCTTCACTGGAACTAAGGCGCCTAGCCCAAACCATGAAAAACAACCCCAGACAATTATTCCTCCTCCACCAAACTTTACAGTTGGCACTATGCATTGGGGCAGGTAGCGTTCTCCTGGCATCTGCCAAATCCAGATTAGTCTGTCGGACTGCCAGATGATGAAGCGTGATTCGTTACTCCAGAGAACACGTTTCCACTGCTCCAGAGTCCAATGACGGCGAGCTTTACACCACTCCAGCCGACGCTTGGCATTGTGAATGGTGATCTTAGGCTTGTGTATGGCTGTTCGGCCATGGAAACCCATTTCATGAAGCTCACGACTAACAGTTATTGTGCTGACGTTGCTTCCAGAGGCAGTTTGGAACTCGGTAGTGAGTGTTGCAACTGAGGACATATGATTTTTATGCGCTACGCCAGGGGTGTCAAACTAATTTTAGCTCAGGGGCCACATGGAGGAAAATCTATTCCCAAGTGGGCCGGACCGGAAAAATCATGGTATATATATATAACTTAAAAACAACAACTTCAGATTGTTTTCTTTGTTTTAATACGATCAACATACAACATAAAGCTGGAGCCTGAGGACAGTGTGTCCAAAATAGTACAAGCACAACATCACTATTAATCATAAAACACGTCAAGTTTATTTGAAAATTCTAAAGAAAAAGAACATACAAACACACAATGCCTCAGTGATTAACAGAACTGTTTCACAGATCACAGAACTATATCAGGGTGTCATTTCTCAGGCAGAAATGTAGATAAAAATAATGAAATCCTGTTCCCCAAACAAGTGCAAGAACCACAGAGTCAAGAACAGGTTAAATATACAAATAAAATAAAATCAATTAAAAACAATAGCACATCAACATAAAAACATATAAACATAAATCTGAAAGCGTTGCTCAAACTCCCGTAACAGTCCCGTTATTTTATCTTTGAACCGCTTCATGTCTGCCACATGTTGGGTCGCGCACACATTTTTCAGACAGGGGAAGTGAGCTGCATCACCACCGGCAAGTTGCGTCTCCCACAATGACAGCTTCAACTTGAAAGAACGTATGCTGTCATAATACTGCGTGACAACTTTGTTGCGCCCTTGCAGCTGTTTGTTCAAGTTATTCAGGTGCTCTGTAACATCCACCATAAATGCAAGGTCCTGCATCCATTCTGCGGAATGAAATTCTAACACTGGTTTGCCCTTTTCTTCCATGAACTGTTCAATTTCTTCTCATAAATCAAAGAAACGCCTCAGCACAGCACCTCGGCTTAACCATCTTACCTCAGTGTGGTATGGCAGGCCATAGATGTGGTCTTTCTCTCTGAGAAGGCTGTCAAACTGACGGTGATTCAGGCTTCTGGATCGGATGAAATTAACAGTTTGGATGACCACCTTCATGACGTTATCCATCTTTAATGACTTGCAACACAAAGCCTCCTGGTGCAAAATACAGTGAAAAGTCAAAAAATCACGTCCTCCATTTGCAGATTGCACTTTCTCTCTGAACTTTGTCACAACGCCTGCTTTTTCCCCGATCATTGAGGGCGCACCATCTGTAGCCAGGCTGACAGCGCGGGACCAGTCCACTCCGACCCTGTCCAGCGCGCCCGACGAGTGCGGTAAAAATATCAGCTGCTGTCGTTGTATCTGTCATCGGCACCAACTCCACGAACTCCTCGGTGACGGTCAATGTGTCATCAACTCCAGCGGATGAAAATGGCCAGTTGTGCAACATCTGTAATGTCCGTGCTTTCATCAATTGCAACCGAAAACGCAATAAATGACTTTACTTTTTGCTTCAACTGGCTGTCCAAATCCACTGAAAGATCGGAAATCCTGTCTGCAACTGTGTTTCTTGTCAGGCTGATATTTGCAAAAAGCCTGCCGCTTTTCAGGGCACACAATCTCCGCTGCCTTCATCATGCATGTTTTTACAAATTCACCCTCACTAAATGGCTTTGAAGCCACTGCGATTTCATTAGCAATGAGGTAGCTAGCTTTCACTGCAGCGTCACTGATGTCTCGGCTGTGAGTAAACACAGACTGCTGTTTCTTCAGACCCGCCAACAGTTCATTCACCTTCTCTCATCTCCGCTGTCCTTGAAAGTTGTCATATTTGTCGGCATGAAGACTCACATAGTGGCGACTGAAGGTTATATTCTTTCAGCACTGCAACATGCTCTGAACACACCAAACATACAGCTTTCCCATTCAATTCCGTGAATAAATAGGATGACCATTTTTCTTGGAACACTCTGCACTCTGCGTCCACTTTTCTCTTTTTTGACAGAGACATATTGGGGCAATGAGGGTGCCAAAGCACATAATGTTAAAAGTAGAAGCCGTAATAAATATTGCGGGCAAAACAAAGTAGCTCATTGGCTGCACGTGCTTGACCTACTTGCTCTGCCCCGGTATAAACAGTTTGCTTGCTTAACACAATTGCTATTGCGCCATCCAGTGGACGCAATTGGAACAGCAGTTTATTTTATTGAAAAATTGCAGCGCATTTTTATACTTTACAAAATTATTATATATATTTTTTTGTATTATTATAATAAAAAATTTTAATCATCTCGCGGGCCGGATTAAACCCGTTTGCGGGCCTGATCCTGCCCGCGGGCCGGACGTTTGACACCCCTGCGCTACGCGATTCAGCACTTGGCGGTCCCGTTCTGTGAGCTTGTGTGGCCTACCACTTCGCGGCTGAGCCATTGTTGCTCCTAGACGTTGCCACTTCACAATAACAGCACTTACAGTTGACCAGGGCAGCTCTAGCAGGGCAGAAATAAAACAAACTGACTTGTTGGAAAGGTGGCATCCTATGACGGTCCCACGTTGAAAGTCACTGAGCTCTTCAGTAAGGCCATTTTACTACCAATGTTTGTCTATGGAGATTGCATGGCTGTGTGCTCGATTTTATACACCTGTCAGCAACGGGTGTGGCTGAAATAGCCGAATCCACTAATTTGAAGGGGTGCCCACATACTTTTTTAAATATAGTGTATTATCATCTCTCTCCAACTGGCATCTCAAACAATATTTACATTTTCCGTCCACATCTTCAGCATATATTGGTCTGATCTTAAACATGGCCTTGTAGCAGTAACATTCCCCACCAGAACACACACAGTTACATCACCAAGGGCCCTGCTACTATTTGCTATGCATTCTACATTCACACCATGTAACCAAATCAAGGAATAGCATATGAGTCAAGCACATCATCTGGCTATTTATAACACTGCTCTCTGTACTAGTGAGACCCCAGACTGCAGTACGCAATGGCTAAATTAATTAGATGTGAAGGTTGAGCTACTCTGCAAGGCCGGCAGACAGACCAGACAAGGTCAATCATTACAGATTATTCCCATCTGACTAGATGTCTGTGCTCTTTTTTTATAATCTGCATATTAAATCAGGCCAATCGATGTCAACCCGTTCCAGGTGCTAAACTAATGGTGTTGGTAAAAGTGTGGCAGCCCGGAGGTGTCGGAACCCATAGTGCGGCTGAGTCTTCGGCTGCGTTTACACAGACAGACCAATTCTGATCTTTAGCCCAATTATTGGCAAAAGAGCTGATCTGATTGGTTAAAATACCAATTAGTGGAAAAATAATCAGAATCGGGCTGTCTGTGTAAACGCAGCCTTATTGCTAGAGACAATGTGCATTAGAAACCCTCATTGACTAGCTACAGTTTCTCTGGGCCCCACCTCAGGTATCCACGTGTCAGCCCAGGAAATCAATATTGGGCCTGCTAAGAGTGATATATTGGGCCACGCTGAGTCTCCTGTTTCAGTCTCTTACTGCCTACTGTTCTCCTGCATTTCACAGGCAGACATTCTTCCCGAGTCAACAACCACAGACAGATACCTACACGGAGACAAGATGTTCATAATGTTCTCATTAAATCCTGCTGGCCAGTGATGGGTATACTGTACCTCCTATTGTGATTATTATCATTATCAAGCTGCATCAAAAGGATGCTAATGTTTGCCACTGGACACGTGATTCAACTATCTATGATGAGGAGCTCTAATTGTGTCTGTCTGGAATTAAATGACTCCTCTGTTGCAGAGGGCAGACTGATGAGGTGAGCCTCCTGTAGAACAAGTGAAATTAACCAAAAAAGTAACACTGCGGCCTAAACCACTCCAGGCACTGTTTTAATGGAGCTCTTCAAGACAAAGTGCATTGCAATTAGACAGGGAGGACAGCCACCCACTAACTCACAAATATATATCTCAGACGTTACATAAAGCTACAGCAGCAGAGGGCCATAACTATGTACGAGGACAATTCATTCAGAGAAGGGAGCTGAAAGAGCTCTCTAGCCTCTCATATTATTGACACAGATGCTCAAGTCAACCTCTCTATGCACTTGTCTTCATGTAAATAAAGAGATTGGATAACTAATTAGAAATAGCAATAATTATATAAATTAGAAATAGCAATAAATTATAGCAATAACTCCAACTTGCTCTATGATAGGCTAGGTGGAATGAATTTACAACATACTGCTTATCTTTTCAGATCTATACAAGTGCCTAGGAGGTAGGGGGCTAGCGGTCAATTTGGAAGTGGGTAAGAGCCTCTTACCTGTGATTCGGGCATGCAGGTGGTGTTTGACATTGTGCCACCTTTGCTGTGTAGAGTTCTCTGACACTGTCTTGGCGGCTCTGTGAAGGGTGTTGTCAAAGATGTTGATGACCTCGCTGGGGTAGGCATTGAAGTAGTCTCCCACCTCCATGTTGGCTTCGAACAGTGTCATGGCGTTGATGACCACCGGGTAGTGAGCATCCTCATCAGGCTCCTGAAGGATCTGCAGGATGTCACTCCTGTGGTACTCTGTCACATACGCCTCAAACACCTGCCCTATCAGAGCTACCTGCTCTGGGTTTATCAACATCCTGGATCTGGAGGGGTGAAATATGCTTTAGCTCATCTGTAGTGTCTGGCTAGTAAACTGAAGGTGACATTGGTAGTAGTGGCAAAGCCAGAGAGATTGAAAAACAAAGAGGTCAGCAATTTAGTTGCAGAGGTGAAGTGGTGCTGACACTATTTTTGATAACTCAGGCTAGTGAAGTTATTAATAGTAGCTGCGGTCCACGCGCATGAGACGGAGCTGTACTACGACAAAGATTTACGAGATACAGTCGCTTCAGATCAGACGTACGCTTATGGACCAGAGCTAGTGTGGCCTATTTTGGAGACACACCTAGCATACACTACCGTTCAAAAGTTTGGGGTCACTTAGAAATGTATTTGTTTTTGAAAGAAAAGCAATTTTTTTGTCCATTAAAATTACATCAAATTGATCAGAAATACAGTCTAGACATTGTTAATGTTGTAAAGGAATATTGTAGCTGGAAACGGCTGATTTTTAATGGAATATCTTCATAGGCGTACAGAGGCCCATTATCAGCAACCATCAGTCCTGTGTTCCAATGGCACATCGTGTTTGCTAAAACCAAGTTGATCATTTTAAAAGGCTAATTGATCATTAGAAAACCCTTTTGCAATTATGTTAGCACAGCTGAAAACTGTTGTGCTGATTAAAGAAGCAATCAAACTGGACTTCTTGAGACTAGTTGAGTATTTGGAGCATCAGCAATTGTGGGTTCGATTACAGGATCAAAATGGCCAGAAACAAATAACTTTCTTCTGAAACTCATCAGTCTATTCTTGTTCTGAGAAATGAAGGCTATTCCATGCGAGAAATTGCCAAGAAACTGAAGAACTCGTACAACGCTGTGTACTACTCCCTTCACAGAACAGCGCAAACTGGCTCAAACCAGAATAGAAAGAGGAGTGGGAGGCCCCGGTGCACAACTGAGCAAGAGGACAAATACATTAGTGTCTAGTTTGAGAAACAGGCACCTCACAGGTCCTCAACTGGCAACTTCATTAAATAGTACTGCAAAACACCAGTCTCAACGTCAACAGTGAAGAGGCGACTCCGGGATGCTGACCTTCTAGGCAGAGTTGCAAAGAAAAAGCCATATCTTAGTCTGCCCATCTTAATCTTTTATTTTTATTGGACAGTCTGAGATATGGCTTTTTCTTTGCAACTCTGCCTAGAAGGTCAGTATCCCAGAGTCGCCTCTTCACTGTTGACGTTGAGACTGGTGTTTTGCGGGTACTATTTAATGAAGCATTTTAAAATGATAAACTTGGATTAGCAAAAACAACGTGCGATTGGAACACAGGACTGATGGTTGTCTGATCAATTTGATGTTATTTTAATGGACTTTTTTTTTTTTTTTCTTTCGAAAACAAGAATTTCTAAGTGACCCCAAACTTTTGAACGGCAGTGTATATAGAGAAATGTTTGTCAACACTAACAACATTTTTACTTTGAGTTACGAAAGTATATTGAAGCCAGTCACTAAACAAAGTTGGAAAATAATTGCTCTATGTCATGGAGAGATAAGTGTAACGCCACATAACACGATGGCCCAGATCTGGTTGTTTGGCTAACGTCAGCTAGCTAACAGGGAGGCAAGTTTGACAACAGCTACACATGATTCCAAAATCTAAATGCAATCTTCAACAACTTGTACTATGTATTAGCAAACAACATAACTTAATACATACCCTATTTTATTTTAAGTGTTTTAGTTTCTCTACAGCTGAATATCAACATAAATCCCACGGACATGCTAAGCACTTTGGTACTTCCCGCTGGATTCACACACTCTTACTTCCACAGGGGGTGATCAAACTATAACATGAAATAAACATCATAGTAATGTCTGAAAATAGTCCCTATGAATGAAATACTACATTTTAAAATCAACAATAATATAATGGAAAACGTGTGTCTTTCACAAAAGAATGTGAAAAGGCTTTTATGGAAGGAACCCCCTATCTTCTCTCACTTGGTAGTGTCTCGCCTATCGCAAAATAAAGTGCGCAGCCGCAAGGTCTTCAGATTCACATGCCACAGCAGGTCATGTCTAGAAGGGTCGCAGCTAATGTCAAAGTGACGTCAAAACTTGAATTTTCCAGTCGCGTCGGGGAGAATTTAGCATTTTAGCTACTATAACCCTAACCCTTTTCCTAACCTTAACCGAATTCTCATAATCTGCTACGTTAATTATTCTAACCGGCTACGCTGGTTTTCTAACCGGCTACGCTAACTGACATTAGCTGCATCCCATTTAGTCAAAACCGCCACAGTAGGACCAGAGCCATTCAGCGCCTTCTACCGGCTCTGCCCACAGGGGTACAACTTTTGCATCACCTGAACACAGTAAAATCTGTACATACTATGACCTAAAACATTGTGAAACACATCATAGAGTTAATTTAAAAAAATCCATGAACCTTATCATTATATATTTTCTGCTGAAGTTGGGATTCTATGGCACAGAGTACTGTATGGTACAAATCACAAATCATACATAAATTGAAAGGCCCACATAATTGACAGCACACAGATGAGTAAATGTCACAATAAACAGTATTTATTAGTTAAGCATACACAGTATAATATAAATATAAAATATGCAATTTATTTTTAAAATTGGTGAGACATCATTATATCTGTGTTGAGACAACCATACAAACAGTTGAGTTCTACCAAAATGTATTATGCTGCTGTAACAAACTATCATTACGGTGCCATCCTAAAATAAAGTACAGAGAGAGGACAATTTACTATATACTGTATTCAACAAATGATAGCAGCATATGCACCACTCTTTAGAAACGGCAAAAAAGAAAAACGTCAAACATACTCATCGGCACTGTACAAACAAGGAACCCATTCACAGTGAAGTATTCAACAGAATGCAATGGAGTGGTTGATCATTAAATAATATGTTGTTGTTTTTTAAAGTCTTTTTCATTTCATATGGTTGACATGCTCTCGAGTTGCAAAAATCAGAAGGTGAAGTACTGGGCGAACCACTCCTGGCGCTGGGGGTCTGGGGATCCTACGGGTGACTCCTCTGTCTCAGGAGGGCTACACAGTGGGGCACACACCACAACAGCAGCAAACAGTTATACAATACAGGACATTATTGACTAAGAAATCCTTATTGCACCTCAGGGTTGAGAGTAGTTTTATTCAATTTAAAGGCTCTGGGTTTTATGCTTATGTTCTGTGTTTGAAGTCAGTGTAGTCATCCATCCAGTTCAGAGGATACAGAATGGGATTTTATTGAGGCAGTATAGCTATAGATTTGATTATCTGCTCTCAAGTGTAAATGCTTCCTTGAAAACAATAACATTTCTGTTGCACTAATCAGCCTTTAACTGTGTTAAGTTTGCTCATTTTTAATAGAGCCTGTGGTTGTAATAACTCAACCATTCCTGTTTTACATGATCATCCAGCCATGGGGTTTTGTGAGATTGAATTACAACAAGACCATGCAGTTGTTAATCCTTGACTCAGGTCCTTGGGGGATTATGCTCTCTTGGTTATACAAATATGTGAATGCATCTATTAAAAATCCTGAATACCAAATAGTGTTTGTTCTCTTCATACTCTGTAGTTTCTGAAAAGCAAATCCAATAATAAACTCAAAGAAAGAATGTGAGAGGGAAAATGTATTGAAAGACCATAATCATGCCTATTGTGGTTTGTTCTATGCAGTCTGTCCAAGATGTAACCTATTCAACCTAATGCATTTCACTGGGTTGCTGGCTTGACCATAACCTTGGCATTGGAAATTCACAATAAACACCAACAAACCTCACTGTATTATAACATTGCAGCTTTATTCCACATAAAATAACCTTTGCTCTTTGCTTATAGGGCTGGATATCCTTCTGGTGTTTGTCTGGCTGACTGTCTGTCTGGATGACTTGCTGACTGACTGACTGACTGGTTGCCTGGTGTTTAGGGCCCTCCCTCAGTTTCTGTCCAGAGGTCGTAACCCGTTGACGGGCACCAGATGCCTCCTATCTAAGAAGGGCTTGACATCCGAGGGTCTGGAGAGCCAAAGAAGAGGAGAGGATGAGTGGGAGGAGAACTCTAAGTGAAATGTCAGAACAGAACATACAGTAATAATTAGAAGCCTTCTCCTCTCAACAACTACAGTGCACAAAGTGTTCAAGATTAAAATCTCTGTGATATATGACTCATAACTTCATATTGCAGTTAATATTTGAGAAAAACAAAGGCAAGGAGATTGCAATATGGGATCTGAAAAAGAACTATGTAACTTAAGACACTTTCAAGTTTTCATTTCCTACCATGGCTATTTACACAGTTGTCATGTCAAATAACAACCTCTAAACTTAAAGGTTGTATTATACTGAGCTGAAATAAAATATCCCCAAAATTTTCCATACGCACAAAAAGCTTATTTCTCTCAAATGTTGTGCACAAATGTGTTTACATCCCTGTTAGTGAGCATTTCTCCTTTGCCAAGATAATCCATCCACCTGACAGGTGTGGCATATCAAGAAGATGATTAAACAGCATTATCATTACACAGGTGCACCTTGTGCTAGGGACAATAAAAGGCCACTCTAAAATGTGCAGTTTTGTCACACAACACAATGTCACAGATGTCTCAAGTTTTGAGGGAGCGTGCAATTGGCATGCTGACTGCAGGAATGTCCACCAGAGCTGTTGCCAAATAATTGAATGTTCATTTTTCTACTAAAAGCCGTCTCTAACGTCATTTTAGAGAATATGGCAGTACTCCCAACCAGCCTCACAACCGCAGACCACGTATAAACACGCCAGCCCAGGACCTCCACATCCGGCTTCTTCACCTGAGGGATCATCGGAGACCAGCCACCCAGACAGCTGATGAAACTAAGGAGTATTTCTGTCTGTAATAAAGCCCTTTTGTGGGGAAAAACTCATTCTGATTAACTGGGCCTGGCTCCCCAGTGGGTGGGCCTGGCTCCCAAGTAGCTGGGCCTATGCTCTTCCAGGCCCACCATTTCCAAATATAAACTGTAACTCAGTAAAATCATTGAAATTGTTGCATGTTGCATTTATATTTTTGTTCAGTATATTATCATGACTAGATGACACAAGACAAATTATTAAACACAGTCTACACTCGGTAATCATTCTGCACTGCACAAACTGTACTGCTCTGACTGAGCTAAACATGTCTGAAGTTTTAAATTAACGACAGGTGGCTTCTTCATTCCGTGCAGAACTCTTTATGTCACTGAAAACTATCCTAAAATATCTCCTCTGCAATCATTCTCTCCTTGGTCTCAGTAGCCTTCATTGCAGCAAATCCAATTTAATGCTCAATTGAACATGCATTCTGGTCTGTTAATCACCAACTTCAGATCTAGGGAACACCTGGGCTGAGACAGACAGGGCTGACTTCAACAGCATTAGAATCTAAAAGCAGAGAAATAGCATAAGCATGCATACTAGTGTTTTCCATAGAGAAAACTAAATTAGGTATGCAAATGTATATGTATGTAATTTCTATTGCTATATTTGTATTCTGGTATAGGCCTCCTGAATCGAAATAGGGCAGCATTTAAAGGGCACTGCATGCACAGAGATAGAAGTACATTTATATCATCTTAAAACAGATGTATAATACATGGCATCATAAGTGTGGTATGTGTTGCAGTAGAGAGGTACTGTACAGTGAGGGAAAAAAGTATTTGATCCCCTGCTGATTTTGTACGTTTGAGCACTGACAAAGAAATTATCAGTCTATAATTTTAATGCTAGGTTTATTTGAACAGTGAGAGACAGAATAACAACAAAAAAATCCAGAAAAACGCATGTCAAAAATGTTATAAATTGATTTGCATTTTAATGAGGGAAATAAGTATTTGACCACCTCTCAATCAGAAAGATTTCTGCCTCCCAGGTGTCTTTTATACAGGTAACGAGCTGAGATTAGGAGCACATTCTTAAAGGGAGTGCTCCTAATCTCAGCTTGTTACCTGTATAAAAGACACCTGTCCACAGAAGCAATCAATCAATCAGATTCCAAACTCTCCACCATGGCCAAGACCAAAGAGCTCTCCAAGGATGTCAGGGACAAGATTGTAGACCTATATAAGGCTGGAATGGGTTACAAGACCATCGCCAAGCAGCTTGGTGAGAAGGTGACAACAGTTGGTGCGATTATTCGCAAATGGAAGAAACACAAAATAACTGTCAATCTCCCTCGGCCTGGGGCTCCATGCAAGATCTCACCTCGTGGAGTTGCAATGATCATGAGAACGGTGAGGAATCAGCCCAGAACTACACGGGAGGATCTTGTCAATGATCTCAAGGCAGCTGGGACCATAGTCACCAAGAAAACAATTGGTAACACACTACGCTGTGAAGGACTGAAATCCTGCAGCGCCCGCAAGGTCCCCCTGCTCAAGAAAACACATATACAGGCCCGTCTGAAGTTTGCCAATGAACATCTGAATGATTCAGAGGAGAACTGGGTGAAAGTGTTGTGGTCAGATGAGACCAAAATCGAGCTCTTTGGCATCAACTCAACTCGCCGTGTTTGGAGGAGGAGGAATGCTGCCTATGACCCCAAGAACACCATCCCCACTGTCAAACATGGAGGTGGAAACATTATGCTTTGGGGGTGTTTTTCTGCTATGGGGACAGGACAACTTCACCGCATCAAAGGGACGATGGACAAGGGGACAGGACAAGGCAACAAAGGAGTGGCTCAAGAAGAAGCACATTAAGGTCCTGGAGTGGTCTCCAGACCTTAATCCCATAGAACATCTGTGGAGGGAGCTGAAGGTTTGAGTTGCCAAACGTCAGGCTCGAAACCTTAATGACTTGGAGAAGATCTGCAAAGAGGAGTGGGACAAAATCCCACAACTACAAGAAACGTCTGACCTCTGTGATTGCCAACAAGGGTTTTGCCACCAAGTACTAAGTCATGTTTTGCAGAGGGGTCAAATACTTATTTCCCTCATTAAAATGCAAATCAATTTATAAAATTTTTGACATGCGTTTTTCTGGATTATTTTGTTGTTATTCTGTCTCTCACTGTTCAAATAAACCTACCATTAAAATTATAGACTGATCATGTCTTTGTCAGTGGGCAAACATACAAAATCAGCAGGGGATCAAATACTTTTTTCCCTCACTGTATGTGGTAAAGTATGTGGGGGTGCATCTGTTGCTTAGTGGAAACAGGGTCACCTTGACAGGGGCTGAGACAGACAGGCCGTGTGTGTGATGCAGTGATGGGAGCGTCCCATGACAATGGAGGGCTGCCCCGCACAAATCTGCCACACTGACTCATCTGCAACTTATTTACATACAGCGCAGCATGCAGCAAGGGTAAGAGAAACCCAAAGCACAGAGAGGCACACAGATGGATAACAAGTGCAGCAATAGGCAGAAACCTAAGCACCGGGTGAGTGCCAGACATCATATGCTAGTACAACACATGCACAAGAGAGTATCACATTCACATGTGTGCTTATTACACATGTACAGAACTATAGCTGGAAACACAACAACGAGCAAAGCAATGCCAAGGCACAAGAGAGAGAGAGCGGTTTATTGATGAGACGGGAGAGTGTCGTTGTTATTATCGAAGGCTTCACACATCACCACACACAGAACTGTACATGGTGAAAAAAATATCATCACCAATCTATATTACACAATCAGACTTTCCTCATATACAAATCAAATAATTTCACATCAAGGCGGACAACAAAGTGCAGTAAGTGCAGCATGCCTGGAGGCCGATGAGGATGAGGGGGTTTAACAGAACAACAACATATCACCAATGAGTTGTAGGCCTATAACTTCCAGAACAAACAGAAAAATACACAACACAGAGACACAAAGAGACACAACTCCTAGCATGCCCACTTATGTTAGCATGTTAAGAGTGACGGTGGGGTGTACACATGCTTCTTTTGCATTCCAATGCCATTTTCAAAGCTCATGTATTGCATGGGGCTTTGGAATAGTATAGTAAAGTGTTCATACATCTCCTGGAGTGTGTGTAGGTTCAGATGGAATATCCCTTTGTGTGTTTGAAAAGAAACCGTCAAGTGAAGCCACTGACTTCCTGGTATACAGTAAAGATAAGTTGACAGAGAAGTGGGGGAGTAATTGTGGGAGCTCTGCCTCTCTCCGAAAGCCAATTCTCTGGGGATACAATCAAAGCCTTGCAAAAACTGCAGGCAAAGACAAAAACCATCATGTCCTTCAAATAGAATAGCAATCAAGAGGGAATCCTCAGCCTGTTGGCAACAGGCAGCAGGCAACTTAATCTATTATTCAAGTTAATTACACTTTCAGACTGGAGTGTTTTTTGTTTTTTTCAAGCCGTAATTCCAGATTTCACGCTGTTCTGTTTATCAGAGCGAGGTCTGAGATAGAGGGGGAAGAACATCAACATCCACCAGTAAGGGTCACATTGAGAAGTTTCTTTCAAAGACTGAAGCCCATCAGAAAGGGATATGGCAGCTGACTGGAGAGGTTTGTATGAAAGCCGCCTATATGCAGCTGTATGGCCCGAGGGTCAGGGCAATGTCTGTTTGTCAGTGTGCTTGTCCCTGGGCCTGCCCATGGTGCGGACCGAGGCGTCAGCGGCGAGGGAGGGACGGCGCTCACCTCATGAATTTCTTGGGCTCTGACGGAGGGGTTGGTGGGGGCAGAGGTTTGCTAGTGTTGAGCTCAAGGTGGTGAATGGGGGAGTTGGGGATTGGCTCTAGGCGGTTGGGCTGGGGCTGCCCGCTCCCCATCCCTGTTCCCGCCGCCTCCAGAGCCCTGAGGTTTGGAGAGCTGCTGAATCGGTTTGCTGATTTGTCATTCTTTCTCTTTTGCTACACAGAGGGACAAAAACAAAAAGAAACGGAAATATGGAGAACTAGTCCAATGAAAAAAAGACTGCTGTGCATATATATTTATATACATTACCAGTCAAAAGTTTGGACACACCGACTCATTCCAGTTGTTTTTTTATTTTTACTATTTTTTACATTGTAGAATAATAGTGAAGACATCAAAACTATGAAATGACACATATTGAATCATGTAGTAACCAAAAAAGGGTTAAACAAATCAAAATATATTTTATATTTGAGATTCTTCTAAGCAGCCACACTTTGCCTTGATGACAGCTTTGCACACTCTTGGCATTCTCTCAACCAGCTTCATGAGGTAGTCACCTGGAATGCATTTCAATTAACAGGGGGGAGGGGGTATACAGAAGATAGCCCTATTTGGTAAAAGACCAAGTCCATATTATGGCAAGAACAGCTAAAATAAGCAAAGAGAAACGACAGTCCATCATTACTTTAAAACATGAAGGTCAGTCAATACGGAACATTTCAAGAACTTTGAAGGTTTCTTCAAGTGCAGTCGCAAAAACCATCAAGCGCTATGATGAAACTGGCTCTCATGAGGACCGTCAAAGGAATGGAAGACCCAGAGTTAACTCTGCTGCAGAGGATAAGTTCATTAGAGTTACCAGCCTCAGAAATTGCAGCCCAAATAAATGCTTCCCAGAGTTCAAGTAACAGACACATCTCAACATCAACTGTTCAGAGGGGACTGTGTGAATCAGGCCTTCATGGTCGAATTGCTGCAAAGAAACCACTACTAAAGGACACCAATAAGAAGAAGAGACCTGCTTGGGCCAAGAAACACGAGCAATGGACATTAGACCGTTGGAAATTTGTCCTTTGGTCTGGAGTCCAAATTTGAGATTTTTGGTTCCAACCGCCGTGTCTTTGTGAGACGCGGTGTGGGTGAACGGATGATCTCCGCATGTGTATTTACCACCGTAAAGCATGGAGGACAAGGTGTTTTGGTGTGGGGATGCTTTGCTGGTGACACTGTCTGTGATTTATTTAGAATTCAAGGCACACTTAACCAGCATGGCTACCACAGCATCCTGCAGCGATACACCATCCAATCTGGTTTGGGCTTGGTGGGACTATCATTTGTTTTCAACAGGACAATGACCCAACACAAGTCCAGGCTGTGTAAGGTCTATTTTACCAAGAAGGAGTGTGATGGAGTGCTGCATCAGATGACCTGGCCTCCACAATCACCCGACCTCAACCCAATTAAGATGGTTTGGGATGAGTCGGACCGCAGAGTGAAGAAAAAGCAGCCAACAAGTGCTCAGCATATGTGGGAACTCCTTCAAGACTGTTGGAAAAGCATTCCATGTGAAGCTGGTTGAGAGAATGCCAAGAGTGTGCAAAGCTGTCATCAAGGCAAAGGGTGGCTATTTGACAATTCTCAAATATAAAATATACTTTGATTTGCTTAACACTTTTTTGTTTGCTACATGATTCCATATGTGTTATTTCATAGTTTTGATGTCTTCACTATTATTCTACAATGTAAAAAATAGTAAAAATAAAGAAAAACTCTTGAATGAGTAGGTGTGTCCAAACTTTTGACTGGTAGTGTATATTTCTCATTCTCAGAGGATTTATGTGGATGGATGCTTTCTGAAGGTCAAGCTCGTACCACTCAGCTAGTGAAGCAATAATATGTAAATCAAGATGAGCAAAAAGGGATGCATCAAATGAAGAGGCTACAGAAAGTTCACACTAACAAAGAATGGCTTGGAAAGCAAAGGAGAACTGGATGTCTGAACAGGGAGATAACACAGACACCTACTGACTAACCCACACACACACACACACACACACACACACACACACACACACACACACACACACACACACACACACACACACACACACACACACACACACACACACACACACATATAAATGTACACAAACACATTATATATAACACTGAACCAAGATATCGGAAGTTATAGAACTTGAAATGGAGTCAACAGTTACATATTGACCATGCAGAGTGATCCATTCAACTGGGAGACAGGGGATTGCTGCATTTAGATTGGTTTGGGACACAACTTCTCTTCACTAACGGATGGAATGATTCCAATGGAAATCAAGACTAAGAATATGTGGAAAGGCAACTTAAAATCTCCACTTCAACCATTTTCTACAATGAGGTACAGGCTAGTGGTTTAGGCTTGTAATGATCGTGATGGTTCCCTAAGGGTTTCAAATTGCCACCTGACGCTTTTGGTCTTGACAAAAAGTCAAAGATTAGCTCAGATTAGCTACATGGCTCTAATCAACTGGCAGAGCCTATACTCTATGGAGACGTAATGCACATGGTCAGTGTTAGTCCCCTGTCTGTCTGTCTGTCTGTCTGTCTGTCAGTCTGTCTGTCTGTCTGTCTGTCTGTTTGTCTGTCTGTGTGGTGTGCTAGTGTGCAGCGGTCAGCTCACCTTGATAAGGGGATTTATTACACCCACGTTGGGACTGGTGTTGAACACTTTGTTGAAGTTGGTCTCTCTGTTCACCAACTCCAGCTGGTAGAACTTTTTATCGTCCTGCATGTCAACAGAGATATTTCAGTTAGGTCATGCTTCTCTGGGTTATTGATGGAGCATCTCACACCTCACACTCTAATTAAATGTATATCATGGGCTTAAATACCAGTACAGTATGATACAACCTTTCTAGGCAAGCTCTAGTGCTATAGATACAGTATACTGAATAGCTGTCTTCAATGCATTGTTGGGACTCAAGGGCTGTAACATACAAGTCTGGTCTACTATTGTTTGGAGGTAGACAGGCATGCAGGCTCCATGTCTAGGATTGTTGGGTAAAACCACACAAGGGCATCCTGTAGGCCATCTTGTACTGTGTACATACACTTACCACCAGCTTCTTGACGAGGGACTCCCTCTCAGTCACCATGTCCTTTAGCTCAGCGATCACCTGCAGGTCCTCAGGCCGGCTCTCCCTGTTCCGGAACTTATCCTCCGTGCCCTCCAGCCTGGGGAGAGGAGGGGGCCATTAGGGCTCTGACATCTCACAGTTTCCTCACAGCACAGTGTGAATCAGGTATCAGTGTGGAAACAAAGTTTTGTTTGTGTAACGTGATGATAAAAGTGCCTTGGATCAGCTTGGGGATATGAGCATACACTGAGGGAGCATGTTTTGAAAGCTTCCCTTCCATCATCTGCAGATCAACACTAACGCATTAGCTTTTAACTCTCCTACCTTTAATCTCATTATCAGAAAGCCTATTAGTGCTTGTGTATTACTATGATCAAAACACTAGAAACACTACATGTTGTTCTGAATTCCACTTAAACTTCTCAACAAATAACGAGCGCTCTTTAGAAGAGTTCTTATCAGTGATCAAAGCCATCTGCCTCTCCACAGTTTTGTGCTGCCTCTAATTTGAGATTGAGGACTTTAATATGCTGAGATATTCCTCATACTCTAAACAAGCATCCATCATGTCCAGTTTGGCATGACTTCCTCAGCACTACAGATGTGGAATGACAAGTGATACCAAACTCTCCATCAAACTCAGATGCAAGACAGGGACAGGAAAATGCTTGAATTAGAGAGGGAGCATATTGGATATCATGATAATTGCTTCTGTTACACTGCTATGCATCAGCGATCAGTTCATTTGTTGCTTAATTCACAGTACCAGCATCTACTACACTTTACTTCAGTGTCACGTTTTACTATAGACTCATCTGCAGCTCTACAGATGCTCCAAACACAAACCATGTGAAATCAACATGTTGCTGCAGTGCAGCCTGGGAGGCTGGTGCTGGCTTGCTTTTTTATAAATATATCATCGTCATCAGTGTTGGGGAAGCTACTCTGAAAATATAGTTTACCAAGCTACCAATTACTTCACACTGAAAGAAGTTAGCTACACTAAAGCTACCCTTAAGAAAATAGAGTTGACTTATATAGAAAATATAGTTGATAAATTATCATATCTAAATCTGATATGTAATAGCCTACAAATTGCAAGAACAGATCACTCTGGAGTCAGTTGTTAACAGAATGTGTAATTTGGCCTATTAAACACAAAAACGATGTTTCAAGTGAGAATTAGGCAGGCCTGATGCCGAAAAATAAAGGAAAGTATTGCCTACTTCACCCATATTGTATTTTAGCCCAAAAAGTAGTGTGTATTTCCAGTAGTTCCAGTAGCTAGATGATAAAAAGTCATTTACTACTGAAAACACCACCTAGATTTTAATTTAGTTCAACTACCACCAAGCTACTGCAAAATGGAGTTCAATTACTAGTTGAACTATATGTAGTTCACTATTCCCCAACACTGATCATTATCACACACCACTCAACTCTCCAGCGACATAACTCAAAACAGATGTGACAAACTGCTAGGAAGCACTAAAACAAACAACAACCAATCAGACAACAACCTTGTGTTGGTTCCCAGGGGTTTAACCAATAGGACATGTAATGAGGTAAAATATTCATAGAACTTAAATGGCGTAATATTTAGAGGTGGCCAGGGACCGGCTTTGGGCGAACGAGGCTGCCATGGTGATTAATTGGGGAGGGGACAGGGGCTGTTGTTAAAATAGATTTGTGCTGTGCTTAATTAGCAAGCAGTAAATTGTCAACCTCAAGGTAAGGCCTTGGAAACTAGTCAGAAAATTGAGAACGACAGGGGCTTGGACCAGCATGAAATTGTTGGTTTTAGAAAGGTTAGCAACAAAAAAAACAGTGTAGGGCTAATGTGAACAATTTTTACAGGATTGTACTGGATTCTGTTTGTCAGTCAAATTTAGTTGAGGAACAAAAAATGATGTTTGCTTCACTAGCATTTCATTTTGAAAGGTGTGATTGAGCCATGAGAAGATTTGGTGGAGGACATCACAGATGCTCTCTCTGCAGTAGCTGGCTTTGTCTAGATGGTGCTCTCATTCATGTGAAACTAAATTAGGTCACTCCCCAGTCCCAGGATCCTCACTGAGGCCTGTACGTCTGTTCCATCTAACTCTCTCCCTCTCTCTTTCTCTCTCTCATATCCCAAACATATGTATTATAGAGAAAGCTGCCTGTTATTCCTATAATCATTACAGTATCTCCTTGGATCTATTCAGAGTAGTTTGCAGGGGATTTCTATGTCTATGTTCATATTTTCTGGTGTGTACTGTGTGTGTACCGTGGTGTCTTGAAAGCTAGGGGCGCTGCACACCCAGCTGGAGGTTTATCCCAAGTAGGACACTGCTGCTGATGGACAGTGTTTGTTTGTGTGTTTGTGTGTGTGTATGTGTGTGTGTGCGTGGGGTGGGGGATTGAGGACACAGTCACATCCACGCAGCACAGTGGAAAATAAAACAGGTCTGTCAGATCTCTCATAAAAGGGATGGACCTTCCCAATGGGCCATATTCACCTCCGGAGATCATGTGCAGCCACCCGCTCTCCCCTCTTGAATCCATCCCTTCCTTCCTTCCATCCCTGTATCTGTGTGGGGCACTCACCTCTTCAGCCTGTGCTCTGCCAGGGACTGTGGCCTTTCATCATCTGCCAGGGATTTATATAATCACACTATCACATGTGCTCTCATCTCACAGTGTCTCTCTCTCATTATGCTCTCCTCTCCTTTCTTCTCTCTCTCCGGTCTGCATTTCCGTTTGTGATGGTGAGGAGCAGAGATGATAAGCAGCAGTGTGGCGGTGATATAACTGCTGAGGTCTCTCTCTCTCTCTCTCTCTCTCTCTCTCTCTCTCTCTCTCTCTCAATTTCAGTTTAAGGGGCTTTATTGGCATGGGAAACATATGTTTACTCTCTCTCTCTCAATTTCAGTTTAAGGGGCTTTATTGGCATGGGAAACATATGTTTACTCTCTCTCCCCCCCTTCTTTCTCTCTCTGACAAGACCTAGATCACACACTCATGCCCAAGCCCACCCACACACACCTCATCTGCTATGTTCCCTGCACACACATACTGTACCACCTGCAAACACATATAGTGCTATATCAACTGCATACTGGATGTAATGTACGTACAGGACTTGCAGAGCAGAGATCTTGTCTTTGAGGAGCTCCTGGGCCTTGTTGAAGTCACACAGCATGTTCTGAGTCTCTCTGTTGTGCATGGCGTTCATCTCAGCCATCTCTCGCTCGTGTTTCTTCGACAGGTCCTGTTCATGAGCCCTGATGAGAAGAGACCAGACCATTAAAACCCATTCAGATCACATGTCTTTATACACCTCTCCAGCTCTAAGGCTCTAAGTCTCCTGTCCAGAGGTGTTACAGTATCCTAACTCGGCACACTTACCACAGACACATTCCTTTTGATCCTGCTGGAGCCATTAAAATTTCATTCATCTTTGACTTTCCTTCTTTTCCTGACGTAACCGTCATTTTGTTTCCAAGAAAGACATATATAATTTACAGCAGGAGTCTCTGGAGGAGAGGTATCACTGTTTCGCCATAAGTGGAAAACACTCCTCACTATTTACGTATTGATTTCTTTTGATGTGGAACAGATAGACAGGACTCTTCCAAGACATTACACCAGCTGATTGAAATTCCCTGCATTGTAGCGGTGACTCTCTCTTTCCCCTCACTCAGAGCTACCGCAGTCAGAGAGAGAGAGGGAGAAAGGGAGAGAGGGAGAGGGCTTGGGAGCACGAGGTGTGCAGAGGAATACGTTTGCCTCTCCCTGAGTAACACTCCCTGAGGGACACAAATCTTTTCCAATTTATATATTTATTATGTTTTTTATATCTCAGGAAACGAGGATTCACCAGAGTGTTACATAATTGGAAGTGAAACGTGCTCCACAAGGGGCCTGGAATCCTACCATCGATATGTGTCGTTGACGCCACACATGCACACATTCGCGGCTGCAAACACACATACAAACTAACCCCATGTGCTTAGTTATCTCTAGCGCTAGAAAAGCGTCAGCATCCATTTTTGATTCGTCAACAAACAGGCCATCAATTCTAATGAGAGAGAGCCTGCCGTTCGTTCCATCCAGGCCTCAGACCACATTAATAATGACTATAAGAGTGAATTATTAATATCAGCCTGTGGGAAAAGCATGATGATGGATTCTATTTAGGCCTTGCCCCAAATAACCCTGACTTTCATATTTACATATACATTTATTTGACCATTAAAATAGAGGAGAAAAACTAATGTCAAAAGGACCAAGTCATCAAAGGGAATAACAGTCCAGAAAACAGGGCTTCCAGAAGGGAGAGGCAAATTGGCCTGCTCTCTTTCTCTTGCCAGTATCCTTCAAATGTAATCTAACTCAAAAACGATGCCAGCACTGCCAATGGCCAGTGACTGTCACTTCTAAACATGAGGAATTCACACAACTGAACTTCTCGTGTTGTGATTCACCAGTCATCTGAATGAACTAAACGTGCTAAAAACCTTCATCGTGGCCATATTAAAACGAGGTACAGGCATTCACCTGCAGAGATAGCATACAGAGATTCACCTAATTAACTTTGGCAATGCACCAGAACAGCTTTACTGTAGATGACCTGTTATTGTGTCAACCCTCCTGTGTCCCCCCCCATAATGCCCTGTGGTGGGGTCACGACCCTGCCTTCTCCTCCTGCCCCCTCCTCCTGCCCACCTGATCTGCTGGTTGGCCTCGCTGCGGATCTTCAGCACCTCCTTGCCCTTGAGCTCCAGCTCCTTGGTGAGTGTGTTGATGTTCTCGTTCAGTGTGTGAATCTCATGGTCCAGCTCAGCAATGTGGTTTTTCCTCCTTACCACCTCCTCCTGCAGGTCCGAGATACGGCCCAGCAACTCCCTCTCCTGAAAGGGGAACAGGCAGACATACAAAGGCACAAAGGAACACACACACACACACACATTTATATGTAAACAAACACAAGTTAAAAAAACACACGTTTGAGTTAGCATTTGATCCCACTGGCATGTGCTGCTGCGCTGTCCCCTTGTATTCCCAGGGGGTACAGTGATGCTTTCTGACACAATCTTTACAGTACCATGGATGCTACAGCTTTGCCATGGATGCTACAGCTTTTCCATGGATGCTACAGCTTTGCCATGGATGCTACAGCTTTGCCATGGATGCTACAGCTTTGCCATGGATGCTACAGCTTTGCCATGGATGCTACAGCTTTGCCATGGATGCTACAGCTTTGCCATGGATGCTACAGCTTTGCCATGGATGCTACAGCTTTGCCATGGATGCTACAGCTTTGCCATGAGCACAGTCACATGCCATGGCATCACTCTACCTCTCTCAGAACTAAATTTGGACTTCACTGAACACGTTTGTTGTGAGGTTGTTAATATTGATGCTGATACGTCTCTTCTCTAAATAGATATTCTATTAATAAATAAAGTGCTGACTGTGCTGCTTGTATTTGTTTATAGTCAGTACGAGTTACAACAACGTGTTAGAGGACTGTTATATCGCCTGGAAAAGGTTGCATCCCAGGAAAAGGTCATCTCCTGACTATTAGCTCAAACATGGCTGCTCCGGTCTGGTCCAGTCAGGGTCAATTGTACTGAAAACATACCGGAAACCATTCACTAGAATACATGTATTTAGTCAATTGTTCAGTATGTAATAGGGACAACGTTGCCTTCTGAATCTAGACTACTCTAGACTATTATCAGTCTCTTTCCCAAAGTTACGTAACAGTTAACTCAACAGGCTGATATATCAAATGCAAACATCTCCTTTTGCCCAGGCAGAAATACATGTAATTACTATAACTCCAGCCGAGGTGTAGATTTATCATGCTTTGCTTGGCTCAAGGATCATTTTCCACTTCATCAACAGAAGCTCTTCTAGAAGTTCCTCACTCTCTAAAAGAGACATCTAGCTAACAGTTCACGCAGCATACCGTCAAGCCAAACTCTGGTATTATAAAGTTAATGGCTCTTGTGTAATCAGATTACAATCTGCATGTATTAACTTTGAATTCCTGTAAATATAATTTCATGCCAGCGGATTATTGTGATAACAGTATTATAGTTAATTAATGTGTGAGCCACTGAAGGGGGCTGGTTTCAGGGGACTGGCTCTCTCTCCTCCATAGAAATGTGTTTCCCCGTCCTCTGCCTAACAGAGATTCACTGTGACATTTCTGCTGCCTCCTAATCTCCCCAGTGGATACCTGTTTGGCTTGGAGGCCCACTTGATTGACATGTCTCTGCATGGTTGGGTTGTGGATTTCCACAAGGACAGGTAGAGAGGCAGACAGTGCCAGCAGTGGAGAACAGAGTTAAAAGGCTAAACATCAGTGTGGGGAGGGAGTTTGTAGCTAGGTTCTAATTGGCACTTGACCCTATATTTGTGTATGCCGTGGCTGGTTAGGCAAGTGTGTGTGTGTGTTCGTGTGTGTGTCCATTCATGTGAACGTGCGTGCACGCAGGCGTGTGTGTGTCCATTGGGGGGTCAGCGAGAGAGAGAGAGCTCAGTCACTAGAGGGAAGCAGTCAAATCCTGTCTGTGAAGCCGGAGTGATTGGGGGTACTGAGCCCACCACCCCCCCCCAGGCCACATCACAAGGCTGGGAGGTATGGAGGCTGCTGCCATAATTCCATTAGTACAAGAATTGCCACGACCCTGAGGGAGGTGATCACGAGCCCTAGGACCAGACAAAATCTTTCCTTCAGCCTCCAGAAATGATGAGATCAAGTATACAGTACCTGTAGTTTGAATTCAAATCATTCCCAATACTGCTACATACAGATCTTAATTTGATTGTATTGCTGAGAAGGCAGATGATCTTCGTGATTTACATAAATTAACTGAAAACCCACATTAACACACATATATGAAGAGAATTGCACTTTTCATGTAGCCTACTTTTGGCCAGCTAATAGCCTTACCAACATTATGGACTAAATGATCCAATCCTGTTGCTGCAGGATTATTTTGCTCTGACAATATAGGTCAAATTAAGATCCTACATCTGTAGCAGTTCTATTGATCCCTATACAGATGACAGTGAAAAGTTATACAAAAAAAAAGATTAGCTGTGGATGAGGAGCCATTAGCAATGCTTCAATTGTTGGAGATTCATTGAGCATAGGATTTCATTAAGAATTGAGGAATCAGTGTGAGGAGATTAGATATCAGATACACAAAACATGAGAGGAAATATGGCACAGATCTCTCCATAGTAATGTACGCAAGCAGACACACACACACACACACACACACACCATACCATACCATACCATACCATACCATACAGAGATAGGATGCACCAGGGGAGTATAGAAAATAAACATTCTTCAGAGCCATTTGTCTGTCAGAAGTTGAGCATTCGTCTGTGGGGACAGCTGATCATTATCCTCAGCAAATGCAATTATACACACAGCAGACCAGTCCTGCTAATTTCATTAAACGAGCCAGAACCGTCCATCTCTCAGGGGCCACAATTAAAGCTAAGGCAACACAGCGCTCAGCTGTGTTCCACAGCTCAACACAGGGAGTTATTTCTTAGAAACCACTCTCTGTCTCCCAGAAAGAGGACGAGCAACACTTTGTAGCTCTCTTCAGATGGCCCCAACCCTTTACAGTCTGCCAGGGATGCTGGGCTAGTGGGGCTGTTCAAAGGAAAACAACACGGTCGGCGTTGCTAAGGCTCTTTGATTAAGGCGCTGAAGGTACATGTTTATTCTAAAGATCAGAGCTTTACCATTTACTGGGTAAAACCACAACACATGTCCATAAAAGACAACAACAGCCGTACAGTCTGGGAGACATAACTGGCTGCTGTGATTAGCATATTTGTATAATTAAATATGAATCAATGTACGGTTAGTATGGGCATAATGCATTTAAATGATGAAATGATTAAGAGTCCCACCCACGCGGGAGGGATGGCTCAGCAGCTAGTAAATCCTGCAGTCAAATGGGACATAGAGAGAGAGACGGGGTTGTGTCCTGACATGTCTGACTTACTGAACACACAGACAGTCTGAAGCAGAGGGAAAGAGGGAAACCACCAGGAAGCCTGTTTATCCCATGTGAGATGTCCGAGGTATTGTGTGTACTGTGGTGCCTGGAAATGGCAGCTACAGTATATAGGGGATGAGAACAGACCACAAAGGAGGTCGCACATGCCCCATGGTAGGGATGGGCATTTGACATTTTTTTTACTGTTAGAGTACTCAAATATTTTTTTTAAATATATAATTTAGAACACAAGGCCCGCACTGGAAAAACATATGTGCGCATTTATCGATAGGCCTATGCCAACAGTCTGCAACAATGCCTAATTTACCATAACAGATAAGAAATCCTAATTGCTAAATATATATCAGTCAGTCTCCAGTATCTATGCTGCAATAGTCTATGTGCCGAGGGGCTAGGTTGAGTCTTTCCTATCTGGTTTAATTGTCCTGTCAAAGACCTCAATATATTCCCTCTTTTGTTTTCCAGGTATCCTCGCATCCTAACAGGAGGTGGATCACACATTGACATTTCTTACTGTAACACATTTCTGCTTTGCTGCCGCTGCTATTTTCCTCATCGTCGGACAAAAACAAAAACAAAACAAAAACCCTGTCATAACCCTGACATTGTAGCCTGCTTCTGTTGTGATAGGGGCCTGTCTGCTGTAAGAGCTTTAGATGATTACTGTGTCACTGTGGAAAGTGAACCCGCTTGCACTGCAGTAGGTACCCTGGATCGTATCTTGTTTTATTTGGCAGGTAGAACTGTATTTGCCTTGTGACCTTGCTGTAGACTGACTAGCGTAGGAGTAGGTCCCCTCAGAAACAGCTGTGTGCCTGGCCCTGAACATCTGGCTCTGCCATGGCGATGAGTGAGGACCCAGGGCATTAGACTTATTCGAGTGATTCATGCCTGAGATGAAGAGCACGTTGACAGGAGCTGGGCCGGCTGGGCTGGTATTATGTGAGGTAAACCTACTGCTCTCTAACTGACACATCAGCTGAACCCAGCCTCCCCGTGTGCAATACCATCTTTTAAACTGCACATACTGTAAGCTGGCTGCGGCATAGCTATTGGTTATGTACAATAGGTAATAGTTAAGCCCCCTTGTTTCTGTGAATACCGCATGTGTTAGTGTTATAAAGCACCCAGATTTGTTGCAGAATGTGGAGGAATCGGGAGCAAATGGATGATGTGTTGAGCAAATAAAATATTTTTTTCTCTGGGTGTTTTTGTGCTTCATCTTCATTTGCTTTCTTAAGTAAATCTCGCAGCGGGACACCATGGCCTCTTACTGTGGAGTGTGTGTGTGTGTGTGTGTTTGTGTGTGTGGGAGGGAAGGAAGGAAAGCTGTCATTTGTTCTCTCTCTAGAGGCCAGCACCCCAGGTTCCAACCCACTGATGACTCTTGCTCAAGCTGTATCTATCCAACAAGCCACACAGCTATTCAGATGTGTGAATATACAAGCAACAGAAGCCAGAGTGGAGAGGAGAAAAGAGGGCTGTTGCCAAGGGAGATATTTCTCTTCTATGGGCATTAGTGCAAAAACATTTCAGTCTGTACAATAAAAGGCACAGAAGGATTATCTAGATTTGAAAGTGTGTGTGTGGGCATATACTCGTTCTCCTTTTTCTAGATCATTATCTATCCTCATTCATTGAGCTAATGTCTAACCTCATTGTTAAGCCACTACACAAAATTGCCTGCTGTTAGGGCGATTACAAAAGTCTAAATCTTTTTTTACAATGCTGTTGTTCATGGCCAATATCCAATCATACTGTAATACAAACTAACGCTGGCCCATCCATATTGTTTCCATGATCTCTTAGCTAAGTGATATGTGGAATGCCAGTAAGTCACGGTGACTCCCGGTGACTCTGACCTGTATCCGGCTGTTCTCCAGGGCGTTCTCCAGTTCCAGTTTAGCTGCAGCCGTCTCCTGTTGGTGTGTCTGCCGTAGATGTTCTATGGCCGAGGCATGGAGGTGGTTCAGCTCAGAGCGCAGAGAGGCTAGGAACCAGAGAGAGAGAGAGACAGACAGGATCCTTAGGGAAGCGTCTCTAATTAAAACACATTCATCACACAGTACATCTCCTGCCTCTAATAAGCTATGTGATGGAATGTTCCAGTGTTGACCTTGATTCCTAAAGGGAGTGGCGGGCTGTGTTTAACAACACTAGCTTCCAATGACTTTTTCTAAAGGCTACAACCAAGTCTAGCATTTACCTAGAACGGTCCTCTATTACTACATATGGCCTTTCTCTCTCAAGGTCCTTACTCAGCATGTAAGGGCATTAGCCTTTACAGCATGGCTTTCGTTATTAGGGCTTTAACCCGGTGTGGCTCCCTCTCTGCCAGGGCCCTTAACCCAGTGTGAGACCCTGTGACCATTCCCCATCAGACCCTAACCCAGCCTGGCTCTTACCTAGCATGGCCTTGCCCTCGTCCTCCAGCTCGAAGCGTAGAGTCTGCAGCTCCTGCTCTGACTGCTGTTTGAGCGTCTCTATGCTGTGTCTGTGGGCCTCTCTCAGAGACTGGAGCTCTATGTGGTGCTGCTGCCGCAGACGATGCTCCAGCTCCTACACACACACACACAGAGTTCAGAGGTCAGGAGGGACACACACAGGTTAGGACAAGGACAAACAAATGACATACAAATCTTTGTATATAACTTTTTGGCACGGATAACCATTATTTCCATCGCTAGAAGGGATAGTCTGAAACATATATGAAGAGTTCAGACAGTAAAGAGAAAGATCAGTTTGGGAGAATCTGGCAACAGCAACAATTAAACTCAACCAGTATGTTGCAGTGGGACTAAGGGCTGAGAGGGACTCAGGCAGTGGCATGGCACCAGGGAGGGCCTTGCATGGGGCCAAAATACATATTTTAGACATTACTGCTGAACACTATAGAATTATATTACAATTAATTAGTACTTAAGCATTTCATCAGCAGCTTGTTGCGGCTATTGGAAGGCTGTCCTATGTTTTCCACCAACAACGAGCAAAACAGCACACAATACGCCACTCTAAACTCAATTGAGTAGACAGAGAGCCATTAACATGGTGAGGATAAAGTCACAGTGACATAAAGTAACACTAGACACCTGCTACTTCTCAAACCTCATGAATACGCCTTTCATTTCACACTACAATCTCCATTCATGGGAGGGAGGGAGGGAGGGTGTAGAGAAAGAGAGAGAGAGAGAGAGAAAGAGAGAGAGCGAGACAGTGGCCACAACACCAGATTGATAGGGATAAAACACTATTAAGATGGAAATAGAAAGATAGAATAGAAATGATTTCAATCAACATATGACTTGTATAAGACCAAATCAAATAGGCCTTACAGAGTAAACAGGAATAAATCAGCGGTGGAATTATGTTCTAGAAATTCTGTTTGTTGAATGCTGTACCCAACAGTTAGTGGTTGAGCCACATCAGTGTGAAGGGTGTGTGTGTATGTGTGTGTGTGTGTGTGTGTGTGTGTGTGTGTATGTGTGTGTGTATGTATCGGCACAGTGTCCTTGTGGAGAAGGAAAGGTTTGGTCATGTCAGTATCATTCTAATGGCCGTCAGTGGGGACATTCTGTGGCTGGGCAGCAGGTCCTCTAATAGGCAACTGCTGGGAGAGTTCAATAGAAAGCAATGTCCCTAACCTCAGTGGGGGAAGAACCCCGTAGCGACAGCAGCACTTTTAGAATAGATAACAAGCTAAAGTCTCCCATCGCCACATACAAAGTTCCATATCAAACCATGTAGAAACATGGGCGTTAGAGGCCTCTGTAGGGAATGGCTATGTTGCTACTTCAGCAACAAGGCTTATTTGAATGCGTATTTCTCGGAGTCTATATAGTGTAGTATCTAGATGTTCATTGTTAGGCTGGTGGTCCTTGGGTCGTGTTTGTTTTTTAGCTCATTCCTCTGTGTGTTCGTTCATGTATTGGTTGACAATGGTATGGGACCAGGCCAGTAAATGATCTATATATCTATAAATGATGATATATATAGCCCTGGGTCTGTTAAGTCTGTGTGCCCAGACTCATTAATGAACAGTTAGAAACACATGTAGCGGGAAACAGCCTATTTCCTTGTGTGCCTATTCATTCAGTTGATACTGTCTGCACGGTGCACGGATGAGAAATAAGATTGAATGGAGAAAAATCTATAGCTTGCGAGAATCCCAAGATACACCGTATTGTGTGTTCATACCAGAACTAGGTGATTTGCAGGAAATGTTTTACTGTGAAAAAGTAGATTGGATGTTAAAGTGAGCATTTTATTATCATTGTATAACAGAGCTTGTCATGCAAATAGATACAATCAGGGGATATGTGTTCCTCCTGCAGGCAAGGTGAAACTAGAATTGTCCCTAATGCCTCAAACAAGACAATTCCGTTTGCTTTACTACACTCTAAATGCCTTTTTCCTCATAAAACATGTCCAGGACAAACTAAACCTGAATACATTTATCCCCGCAAAGGTTTAAACATTTAAACAACAACTTTGAGTTAACCTTGCCCCTATTTAAGAGACAACAGCTATTGAGATAAACGTGTTCCTAGGAGAGGTATATTTTCTCATTTGCAGACAGGAAAGACTTTTCGGCCCATTCAATCGCCGATGACTCATGGGTCTTATGCTTCTAATCCAATCTGTGGCTGGAGAGGTGAGACAGAATGCTCAGGGACAATGTGTCAGCTTTGCATGACCCCTTGACATAAACTCCATCCGAGGGTTTTAGAATCTCAAACAAAGCCTCCGAGTAAGGTTAAATTCATTTCAAAATGGCCTGTTGAGTGCAGAAAAACACATTTGTCCCCTTTTCCTTGGAGAGAAAAGGTTCAGTGTTAGAAAATGTGAATGTCCTTATATCTTTCTGAAGTCTGTATTTTAATGTAATGGGTATTTTCTGGATTGATAAAGGAGTTCTGATTTACACTTCAACCTTGATAATGAAATGCCCAGACCAGTATTGAGATGTCAGTGTTTTGGGGTACAGTCAGTAAGTCTGTTTTATGTAAAGATGGAGAGCTGGGCATATCTGTTTTGTCACAAAGTGGTACCCGCTCTTTGGCTATCCAGTATTTATTTTTTGCGAGGAGCAAATCCAGCTTGCTCCAGCTGAGATTGTGCCACAGTGAACCCAGCAGCCCAGGTGCGTTTACTTAGTCAACACCAGTGAATAAATGAACAGAGCCAATCGTCTTCCTGACCTAGACCTCCACAGTTAACCCATGCATGAGCCTGGCTGTCAGTCCGCCTTTCAAGTATGAACACATAGCCCCCTCTTGCTACATGACACTCTCATGTCCTATAAACAGCTCTATGAGCAGAGGGGCTGATTTAAAAAGAGTTGGATCTGAGCATGAAGTTACTGAATATGCTAACACTGGGGCTCCTGGATGCGACTGGCTTATGGACCAGAATGTATTTCCCCCGGCTGTGCTGACAGCAAACTCACCACCATCTGAATTACTATTACACAGATGCCTCGCCAGATTCCCCAAATATTCCCATAATATTACATTACTGCACTACATTACTCATATTTAACGCCCTGGGACAATATTAGCTGTGTTGCATCGTAACTCCATCAAATACTATGCTGCTGCTGCTGCTCTGTAACCTATTTGTTTTAAAGTGCGAAGAATTGAAAAGCAGTGTGTCCCCCTGACAGCAATGATTCAATCAAGGCCAGGTCCAAATCACTGATACGCTCAGGAGTCAACTGCTCTACGTCTCTGGTAATGTTGATGGACTCACTGTTGCAAAAGTCCATCTGGCCACGTCACCAGCTATTTCACCAGTAAATCTTTCACTGTCTCTCCTCATTCTCTGCTCCTGACTGATATCCAGTCTTACTGACACTTCGGAGCCTACACTGGCCCATAATGCCTCATATCTAATCTAGTGCTCTAAAGTCACCAGATGGGAGCTTTCACACAGACAGTGATTCTAACCACTTGTAAGCTGACAGAGATAATACGTAAATAAAGGGAAGAGGATATGGCACCCTGTAGAGCAGAGTTGCAATGATACAGATAAAAGAGGTAGTGATGTCACAGGGACAGAGGGAATGTCATGGCTACATCCCCCAGTAGACAGAGGGGTATGGGGGTGGTTTTTTAGGTCTGATGGTCAGGAAATGTACTATGACCGGAGACTTTATAGACAGACAGGTAGGGGCCACACCTTGAGGTCGTGCTGGCGGGTCTCGTCCAGGTCCTGCATGGCGCAGCAGTGGGCCTCCTGTAGGCTGTGCTCCCTGCGTTGGTGCTCCAGCTGCAGCTCCTGGAGCTGCTGGCTCAGGTGCTCCCGCTCCTGGCTGAACTGGGCCTGGAGCTGCTGCAGGGAGCTCTGCGACTGAGACAGCTGCATCTCCAGACTCTGCTTCAGCAACGAGATCTGACGAGAGGGAGGAGTAGAGAAGGGGAGAGGGAAGGAAGAAAATGGAGAGAGAGAGAGAGAGAGAGAGAGAAGGACGAGAGAGAGAGAGAGAGAGAGAGAGAGAGAGAGAGAGAGAGAGAGAGAGAGAGAGAGAGAGAGAGAGAGAGAGAGAGGGAATAGAGAAGAACAGGTGTGAAATAGCTGTTTGTCTGTCTACTTCACTGACAAACCTACGCCTACTTTGTTAACAAAAACAGATATCATTTTTTCCCGCTAGTTATGACCTGAAGCAACACAACATCACATTTTTGTTAGAGGGTGCAACAAAATGTCATTTTCCATTACGCCCTCAAAATCGTTATTTCAAAATGGTAGTAGGCCTGCAGCAACTTTGCCTGCTTTGCAACCTTTGGTGACGTCCAGTCAGTACTGTATTGTACGTGTCATCAACAGCTCAGTGTGTGATCAACATGAGAGCTCAGTCCTCATTACTAGTATTATTACTGTGAATAATGAGACTGACTGGGCCCAGAGCAAGAGAGGAGGGGTGTATGGGAAGAAGAGAACCACGGTGGTGACACCTCCACAAGTCACCCTGACTCTGCTGCTAACTACCAGGAAGCATCTGGAGCAAAGCCTTTGAGAAGGAGAGCTCTGTCTGAATGCCCTCCTTCCCCCCACATGCATTAATTTCCAGCATCTGCATAATGAAACAGTTGGACAACAAACAGTACAGAGTGCACAGTTCATTATCAATATGTTTGGCAAGCCAGTGAGAGGCAGATCAAAGACAATCTGCTATAATGCAGGGAAACTTAAATCCGTTTTACCTCATTTCTACCAGCATGTTAAATGTGCAACCAGAGGGAAAAGAACTCTAGACCACCTTTACTCCACACTCAGAGAAGTGTACAAAGCTCTCACTCGCCCTGCATTTGGCAAATCTGACCATAATTCTATCCTCTGCTTACAAGCAAAAACTAAAGCAGAAAGCACCAGTTACTCAGTCAATAAAAAAGTGGACAGATGAAGCAGATGCTAAGCTACAGTACTGTTTTGCTAGCACAGACTGGAATATGTTCCGGGATTCTTCCGATGGCATTGAGGAGTACACCACATCAGTCATTGGCTTCATCAATAAGTGCATCGATGATGTCGTCCCCACAGTGACTGTACATACATACCCCAACCAGAAGCCATGGATTACAGGCAACATCCGCACTGAGCTAAAGGGTAGAGCTGCGGCTTTCAAGGAGCGGGACTCTAACCCGGAAGCTTATAAGAAATCCCGCTATGCCCTCCGACGAACCATCAAACAGGCAAAGCGTCAATACAGGACTAAGATCGAAGTGACACGAGCCTACCAGACGAGCTAAATTACTTCTATGCTCGCTTCGAGGCAAGTAACACTGAAACATGCATGAGAGCATCAGCTGTTCCGGACGACTGTGTGATCACGCTCTCCGTAGCCGATGTGAGTAAGACCTTTAAACAGGTCAACATTCACAAGGCCACAGGACCAGACGGATTACCAGGACGTGTACTCCGAGCATGCGCTGACCAACTGGCAAGTGTCTTCACTGACATTTTCAACCTCTCCCTGTCTGAGTCTGTAATACCAACATGTTTCAAGCAGACCACCATAGTCCATGTGACCAAGAACACTAAGGTAACCTGCCTAAATGACTACCGACCCGTAGCACTCACGTCTGTAGCCATGAAGTGCTTTGAAAGACTGGTCATGGCTCACATCAACACCATTATCCCAGAAACTTGCATACCGCACAGATGATGCAATCTCTATTGCACTCCACACTGCCCTTTCACACTTGGACAAAAGGAACACCTATGTGAGAATGCTATTCATTGACTACAGCTCAGCGTTCAACACCATAGTGCCCTCAAAGCTCATCACTAAGCTAAGGACCATGGGACTAAACACCTCCCTCTGCAACTGGATCCTGGTGGTAAGGGTAGGTAACAACACATCCGCCACGCTGATCCTCAACACGGGGGCCCCTCAGGGGTGCGTGCTCAGTCCCCTCCTGTACTCCCTGTTCACTCATGACTGCATGGCCAGGCACGACTCCAACACCATCATTAAGTCTGCCAATGACACAACAGTGGTAGGCCTGATCACCGACAACGACGAGACAACGAGCTTCAGTGCCTTCAGAAAGTATTCACACCCCTCAACTTTTTCCACATTTTGTTGTGTTACAAAGTGGGATTAAAATGGATTTGTCATTTTTTTGTCAACGATCTGTTGTGTCAAAGTGGACAGAAAATTCTAACATTTGTAAAAAATAAATGTATTAAATAAGTACTCAACCCCCTGAGTCAATACATGTTAGAATCACCGTTGGCAGTGACTACAGCTGTGACTCTTTCTGGGTAAGTCTCTAAGAACTTTGCACACCTGGATTGTACAATATTTGCAGATTATTTAAAAAAAGTATTCAAGCTCTGTCATGTTGGATGTTTCTCATTGCTAGACAGCCATTTTCAAGTCTTGCCATAGATTTTCAAGATAATTTAAGTCAAAACTGTAACTAGGCCACTCAGGAACATTCAATGTCATCTTGGTAAGCAACTTCAGTGTAGATTTGGCCTTGTGTTTTAGGTTATTGTCCTGTTGAAAGGTAAATTTGTCTCCAAGTGTCTGTTGGAAAGCAGACTGAACCAGGTTTTCCTCTAGGATTTTGCCTGTGCCTAGCTTTATTCAGTTTATTTTTATCATTTAAAAAAACGTCCTAATCCTTGCCGATGACAAGCATACCCATAACATGATGCAGCCACCACCATGCTTGAAAATATAAAAAGTGGTAATCAGTGATGTGTTGGATTTGCCCCAAACATAACACTTTGTATTCTGGACAATTTATTTGCAGTTTTACTTTAGTGCCTTATTGCAAACAGGATGCTTGTTTTGGATTATATTTTTTTCTGTACAGGCTTCCATCTTATCACTCTGTCACGATCGTTGTAAGAAGTGGACCAAGGCGCAGCGTGATATGCGTACATCTTTTAATGAGTACTATAAACAACAATTATAAAACAACAAAACGATACGTGAAGTCCTAAGGTTAACAAACACAAACCTCTCCGAAACAAGATCCCACCAATGACAAGTGCAAAACAGGCTGCCTAAGTATGGTTCCCAATCAGAGACAACAAGCCACAGCTGCCTCTGATTGGGAACCACCCCGGCCAACATAGAAACACATGAATTAGAAACTGAACATAGAACACTAAACATAGAAACTAACTCCCTGGCTCAACATATAATAGTCCCCAGAGCCAGGGCGTGACACACTCTGTCATTTAGGTTAGTATTGTGGAGTAACTACAATGTTGTTGATCCATCCTCAGTTTTCTCCTATCAACTCTGTAACTGTTTTAAATTCACCCTTGGCCTCATGGTGAAATCCCTGAGCGGTTTCCTTCCTCTCCAGCCAATGCGTTAGGAAGGACGCCTGTATCTTTGTAGTGACTGGGTGTATTGATACACCATCGAAAGTGTAATTAATAACTTCACCATGCTCAAAGGGATATTCAATGTTTGCTTTTTTTTTTACCCATCTACCAATAGGTGCCCTTCTTTGCGAGGCATTGGACAACCTCTCTGGTCTTTGTGGTTGAATCTGTGTTTGAAATTCACTTCTCGACTGAGGGACCTTACAGATAATTGTATGTGTGGAGTACAGAGATGAGGTAGTCATTCAAAAATCATGTTAAACACTATTATTTCACACAGAGTGAGTCCATGCAACTTATTATGTGACTTGTTAAGCAACCTTTTACTCTTCAACTTATTATGTGACTTGTTAAGCAACCTTTTACTCTTCAACTTAGTTAAGCTTGCCATAACAAAGGGGTTGAGTACTTATTGACTCAAGACATTTCAGCTTTTCATTTTGTATTAATTCCACTTTGTAATCCATTTTAAGTTCAGGCTGTAACACAACAAAATTTGGGGTGTGAATACTTTCTGAAGGCACTGTAGTTATTATGGCACAGCAGAGAGAGCCGAGCAGGAGGTACAGTAAATCACACGCCACTCAGAGAGGCTGTAATTCTGTCTCATCAAAAGAACAGAAATATACACCTTTCAGAGTCAGGAAGAGGAAAACACTCCAGTGTGAAGTGCACCAGGAGTCAGTTCCAGAGTACATAGAGAATCTACATGTTCAGAAGAGGGCAGATTTAGGTAATGAGTGTTTCATGCGTGTTGCCTGGGAACTGGATGACGTTGGTTCACTGCTGTAGCAACCAGTCACAGTGGTTCTACAACAACCCTCTCTATATAGAGGAGTGAAGAGAGAAGCCAAACACACTTTGGTACATTCAGAAAGAAGAGAGATTTCAAACCATAGCAGAGCATATAGACCAGGTAAAATACTCTATATATCCCAAAGAAACACAACACTGCAAGTGTTGCCCACAACAAACCCTGATCTGCGTACAGCACACTGTAACAAAAGGAAAATGGATTGTCTGAAGTGAAACCAGCATCTTTACTGCAAGCCAGAGCGAGTACACACAACGGCATCATGCAAGCCACTCACACCAGTTGAATATATTTGTCTGTAAATACTGTATAGTGAGGGGGAAATAAAGAGGGAAATTGTGGAGCAGGTGTGTAAGTGGACTTTACACTTACATTAATGATTGACTTATGTAAAGCTATGGGTGAGAACAAAATACACAGGAACAGAGGGATACATTCAGGAGTTAAAAACCCCAAAATAAACATTAAATACTGATCCAAAAGGACCAGGAGGGGAGGTAGGGGAGGGGAGCTTTGTATCAGGGAGAGGTTGGAGTGTCATGAGCGATAGCCAAGGTAGTGAGGACAGAGGAGACCCCTTTTCCCCCAGATGATATTGGCTATTTCAATGTTCTGAAGGACGACAAGACAACGTGAAATATGTTGATATCTCAGTTTAGTTTCTAAAAATGAATATATGAAATAACTTTCCACTGTCAAACCTAACTATTCTCTGTGAAGTTCCCTGAATATTAATGCAATTAGCAAGTACAAGTGCTTTAAAAGTTTCAGTTTTAATTAGATTTGGTCCATTCAGTCCCCTTCACAGGGCTGCCAGTGCCAGTTTGGGAAGATTTAAAATGTAATAATTTGAATGGTATCCAGTAGAGGGGATTAAAATGACAACCTAAAATTCACCATGTTGTATCTTCTTACACTCCAGTCTTTCCCTATCTGTGTAAATGACAGTGCTAGCTATAATTGCGGTGGGAGTTACAGCTAAGGTAACAAGAACAGGCTTCTCAGCAGTCTTTCATTGTGATGGCTACCTGCATATGCCGAGGCCGTGAGCACTCTCCTCTCACCTATTCATGGACATTAAGGAAGTGGATGATTTAAAATTGTATGACATACACTTCCAAATGGATGTTTCATGATATGATGGGTTAAGTGGTTAAAATGTATGCCCTATGTTATTGACCTTAAGGTACACTACCGGTCAAAAGTTTTAGAACACCTACTCATTCAAGGGTTTTTCTATATTTTTACTATTTTCTACATTGTAGAATAATAGTGAAGACATCAAATATGTTTTAGATTTGTGATTCTTCAAATAGCCACCCTTTGCCTTGATGACAGCTTTGCAAACTCTTGGCATTCTCTCAACCAGCTTCATGACGTAGTCACCTGGAATGCATTTCAATTAACAGGTGTGCCTTCTTAAAAGTTAATTTGTGGAGTTTCTTTCCTTCTTATTGCGTTTGAGCCAATCAGTTGTGTTGTGACAAGGTATACAGAAGATAGCCGTATTTGGTAAAAGACCAAGTCCATACTATGGCAAGAACAGCTCAAATAAGCAAAGAGAAATGACAGTCCATCATTACTTTAAGACATGAAGGTCAGTCAGTATGGAACAGTTCAAGAACTTTGAAAGTTTCTTCAAGTGCAGTCGCAAAAACCATCAAGCGCCATCATGAAACTGGCTCTCATGAGGACCGCCACTGGAATGGAAGACCCAGAGTTACCTCTGCTGCAGAGGATAAGTTCATTAGAGTTACCAACCTCAGAAATTGCAGCCCAAATAAATGCTTCCCAGAGTTCAAGTAACATGCACATCTCAACATCAACTGTTCAGAGGAGACTGTGTGAATCAGGCCTTCATAGTTGAATTGCTTCAAAGAAACCACTACTAAAGGACACCAATAAGAAGAAGAGACCTGCTTGGTCCAAGAAACATGAGCAATGGACATTAGACCGGTGGAAATTTGTCCTTTGGTCTGGAGTCCAAATTGGAGATTTTTGGTTCCAACCGCCGTGTCTTTGTGAGACGCGGTGTGGGTGAACGGATGATCTCCGCATGTGTATTTACCACCATAAAGCATGGAGGAGGAGGTATTATGGCGTGGGGGTGCTTTGCTGGTGACACTGTCTGTGATTTATTTAGAATTCAAGGCACACTTAACCAGCATGGCTACCACAGCATTCTGCAGCGTTACGCCATCCCATCTGGTTTGGGCTTAGTGGGACTATCATTTGTTTTTCAACAGGACAATGACCCAACACACCTCCAGGCTGTGTAAGAGCTATTTTACCAAGAAGGAGAGTGATGGAGTGCTGCATCAGATGACCTGGCCTCCACAATCCCCCGACCTCAACCCAATTGAGATGGTTTGGGATGAGTCGGACCGCAGAGTGAAGGAAAAGCAGCCAACAAGTGCTCAGCATATGTGGGAACTCCTTCAATACTGTTGTAAAAGCATTCCACGTGAAGCTGGTTGAGCGAATGCCAAGAGTGTGCAAAGCTGTCATCAAGGCTATTTGAAGAATCTCAAATATAAAATATATTTTGATCTGTTTAACACTTTTTTGGTTACTACATGATTCCATATGTGTTAGTTCATAGTTTTGTTTTCTTCACTATTATTATACAATGTAGAAAATAGTAAAAATAAAGAAAAACCCTTGAATGAGTAGGTGTTCTAAAGCTTTTGACCGGTAGTGTATATTAAATCCCTATAGAAATCTCAGCCAAACCTTTGCACTGATGATACTAGTGGACAGACTTAGAAATGATGTAGTCCTCTTACTGTTCAGTTATCCTGGAGCCCAGCCCAGTGTGTATATCACAATACCCAGCTGGTGCAGCAGGGTGAGGGTGAACTGTCTCTTACCTGCTCCAGTAGGTCCTCCACCTTCCTCTGCCAGCTCTCGCGGGCACTGCCCAGCTCCTGCTCCTTGTTCTGGGCCAGCTGGGTGAGGGCTGCCCTCTTGTCATCCTCATGATCCTCCCTTAGCTCCTCACGCAGCTTCTTACACTCCTGCCTGTGGACATACACACCAAATGCACACAATTACCATTAGTTTAAATACACAGAAGATAACAATGATTATCCAGGGCTCAGCCCATCACAATAATGTGAGTTTGACTCCGAAAGCAAAACCTTCTTGAAATAACTTCATGGAGTAGTAATATATTCTCATAAATTCCAAAACACTGAAGCTGCAGCGCCCTGTTTTACAGTAACGTTAGGTCAACATATTCTAGTGAGCATCATGCAAGTCATGCTTGCAAGAGCACGTTTTAAGACCCTTTCACAAACTCCACTTCTCATTGGATGCAGCACAGCCAAGACATTTGTTAGGAGCAAAAAGAACAGAAAGAAAAATATGTCGTTATTTTTAATAAACAGAATCCATTTGCACTCATCTCAAGAGCACACTGTGCGTACAGTGAACATGAGAGAAGAGAGATGGGGGCTGGTACACTGCGCAGCCTGGGACACAGAGGGTCTCTAAGAGGTTAACAGCTCGACATTATGTCCTGTAATTGCTGAACATTTCCAGCACGCCGCTGGCTGTCGGAGCTCTGGAGGTGTTCAGTCCATTTCCTGGGAGTGGAGCAGAGCGTACGTCTGTGTAGAATTCCCCACGCCGTCATGCAAACGTCTCCCACCTCACCATCTCAGTGCTATTCAATGCCCACGTGTTTAACGGCGCTGCAAAGACCTTTTAGTAGGAGTGCGGACTGCATGTTAATATTTATTTAGCAGAGAATGCCGTTGTTAAGTGCGGGGCGCCACCAATGTTTTTGTCCCTCCTAACAGCAGATGAGCGCCAGGGTGAGTGAGTGCTCTGATGCAACACCAGAGTACCACGGTTTAGCCCTGTGACACTTCTGCAAGGACACGTATTGATCCTCATCGCTTCAGAAAAACACAGACAGACACACTGCTCTTAGGGACTTTATATTGTAAAGAGACATATATTCATACCCCAGCCCCAAATCCCCAATCTGGCTAATTACCTAGGAGGGCACTCAGCACCTGGTGAGCGGAGGAGTTGGGAAGGAAGAGGGGGTGAGTGTGTAGAGTAGGCAGGGAGGATGGAGGAGAGTGTAGGCAGTAGGGGAGAATGGAGGAAGGAGAGTGGAGCATGTAGAGGGAGGAGAATGGGAGGGTATAGTGAGAATGGAGGCATTACGTCAGTGTGACATCCCCGTTGAGATCAAAGCCTTCAGTCTAAACATCAGAAAGCAGCAGAGAGATGACAGGCAGTCAGTCACAAATGGACTCCATCCAGTGGCGTAGTGCAGTTTCACAGGGACGTTTTTGACCGTCTCCGCGGTGGCTCCGTTGATGAGGATGGGGGTGTGCCCAGCCTGGTTCCTCATGAAGTCCAAAATCAGCTAATTTGTTTTGCTGACGTTGAGGGAGAGGTTGTTTACCTGGAAACCACGCTGTCAGAGTACCAATCTCCTCTTTGTAGGCCGTCTCGTCATTGTTGGTAATCAGGCATACTACTCTTGTGTTGTCAGTGAACTTGATAATAGAGTTGGAACTGTGTGAGGCCACGCAGCTGTGGGTATACAGGGAGTACAGGAGGGGACTGAGGACGCACCCTTGTAGTCCTCAGTCCCCTCGGGAGAGCAGAAACTCGTTCATGTACGTTTCCCCCATCGCAATACTTGTTACTGGTCATGAAGCAGACACCACCGCCTTTGTTCTTGCCAGAGAGAGCCCGCTTCCTATCCGCTCGATGAACTGTAAAACTCGCTGGTTGTATATAATTTGTTTGGATGTCGGAGGAAAGCCAAGTCTCAGAAAAGCAGAGTATGTTGCAGAATCTGATGTCCCTCTGGAAGGAGATCCTCGCTCTCAAATTTATTCACTAATGAGTAGTATGCTCGGTAATGGAGGACGGGTCACCCGGCGCCTCAACCTCACTAAGACCCCTCCACGTCTGCTTCTCCGTCTGCATCTTTATTTCCTTCTTTCCGGTAGGACTCCCAGGCTACCCGGCGCCTCACTGAAGAGGCTACACCATTGTTCCGCCGTCTCCGGGAATTTGGGAAGGTCGGGTGAATGGTGAGTACCCAGCAATTCATATTCCAATAGTTCTACCGGGTGTATGAAGTAATGCATTAAACAAACAGAGTAAGAAAATGTAAGAAAACACTAGAAAAAGTAGAAACCTGCAAAGTTTTCTAGGAGCTCGAGGCGAGGCTACCATGTTCATTCGGCATCATCATCCTTTATAATCGTGAGAGAAATTGAACTAGTTAGTTATACACCCTGACCTATTAGTTATACACACTGACCTGTTCAACGAACATGCTACCTTGTCCCGGACCTGCTGTTTTCGACCCTCTCTCTCTCTCTCCCGCACCTGCTGTCTCAACCTTTGAATGCTCAGCTATGAAAAGCCAACTGACATTTACTCCTGAGGTGCTGACCTGTTGCACCCTCTACAACCACTGTGATTATTATTTGACCCTGCTGGTCATCTATGAACGTTTGATCTGTCTTATAATCTCCACTCGGCACAGCCAGAAGAGGACTGGCCACCCCTCAGAGCCTGGTTCCTCTCTAGGTTTTTTCCTAGGTTCCTGCCTTTCTAGGGAGTTTTTCCTAGCCACTGTGCTTCTACATCTGCATTGCTTGCTCTTTGGGTTTTAGGCTGGGTTTCTGTATAAGCACTTTGTGACATCAGCTGATGTAAAAAGGGCTTTATAAATACATTTCATTGATTGATTATACCTAGGTAAGTTACAAGGTTAACTGACTTTTCTCAAAACGTATCTCATTGTGGCTAGCTACTTGTCCCTCATGCTAGCCTTTACAGCAAAATATCACTTCAGAAACATCAATATACAAAATATTGATATGACCAGCATTGTAGACCATTTCTCCCCTCTTGCTGCAGCTTAAGCTAACCTCGAAATAACAGATAAATGTAATACAAATCTCCTAACGTATTTTTATTTTGTTTTATAGCACTAATGCTCAAGGGCTAATTTCATTTTTTAAGCATATGTTGCAGAACAGTGATTTAAAATACTGGACAAAGACAAATCTTAAGGGGGTTAGCCATCAGTGACGAAATTGACAAGCCACTGACGGAGTTGACAACAGATACTCAAAACAGAATTAGTAACATATGGAAATTGACTCATTTGAAAATCCCCAATAAAAACATAACCATTCTATCAGCTGTTTCAGCACTCTGACGGAGTTGACGTTAGACAAAAATCGGACAGAGTTGAAGTTTTACGGAGTTTACCAAAAAAAATGTTTTCTGCTTCATTCAAGTGGCATACACAGTAGCAATTTATTTTCTTTGTCAGTTGCTTTATGACTCTAAAACCAATTAAATGTAACATATTTGAACCAAAATTAATATTCTATCTTAATCTATAAGGCAGATGGAGTTGACAGTTTATGGTTGTGACCATGATGATTCCAATATTGTTTCTTTAAATCTATCAGAAGTAGAGAACTTTGCACACCATGAGTGGTCTTGTTCCACACATTTTTTAAACATTTTTTAACCTTTATTTAACCAGGTAAGCCAGTTGAGAACAAGTTCTCATTTACAACTGCGACCTGGCCAAGATAAAGCAAAGCAGTGCAATAAAAACAACATTACAGAGGTACATATGGGACAAAACAAAACATACAGTCAATAACACAATAGAAAATATATATACAGTGTGTGCAAATGAAGCAAGTTATGGAGGTAAGGCAATAAATAGGCTATAGTGCAAAATAATTACAATTAGTATTAACACTGGAATGCTAGATGTGCAAGAGATTATGTGCAAATAGAGATACTGGGGTGCAAAAGAGCAAAATAAATAACAATATAGGGATGAGGTAGTTGGGTGGGCTAATTTCAGATGGGCTGTGTACAGGTGCAGTGATCGGTAAGCTGCTCTGACAACTGATGCTTAAAGTTAGTGAGGGAGATAAGAGTCTCCAGCTTCAGATATTTTTGCAATTCGTTCCAGTCATTGGCAGCAGAGAACTGGAAGGAATGGCGGCCAAAGGAGGTGTTGGCTTTGGGGATGACCAGTAAGATATTCATGCTGTAATGTAATGATGACATGAATAAGTGGTCCTTGTGGTATAGCTGACCCTGCTCATTCCTTATTAATTTAGAATTGTATACATATCTGACAGAATTGACCAAATCTCCGGACACATCTTTTATGAATCACAGTTTTGAGTAATATTATATTTTGAGAAATATTATTTAAAGTCACAGAGGGCTATTACAAGAAACTACATAAGAACATTTTATAATTTTTGGAGAGTTTGAAATTGGGATCCTTTGCTCTGGACAAGGGCATTTCCAGGCATAGAGCCGACATGAAATGACTAATATTGAAAGTATTTAGATTTAAAAATATATATATATATATATTCCCATATACATTTTCCCTAAATGTAAATGTTAAACTTAAATAATGCAACAAAATCTTGTTTTTTTTAAACTATAAAAATAAAGTTTCCCTGCCGAACAAGGATTGTCTGACTTTCAAGAATCCCTGAGCTAATTTCCTGTAATTCTACACATTTTGCCATGAGGCTGAGAGACAATGATGCAGTTTTAAAGCTAATTTCCACCCCAAAAATGCATGGCTTATGACTTGTTCATATGCTATCTGGGGTCCTGACCTCCGGGGGGGACCCTAACCCAACAACAACAAAGCTTGTGGGCCCCCCGCCTTGCGGGGGCTGCGGGGATGTGTGCTACGCCAGTGACTCCATCAACTAACTGTCTAAACAGCAATATCATTTCTTCCCCCTACATCTGGGGCACACCAACGCCAATAAATGCATCTCTCACAAAGCTTTAGTTTGACTGAGTTAAATCTCAACTGATAGAAACTCACTGTGGACGTTCATTATACCCGGTTCTGACATCACCGCACTGAAACACACAGTAACAAACTTCCTGTCCTATTCTATCCATCTGGAATGGTGGACCTTAAAGGACTATCTCTCTCAGCACAAAACAAAGCCAAACCAGCTCCGTTCAATCATTCTCTGCCTGTGACGCTACACTTGTGTGTGTGTGTGTGTATGTGCGCGTGTGTGCGTATTCTCTGTGTGTGTGTTCTCTGTGCAGTTGTGCGCTGCGACGCGCCAGATGACACACACAGTGTCTCCTGTGGTTGATGAACTTGAAAGGCGGTCATAGACGCTGCGGTGCTGTGTGGTGGTGCCGCCCGTCTGCATTGTCCCTCTTGCTAATGCCGTTCATGTTCAAGCCCACCATTACGTAAGGTAAACAGAGAGAGGAGGCTTTAATGTGGTTAGGGGCTCTGGTATTTCTGCTGCTGTATCTTCCTCCACATCACCAGCCAAGCTCCCCGTGAGGAGCAGGAGGAGAGATGTGTCTGACAGTCAGTTACAGGACATGAAAGAGAGGCGCTTCTTAGCACCTCTTCCTACTGAGAACAGCCTAGAACAGAGGAGGGAGGAAGAAAATGGGAATATCTCTCCCTCTGCCTTCACCTCTCTCTTTCTCTCTCTCCCTCTTTCACCCTGAGTGGCATGTTGGCTCGAGTTAGACATGGCAGAAGTACAATCAGAACCCCCGCAGGTTGTGTTTTGCATTATGTTTACTAGAGAAGAAGAAGCAGTCTTCAATTTAGTTTTAATTACTATCTCACTTAATGAAAATACTAAATGCTGTCAGAACTAAAGAGCATGTAAAATTCATAACTTACAAAATGAAAAGAAGCTGAAGGGATGCAATTGTGAAATATGGACATTGAGAGAGGAGGGTAAATGAAACTTAATTACAGTACAAGAGATAAAGAAGAGGACAGAATAAAACTTTGAGCCAATGCTGGACTGGATGGTTTTATTGTAGAACTCCATGTGTAGCAGAGCCTTCCTGGTAATCAGGAATCCTTAATGCTGTATTAACACATTCCTTGACCCCAGCAATGGAGAGAGACACTAATTGGACTCTGTCTGATGAGCTAGGATGAACTTCCTCCTCATCTCCAGTGTCACATCCCTGAGCTGCAGTTCTGTTCACATCATGATTCACATGTCCCTGATGTGCTGTAGAAGCATTGAGATTCAAATGGCCCTTTATTTTGACAACAAAGCCTTTTTACACTTGAAATTCATAAGCAGTGGCTTGTCACTCGGGCTCAAATCCTTTCTCATATCTACCTCATTACCATCCCCTCTCTCTCCTTTGAGCCAGAACAGGCAGCAGCAGCGGCAGTGAGATCGCTTGGTGAACAACCATCTTTGCTTCAGCCGAAAAACACATTTAGAGGTAGGCGAGGGCAGCGGCTGAACAAGTGTTGTGAAAAATGAAGGCCTCCTGCTGGGCTGGGATCAGGGACCAGCCCTGGACTGGTATTATTGGTATGAAGCTGGTTCTGGAGTCACTGTATCATGGCCCTCGTCTTAGTGTCACTGTTTCAATTACTGCAAGCCAAACTCTTTCACTTACCCTCTCCATCACCATCATTGGCACAAACAAACAAGAAACACATGCAGGCACAAACGCACGCATGCACGCACACGCACACACACACACACACACACACACACACACACACACACACACACACACACACACACACACACACACACACACACACACACACACACACACACACACACACACACACACACACCTTAAGGTCTCGGTCCACTTGAGCTCCAGTTCCAGCGCCATCTTGTCCATCTTGAGCTTCTCGTCCTCTTTAGTGGTGATGACTTTAGCCTCATGCTTCTTCTTCTGGGCCTCCATTTCTCCCTGAGAGAGGGAAGGAGAAGAAGAGAAAGACAGGAATAAAGAGAGAAAGGGTTCATAATATTAGCCCTCATGATAAACAACACAATTGAGCATGTGATCTAACCCAGTATGTACAGGACTCAACACACACTACTACCAACGAGGATCTTGGGGCCATGTGTGAACATGGGACAGTGCTCTGTGTGATCAGTCAGAGGAGAGGAAATAAGTCTGGACCTACTGCCATCAATACTGCTCCAAAACTTCCCCTGACATTCAGACTACAGCCTGCTTCATTATGCAGGACCAGAGAGAGAGAGGAGAGAGAGGGACAGGAGAGAGAGGAAAGGGAGAGAGAAGAGAGGGAAGAGGGGAGAGGAGAGAGGGAGAGAGAGAGAGGAGCCCCAGCAGGTCAAGGGCATAATGAAGTGCTAATGCCATATGGACTCCTTAAAGATGAGAACAGAATTCACAATCTGAGCCTGATTAGGTATGCCAACCCAAAGCTGCTGGAAAGCCTGCCTGGCATATCAAGAATTGGAATCTGGGACAAAGCAGGTAGACGTGATACATTTGGTAAAGGAATAGACTCAAGGCTAGGGGATCAATTCAGGACATTTCAACTTTATTACCCCCCATAAATAAGCTTAATACACAATCAATAAATACCTGGTCAGAAGAGGGAATGGGGAAGGAAAATCGTTAGGGTTCCTGATGGAGAATCCAATGGCTCCCTGATGAGGAGAACCCACCAAGGACCCAGGAAAATCTATGTGTGTGTGTGTGTGTGTGTGTGTGTGTATGTGTGTGTAGCATGCCTGTGTGTGTGTGTGTGTGTGTATTTGTACTGTAACAGTGCTCTCACCTGCAGGGCGGTCAGCAGGTTGCTGGTCTCTCTCAGTCTGGCCCTGGTAGCGTCCAGCTCCTCCACTAGTTTGTCCTGGGCCTCCTTCAGGTTGGAGATGTGTCCCTCTGCTGAACCCATGCCCTGCTCACCCTCCTTCACCAGCTCCTGCAGGCGCAACACCTACACACAGGGGAGGGACAGACAGGGAGGGAGAGCAGACCCACACTCAGCACATAGAACAAGAATCAAGGCTAGAAGTATATCATACACCACAGTACCCAGACAGGCTTTAAAAACAGCTGTAATGAAGTAGAGTCAAATCTATTCCCTTTTGTAATAAATTCCAATTGGGAAACTGCACTTCAAATGAGTCAAGACACACTCTACACATCAGCAGCTGTTCTCTAGAAGTCTATCATACATCTCAGTGCTCAGAGAGGCCTTCACATCTTAACCAGCTGTAATTAACTCTTAGACATTCCCTTTAGTAGAGTTGGGAAACTGCACTTCAAATGAGCCAAGACATACTTATATATTCTCTACCTGCTGTTCTTTTCCTTTCAAACCTGGTTTGTTTTCTGAGAATAGATAGCATCAAACTTCAAAGATGACCAATTAGCACCAGTAATTCTAATTCCATGTGGCTGACCACAATGAATAGCCAAAATCAGTTGAGAAAGAGGAGAGATCTGATAGGTAGGGTGACTCCTGACTGACCTCCTGATTGGCTTGTTCAAGTTTGGCGGCGAGCTCCTCCCTCAGGCTGTCCAGTTGTTGTCTGAGATGGTTCTTCTGCTCCTCCAATGAGAGCCTCTCCCTCTCAAACTGCTGCTCCATTTCCTGTAGACAAACCACAAAGACTGTTATAATAATCCCAGCACAATAACCATTACAGGGTTTACAGTATTATATATGAAATTGAAAATACTTTGTAGATATGGCTGCAATAATTGTGCTTTTAGAGGAAAATCAATGCCAGTTTAAAGGGAATGACTAGTACATGAAAGGACAATAGTTGGCATTATTCACATGAATACACTAATAAGAGTTCTGTCAGCGTCGTTGTTACACAATCTGGTAATATGGACTCAGTGTAGCTCTTTGGAGGAGGGCTTGTATTAAGAGCTGTTATATTTAGGAGGTTGTGTGTGTGTGTGTGTGTTTCAATCACAAGTGACACATTAATGTTGTACCCCTGGGCAGGTGGTTAATATCCTGCTGGGAAAATGGATGAGTGAGTTCATTATTTAAGCAATGTCAGGCCACTCAAGACAAGGATGTCTGCAAAGCAAATGTCACATTATGGAACTCAATTTTCAGGGAGAAAAGATTTCTTGCTGTGACGGTGCGATATCATGGATCAAATGCAGCCTTCAGACATTTCTCGTATGGGATAGATTGCTAGTCTACCATTTCACTCTCATTGCAGGATATTTGTGCCAGTGGGTGACACCGCAGTGACAATATAAAACAGTAGACATCACCATAGCGGGGACAGGCCTACGAGATGGAAGGAATGAGTGGCATTTTTAGTACCAAGCATAGAAATGACAAAAAAAATGACTTCTTATGAAATTCTCAACAGCTCTGCATCTGTTAATGTCAGCACTGAGCATTCGACTGTGGACAGGACATTGTTCAAAACACTTCATATAGGCCTACATCTTTTTCGAAAACAGAATATTTGATCACTTTCACAAAAACATTATGACTAGTATATTACTCTGAAAAGACGCCTTGGAGCTAAATCAATGACTGCCAAATAAATAGTAAATGCATTGAGCTGACTAGTGACAGACTACTATGTGAACCATGTCCAATCCAATATTAACGTTCCTCTGATACAGTTGGTGATTGACACTACTGCATTATCCTTTCCCTCTGTAACCTCAGTTAATGCTTTCCAATGACTGAAAATGTACACCATATACATAGAATATACAACAGACACTTCAAAGTGCAATCTCAAAAGGCATATGTATGAGCAGAAGACTGGTCAGCATGAAGCACTAAGTAAGGCTGACTGAATAATGTATAGTTTCACCTTGTTCAGAGAGGACTGCTCTGCACACTGTATGTGCGTGTGAGGTTGGTTACGGGTACATCATTTAGCGCTCTCATCTTTCTCTGCACACACATATGCAAATAGGAGCTCATCTATGTTTCATGATCCCATCCCAACAAGAGTCAAGACATTATGTATTTAATATTGTTAGCGTCTTCCCCTATGTTTTTTCCACTTGGTGTCAAGTTAAGGGATGTGTGTGTGTGTGTGTGTGGCGGCTTTGAAGCAAAGTCTTTGAGTTCCCATATCACACGCTTCTTGAATAGTGCATACGCTTCAAAACTTCTAATAGTTTAGTGTGCCACACAAAGTCTCTGTCAGCTGCCCACAGTAATTTGACAAGTCACTAGTTTTATCTCAGTGTCCAAACTAAAGGTCCATCCCACACCTTGGTGCTGACGCCAGCCCGGGGGGTGACTCATGACCACGTCTTGAGACAGGAGGATGACAAAATGACTCTCCTCCCTCTCTTCTCTCGCTGTGCTGTACGTACAGGGAAGAAGAGGAAGAGCATGGGGGAGTTGGCCCAAAATATGATGTCAGCCGCCGCCACATGGACTTGTCAAGCTGCTCTTTGCGACTACAGTGACTCACCGCCGCACAAACAAGACCCTAATCACACTATCACATGTGCTCTCATCTCACAGTGTCTCTCTCTCATTATGCTCTCCTCTCCTTTCTTCTCTCTCTCCGTTCTGCATTTCCGTTTGTGATGGTGAGGAGCAGAGATGATAAGCAGCAGTGTGGCGGTGATATAACTGCTGAGGTCTCTGTCTCTCTCTCTCTCTCTCTCTCTCTCTCTCTCTCTGTCTCTCTCTGTCTCTCTCTGTCTCTCTCTCTCTCTCTCTCTCTCTCTCTCTCTCTCTCTCTCTCTCTCTCTCTCTCTCTCTCTCTCTCTCTCTCTCTCTCTCTCTCTCTCTCTCTCTCTCTCTCTCTCTCTCTCTCTCTCTCTCTCTCTCTCTCTCTCTCTCTCTCTCTCTCTCTCTCTCTCTCTCTCTCTCTCTCTCTCTCTCTCTCTCTCTCTCTCTCTCTCTCTCTCTCTCTCTCTCTCTCTCTCTCTCTCTCTCTCTCTCTCTCTCTCTCTCACCTCCCCCCGACAAAGGGGAGCGGCCAACGTTTCTCTGCCTGAGATAAGGTTCCTGGAAGCAGCCGAAGCAGCTGTTGAGGTGCAGCCAGGTGTAATCACTGTCTTCCTCTGCAGATGACACTGCAGAACTCAAATACCATCCTGGTGGAGGAACAACAGGGGTCGCTACCTCCATTTCCTCCAATTTAAAACAAGAAGGCGAAACAAGGAGATCTGAGCTGCCAGTGGAAAATGTGTTGACACTGAAGAATGACCAGGCTGATTTGTGTGTCAGAGACACTTAAGCACGCACGTACACACATTCCAATGCCCATGAGGAGAGCCACTCTCATCCTTCCAATTGCCAGAAAGTAGTGGGCACAATGGTGTTAGGTTGGCCGGCCCTGCTATAAACAAGGCACTAACTAATTACAGCGGCTTAACCCAACATCTGTCATATGGCCGGTATTTTATTACATAAAGACTAAATAATGTTGGAGAGGGATGAGTTGACAGGAGCCTTTGGCAGCTACCGAGCTGAGAAGTAAAAATATGACTAAATGCATTCTGGCTGAGTCAATCGTGCATGTCTTTTGAGTGCTTTAATTTAATATGTTATCAGTCAGGGATTTCAAAACAGACAGTTTAGTCATGTCACTGGAGCAGATGTTTTAAAGCAGATAGAAAATACTTTCATTATTGAATGGAGTGAGAGCGAGATTTTCTGTAGTGCGGTGCAGAATTGATGTAGAAGGTGCATGTCAGCAGTCTCCAACCCCTCAGCCCAGGCTGTGGTAGGTCCTGGAACAGTGTGTGTGTGTTTGAGTGGTTGGGCTGAGCAGAGCGTGGCGGGGTGGGGAGATGAGTTGTCATGGTAGTGGTTAATGAGGCTTGGGTGCTAAGCCGGATAGAGGCCCTCTCACTGCTCTACTGCCTGCAGGACTGGAGCTGAGGCAGCAGAGCTCTGGGCCCTGACACACACAGAGAACAGTCCGGGAAAGAGACACATACAGACACAGCCTGGGACACACAGACACAACCTGAGCCATACAGACACAACCTGAGCCATACAGACACAGCCTGGGACATACAGACACAACCTGAGACATGCAGACACAACCTGAGACACACAGACACAGCCTGAGACATACAGACACAGCCTGAGACATACAGACACAGGCCTGGGACACACAGACACAGGCCTGGAACACACAGACACAGGCCTGGGACAAACAGACACAGCGTGAGACATACAGACACAACCTGAGACATACAGACACAGCCTGAGACATACAGACACAGCCTGAGACATACAGACACAGCCTGAGACATACAGACACAGCCTGAGACAAACAGACACAACCTGAGACATACAGACACAACCTGAGACATACAGATACAGCCTGAGACATACAGACACAGCCTGAGACATACAGACACAGCCTGAGACATACAGACACAACCTGAGACATACAGACACAACCTGAGACATACAGATACAGCCTGAGACATACAGACACAGGCCTGGGACAAACAGACACAGCGTGAGACATACAGACACAACCTGAGACATACAGACACAGCCTGAGACATACAGACACAGCCTGAGACATACAGACACAGCCTGAGACATACAGACACAACCTGAGACATACAGACACAACCTGAGACATACAGATACAGCCTGAGACATACAGACACAGGCCTGGGACACACAGACACAGGCCTGGGACAAACAGACACAGCGTGAGACATACAGACACAGCGTGAGACATACAGACACAACCTGGGACACACAGACACAGGCCTGGGACAAACAGACACAGCCTGAGACATACAGACACAGCCTGGGAGAGATAGACATGGCGGAGGTATATAGCACTGGGCTCTAATACAGAGATGGATGAACAGAGAGAAAGACCTAAACAAGATCTGAGCAAAACACGGCCCTAAAAGCTGAGGGAGACTAGTGACAAACACACATTACATTTTTTGATGGGTCTGTTGTCAACCAATATAACCAACCTCTTTCTGTATGATTTTAAACCACTAGACATCCATAGTAACAGCACTTATGTGTTCTGTGTAGAATGGCAGGCAGCACTTGAGGGTACTCAAAGCTACACCAGCACAGAGCTGCTCTCAACACTTGTGGGATTGCCTTGACAAGTAGCTCTGACAAATTGTAGACCCAAACCAGCGCAGCAAAGCCTGAAATTCATGCATGCAAATGACATGGAGGGACTTGGAGGAAAGATAAGCTGTTCTGCCCACGGCAATGAGTCTTTCTCTCTCCCTTCTCCTCTCTCTCTTTCTGGCTCTCTTTCTCTGTCTCTACAGAGTGGTTCCACCAGCTGTTTGTAGTCCTATTTCAAACTGATAATCATTGGGCTCTCCTAATGAGGTTCAGACTCAGCATTGACCTTTTCTCTTATCATCACGTTCAACTAGTAGAAGATAATCATTGTTGCTCTTTAGTCTTGCTGTTGGATCCTGTGTGACTTGTTCATTAGGGTGGTTGTAATGTCACTGTGTACTGTAAGAGCAGATGAGTGTAGTTTGGTACAGATCTGCACAATAATGCAATTACAGAATGTATTACTGTAAGCCCAGTCCATTTGCTATTCATAACAATAGCCAAATCATAGCAAAACATAGCTTGGAGGTGAAGTGATTATTTCTGCAGTGTACTGCTGTGTATGGAAATCCCAATCCCATCCCATTGCTGCATTGTGTAGGTGCAGCTCCCCTGCAGTGTGTGTGTGTTGCGTAGGTGCAGTGCAGTGTTGTGTTACCTGAGGTGTGTGTGAGTGTGTGAGTGTCTGTGTGTGTGTGTACACTCTTCTTACGGCCAGTAGCCAGCGCTTCTCCTTCTCGGCAGTAGTCTGTGTGTTCTCCAGGGTGGTCCTGTGCTTTTTCGACAGCTCCTCCAGCGCCCGGGTCTGTGACTCTTTGAAGTGGGCGGCGTCGTCCTCGTATTTGGCACGCATGTTCATCATCTCCTTCTCATACACCTGCTTCTCCTCCCGTAGAGTCTGATGGACCAACACACACAGAGACAACACCATGACAGTCTGCCCTGTGTTAATCAAAGATGTTTGATTCTAGTTTTATTAAACCCAGCTGTGAACAGAATGCTAAACTCATTACTGTCTTATTTCTATTTCCTTGGTCATTTGAGTGAGCATCTGAGTCAGTTAGACACAGGTAACACATGAACGGCTGTTTGGTGTCTTGTAACAGAGGAAAGTGACAGCCTGAGGATGCTTCAACACATTATTCACATTCAGAGATGAGGCTCAAGCAGCGAGCCAAATCGAACGGAGAGAGAGGCCTCTATTACCAGATGAGAGAGAGAGAGTGGCGTTTCTCAGAACGCCAGCAGCCCAGTGGATTACTGCACAATGCACTCACACCGCCGTTCACAGCAGGTTGCCATAGTAACACCGAACTCAAGGCTATGGTAATGGGAAACAGAACAGAAGAGAGATTTCCTGGGAACTGGAAAGGTGAGGTCAGGTTTTCAGGCTACAGCATTGTGGTGAATTGTCATTGAGACACAGGGGACATAGCATTGAGTGGTGCGGGTCACTGTCAACAGAACACTCTCCCTGTCTTGAGAGCATATTGACAACAGGAGGTTGGTAGCACCTTAATTTGGGAGGACGGACTTGTGGTAATGGCTGGAGCGGAATAAGTGGAATGGTATCAAATACGTCAAACACATTGTTTGATGCCATTCCATTCGCTCCGTTCCAGCCATTCTTATGAGCCGTCCTCCCCTCAGCAGCCTCCACTGATATTGTCACGCAGAACGACATATAGTGAAAGCTTCAACTGTGCATTTTACCATAATGGAAATGCTGAATGGAAAATAGATTATGCTTGACATTCATTTACGGGGGAACTGCAGTTTGTCTACGGCGCTACTGTTCACAAATAACGTAACATTTGGTGGGGGCTGGTCAAGTTTAACCCGCTCAGCAGCATAACAATCTGTAGTTTTGTGTGTTCAGATGCGATGCATATTTCAGGGCTCTGTAACTCCTGAGAGCAAGGAGGACTTTCCAAGGAGCAAGCTAAATGCTTAGTCGTAAAATCAGAGTTTTTTTGTGTACTCTGACATCAATAATTGAAGTTAAATGCTATTTTACAACAAGAAAGCATGGCTTTAAGAAAAACGGTGACTATAGAGGAAGAAGCAGCCATGGCTAATAGTTGAGATATATGAAGCAAACTGTGACGCAAAATGGATGTCTATTTACACCAAAAGTGTAGTCTTTGCTAAATCGAAATAATCAGCTAAACGTCAACAAAAGCCCAATTTTTTTAGTCCAGTAACTTCTCTTTCCAAGATGTTGAGTGTTGTGAATAGTGCTGAGCAATTAACCAAAATGTTGGGTTTTCTTTCGGTTATTAAACAACTAATTGATCGACAACGGTTCAATTCTTTGAATTCCATTTAGTTAGTGAGCTCAACGCGCCGTTTCTCTAGAGGGAAATCAAATCATTCACGAGAGAATCTGTCAAGAACTATGTGGGATGCTGGGCTGATTGGAAGTTTTCATAAGGCAAATATTCAACCTAGTTCACCACAGAAATTTGTAATTAACTACAATGACCATAATCCATTGCGCCTGTTCTTTCCGGCCACGGACAGAGGCGCATACACACAGACCATATGAGACCGCATGAGAGAGGAATGAAAATGTAGTCTATTTCAGAAGAACAGAATAGCATACTTTGAGTTGTCCTTATGTTAGGCCCTGATCTGGCTATGCCAAATGGCTGTGGGCTAAACTAGTTCATTTAGCAGACAAGATTTTCTTAGAATTCCGTGGCATGATTTTATAGTTTAAAGAATACAATTTAATAAAGCTGAATAAAATAGAAAGGATATTTTCTCCAAACGATTTGAGGGAGTGCGCACATGCGGCTATTTTGTGTTGAGCGGTTAACAAAGAAATAGGTACTCCTATATGCTTAATTTAGAGTTATTCATGTAACTTTTGTTGTTCTACAAACGTTGGGCTATATGTTTTGATTTTTAATACATAGTAAGGCTGCATGATGCGACTCTAATGATGATTTGAAAAAAGTTGCTTGAAAGTCATGAGCTCTGCTTTGTTTTTTTGCGCAGGCTGTCACGCTCTGGCTCCGGGACTTTGTATGTTGAGCCAGGGTGTGTTCGTTTCGTGGTGTTCTGTTTGGTTGGGTTGTTCTATGTGGTTGTATTTCTTTGTTTGGATGAGTGACTCCCAATCAGAGGTAACGAGTGTCAGCTGTTGGCTCGTTGTCTCTGATTGGGAGCCATATTTATACTGTCTGTTTTCACCTTGGGGTTGTGGGTTTTTGTTCCGTGTTCAGTCAGTGTTACTGTGGACTTCACGATCATGTTTTGTTTGGTTCAGTACTTTAATATAATAAAGTCATGTTTCTTTCACACGCTGCGCCTTGGTCTACTTCGCTACTAGACGATCGTGACAGAAAAACCCACCATACAACGACCAAGCAGCGTGTCCAGACGGAGGCAGACTGGACATGGGAGGAAGCGCCGGGAAAGGAGATAGAGAGGCTGGCGATGGCCCAGGTGGGCAAAGTGTGGTCCTGGGAGGACATGCTCGGGGGCAAGGGACCTTGGGGTAGGATCAAGGCCCTGGCGAGAGAGGAGCAGCGGCGTCAGCAGTGCCATCGTCGGACGGAGGAGAGGCACCCCCAATAATTTTTTAGGGGGGGGCACACGGCATGGGCGACTGGGCAGCAGGAGGCTGCCACAGGGCGAAATAGGAGAAGAGGAGAGAAGGCCACCGGGTTACGGGAGCCATTGGCGAGAGGAGGGAAGGAAGTCGTAGAGGCACGGCGAGAGGGACTGAGGTGGATTGCCAGTCCGGTCCGGCCCGTTCCTGATCCCCGTTTAAAGCCAGTGGTGTGTGTTCCCAGTACGGTCCGGCCTGTCCCTGCTCCACGCACCAAACCTACGGTGTGCGTCGCCAGCCCAGCCCAGCCTGTCCCTGCTCCACGCATCAAACCTACGGTGTGCGTTGCCAGCCCTGTTCGGCCTGTCCCTGCTCCACGCACCAAGCCTACGGGGTGCGTCGTCAGCCCGGCCCGGCCTGTCCCTGCTCCACGCACCAAACCTACGGTGTGCGTTGCCAGCCCTGTTCGGCCTGTCCCTGCTCCACGCACCAAGCCTACGGGGTGCGTCGTCAGCCCGGCCCGGCCTGTCCCTGCTCCACGCACCAAACCTACGGTGTGCGTCGCCAGCCCTGCCCGGCCTGTTCCTGCTCCACGCACCAAACCTACGGTGTGCGTCGCCAGCCCTGTCCGGCCTGTTCCTGCTCCACGCACTAAGCCTACGGTGTGCGTCGCCAGCCCAGCCCGGCCTGTTCCTGCTCCACGCACCAAGCCTACGGGGTGCGTCGTCGGCCTGGTCCAGCTCGTTCCTGCTACTCGCACCAAGCCAAGGGTGCGAGTCGTCAGCCTGATCCAGCCCATTCCTGCTACTCGCACCAAGCCAAGGATGCGAGTCGTCAGCCTGGTGAGGTCCGTTCGGCTCCACGCACCAAGCCAAGGGTTCGTATCGTCAGCCAGGTCCGGTCCGTTCCTGCCTCACGCGCCAAGCCAGGGGGTGCGCGTCGTCAGTCCGGTGCCTGATCAGGTCAGCTACTCCACTACGGAGTTTGAGCAATCCGCTCCGTCTATGTCCGGTCCAGATCCAGCCAGCGGGGTCCAGACCGGACCGGGAGCGCTACGGGGGATTGTGGAAGGGTGGTGGTCAAGCCCGAGCCGGAGCCGCCTCCGAGGAGAAATGCCCACCCAGCCCTCCCCTGTTTGGGGTTTTGAGGCGCGGTCGCAGTCCGCGCCTTTAGGGGGGGGTACTGTCACGCTCTGGCTCCGGGACTTTGTATGTTGAGCCAGGGTGTGTTCGTTTCGTGGTGTTCTGTTTGGTTGGGTTGTTCTATGTGGTTGTATTTCTTTGTTTGGATGAGTGACTCCCAATCAGAGGTAACGAGTGTCAGCTGTTGGCTCGTTGTCTCTGATTGGGAGCCATATTTATACTGTCTGTTTTCACCTTGGGGTTGTGGGTTTTTGTTCCGTGTTCAGTCAGTGTTACTGTGGACTTCACGATCGTGTTTTGTTTGGTTCAGTACTTTAATATAATAAAGTCATGTTTCTTTCACACGCTGCGCCTTGGTCTACTTCGCTACTAGACGATCGTGACACAGGCTGTACACACTTCATTAGTCAAGCACTTGATAATGCCTTGAATTTCACAGCGGCATTCCCTTTGTGGCCGTAATGCACCCTAAAAAAATCAATGGCTTTTGCGGCCAGTGGCCGTTGTGCCCTTCTCCCATCACGTGTTCGGGTCTTTCTCACAGGCTACAAGTGAAGACAGACACATCGGGGACGCCACTGCACACGTCCTTATCCAATTCCAATTCCGAAGTGCATACTGAAGATATTGGAAGAACTGTCCACATTTACTTTTCGTCAGCCAACAAGATGAGTAGGCCTAATGAACAGCAAAATAACTAGCCTATGTCAATCTAGTATCCCCCATAGTACAAAAGTCGACCTATTCAATTCCGTGTGAGAAAAAAATATTCCAAACATAGTCTGGGACAGTTGTGGAATGCAATAGATCCAAAATTAATGCAACCACTAGCATGAAAAAACATTTTTTACGCAATGTGGCTGACGCAACAGATCAGAACATTTAGCTTAAAATGTTGATAAACTATTAGGCTATTTCTTCACATTATAAGCGCAGCAATGTGCACATGGCAGTAGGCTATAAGCGCGAATGTTCCAAAATGTTTCAAAATGTTACTGCAAATGTGATTGCGCATGAGTAGGCCTAATGATATTTTAAAGCTTTTATTATAAAGGTGCATTTTTATGGTGAAAATTATCTTCCCCAAACTTGAAACTGACCCACTGCTTATGTATGCGGATGAATGTGCTTAATTTTAAGAAGTTATTTGGCCACTTTAGTTGTGATACAAACCTTATCAAAACATTTAGGCCTATGGCCTAGGCTACATGAGATGTACGACTATGATTCGAGAAAGTAGGCAATTTTTTTTTGATGTTTCTTATGCTGGGCATCATTCACAAGTGCTAATATATAATTAACAAGTGATAGGCTAATATTGTCACCCATAAGAATATTCTTGATTTAATCTTGTCTTTACATATACAGTTGAAGTCGGAAGTTTACATACACCTTAGCCAAATACATTTAAACTCTGTTTTTCACAATTCCTGACATTTAATCCTAGTTAAAATTCCCTGTCTTAGGTCAATTAGGATCACCACTTTATTTTAAGAATGTGAAATGTCAGAATAATAGTAGAGAGAATGATTTATTTCAGCTTTTATTTCTTTCATCACATTCCCAGTGGGTCAGAAATGTACATACACTCAATTAGTATTTGGTAGCATTGCCTTTAAATTGTTTAACTTGGGTCAAACGTTTCAGGTAGCCTTCCACAAGCTTCCCACAGTAAGTTGGGTGAATTTTGGCCCATTTTTCAGTTCTGCCCACAAATTCTCTATAGGATTGAGGTCAGGGCTTTGTGATGGCCACTCCAATACCTTGACTTTGTTGTCCTTAAGCCATTTTGCCACAACTTTGGAAGTGTGCTTGGCGTCATTGTCCATTTGGAAGACCCATTTGCGACCAAGCTTTAACTTCTTGACAGATGTCTTGAGATGTTGCTTCAATATATCCACATAATTTTCCTTCCTCATGATGCCATCTATTTTGTGAAGTGCACCAGTCCCTCCTGCAGAAAAGCACCCCCACAGCATGATGCTGCCACCCCCGTGCTTCACGGTTGGGATGGTGTTCTTTGACTTGCAAGCCTTCCCCCTTTTCCTCCAAACATAACGATGGTCATTATGGCCAAACATTTCTATTTTTGTTTCATCAGACATTTCTCCAAAAAGTACGATCTTTGTCCCCATGTGCAGTTGCAAACCGTAGTCTGGCTTTTTTATGGTGGTTTTGGAGCAGTGGCTTCTTCCTTGCTGAGCGGCCTTTCAGGTTATGTCGATACAGGACTCGTTTTACTGTGGATATAGATACTTTTGTACCTGTTTCCTCCAGCATCTTCACAAGGTCCTTTGCTGTTGTTCTGGGATTGATTTACGTTCATCTCTAGGAGACAGAACGCGTCTCCTTCCTGAGCGGTATGACGGCTGCGTGGTCCCATGGTGTTTATACTTGTGTACTATTGTTTGTACAGATGAATGTGGTACCTTCAGGCGTTTGGAAATTGCTCCCAAGGATGAACCAGACTTGTGGAGGTCTACAAGTTTTTTTCTGAGGTCTTGGCTGATTTCTTTTGATTTTCCTATGATGTCAAGCAAAGAGGCATTGAGTTTGAAGGTAGGCCTTGAAATACATCCACAGGTACACCTCCAAATGACTCAAATGATATCAATTAGCCTATCAGAAGCTTCTAAAGCCATGACATCATTTTCTGGAATTTTCCAAGCTGTTTAAAGGCACAGTGAACTTAGTGTATGTAAACTTCTGACCCACTGAAATTGTGATACAGTGAATTATAAGTGAAATAATCTGTCTGTAAACAATTGTTGGAAAAAGTACTTGTGTCATGCACAAAGTAGATGTCCTAACCGACTTGCCAAAACTATAGTTTGTTAACAAGAAATTTGTGGAGTGGTTGAAAAACGAGTTTTAATGACTCCAACCTAAGTGTATGTAAACTTCCGACTTCAACTGTACTAAATAATATATGTGTGAAATTTGTTTTTATTTAGAATGGGCCATTATCATGTACCTGTCTCGAAACAGGGGGAGCGGGTAAAAATACATCATCTATGCACTTAAATAGCGAATGGAGGACACTTTTCCCATGGTTGATTTTCATGCCAGCCAGGTAGGCTATACTCCTGTTGTAAAGATAAACAATGTGCTTAATATTAGGAAAGTTGAGAAATAAATATAGTAGGCCTAGCCTATAGAAAGCTTATGGGATCCTCCTCTTTTTAGTAGAAGCCATCACTCTGTTTTCTCGTGAAATTGCATAGTCTATTGAAATGTTGTGCAACATGAGCTCATGGGCTCTAATGAAGTGTTTGATTAGATTTCGAACATATTTGCATTGATGTCAGAGTGATTAGAGGGACAACAGAGTGCTGAGTACGAGGCAGTTAGTAAGTTTGGTAGGCTACTAATGACCATCAGCAGCATCAGAGCTTAGAGTAGCCTAATTACCATGACTAAACAGTCACATGGAATTTGACTGCCTTCATGACTCGTGACCGCTGGTGTGGCGGTAATACGGTCACCGCAACAGCCCTAGTCCTCAGACAACTCCAGGCTCCAGAATGGCAGAAATACAGTTCCCTCCACGCCACCGAAGGCTCACCTTCTCCAGGGAGAGAATCTGTTGCCTCTGCCTGTCGTCCAGTGTCTGGGTCTTGTTCTGCAGGGCCCCGCGTTCCTCCTCTAGACGTACCACTTTGTCCTTCAGACGAGACTTCTCAGACTCCAGGTCCCGGATGGCTGCCTCGTGGGTCATCTGAGTGGCCTGCAGGCTGCCAATGTGACCTGGAGAGGAGAGGAGAGGAGAGGAGAGAGAGAGAGAGAGAGAGAGAGAGAGAGAGAGAGAGAGAGAGAGAGAGAGAGAGAGAGAGAGAGAGAGAGAGGGAGAGAGAGACGAGAGAGAGAGAGAGAGAGAGAGAGAGAGAGAGAGAGAGAGAGAGAGAGAGGGGGGGACGAGAGAGACAGAGAGAGCGAGAGAGAGAGAGAGAGAGAGAGAGAGAGAGAGAGAGAGAGAGAGAGGGACGAGAGAGACAGAGAGAGAGAGAGAGAGAGAGAGAGAGGGACGAGAGAGACAGAGAGAGAGAGAGAGAGAGAGAGAGAGAGAGGGACGAGAGAGACAGAGAGAGAGAGAGAGAGAGAGAGAGAGAGAGAGAGAGAGAGAGAGAGAGAGAGAACGATAAAAAGAGAGAGAGAGAGAACGATAAAAAGAGAGAGAGAGAGAGAGAGAGAGAGAGAGAGAGAGAGAGAGAGAGAGAGAGAGAGAGAGAGAGAGAGAGAGAGAGAGAGAGAGAGAGAGAGAGAGAGAGAGAGAGAGAGAGAGAGAGAGAGAGAGAGAGAGAGAGAGAGAGAGAGAGGGACGAGAGAGACAGAGAGAGCGAGAGAGAGAGAGAGAGAGAGAGAGAGAGAGCGAGAGAGAAGGACGAGAGAGAGAGAGAGAGAACGATAAAAAGAGAGAGAGAGAGAACGATAAAAAGAGAGAGAGGAAGAGAGAGAGAGAGAGAGAGAGAGAGAGAGAGAGAGAGAGAGAGACGAGAGAGACAGAGAGAGAGAGAGAGAGAGAGAGAGAGAGAGAGAGAGAGAGAGAGGGAGGAGAGAGACAGAGAGAGCGAGAGAGAGAGAGAGAGAGAGAGAGAGAGAGAGAGAGAGAGAGAGAGAGAGAGAGAGAGAGGGAGAGAAGGACGGAGAGAGACAGAGAGAGAGAGAGAGAGAGAGAGAGAGAGAGAGAGAGAGAGGGACGAGAGAGACAGAGAGAGAGAGAGAGAGAAAGAGAGAGAGGGACGAGAGAGACAGAGAGAGCGAGAGAGAGAGAGAGAGAGAGAGAGAGAGAGAGAGAGAGAAGGACGAGAGAGAGAGAGAGAGAGAGAGAGAGAGAGACGATAGAGAGAGAGAGAGAGAGAAAGAGAGAGAGAGAGAGAGAGAGAGAGAGAGAGAGAGAGAGAGAGAGAGAGAGAGAGAGAGAGAGAGAGAGAGAGAGAGAGAGAGAGAGAGAGAGACCTCAGCAGTCATATCACCGCCACACTGCTGCTTATCACTATGAGAAACAGTCCAGCCATACAGTGTTACTAGAATGAGATTACCTGTACCAGCAGAATTACCATAGAGAGTTGACCTGGGTCAATGTACTGTTTAAACATTGACGTTTTGGTGAGCCAGTATTTCAGTATTTCACTGCCAGATGAAATATTGATGCAGCAAGGCATAACTAGCGATCAAATCAGATCATACAGGCATGGCTGTGAGTATACAGCAGGGCTCGCTGCAGTACAGACTGTACAAAGTGCAGCATGACTTAAAATGGGCGTAATTCATTTGAACACGGCTTTCACATCCTTGGGCTTATGAATACCATTAGTGCAGAGATACACCATTTCACCATTAAACAGTTATGTTACAGCAATTCAGATAAGCCCAAGTAACCGTGAGGCTAACACCCTGTGTTTCTCTAACAGCTAAGAGGTTAGTGTTTTCAGCAGCAGCAGCATCTCTGTGTCTGATTCCAAACATGGGCCTGCAGATATATACAGTACTACACAGCTACACAATAGGCACCACGGAAAATTCCAGACACAAAGTGCAAACATGTTGTTTTTCTCTCTGTCCTTGTTATATATCTTGACCATGGTATGACAGGCATTTGAACCACAACAGATGTTGCAGGGCTAGGTAAGAGCTAGGTGAGGGGGTCTAGGTGAGCCCTCTCCCCACCAAGGTACATTCCAGAACCAGGGGGGTGAAGAGGTCTCGGAGCAGAGCTGGGGCAAGACTGCAGAGCACACTGGACCTCTGTTGCCGGGATACCGGGAGGTGATCTGTCACAGCACAATCTCCTGTCAACAGGTACGCTAGCTGAAGCTGGAGCTACCTACCTCCAGAGTGTATTAAAAATCTCTCTCTGGGTTCTGGTTCATTCTGCCATCCATTGGGAATGTATCATACCAGTGATAAGGAAAGAGAGTCACGTGACAGATAATTGTGAATAGATGGAAGCCTATATACAGTAGGCTTGAGCCTGTGTACCTGTTATTTTCTCCTGAAAATATCTGATGCAAACTGGTGCAAAGACTTGGTAAATTTGAACCAACATTATTTTAATATTTCATGACTTGAAGTAATTGATACATACATAGACTTAAATGTTGGGGGAAATCATGTAGGACTAAGAGTGGTGTGGGTCATTAATCACATTGTGGTTCATTAGTGTTGCTCAGGTAGTGCAGTAGCGTGGGTTGTAACAGAGAGAGGAGGGAGGAGGAAAGAAGAGAGGAGGAGGAGGAGGGAGAGTGTAGTAGGGTGTATACTGTCAGTAACAGCAGGAGGAGGGAGAGTGTAGTAGGGTGTATACTGTCAGTAACAGCAGGAGGAGGGAGAGTGTAGTAGGGTGTATACTGTCAGTAACAGCAGGAGGAGGGAGAGTGTAGTAGGGTGTATACTGTCAGTAACAGCAGGAGGAGGGAGAGTGTAGTAGGGTGTATACTGTCAGTAACAGCAGGAGGAGGGAGAGTGTAGTAGGGTGAATACTGTCAGTAACAGCAGGAGGAGGGAGAGTGTAGTAGGGTGTATACTGCCAGTAACAACAGGAGGAGGGAGAGTGTAGTAGGGTGTATACTGTCAGTAACAGCAGGAGGAGGGAGAGTGTAGTAGGGTGTATACTGTCAGTAACAGCAGGAGGAGGGAGAGTGTAGTAGGGTGTATACTGCCAGTAACAGCAGGAGGAGGGAGAGTGTAGTAGGGTGTATACTGTCAGTAACAGCAGGAGGAGGGAGAGTGTAGTAGGGTGTATACTGTCAGTAACAGCAGGAGGAGGGAGAGTGTAGTAGGGTGTATACTGTCAGTAACAGCAGGAGGAGGGAGAGTGTAGTAGGGTGTATACTGTCAGTAACAGCAGGAGGAGGGAGAGTGTAGTAGGGTGTATACTGCCAGTAACAGCAGGAGGAGGGAGAGTGTAGTAGGGTGAATACTGTCAGTAACAGCAGGAGGAGGGAGAGTGTAGTAGGGTGTATACTGTCAGTAACAGCAGGAGGAGGGAGAGTGTAGGATAAGAACGCTAACAGAGAGGAGGTGGGAAAGAAGGTGGAAAGCTAACTCACTGGCTTTGAGGAGGATCTCTGTGGCCTGCTGCTGCACACGATCTCTGGTGGCCTCCAGCTCACACTCCGCCTCCTTCTGTCGAATCTCCACGATCTCGGCATCCTGCGTCACCTCGTCCAGCTGTTTGCTCAACTCCTGGAGCACAAACAGAAACACACAGAGCACATATTAGCCTATACTCCTGAGGCACAGACACGCATAGCACAGGGTCAACTTCCTGACCTGTGTTCATTCTCTCTGCCAGAACAATGAAACAGTATATAAAGTACATTCGGAAAGTATTCAGACCCCTTCCCTTTTTGTTACGTTACAGCCTTATTCTAAAATTGCATATATAACTGTTTTCCCTCATCAATCTCATTTTTACATTTTAGTCATTTAGCAGACGCTCTTATCCAGAGCGACTTACAGGAGCAATTAGGGTTAAGTGCCTTGCTCAAGGGCACATCGACAGATTTTTCACCTAGTTGGCTCGGGGATTAGAACCAGCGACCTTTCAGTTACTGGCACAACCACTAAGCTACCTGCCGCCCCAATCTCAAATCAAATAAATGCACATTTTATTTGCCACATGAGCCGAATACAACAGGTGTAGACATTACAGTGAAATGCTTACTTACAAGCCCTTAACCAACAATGCATTTTTTTTAAAGAAAAAAGAAAAAAGAAAAAAGTGTTAAAAGCAAATAACTAAAGAGCAGCAGTAAAATAAAATAACAGTAGGGAGGCTATATACTGGGGAGTACCGGTGCAGAGTCAATGTGCGGGGGCACCGGCTAGTCGAGGTAATTGAGGTAATATGTACATGTGGGTAGAGTTAAAGTGACTATGCATAAATAATAAACAGAGTAGCAGCAACGTAAAAGAGGGGGCGGGGGTGGGGGGGGCAGTGCAAATAGTCTGGGTAGCCATGATTAGCTGTTCAGGAGTCTTATGGCTTGGGGATAGAAGCTGTTGAGAAGACTTTTGGACCTAGACTTGGCGCTCCGGTACCGCTTGCCGTGCGGTAGCAGAGAGAACAGTCTATGACTAGGGTGGCTGGAGTCTTTGAAAATTTTGAGGGCCTTCCTCTGACACCGCCTGGTATAGAGGTCCTGGATGGCAGGAAGCTTGGCCCCAGTGATGTACTGGGCCGTACGCACTACCCTCTGTAGTGCCTTGCGGTCGGAGGCCGAGCAGTTTCCATACCAGGCGGTGATGCAACCAGTCAAGATGCTCTCGATGGTGCAGCTATATAACTTTTTGAGGATCTGAGGACACATACCAAATCTTATCAGTCTCCTGAGGGGGAATAGGCTTTGTTGTGCCCTCTTCACGACTGTCTTGGTGTGTTTGGACCATGATAGTTCGTTGGTGATGTGGACACCAAGGAACTTGAAGCTCTCAACCTGTTCCACTACAGCCCCGTCGATGAGAATGGGGGCATGCTCAGTCCTCTTCTTTTTTTCCTGTAGTCCACAATCATCTCCTTTGTCTTTATCACGTTGAGGGAGAGGTTGTTATCCTGGCACCACACGGCCAGGTCTCTGACCTCCTCCCTATAGGCTGTCTCATCGTTGTCGGTGATCAGGTCTACCACTGTTGTGTCATCAGCAAACTTAATGATGGTGTTGGAGTCGTGCCTGGCCATGCAGTCATGGGTGAACAGGGAGTACAGGAGGGGACTGAGCACGCATCCCTGAGGGGCCCCCGTGTTGAGGATCAGCGTGGCAGATGTGTTGTTACCTACCCTTACCACCTGGGGGCGGCCCGTCAGGAAGCCCAGGATCCAGTTGCAGAGGGAGGTGTTTAGTCCCAGGGAGTTCCTCTGTGGAGATAGGAGAACCTTCCAGAAGGATAAACATCTCTGCAGCACTCCACCAATCAGACCTTTATGGTAGAGTGGCCAGACGGAAGCCACTCCTCAGTAAAAGGCACATGACAGTCCGCTTGGAGTTTGCCAAAAGGCATCAAAAGGACTCTCAGATCATAAGAAACGAGATTCTCTGGTCTGATGAAACCAAGATTGAACTCTTTGGCCTGAATGCCAAGTGTCACGTCTGGAGGAAACCTGGCACCATCCCTACGGTGAAGCATGGCGGTGGCAGCATCATGCGGTGGGGATGTTTTTCAGCGGCAGGGACTGGGAGACTAGTCAGGATCGAGGGAAAGATTAACAGGGCAAAGTACAGAGAGATCCTTGAGCGCTCAGGATCTCAGACTGGGGCGAAGGTTCACCTTCCAACAGGACAACGACCCTAAGCACACAGCCAAGACAACGCAAGAGTGGCTTCGGGACTAGTCTCTGAATGTCCTTGAGTGGCCTAGCCAGAGCCCGGACTTGAACCCGATCTAACATCTCTGGAGAGACCTGAAAATAGCTGTGCAGCGACGCTCCCCATCCAACCGGACAGAGCTTGAGAGGATCTACAGAGAAGAATGGGAGAAACTCCCCAAATACAGATGTGCCAAGCTTGTAGCGTCATACCCAAGAAGACTTGAGGCTGTAATCGCTGCCAAAAGGTGCTTCAACAAAGTACTGAGTAAAGGGTCTGAATACTTACGTAAATGTGATATTTCAGTTTTCGTTTTTTATAATTTTGCCAAAAATTATAGAAACCGTTTTTTGCTTTGTCATTATGGGGTATTTTGTGTAGATTGATGAGGAAAAAGTCAAGGGGTCTGAATACTTTCCGAATGCACTGTATACAACTCACTCACTCATACTCTCTAATAATCACTTAATTTTCTTTCTCTCTTTCTTCTTCTCTCTATCACATCACTCTTTTTTTTATTTCCTGCATTTGCACTCTCTCTGTAGAGATGTAGCGAGAGAGACTAGCCACTTTTCATTCTTAACATGTTCTCTACTGCTCTCAAGGTTTACTTTTGAAATAATTCATCGGAATTGCCATGAAATAGTCACTTAGATTTACATTTCCCATGGGAATATCGTCCATTTGGAAGTGGAGTTCTAATGTATATGTAAATATCTTGACTCGTCTGGTGGGGCAGTAGGTAGCGGGGCGGCATGTAGCCTAGAGGTTAAGAGTGTTGGGCCAGTAACCAAAAGGTCACTGGTTCAAATCCCTGAGCTGACTAGGTGAAACAAAATCTCTTGATGTGCCCTTAAAGGGATACATCGGGATTGAGGCTCTTTGTGTAATTCCACAGTCAGATTAACTTGTGGATACCATTTTTATGTCTCTGTGTCCAGTAAGAAGGACGTTTAGAGGTAGTTGCACTAACATAGCATGCTAGCAGATACCCATAGACTTCCATCTATTGCGCTAACGCTAGTTATCATTGGCTCATGAAACTACCTCTAACTTCCTTCATACTGGACACAGAGACATACAAATGGTGTCCATGAGTTCATCTGACTCTGGGGAAGTAGATAAATGGCTTTCTTGTCAAAATCCCAAAGTATCCCTTTAAGCAAGGCACTTAACCCTAATTGCTCCTGTAAGTCGCTCTGGATAAGAGCATCTGCTAAATAACTAAAATGTAAATCTTAAACGTAAACCTTTTTCTGAAGGATCGGTGTGGGGAGTAAAAAAATTAAAATGCATTGATTAGGTGACTATATTTCCTCAAGCTAAAATATGATATTCAATTTAAGAATGCCTGGGTGGGAATCACATAATTGTTGCCCAAGCTCAATTTGAATATAAGATGGAGTTGTAAAGTATCTATCTTAGGCCTTAAGTGCCACATTCCCTCATAAGGGTTATGTCTATACTTTCTCTCAAATCCTGAATCATTCACTAAATGACACCTGCATCTTTTGTAGAGAGACAAACAATGCTAGCTACAGTAAAATAAACATCTTGTCAGGAGTGAAAGAGGGGATGCATTCTGATTGGTCTGTGTGGTATGATTTCCCTGATGAGCAGGTGCTGGTGTGTGTGTGATGAGCTGTTTAGTGAGAGAGGACACGCTTTAATCACCCTCACAGTTTCTTTTGTTTCTCTTAATGAAAAATCAAATTGTGGCAGCATGGCTGATATCATCGTGTCACACCTGAGCACCCGTCCCATATTAAACTGACTGGAAGAACTCCTGGGAGCTATCGATTAAAACACATTCAGAGAAAGTTGCTAGCTAACAAAGATCCCCCAATACATGTTACAGAGACTAGGTCTTTGGCTGACTGAAAGGGAATATCTGTAGTAACCAGTGTTATATGGTACATTCCTCCCTGAGTCAAATCAAATCAAAGTGATTTTTGCAATATCCACCGTGCCATGCATAGGAACGTGGCAAGACTGACAGCTTCTCTGAGCCAGGCAAATTCATTCATCAGGATAATGATAATGGATATATCCAAAGAAATGGCAATAGAAACTAAGGTAAAACAAAGGTGCACATGGTTTGCTGTTATTTCAGCTGCTTGATGTGATTGTGTGTTATCTTTAGTTGGCTAGCTAGCTAGCTAGCAAAGGAGAAGTAACGTTAGCCTAGCGATCCTCTATAACTATTTTATTGACTGGACAATCAGCTGGTTGCTGCCTATTTATCAATTATTTTTAAATCATTATTTTCTGAAGCTCTTGTTGCCTATTTATACATTATTTATCTCTTGTCATCATTGTGTCTCGTCATCATTGAACCTCTGCTAGCTAGCTACATGCCAATGATTTGTTTAGCATAGCAACATGGAATGAATAGAATGAACGACTGGGACAAAACATGAGAATAGAATTAACAACCAGCCTGTTTGGTTAGCAACTTCAGAACTAACAACTGTTTTTTGCCCGGACTATATCGTCTGGTGGAAGAATTAAATAAATCAAATGTACTCATTAAAATAAAGTTTTTAATGAAAACATGTAATTATTATTATTTTTAAATATATTGCCAACCATTTCATAAAAGCAATACGGCCCTCGAACCCAGGATTATCGTGTGATAACCTCCTCCTAAGGACTTGGCTTCGCCTCCGGCCTAAGAACAGCCCTTAGTCGGGAGTTATCACACGATATGTAAGGGTTGGTGTGAGGTGTGAGGTGTGACCCAGGTGCGGTGCAGGATATACAGTAGGCAGTAGGCAGAGATGGTGAAACAAGGATCTTTACTGGTGGTCCCGAAGCCAGAATACAAAATAACGGACTTATCACGATAAAACAAAGGCGGAGCAAATAAGTCTCCAAAAACCGGCTGACAGCCAAAATACAAAATACTACCTAAGACTGAAACAAATAACGAAACAGGGAGAACACTTTTCAAGTACCTGTACATAGGTCTCCGATCAGACACTGAGTAGAACTGCTGGACATAGAGAAACTAGCAGAGAAAACTGAGCAAGGGAACACAGGGAAGTGAGGGCATAAATACACAGGTGAATCAGATAGACACAGGTGACACCAATAGGAATATGATTTGCCTCGACTGTGAGTGAGGAGTTGCCTAAGGTTGTCGGAGGATGACACCTAGTGGGTCGCTCCGGAACTGCGTCCCCTCCTGTAACAATGATAATCCACGGGTTCTCATGCCTTATTGCTTAATTCTATGATTCCAACAGTTCACCTAACTGTTTTGATCTATATTGCACATCAAATCGCAATCACAATATTTGATAAAAATAATAATCGCAATTCAATTTTTTGCTCATATCGTGCAACCCTAGGTAGGAGCATTATAGAGTTCAACTTTTTTTTTGTAAAATCACCATGATTAAAGATTCGGAGAGTGTGAATGATGAAGAGGTCTAATTATGGCATTTTAAATGGACCCTTCAATTTAGATCAAACTATGGATTACACCTTTTTAATCCTTCGCACTTCAAAGTCAGATTTTAACTTCTAATCATTTCATTAAATGACTATTAAACCACAATGGGATTTTCAGGACTAAGATATTGACTGCTTTCTGGATTTAAGGATTACAGGGTTTAAAGATGACGGTGATAATTTAACATCAATGCTACATATCTTATACTATAAAGTTCACTCATGTATCTCTTTAAGACTCTAATAGCTTTGAGGGCTTTCATTAGGATGTTTAAGCCACAGTGGGGTATCTCCCATCAACACAGGCTCTCTTACCTTGATATTGCTCTCGGCTGCAGTGAGCGAGGCCTGCAGCTTGTGGGACTTCTCCCTGTGTTCCCGGGCCTCCTCCTGCACCCTCTGCAGCTCGGAGCGCAGCTTCCCCAGGGTCTTCTGCAGTGCTGCCTCCTGCATCTGGAACTCCCTCCGCAGCTCTGCCTCTGTCTTCTTCCAGGCCTGCAGGTTGTCTGCGGTGAGCTGCTGTGTGCGCTTCATGGCCTCCAGCTCGCGCTCGTAGAAGGCTTGGGCCTTGTTGAGCTTGGCCTCGTACTCCTCCACCAGCCTCTTCTTGTCCCCCTTAATCTCCTCCACACGCTCCGACAGGGACTCCACCTCAGCCTTGTGCAGCTGGCCCAGTTTCTCCTGGTCCTTGCTGTAGTTCTGGTTCTGGCTTTGGTGGCTGCGGAGCAGCTCCGACACCTCCTGCCGATGGTTGGCCTTTAGCTCCTCCAGCACCAGCTTCTTCTCCTGCTCAAACTGGGCCTGCGCCGTGCCGAAAGAGCGCAGCTTCTCCTCGAACGAGTGCCGCATCTCCTCCACCTCGCGGGACATGGTTACCACACGCTGTGTATGCTGGGCCTCGGTGCACAGCTGCATGTCCTCCACACGCTGCCGGTAGGTCTCGAACTCGGCGAGGGCCTGACGCTTCATGCGCTCGTGCAGCTCCATGGACTCCTCGAGCGACTGGATGCGCTGCTTCAGGTCCATCTCATCGCTGATCTTACTCTTGTACAGCATGATCTTCTCCCGCGTCTCCGACAGGATCTGCTGCACCTCCTCCTCGTGCGCCTCCTTCAGCGTCTGGATGGCCGCCTCGTGCTCATCGTTCTTGGTGTTCAGGGCGTAGATCACCTTGGGGAGGCAGAGAGAGCATCATTATGGTGGTTGAGAAAGGATAGCATAGAACAAACGCATATACAATGGCTTGTTTGAGCAGGTGCTGGAGATCAAAGTAAATGTTCATCAGCAAGAAAGTTCAAACTGTGTGGTGATGTGTTATAGCATTGTCCTCAAACTAAAAGGGATACCTTGAAGGTTTATCATTACTTTGACTTCCTGAAACAGTCAAAAAACACTTATGAGACAGATGATTGACAGTTAAGTGAGTGGCTGACCTTTAAATCCCAAAAATGACTTCCAAATGAAAGCCTGGATAATCTGACTACAAAGTGATTTTCTGGTCACACAGAATTTAGGGGGGAAATACATTTTACATTTATAGTTCAAGAGCCATGAGAAATTCCCCCTAATCTTAATCCTCCCTCCCCTCTACTGATCCAGGGTGCTGGCTCCGGGCTGCTGCCCTAAGGAATAAGGCTATTTGTTTTCTCACCAGATAAACATAGTCAATAATTCATCACTTTAATACTTTTGAAAAGCCTGTCATAAGAAGATGCCTTTTCTGAGAATTGTATTCATATTTTATACGCCAGGGTGAAAACAGGGTGTTTACTACTTGCCAGTGTTTTTGATATGCTAAAATGTTTAGAAAATGTTAACTTTTAGACCAACTCCTATTGTTATCACTCTTGTGACTGTCCATTACAGCTCTCCATCAAATAAGAGCAGATGCAACACATTGTACCCAACCAGGTAGGACCTTTTTTATCAAAGGTTTATTCAAGAAAATACTAAACCAACAGGCATTTCTTGTTTGCTATTGTGACCTCTACTGCTGTGCCATCCCTCAATCGCATGGCAATCTCTCAAAGGAGATAAAAGGCCTATGTAGCAGGATCTCAGCTCAATTTTCATTATAAACATAATATTAATATTTGAATACCCTCAATGAAAGGCATTCTATGGGAATGAAAGGGCCCCAGCTTGTGCAGTTTCTCACGAGCGATGAGGGCTGAGTCAAAATTCATTTCCATAATTGTTTTGACAAATGACTAGGGGAAAGAGCTAAAAGTTCTGGGCCTATCTGGTGCTAACGCAGCAATCTAGCCAGCCACATATGAAGAGAGAGATAGAGAGGGAGTGATGAAGAGCGAGATAAAGAGAGAGAGATGATAGAGAGAGTGCAGTCTGCAGTCCCATGGGCTCAGTGGGTGAGAGTAGTGGACTGAGAGACAATGGCTTTGGCAGAGAAGCGTTCAGTGATGTCATTGTCCCATAATGGATTCTCCCCTCCATTTGACCTGAGAGGAACCCTCCCTGCCTGCCTCTGCCTCTCTCTCTCTCTCTCTCTCTCTCTCTCTCTCGCTCTCTCTCTCTCAAAAATATCGACATCATAGTTATGTATTGATTGCAAACTCTTAACTCAACATAGTAAAGTATTGCTGCTGCCTGGATAAGTGAGAGGTATTATTACCATCAGCCGCCCCCACCTCCACAGATCAATGTGTGGAACTGCTGGCTGAGATGTTCTCATAATGACAGTAATCTCGTTCCCAGACACTTCCGCCCAAATGCGCCAAGAGTCTGGTGGACCAACCTGTCAAGCTTGGCCTTCGTTAGCCAATACATAGGCATTGACTTAATTGGCTTAATCTACCAACCAATCATCTCCCACAGCACCTTCCCCCTAACTCTCCCCCGTACGCTAGCACACCACAAGCGCAGAGCCACGCAATGCAGTCGTGTGATTCACAAAAATTAAATGACAAATACTTTACTCAGTAGGTCACTCCAATAGAATTATATGGTCACTCCCACTAAGGCCAACTTTTAGTGGTTGATATCCCAGCCTTATTATGCGCTGTGTGCATAAATTGTGAAAGATGAATCAGTGATTGTAGATGGATGCATTCATCACTGCCGGGATGAGACCAATATAACACTGGCTGCGTTGTAGTCAGTCTGAAACATGAGCCGAAAGCCCCAAGAGTAGGCATAGACCTACTTACCGCTAGCTACGAATGTGTAAACTAATTGTCTCAGTCATAACACTAAGCTACAATACCTGCAGAGAGGTAAGCCTCATTCATGTTCCCAGAAATGTTTGAAGATGCTGAAGATGGAGAACAAAGAGTGATCCCTTAGATCATAAAAGGCAAAGACACCTCAGGGCAACACTGGAGATGGTTCTGGTTAAGGTTTCAGAGCGAACTACTCAATATTTCCCATCTCTCACACTCTGTCATACAGAATACTGATACTCAAAGAAGTAGGAATCTGACTTATTGCCATAAATGAATGATGATCATGTCACGCCCTGGCTCTGGGGACTCTTAAATGTTGAGCCAGGGTGTGGACTTGTTATGTTTAGTTTTCTATGGGTTTTGTTCTAGATCGTTTATTTCTATGTTGGCCAGGGTGGTTCCCAATCAGAGACAGCTGTAGCTCGTTGTCTCTGATTGGGGACCATACTTAGGCAGCCTGTTTTCACCAGTTTATTGTGGGATCTTGTTCCGTATGGTTTGTTGTATTACCTAGGACTTCACGTATCGTTTTGTTGTTTTTGCTCGTGTTGTGTACACTTAATAAAAGTATGTACGCCTATCACGCTGCGCCTTGGTCCGCTTCTCATAACGATCGTGACAGATCAGTGATTCAAGGTGGCAAGATTGAGACACGGAAGTGAACCGGGGTGGTCAACTCAAAGCTCTCTGGTTGTGGGTGTTCATATCTAGGCTGAAGTCAGCATGTTTGGCACATAAATCAAATAAAATCAAATTTTATTTGCCACATGCGCCGAATACAACAGGTGTAGACATTACCGTGAAATGCTTACTTACAGCCCTTAAACAACAATGCATTTATTTCTTAATAAAAAGTAAAATAAAACAACAACAACAAAAAAGTGTTGAGAAAAAGAGCAGAAGTAAAATAAAATAACAGTAGGGAGGCTATATACAGGGGGGTACCGGTGCAGAGTAAATGTGCGGGGGCACCGGCTAGTTGAGGTAGTTGAGGTAATATGTACATGTGGGTAGAGTTAAAGTGACTATGCATAAATAATTAACAGAGTAGCAGCAGCGTAAAAAGATGGGGTGGGGTGGGGGTGCAAATCGTCCGGGTAGCCATGAGTAGCTGTTCAGGAGTATTATGGCTTGGGGGTAGAAGCTGTTGAGAAGCCTTTTGGACCTAGACATGGCGCTCCGGTACCGCTTGCTGTGCTGTAGCAGAGAGAACAGTCTATGACTAGGGTGGCTGGAGTCTTTGACAATTTTGAGGGCCTTCCTCTGACACCGCCTGGTATAGAGGTCCTGGATGGCAGGAAGCTTGGCCCCAGTGATGTACTGGGCCGTACGCACTATCCTCTGTAGTGCCTTGCGGTCGGAGGCCGAGCAGTTGCCATACCAGGTGGTGATGCAACCAGTCAGGATGCTCTCGATGGTGCAGCTGTATAACTTTTTGAGGATCTGAGGACCCATGCCAAATGTTTTCAGTCTCCTGAAGGGGAATAGGCTTTGTCGTGCCCTCTTTACGACTGTCTTGGTGTGTTTGGACCATGATAGTTTGTTTGTGATGTGGACACCAAGGAACTTGAAGCTCTCAACCTGTTCCACTACAGCCCCGTTGATGAGAATGGGGGCGTGCTCAGTCCTCTTTTTTTTCCTGTAGTCCACAATCATCTCCTTTGTCTTGGTCACGTTGAGGGAGAGGTTGTTATCCTGGCACCACACGGCCAGGTCTCTAACCTCCTCCCTATAGGCTGTCTCATCGTTGTCGGTGATCAGGCCTACCACTGTTGTGTCGTCGGCAAACTTAATGATGGTGTTGAAGTCGTGCCTGGCCATGCAGTCATGGGTGAACAGGGAGTACAGGAGGGGACTGAGCACGCACCCCTGAGGGGCCCCCGTGTTGAGGATCAGCGTGGGTTTCTGGGATAATGGTGTTGATGTGAGCCATGACCAGTCTTTCAAAGCACTTCATGGCTACAGACGTGAGTGCTACGAGTCGGTAGTCATTTAGGCAGGTTATCTTAGTGTCTTTGGGCACAGGGACTATGGTGGTCTGCTTGAAACATGTTGGTATTACAGACTCAGTCAGGGACATGTTGAAAATGTCGGTGAAGACACTTGCCAGTTGGTCAGCACATGCTCGGAGTACACGTCCTGGTAATCCGTCTGGCCCTGCGGCCTTGTGAATGTTGACCTGCTTAAAAGTCTTACTCACATCGGCTACGGAGAGCGTGATCACATAGTCATCCGGAACAGCTGGTGCTCTCATGCATGCTTCAGTGTTGCTTGCCTCGAAGCGAGCATAGAAGTGGTTTAGCTCGTCTGGTAGGCTTGTGTCACTGGGCAGCTCGCGGCTGTGCTTCCCTTTGTAGTCTGTAATAGTTTTCAAGCCCTGCCACATCCGACGAGCGTCAGAGCCGGTGTAGTACGATTCAATCTTAGTCCTGTATTGACTCTTTGCCTGTTTGATGGTTCGTCAGAGGGCATAGCGGGATTTCTTGTAAGCGTCCGGGTTAGAGTCCCGCTCCTTGAAAGCGGCAGCTCTACCCTTTAGCTCAGTGCGGATGTTGCCTGTAATCCATGGCTTCTGGTTGGGGTATGTACGTACGGTCACTGTGGGGACAACGTCATCAATGCACTTATTGATGAAGCCAGTGACTGATGTGGTATACTCCTCAATGCTATCTGAAGAATCCCGGAACATGTTCCAGTCTGTGCTAGCAAAACAGTTCTGTAGCTTAGCATCTGCGTCATCTGACCACTTTTTTATTAACCAAGTCACTGGTGTTTCCTGTTTTATTTTTTGCTCATAAGCAGGAATCAGGAGGATAGAGTTATGGTCAGATTTGCCAAATGGAGGGCGAGGGAGAGCTTTGTGGAGTAAAGGTGGTCTAGAGTTTTTTTTCCTCTGGTTGCACATTTAACATGCTGGTAGAAATTAGGTAGAACGGATTTAAGTTCCCTGCATTAAAGTCCCCGGCCACTAGGAGCGCTGCCTCTGGATGAGTGTTTTCCTGTTTAGTTATGGCCTTATAAAGCTCATTGAGTGCAATCTTAATGCCAGCATTGGTTTGTGGTGGTCAATAGGCAGCTATGAAAAATATAGTTGAAAACTCTCTTCGTAAATAGTGTGGTCTACAGCTTATCATAAGGTACTCTACCTCAGGCGAGCAAAACCTCGAGACTTCCTTAGTATTAGATTTTGTGCACCAGCTGTTGTTTACAAATATACACAGACCACCACCCCTTGTCTTACCGGAGTCAGCCATTCTATCCTGCCGATGTAGCGTATATAGCCCGCTAGCTGTATGTTGTCCATGTCCAAATGTAATGTAAATGTTGTCCATGTCGTCGTTCAGCCACGACTCGATGAAACATAAGATATTACAGTTTTTAATGTCCCGTTGGTAGGATAAGCGTAATCGTAGGTCATCTAATTTATTTTCCAATGATTGAAGATTGGCTAATAGGATTGATGGAAGAGGCAGTTTACTCGGTCGCCATCGGATCATTATGAGGCACCCCGACCTACGTCCACGATATCTCTTTCTCCTGCGAATGACGGGGATTTGGACCTTGTCGGGTGTCTGTAGGATATCCTTCGCGGCCGCCTCGTTGAAGAAAAAATCTTCATCCAATACGAGGTGAGTAATCGCTGTCCTGATATCCAGAAGCTCTTTTTGGTTATAAGAGACGATGGCAGAAACATTATATACAGAATAAATTACAAATAACGCGAAAAAACACACATAATAGTACAATTGGTTAGAGGGCTGTAAAACGGCAGCCATCTATTCTCGGGCACCATCATCATTTAATGGAGAGGCATCATCTGCCTCAACAGGGGAGGGCTCAGGTCTGACAAATCCACTGCTTCTCCTATTCTTCTCTCCTGGCACTGGGGCTTTAATCACTCCTACTGCCCAGTGCAAGGGTCATTACTAATGTCTTTACATCCGCAAATGGGACCTTGATGATAGCGATTATCACCGCCATTTGCAGAGGAGTGCGGAAGGGTAACATATTGTTCAGTACAATGGGGCACTTGGTAAACGGGGCCAAATTAGCTTTGAGCAGTGGTAACTGCCTTGGTGAGGCTGTAATCACATTCTGCTCTCCGTGCTGGAGATCAAAATGGGGGACGGTTATGTATTTTCAGTCTTAACGGACAGCCCTGCAGAATGCCTGACATGCCCAGGCTGTCATCAATGTTCGGCTGCCTTGCCATTGACTGTCTGCATCAGTATCAGTATTCAGTTGAAGCCAACATAAAGGCAATCTTGCTTTTGTGACTTTTTTTTCCAGTTATGTTTACAGTTTTGTCAACCTAATTCCTGACTCGTATTCAGTATTTAGTTGGACTAAGTAACGTACAAATATAGCGCATCAACCACCTTAGACGCCCCTTAAAGAAGTGAGATGCTGATTCGCAAAGCTACTGAATATGCATTAAGTGTGGAAAAGGATTGAATGAAGTTGAAAGATAGTCTAGTGCTAATTACAGTAATTATATGCATATTTTCCACTAAACTGCAAGGTGCACCTTAATCCACGAGGTAATTAAGGCAGATGAGGGGGTAGGACTGGGCCGATTCTGTAAACGTATGTTGGTTTCATACAGAGGGAACACTGCTATGATGAGCTTCTCCAGCAATGTGACACCAACACGTCCCCCACTGCAGCATTTACATGGCCTGATTGTGAATACGTTTATTTTAAAAGCCTGACTTAGCAGTAGCCTACATATTTTATTTTTTATTTTTTTATTTCACCTTTATTTAACCAGGTAAGCCAGTTGAGAACAGGTTCTCATTTACAACTGCGACCTGGCCAAGATAAAGCAAAGTAGTGCAATAAAAACAACACAGAGTTACATATGGGGTAAAGAAAAAAACATAAAGTCAGAAAATACAACAGAAAATATATATACAGTGTGTGCAAATGTAGCAAGTTATGGAGGTAAGGCAATAAATGGGCTATAGTGCAGAATAATTACAATAGTATTAACACTGGAATGCTAGATGTGCAAGAGATTATGTGCAAATAGAGATACTGGGGTGCAAAAGAGCAAATTAAATAACAATACATATTCATGTATTATTTTTAAGCCGCTCTCAGACAGAAGATTATGGTTTGCGTAACATAGGTAGTAGTTGTGTAAACAGCCTTTTTGCGTAATCTTATCTAAGGCAGGTTTGACTGATTGCGGCGTCATTGCTCTGGGCATTATTGCTCTGAATGCACTATACAGTGGGGAAAAAAAGTATTTAGTCAGCCACCAATTGTGCATGTTCTCCCACTTAAAAAGATGAGAGAGGCCTGTAATTTTCATCATAGGTACACGTCAACTATGACAGACAAAATGAGGGAAAAAAATCCAGAAAATCACATTGTAGGATTTTTAATGATTTTATTTGCAAATTATGGTGGAAAATAAGTATTTGGTCAATAACAAAAGTTTCTCAATACTTTGTTATATACCCTTTGTTGGCAATGACACAGGTCAAACGTTTTCTGTAAGTCTTCACAAGGTTTTCACACACTGTTGCTGGTATTTTGGCCCATTCCTCCATGCAGATCTCCTCTAGAGCAGTGATGTTTTGGGGCTGTCGCTGGGCAACACGGACTTTCAACTCCCTCCAAAGATTTTCTATGGGGTTGAGATCTGGAGACTGGCGAGGCCACTCCAGGACCTTGAAATGCTTCTTACGAAGCCACTCCTTCGTTGCCCGGGCGGTGTGTTTGGGATCATTGTCATGCTGAAAGACCCAGCCACGTTTCATCTTCAATGCCCTTGCTGATGGAAGGAGGTTTTCACTCAAAATCTCACGATACATGGCCCCATTCATTCTTTCCTTTACACGGATCAGTCGTCCTGGTCCCTTTGCAGAAAAACAGCCCCAAAGCATGATGTTTCCACCCCCATGCTTCACAGTAGCTATGGTGTTCTTTGGATGCAACTCAGCATTCTTTGACCTCCAAACACGATGAGTTGAGTTTTTACCAAAAAGTTATATTTTGGTTTCATCTGACCATATGACATTCTCCCAATCCTCTTCTGGATCATCCAAATGCACTCTAGCAAACTTCAGACGGGCCTGGACATGTACTGGCTTAAGCAGGGGGACACGTCTAGCACTGCAGGATTTGAGTCCCTGGCGGCGTAGTGTGTTACTGATGGTAGGCTTTGTTACTTTGGTCCCAGCTCTCTGCAGGTCATTCACTAGGTCCCCCCGTGTGGTTCTGGGATTTTTGCTCACCGTTCTTGTGATCATTTTGACCCCACGGGGTGAGATCTTGCGTGGAGCCCCAGATCGAGGGAGATTATCAGTGGTCTTGTATGTCTTCCATTTCCTAATAATTGCTCCCACAGTTGATTTCTTCAAACCAAATTGCTTACCTATTGCAGATTCAGTCTTCCCAGCCTGGTGCAGGTCTACAATTTTGTTTCTGGTGTCCTTTGACAGCTCTTTGGTCTTGGCCATAGTGGAGTTTGGAGTGTGACTGTTTGAGGTTGTGGACAGGTGTCTTTTATACTGATAACAAGTTCAAACAGGTTCCATTAATACAGGTAACGAGTGGAGGACAGAGGAGCCTCTTAAAGAAGAAGTTACAGGTCTGTGAGAGCCAGAAATCTTGCTTGTTTGTAGGTGACCAAATACTTATTTTCCACCATAATTTGCAAATAAATTCATTAAAAATCCTACAATGTGATTTTCTGGATTTTTTTTCCTAAATTTGTCTGTCATAGTTGACGTGTACCTATGATGAAAATTACAGGCCTCTCTCATCTTTTTAAGTGGGAGAACTTGCACAATTGGTGGCTGACTAAATACTTTTTTTCCCCACTGTATGTCCTTCATAGAGAAACTACAGACACTCACTGATGATGTTGTGTTGGTGTTCCTCTCTCTGTTTTGTTGCGTAACTGTATTGGTGCGTTCTTAATTATTGGGATGGATGTATTTTTCACAGCTTCATTATAGTGATGAATATTTCACACGGCTCTATATAATCTGCAATACTCATTTACAATTCTTGGTCTAATCATGATGCACTGTACTGTAGGCCGAGATTAGAAACGTTGACTTCCCTATCGGTCTTCCATTGAGATTTAGCCTTTTAATTACAACCGAGACACATGGCAAAGGTCAAAGAAAGTGATGTGTTCCACTTGCCTTCAGACAGGAAGTGCCTGTGTTAATGGATGGTGGAGTGGTTACCTTTGGTGTGTGGGTGCAAAACAAGTCATGCACCAATTTGTCTCTGATTCATCTAACTACCTTGAAAGTCTAACTGAATGAGATCTAATTCCAAAGCACTGCAATCTCCTCCTTCAGAAATGTAATGGTTGATTAAGATCATTAAATCACATGCCTCTCATTTTAATACTGTTAAAATATGCTTCCTTCCAACAACATCGTCTATGGTCCCTGATCTTCCTCAGATACTAACCAGAGGACTCATGCCAACTTTGGGGATACTGCCTGATCAATCTCTAATACTGTGTACTAGGCTGTAGCACTGGGTGGTGAGAAAAGCCTTGATTACAGTGGTTCCCATTTCCTTAGCCGGCCTTGACAGGTTTAGTCTATGTTTACCAGGGGGATTTAGTGCCTGCTGCTGGAAGGCACGGTTGCCAGGCCCCTGGTCTCACCCAACTTGGGAAGCACCCTCTCTAGGAGGTAGAGGCTGTGAGCAGGGCAGAACACAGAAAGCATCAGTAATTATCTGCTGGAAAGGAACAGTGTAAACAACATCTGTCTGAGAATGTGTCCAGGGCTGGACCTACTACGTCTTGCCAGCCACTCAATTACATTTCCTACTTTGAGGTAATTTTATAGCATTTCAATTCAGATAACTTTGCGTTTGAGTAGAGAGACACAGACATTATTAGTACAAATATCAGTATGTATTTTATTACTTTTTTTATTTAACTAGGCAAGTCAGTTAAGAACAAATTCTTATTTACAATGACGGCCTACACCGGCCAAACCCGGACGACGCTGGGCCAATTATGCGCCGCCCTATGGGACTCCCAATCACGGCCGGTTGTGATACAGCTTGGAATCGAACCAGGGGATCTGTAGTGACGCCTCAAGCACTGAGATGCAGTGCCTTAGACCGCTGCACCACTCGGGAGCCTGAGTATGACTTGCTTTGTTCTGCAGTTATTTGCCATAGAACATTATGAGAACATAGACTGTGGTATTGCTGGAGAAGCTGCCTGTATAAAGGCGCATGTGATCATGTCTCCACACATGACTGGATGACACCTCAAACAATGCAAGAGGACAAAATGGTTTAAAGATCTGGAAGTGACAGAAAAGCTCTTTATAGATCAATAACAACAGTATTTTGGAGCCTATTTATTGAGTGAGGCGACAGACAAGGCATCTCCTAGTGGGGTTCGGAGCATCCTTTTCAGAGTGCATCGCAGGCAGCGCGCTGTGGTGCATTTGTTGTGTGATCCATCGCCCTAGGGGGAAACAGGCTGATCAGCCGGGGAAGAAGAAGCACTACTGTTGACCTCCTTTCTCCCCCTCATCCCAGGAACTAGATGGAGAAATGAGACAAGGCAGAGGGAGTGGAGTACTAGAGGACTTTCATACGAAGCGCTCCATCAGCTCAGTGACTAAACTTTCTAAAGCGCCGCCTTGGAAACCAGGCCCTGGACTGTTGTGGAGATGAGAGAGGTTTTACTGATATAAATTCCACACGCTGCCGAGTCTGACACGCTCAATCCCAATTCCAATAGTCACGCAATCATCTGAACAATGTTTTATGTTCACTTCAAAAGAGCTGTCCAGGTTATATGAGGCTCTTTGCCCAAGACGATATGGAATCGGATTGTCTGCCAGGGAGGTATGCGTTCTTCCACTCTTCAGTTACTTGAGTTCAGTGGGCCTCAGTAGGCCTCTCTGTTGGGGGGCTGAAACAGGGAGGGATGTGGGTCAGACTACCAGATTCCATGGTGTCAGTGACCCTGATATGACAGTCTGTCTGGACACACTGTGACAGCTCAGTGGCGGGGCGGGTCTCCTTGGGCCAGTGAATGGAGACCAGCTGGCCACTTGGTCGGTCGGTCTGTTTGTCTCTTGGCTGTCTCTCCTCACCATCTCCAGAACCCAACAGGACTGGGTAGTGGTGGGCAGAGTAATCTCTCATGGACAGACTACGTAAACATAAAATGGTACCGTAGATCTGTCATGATACAACGGGAAGAGTGAGATAAAGCAGCATTAGTTCTGGTGCTTGGGTTTTTCCTCAATAATGATTTGGACAAATCACAATTTTGCATGTGTTAGCATCTTTCAAATTTCGGAAGGGGAGGGGACATTTGGCCCATAGACTTGCCCGTAACTTGCAAAGAGAGAGGGTGGAGCTCTTCGCTCCGGTTCCGATCCTCGTTCTATCTCTTCTCTTAACACGGTATGGACCCAGAACTTAATCAAGCATCTGACCAATTACGCAATACTTTAGTTCCAGGTTAACCAAGATTATGGGCAGAGAGAGGATTCAGCTCTACCCACACAGGGCAGCCCTGCCCATGCATGGGCTCATTAAGAGTCTGTACAGGCCTTCTGCTGGCTGGAGAAAAGCCCATGTGAGAGTAAGGGGGGGCCTCCATCCTGCAGCCTAGTATGATCGCAACCATGGCCCATGGGCCCCTCCCAAATCACCACCTTGATCTCAGACCTGTCAACAGGGCTTGTCACATAGCGAATGCATAACTCCACTGGAGAAGTGTGAGCCAGGAGAAAGCTCAGTCTTTGAAAGCTCACAGTGCCATTGTTGAGTTGGAGTTCTAGTGATCGAAGAGAGGAAGCTGGGTAGGGTTTGTTCCCTACAATAATTGGTTATTCTGATCTCACACTATGCACATTCTTCAGTGCACTTACAGATAGGGCTGTGACGGTCATAACATTTTAGATGACAGTAATTGGCCAGCCAAATGACCACAGTCACCGTAATAACCGTTCGAATAGCAAAGACGCACATTTTCTCCTCTCCTCCGCTCCTGACCGCATGTGCTGCCATAGAAATAGAATGAATAGAACGGGCATCCCCATTCAAGTCATGACATAATGGGTGGACTGGCGGCCATTGTAAGTGTACCCATAGGAACAACGCAGGAAGTGTACTGTACCCATCAATATGTGCTGTGATTTGTTGAGTCAACTCATCTGAAATTACAAAAAACACATTCCATAGAATGAGGCATATAAGTTAAGATCATTTGAATGAACATTCTACATTACCATGGAAATTATTGCATCACAATAGCAGGCAGTCATTGCAAGTGTACCAGTCAAATTGCCAGGGTTAGAGGTTCCAAGCCTGTTCTATTCATTATATTTCTATGTGTGCTGCTTCTGCAGGAAGGGGGCATTGCCTAGGCAACCGAAGACTCATTTGCTACAACACCTTGCTTGTTTCAGCAAGGAGCAACAAAGTTTCATCACGTTGTTAAGAGTCCATGTTACCGCACGAATGCATGAATGCCGTTCCAGTCAGCTGGTTCAGTCAGCTGTTCTTTTATTTTCATGACGGTCTTCATCCATAACCGTAAGTTACACGGTTATACGGTAATTGTGCCATACTTACAGAGGCGTAAAAAATGTTGAGAATTTAAAAAATGTAATAGTCCCACTTGAGAGCATATATTTTATTGAGTCATTTTTATGGTTGTTTTTCACTCTGGTCTGAAATGCAATCTGAAGAGAGCACTCGTAATTTCTACTATAGCATGAGCTTTGGACCAAATATTTGCAATACATTTGAATGATGGACACTACCCTGATATTGAACCCTTGGCCAGGAAGATGGGGTCTGTTGTAGTGAGGAACTGCAGTCAGAACCCATCCTGACATGGACACCGACAGGACAGACAAGTTACAGACAATGGCTGGATAAATGGTCCACAGCACCACTGTCCCCTTTCTAGACTCTCTGGACTTTACTTTTCTCCTCTGGACAAAAGACACTTAACAGCAATCTGTAGCTTTCTGACCATAAAGGTATGGGAGAGCGATTTTAAGTTCAGGCTAGGCGATTTTGCAGAAAGAACCAAGTTACATTAAGTAGGTCAGCAGCCAATAGCACCAGGCTTTATCAGTCCATAAAAATATAAACCTTATTTATTTTTGTACTTATATATTGTATATTGATTTTTTGTGGTGTGGTTTTTATATAGTAATAGTAATATGCCACTTAGCAGACGCTTTTATCCAAAGCGACTTACAGTCATGTGTGCATACATTTTTTGTGTATGGGTGGTCCCGGGGATCGAACCCACTACCCTGGCGTTACAAGCGCCGTGCTCTACCAGCTGAGCTACAGAGGACCACATCATCATAGCTATATAAGCCCTTGGGCTTCCAACCACACCTACACACCGTTTTATATTTGTTTTTATCTGTATTGTTGTTTATCACTTATTTTCTTTGGTGCAAATAAATTAAACCTACATTCTATAAAGCAGCAGAATCCATCCACTCTCACCTTTACCTGTGGCGAATGGGAAGAAATTGGACAAAGTGATGTGCATTTAAGAGAGTGTGCTGTAATTTCAGCTCAATACCCAGCTACTATCTGCTGGTAACTCAAAGCAGCCTCTGGGAAGGTAGTTGCAAACAGGCACCCGGTTCCAGGATGTGGGCCAAGTTAATTAAATATCAGCTCTATCCTTGAGCAGCATGGAAAATCCAAAGAAAACCACGATTTGATGAGCAATTAGGATTAAAAAAGCCTGCTGTTCAAACACTTTGCTATTTATTATGGGCTTCTACAGAAGCTTATTTGGCCTCATTAGAGACCACTGGTCTCAAAGCTACCTGTGTCACACAGCTGCATGGTCTTCCCACTCCTCATTTATTCAATTCCGTCCTGATTACATCAAATCCCTCACATACTACTCATCACTCCATTCCCATTCCCAAACCCACTCACTACAAATCCCATAAAGAATTCTCGGAGGGATTCCTATTTCCTCACTAATTGGCCTTACTTCTGGAGACATTCCGCTAAGCACCACCTGGTTATCTACTCAAATAGGGAGTCTGTTACACGCCAAATGAGTTTACCACCCAGCAATAACCGCTTTACAGAAATATTTTATGAATTCACATGTTTCTATGCTTCAGTCAGTGGGGTCATGAATGTGAACCTGGCAAAGAACTTGGCTCAGTCAATAGCACTTTATAGGTACCAGAACAATGCTTGGCTCGGATGAGCCTATAAACTGAAACCCTTCTCCCTGAACTGTACTCAATGTGTTTCTCAGAGTTGAGTAGAGTAAAGCTTTTGGCTACACCTGAATAGAGCCTTTCTCTAACTGGATGTTATAACTGGGTCTGATCAATAGACATATCTAGATTTACTGGGACTGCAAAACTTTTGACTTTTGTACAGCTGACCACAATAACTCCAGTATTGATTGAAGACTTTACTGTGCCTTTCGGCAGCGAAATACTTTGCAGGGAAACGACAGTGAGCGAGACATATTATTGACCAATGAAAAATGCATGAGTAGAGCAAGCAGAAGATGAACAATACAATATCTGAATTCCAAATCATAGCCTCTTATTCGACACAGTGTCCTTGATAACTTTGTACAGTACTTTATACTCTGAACTTTGCAGACAGAAGGCCTAATCATGATGCGGATAGGAGACGGCAGAGGTAGATGAGACACAGTATTGGAAAACATTTGCTCTGGTGCCGTCCGTGGCCCAAACCAATATTGGATGCGGGGAGCATAAAGGTCAGCTCCACTGAGGAGCTACAGGTGTGCCTCTAGACCTTTCAGAGCTCCACTGTCTCCTGTTTACCTACGCCTGGCTAGACCCCCAAGGAATCTGAGTAGGGACGTCAAAGGTTCAAGCTGCTGCAATCACTATGGAAGCTCCAGTCTAGAGCACCTGGTTCAATTGTGTTTAAAAGCATTGTTTTTACTCTTCAGGGTGAAAGTAGTGAGAAAGATGTAATTGTTGTAAAAATTTGTGTGTGCTTAATTTACTATGAATTATTTTGACATGATGAATTACTGTATATTACGCTTATTTCCCTATATTGGGCAGAGTTTGAGTTAATGAAGCTGCATACAAACATGGTCTCTTTTTTGCTTTATTGAGTAAGGCAGCTCCAAAATGTTTCAGCCTAGCTCAGTGCTTTCTGTGTTGGTGGGGCAGCCAGCTGAAAATACGTAGCGTAGGTGTTGGTAATGTTCTCTAGTTACGCAGGGATTGGCTCAGTGTTCTGTCACTCATGGGGACACTACGTCACCGCCAAGTCTAAGGGTAATGCTTGAAAATTCAAGCCCTTTGGGTGCTGCCATAGAGTTACATTAGAAGTGCCCATCCAAGAAGGCTCAAGGTCATTGGCCACAGATAAAATGACGTCAAATCACGTTATATCTACAGTAGCTTTGATTGGACTGATCGTGTCAACATCATATCTTCAAAATCTTAGCTAGCAGTCATCATCATGAATCAAGACGACAATCTACTGGCAAATCCTTTTTAATCCTTGTCATATGAAGATAAATAATGAGGAGAAATTATAGATAAAACGTATCGGTGCTCATCGGCTATTGGACATAAACATTACACAAGTTGGATATCACAAATTCAACAATGAGTGGTTTGGAAGGAATCAGTGGCTAACTGCAAGCATTCCAAAGCAATCACTAGCCTGCTATTTAGTGGAGTGGCTGTGTGGTCCCAAGTCTGGGATTAAGGGTCTCTTTTCCCATCTTAAAATGATAAACATTCAACATTGGCCATGCTGTCAATGAAGCATGATTTGTGTCGCTCTCAAAACAACTGTTAACTTGGAACTGCGAAATCTGACTTCAGTGAGTTCAAGACAACTGGGAACACAGGAAAAACAAGCTCCGACTGGGAAAATATGTTTTGAACGGTCATCCAACTCGGAATTGTAAATCCAGAACTCGGTTCTCTTTCTAGAGCTACGACCTGAAGATCACTGACGTCATCATGATTTGACCTTGTTTTTCCCCCCGCGTTCCCAGTTGTCTTGAAAGTACCATAAATCCAGAGAATGCCAGACTTTGATGACAAAGTTTGATGACAAAATTTGCCCACGAAGGACCGCCGCGCCACCTTCCTGTTCAAGTGAGCACAGCACAACAAGGTGAGTCCAAAAATGCATTGTTTGCTGCTCCATCCATTTTCCAGGCCTTTGTGAACGAGGTGTTTCGGGACATGCTTGGTCGCGGTGTGGTGGTCTACATCGATGACAACCTGGTGTTTCCGCTACACGCGCCGAGCATGTGTCCCTGGTTCGCAAGGTACTGGTCCGACTGCTGGAAAATGATCTTTATGCCAAGGCAGAGAAGTGTGAGTTTTTCCAGCAGTCAATCTCCTTCCTCGGATATCGCATTACCAGCACAAGTGTGGAGACGGAGGGAGACCGCATTGCAGCTGTGCGTAATTGGCCGACTCCAACCACGGTAAAGGAGGTGCAGTGCTTCCTTGGCTTTGCCAACTACTATCGAAGGTTTATTCGCGTCCAAGGTAGGGATAGGAGCTGTCCTGTCTCAACGCTCGGGTATGCCACCCAAGCTCCGCCCCTGTGCCTTATTTTCTAAGAAGCTCAGCTCGGCGGAACCGAACTACGGCGTTGGTGATCGGGAGCTGCTGGCTGTTGTCCGAGCTTTGACGGTGTGGAGACATTGGCTCGAAGGGGTGAAACACCCTTTCCTCGTCTGGACAGACCACCGTAACCTGGAGTACATTCGGGCAGTGAGGAGGCTGAATCCTCGCCAGGCCAGGTGGGCCCTCTTCTTTACCCGGTTTGATTTCACACTCTCATACATTCCGGGTACGAAGAACGTGAAGGCAGACACACTGTCTCGGCTGTATGACACAGAGGAGAGGCCCAGAGACAACACCCCCATACTCCCGGCCTCATGCATTGTGGTGCCGGTAGTATGGGCGATGGACGCAGATATAGCGCAGGCATTACGCACAGATCCATCTCCACCGCAGTGTCCAGCTGGGCTGCAGTACGTGCCTGCGCTTATCCGTGATCGTCTGATCTACTGGGCACACACGTCACCCTCCTCTGGTCATCCAGGTATCGGTCGTACAATGCGCTGCCTGACCGAGAAGTACTGGTGGCCTACCTCGGCTAAGGACGTGAGGGTGTATGTTTTCTCATGCTCAGTGTGCGCCCAGAGTAAGGCATCTAGGCACCTCCCAGCGGGTAAGCTACAACCTTTACCAGTTCCACAACGACCATGGTCTCACCTGAGTATTGATTTTCTCACTGATCTTCCCCCTCCCAAGGTAACACCACTATCCTGGTCGTTGTGGACCGCCTCCTTCCTCTGCCCGGTCTCCCCACGGCCCTACAAACTGCGGAGGCTCTGTTTACTCACGTCTTCCGGCACTACGGGGTACCAGAGGATATAGTGTCCGACCGAGGTCCCCAGTTCACGTCTAGAGTCTGGAAGGCGTTCATGGAAAGTCTGGGGGTCTCGGTCAGCCGGACCTCTGGATTTTACCCCGAAAGTAATGGGCAGGTAGAAAGGGTGAATCAAGATGTGAGTAGGTTCCTGCGGACCTACTGTCAGGACCAGCCGGGGGAGTGGTCGGTGTTCCTGCCATGGGCAGAATATGCTCAGAACTCTCTCCGCCACTCCTCCACTAACCTAACACCCTTCCAATGTGTTTTAGGTTACCAACCGGTCCTGGCACCGTGGCACCAGAGCCAGACCGAGGCTCCTGCGGTGGATGACTGGTTTCGGCACACGGAGGATACTTGGGACGCTGCCCACGTTCGCCTCCAGCGCGCCGTGCGTCGTCAGAAGGCCAACGCTGATCGCCACCGCAGGGAGGCCCCGGTGTTCGTACCGGGGGATCAGGTCTGGCTCTCGACCCGGAATCTGCCCCTCTGCCTGCCCTGCCGGAAGCTGAGCCCGCGGTTTGTGGGGCCGTTTAAAGTCCTGAGGAGAATAAACGAGGTGACATACAGGTTGTTACTCCCCCCTGATTACCGTATTAACCCCTCGTTTCATGAGTCTTTCCTCAGGCCGGTGGTAGCTGGTCCGCTCCAGGAGTCTGAGGTGCGGGAGGTTCCTCCACCTCCTCCGGACATTGAGGGAGCCCCGGCGTACTCGGTCCGTTCCATCCTGGATTCGAGGCGTCGGGTGTGGGGCCTTCAGTATCTCGTGGAGTGGGAGGGGTACGGTCCGGAGGAACGGTGCTGTGTCCCAAGGCGGGACATCCTCGAAACCTCCCTGTTGAGGGATTTCCACCGTCGCCATCCAACTCGCCCTGCTCCGTGTCCTCCTGGGGGGGTACTGTCACGACTTCCGCCGAGGCTGCCTCCCCTCCTGGTTCGGGCAGGCTTTGGCGTTCGTCGTCACCGGAGTACTAGCTACTGCCGATTCCATTTTCATCACTCCACTTGTCATGTCTTGTCAATCACACACACCTGGTGCTCATTCCCCTAATTATTATGTGTATAAGTGTTCCCTCTGTTCCCCTTGTCTTTGTGAGTGATTGTTTGTTGTGAGAGCATGTAGCTCGGTTGAGCTACTATTCACTGTGTTTATGCCAAGGTGGACGTTTTCCCTTGTAATAGTTTTGTTTGACGCTTTGGGCGTTTGATTTATGTCAACGGAATAAACTCTGGACTTCGGTATTTTACCTCCTGCCCCTGACTCCTTCATTCACACCTCGTCACAACTGTTCTGATTTGGTAGTGCACATGTAGCCTATAACCTGTTTTAAAGAAATGTAATCATCGAATATTGTAAGCGCTTTCATTGTCTGCTTATATGCCCCCTTTATTTATCATACGGTTCTGACTTGGTGTACAGAGAGAACACTGTAAGAACGGCCCATGTTCTGAATTCTGTCGCTGCAAATTTCAAAAGTGCTGAACAAATAGTTATATTGACTACGTCCATCCTAGCTCGCTCATTAATGTCTTAATCACAATTACGGATTGCCTCTTATCCGCTTGTCGTCCCCTAATGCCATAGGTTGTACATCTTAATTGTCAGTAGAAACCACATTTGTTTAAGCAAGTCAGCCATATCAGCTATGTTTTTTTTAAAGGCAGTAAATGAGGCTGAATGAACTGTTTCGCTGCCAGACAAGGCTCCGCTGTTAGCCAGGTGTAGCAGTGGTAAGGTGTTGGGACTGTTGTTGGGATTCTGCTGTTGGGACAGCTTTATGTAGGCCCTAACAGTTTGTGGGCACCGTTTGTCACCGTTATAGTGCAATGAATGTATTGTTTAGTGTTGTTTTGTGTCGTGGCTTTGCTGGCATGTATCCCACATGTTTTGTTTGTTTGCCCCACCAAGATTGACATGCTAAAATCGCCACTGATATAGACTAACGTTTTCACCACACAATAATTACATGAAATGCACATCCTTTTTATCTCAGATTGGTGATGTTCGTATTAAAGTTTATAGTCATCATGATCTCACAAAATCGATTGCTTAAAACAGATCAATATCTTTGGTTTACTACCGGTATTTTTGTCATAAGCGCCAGTCCGTAGTTGGACTTAGAACGTAGCTGTCATTTTCAGACCACGACGGCTAGAAAGAAATCTGGCGTTCCTCCCAGAAACGTCTCTGGCCTCACAATTCATGGATTTGAGGGTTAAGCTATCATTCAAATGAAAGTCAACCCCTGTCGCGTTTTAGAAACCAATGTGAGGTGGTGATTCATTTAAATAATCCAATCCAAAAAGTGTTGCGTTTCCTTCCCGCATTGGCCATCTACCAAAATCATTTTCACAGAAATATACATTGATAAATTGCTTTGACAGGTTTCATATATCAACAGATATATGCAGCACACCCAAGTTCATTGAGGTTTGTCTGTTAGAAGAGCGCAAATGGTACGTCGCCATGGTTATTGTCCCAGTTCCATTGATTGACAATATTGATGTGAGTGATTAATTTGCACACACTATTGATTACAGTAGAACAAGCTAATCAATTCCAGTCTAGAGCGACCGCTTGGTCAATATTAGTGCGTGTGCAGCTTATAAGTTACTAATTTAGCAGAATACAAGCAATCTGAACACAAGTGTGACACGTGTGTGTAGGGAGTCACTTTTGTGTATTGGTCTTCAAAATATCACAACTTATTTCAGCATATTGATTATGAATTTGGACATCTAAAACAGGTGTTTTTACACTCTGCCATATATCAAAAAGCCATGACAACAGGCAGCAACAGGCAGCAACAGTATCATTTTCAATGCATGTTTTAGGAATATAAATGATTATTTTAACACAGTTTTTCAACAGGATTCTACTTTATCAGGTAAAAACTACTGAATGAGCCCCAAAACGTGCAATGATTTATTGATTTTGATTATAATAGTGAAATCGTGAAAATATGTTTGTCCTGGCTAATCTGAGGCTAAAACAGTCTCCCAAATTTCACAGGATTCTCTGACAAAATCATGCTTCAGAGTGTAAAATGGTTTGAGTGTCACGCCCTGGCTCTGGGGACTATGTTATGTTGAGCCAGGGTGTGTAAGTCTATGTTTGTATATCTATGTTGGCCTGAGTGACTCCCAATCAGAGGCAACGAGTGTCAGCTGGTTGTCTCTGATTGGGAGCCATATTTAACTATCGGTCTTTTCACTTTGTGTTGTGGTTTCTTGTTCTCATTTTGGTTTGTTTATGTAACCAGAGACATCACGTTTTCGTCAGTTATTTTGATCGTGTGATCAGTCTAATAAATACTATGTTCACTTTCAACGCTGCGCCTTGGTCCTCCTCATTAGACGATCGTGACAGAAGAAACCACCAAAACCAGACCAAGCAGCGTGACGAGGAGAAAGGCTGGAATTACGAGAAGTGGAGAGAGAATTGGACGAGAACCATGGAGGCCTGGTCCACGGGGAGACAAGCCCAGAAAATTTTTAGGGGGGCTCACGCCGTGGGACGACGGGGCAGCAGGGAGTACGGGATAGAGTGGTGCAGAGGGTTGGCAGAGAAGGCCGCCAGGTTAAGGGGGCCACTGGTCACAGAGGAGAGGGAAAGTGTGGAGGCACGGCGAGAGGTACTGGGGTGTGTTACCAGTCCGGTCCGGCCCGTTCCTGATCCCTGCGTAGGGCCAGTGGTGTGTGTCCCCAGTACGGTCCGGCCTGTTCCTGTTCCTCGCATCGAGCCTGTGGTGCGTGTCGTCAGCCCGGCGCGGCCCGTTCCTGCTCCCCGCCCCAAGTCAGTGGTGCGCGTCGTCAGCCCGGTCCGGCCCATTCCTGCTCCCCGCACCAAGTCAGTGGTGCGCGTCGTCAGCCCGGTCCGGCCCATTCCTGCTCCCCGCACCAAGTCAGTGGTGCGCGTCGTCAGCCCGGTCTGGCCCGTTCCTGCTCTCCGCACCAAGTCGGTGGTGCGCGTCGCCAGCCCAGTCCGGCCCATCCAAGCTCCCCGCACCAAGTCAGTGGTGCGCGTCGTCAGCCCGGTTCGGCTCATTCCTGCTCCCCGCACCAAGTCTGTGGTGCGTTTCGTCAGCCCTGTCCGGCCCGTTCCTGCTCTCCGCACCAAGTCGGTGGTGCGCGTCGCCAGCCCAGTCCGGCCCATCCAAGCTCCCCGCACCAAGTCAGTGGTGCGCGTCGTCAGCCCGGTTCGGCTCATTCCTGCTCCCCGCACCAAGTCAGTGGTGCGCGTCGTCAGCCCGGTCCGGCTCATTCCTGCTCCCCGCACCAAGTCAGGGGTGCGCTTCGTCAGCCCGGTCCGGCCCGTTCCTGCTCCCCGCACCAAGTCAGTGGTGTGCTTCGTCAGCCCAGTCCGGCCGGTCCCTGCTCCACGCACCAAGCCTATGGTGGGCGTCGTCAGCCTGGTAAGGCCCGTTCCTCCTCCACGCACCAAGCCAGGGGTGCGCGTCGTCAGTCCAGCACAACCCGTGCCTGGGTCATGTCCGGAGCCGGATCCGCCGCCGAGGCGGAGTGCCCACCCGGTCCCTCCCCTGTTGTGGTTGTTTGGCGCGGTCGGAGTCCGCGCCTTTGGGGGGGGGTACTGTCACGCCCTGGCTCTGGGGACTATGTTATGTTGAGCCAGGGTGTGTAAGTCTATGTTTGTATATCTATGTTGGCCTGAGTGACTCCCAATCAGAGGCAACGAGTGTCAGCTGGTTGTCTCTGATTGGGAGCCATATTTAACTATCGGTCTTTTCACTTTGTGTTGTGGTTTCTTGTTCTCATTTTGGTTTGTTTATGTAACCAGAGACATCACGTTTTCGTCAGTTATTTTGATCGTGTGATCAGTCTAATAAATACTATGTTCACTTTCAACGCTGCGCCTTGGTCCTCCTCATTAGACGATCGTGATATTGAGTGGATTCAACGATGTCATTATGTCACCACGTTGCTTCGCTTGACAGTTTGTTGGCTCATCTGTCTGTACTGTTTAAAGACGATGTGACGGAAAACATGCCGAGCTGTAAAATTGATTAACTCCTCTCACTTTGCGAACAGGCAATGGCTTTGAATCTAACATCATTGTAATCTATGACACCCAGAGATCAACACTCAGCAGTGATGCCACTGTCAAGTCACTGTCTGTCACTGTGCTACATTTTTCATCTGAGACTATGATCCCTCTCTCAGTGTTGACCAACAGATGCTGACATTAGTGTTGTTGACTCAACACTAGAGAGAGCATCTATGTAGTTTAATACAAACCACAACCTGGTCTCCCACATGTCTGTTGACACAGATAGCTTGAGAGATCCTGTGGAGAGAGACACATGCTGGCTCATCCCTCCAATTTCATCTCTCCTCCAACCAACTGCAGTGACGCAGGAATGACGGTTGGACTCACAATTATGACTAAAGACTCTAGATACCAGCAGCGCCTAACCACCCCACACCAGCAGCATCCATCCCACACAGTCCCATTCTCCTCTTCCTACATCAGACGTGGGCACCGTATCTCTATGACGAACAACCTTCAGTCCACAAAGCTTGTATGCTGTCTGGGAGGGGGGAATGTCTTTGAATCCATATAACACTGCTGTACTGTGGCAATTACTCAAACAACTGGCCTAACTGTAATCATGGGGAAGCAGCATTTGAAAAGAGTCTGAACTATTGACGCAGAGCCAGAGACAATGATGTACCTTAGCCGATAGCTAATGATGTTTCCTCAAGACACTATCTGTCAGACTTTGAAGTGAAGGCAGCGTGTTGTGGGGGTGGACAAAGAAAACCTTTCCTTCCTCTGTGTTTCACTCTTCAAATAATTTTTCCTGTGTGGATAAAGTCCAACTAAATAATTGTTTCAAACTGATCTCTGACTGATATCAACATCTGATATTGATGTTATACAGTAATGACTACACAGGTTTCAGGCTTTAGGCGAGAGGATTGAGAAGAAACAGCTCTATTCCTTCATGACCAGGCATCTTTCCTTCATGGATTGAAAGCTATTTGACTTCTCCAATCAATTACTAATCATTATTTTAAATTCTCTGATCAAGCGATGACACACATATTACCACATTAATGATGTAGCCTAGGTATGGAAAATAGAGATGAAGCTACCATTCAGATTCACTCAGCATATAGCATTTTAGAAATACCTTACTACAGTATGGCTGGCTGGGAGTGTCAAACTAAATCCTCAGTATGAGACAGATTGCAGGTGCCATTTAAAAGCACAGCTAAAACCTATGAGAAGGCATTATTATCTCCTTGTCTGGGTAGGGATGGGGGAAGAGTCGCTCAGCTTCTCTCTGATATGAGGGTTGGAGATCTGAACAGGCGAGGTGGCCAGCAGCCATTGAGGGACAATTTGTATAAGGAACTTCACAAATCACTGCTTTGTCAGTTGGGATTGTTCCAGAATGTCTCTCTTTGTTATAGCAGAGGTGACCTGCACAAATAAATGTGTCCCTGTCCAAAGACTCCCGGAGAACAAGATGATTATGAGTGGAAGTCAGGTTCAAGACCACACAGTGGGGAACTATCGTAACATGTCACCTCTGAACTGGTGCCTGTGATCCGCTATCTGTACCCTGTGGCAGGTTGACCATCACCACAGCTATAATGAGAGGGTCCTCTCCTTATTACACCACTTGTTACACTTCACTGTGTTTAACAAAGCACCTAAATGGGACCCAGAGAGACCAAAGGAAAACATTAATATGCCCAGTTTTAATTAGCATAGTAAAGGAAATGGGATTGAGGCAGGATGAAAAGCTTGTATCAGTCATGAGTTTTACTTCAATGTTTTGCCTCATATCCCATGCTGAGAAACTTTACGTTGATTATTATTATTTATTTTTTTAACTCACAATGTAACATTATCAGTAAAAAAAAAAGTGACTGTATACCTACTGCATTTTTATGGTATTGAGAGCAGACCAAAGAGCAATTTTATAAAGAAAGTTAATATTAAGCCTTGTATGGTGGTATGATATATTTAGCATTGTGTGGGAGGACTATAATTGCACACCACGGCAGCGAATCAGGGAATTGAGGAACATTGTTGCCTTCCTGATTGACATTGCAAATCTAACATAAAGAAAAAGAGAGTTGCCGTGGCAACAGCTGCCTCCGCAGAGAGAGGTGGTGGCGAGAGCCGTAGGGTCCTTTTCATCGCTGTAATTTACTTTAGCTGTTGACGCACTAAACATAAAGATGTGATTGAGTTAAGATATTCATCCATACAGGCAATAATTAGACATTATGCAGAAATCAGTTGATTGGACTAACTGCCGTTATCAAGGCCATTAAGTTCCAGGCTGATTAAAGAAGCTGGAATAGCATGCTTCTGTCTCTAAAACCCCCTTCAAACCAAGACGAAAAGCTGCCAACCTTTTTCCGCCTTTTCTTTACATCTGAAAGGTAATGCCGGTAACAAAGCCTATACTTTTATTTCCGCCAACTGTGGTAGTTATGGATGCAATAATATGTTTAAAAGTCCCGGCAACCCCTACGTCCCCTTTCATCTTACCGTCTTTGACACCATTCAATAATGAACATTCTATTGCTGTTGTCCAACATGAAACTTGTCCTTGTCATTACGAACAAGTATAAACACATAAACGGCATGACATCTCAGCAGCCTGTTCCAAAAAGCAACGTTACCTGTTCTATTTCTTGCACCAAAAAACCTATCCGTTTAAAAATGTATTTAGGATATGTCAATCTAACAAGCCAGGCAACTAAAAGCTACTTTTTAGACAATGTTTTGGTTCGTTGTAAACTAGCTATCTATGTAGCTGGCTAGTCAGCTCATATAATTACCAGAACACATCTGACAACTTTTTGAGTTTAACTGTAGCCAACTTTTTATTCACCATAACAGGAAAATTAACACATTACAAGGTAATTATTTACAAATTATTTACAAGCATGACAAGCTGCTAATTTAGGGTGTGTTGGTAAATTCAATCTGGAGTGCCAGAGTGCCCTCAGAGTGTGCTCTGGGCATTCGTACATAAACTCAAATCAAATGTTATTTGTCACATACACGTGTTTAGCAGATGTTATAGCGGGTGTAGCGAAATGCTTGTGCTTCTAGCTCCGACAGTGCAGTAATATCTAACAAGTAATATCTAACAATTTCACAACATATACCTAATACACACAAAACTAGTAAGGAATGGAATTTAAGAAAATATACATATATGGACAAGCAATGATAGAGCGGCATGGACTAAGATACAGTAGAATATTATAGAATAGAATGCATTATATACATATGAGATGAGTAGTACAAGATATGTAAACCTTATAAAGTGACTGTTATGATGAGTTTCTCGGGTATCAAGTAATTCATGATGCAAGAAGATATTTAACACTTAGATAGAGAGTTCATACAAATATTTAATAGTCGGTACCGGGTTCGTTAACAACATCCGAACTAACAGACAAAGAAAACCTATGAGAAGGCATTATTATCTCCTTGTCTGGGTAGGGATGGGGGAAGAGTCGCTCAGCTTCTCTCTGATATGAGGGTTGGAGATCTGAACAGGCGAGGTGGCCAGCAGCCATTGAGGGACAATTTGTATAAGGAACTTCACAAATCACTGCTTTGTCAGTTGGGATTGTTCCAGAATGTCTCTCTTTGTTATAGCAGAGGTGACCTGCACAAATAAATGTGTCCCTGTCCAAAGACTCCCAGAGAACAAGATGATTATGAGTGGAAGTAGGCTAGTCGATAACTCACAGTGAAGCTTAAGGGTCATGGCAGTCAGGTTCAAGACCACACAGTGGGGAACTATCGTAACATGTCACCGCTGAACTGGTGCCTGTGATCCGTTATCTGTACCCTGTGGCAGGTTGACCATCACCCTGGACCTCTGTAGCTCAGCTGGTAGAGCACGGCGCTTGTAACGCCAAGGTAGTGGGTTCGATCCCCGGGACCACTACACCAAAAAAAAAATTTATGCACGCATGACTGTAAGTCGCTTTGGATAAAAGCGTCTGCTAAATGGCATATTATAAAACCTCTCAGTTTATATACCTCATGTGACACGTTTCTTCAACAACATCTGTTAACCATCATTTGGCACTCCCTTCTTTGATGGTATTACCCTGTACCCAAATCAGTATATCATGTACATCAATCATTCTAAGATAAACCTCAGTAATCTCCCTCGACATAATGGAATCCTTGGTATTCAGACTGTGCGGCGCCCAGAATCACTTATCTACTAAATTTAACCTGGTTCCCACAACACTATGAAATGACATCATAACGGTGACTGTAAACATAATTAAAGTGACTAGTGTTCCATTTCTTAAAGTGGCCAGTGATTTCAATAGGCAGCAGCAGCCTCTAATGTGCTAGTGATGGCTATTTAACAGTCTGATGGCCTTCAGATAGAAGCTGTTTTTCATTCTCTCGGTCCCAGCTTTGATGCACCTGTACTGACCTCGCCTTCTGGATGATAGCGGGGTGAACAGGCAGTGGCTCGGGTGGTTGATGTCCTTGATGATCTTTTTGGCCTTCCTGTGACATCGGGTGCTGTATGTGTCTTGGAGGGCGGGTAGTTTGCTCCCGATAATGCGTTCGGCAGACCGCACCACCATCTGGAGAGCCCTGCGGTTGCGGGCGGTGCAGTTGCTGTACCAGGTGGTGATACAGCCCGACAGGATGCGCTCAATTGTGCATCTGTAAAAGTTTGTGAGGGTTTTAGGTGCCAAGCCGAATTTCTTCAGCCTCCTGAAGTTGAAGAGGCTCTGTTGCGCCTTCTTCACCACACTGTCTGCGTGGGTGGACCATTTCAGTTTGTCGGTGATGTGTATGCCAAGAAACTTGAAGCTTTCCACCTTCTCCACTGCGGTCCTTCGATGTTGATAGGGGGGTGCACCCTCTGCTGTTTCCTGAAGTCCACGATCATCTCCTTTGTTTTGTTGACATTGAGTGAGAGGTTATTTTCCTGGCACCACACTCCCAGAGCCCTCACCTCCTCCCTGTAGGCGGTCTCGTCATTGTTGGTAATCAAGCCTACTACTGTTGTGTCGTCTGCAAACTTGATGATTGAGTTGGAGGTGTGCTTGGCCACGCAGTCATGGGTGAACAGGGAGTACAGGAGGGGGCTGAGCACGCACCCTTGTGGGGCCCCAGTGTTGAGGATCAGCGAAGTGGAGATGTTGTTTCCTACCTTCACCACCTGAGGGTGGCCCGTCAGGAAGTCCAGGACCCAGTTGCACAGGGCGGGGTTCAGACCCAGGGCCTCGAGCTTGATGATGAGCTTGGAGGGTACTATGGTGTTGAATGCTGAGCTATAGTCAATTAACAGCATTCTTAAATAGGTATTCCTCTTGTCCAGATGGGATAGGGCAGTGTGCAGTGTGATGGCGATTGCATCGTCTGTGGATCTATTGGGGCGGTAAGCAAATTGAAGTGGGTCTAGGGTGACAGGTAAGGTAGAGATGATATGATCCTTGACTAGTCTCTCAAAGCACTTCATGATGACAGAGGTGAGTGCTACAGGGCAATAGTCATTTAGTTCAGTTACCTTTGCTTTCTTGGGTACAGGAACAATGGTGGCCATCTTGAAGCATGTGGGAACAGCAGACTGGGAAAGTGAGAGATTGAATATGTCCATAAACACACCAGCCAGCTGGTCTGCGCATGCTCTGAGGACACGGCTAGAGATGCCATCTGGGCAGGCAGCCTTGCGGGGGTTAACATGCTTAAATGTCTTAATCACGTCAGCCATGGAGAAAGAGAGGCCACAGTCCTTGGTAGTGGGCTTCGTCAGTGGCACTGTGTTATCCTCAAAGCGGGCGAAGAAGGTGTTTAGCTTGTATGAAAGCGAGACGTCGGTGTCGGCGACGTGGCTGGTTTTCCTTTTGTAGTCCGTGATTGTCTGTAGACCCTGCCACATACATCTCATGTCTGAGCAGTTGAATTGCGACTCCACTTTGTCTCTATACTGATGTTTTGCCAGTTTAATTGCCTTGCGGAGTGAGTAGCTACACTGTTTGTATTCTCCCATATTCCCAGTCACCTTGCCATGGTTGAATGCGGTGGTTCACACTTTCGGATTGGCGCGAATGCTGCCATCTATCCATGGTTTCTGGTTAGGGTAGGTTTTAATACTCACATTCAGAGCGTTGTCCGATTGTCCATTCGTAAATTCAGAGCGTTTCGCTCGCGGAGCGTTCAGAGCGCACACTGGACGCTCTGGCCGAGGAGTAGGGTTGATCCGGACGTTCTGACCACACAACGGCAGTCAAGCACCCAAGCTAACTTGCTAACATTGGCTAGCTTGCTAGCTACTTCCAGACATGAATGAAAGAACACCTCACTCTGACCATTTTACTCGCCCTAGCAGAGCTGGTTAGGCTGTTTTCATGTTATCCAGAGCATTGGTGACTGTAACTGTGCTGCTGGCAACAATTTAATTACACTTTTTTGCCGACTTTTACTGACACCGGCCATATTCAACTGGTGTTGAGCGTTTGTAAATGTGAAGAAATTAATGCAGTGCATTCTGTAGGAGGAATTTAGAACTTGCTGCTGTCACATCAGGTTACCAAGACAACGGTCGCTACAACAGGGTCAAAGTTGAATGTCTCTTGCTCCTTGTCGGCTAAGCAATGGCTATATAAAAGACGAATGCAGACAAGAAAGAGGTGAAAATGGGGCTGTTTGAAAGGGGATCATATGAACATTGCCCAATTGTTTTTACAGGCAACATACCGTGAATCCTATGTGAAAGGTGTATCAGGGACAAAAAAACGGGTCTGTTGGTCAGACCAGCAAAGTCAGACAGGCCATAGGCTATAGGCTACAGTGGAATCATTACCATCAACATTTTGCACATTTGTTCATTTATAAATGCCATGTCTAGCTAAATCAGGGCTATTCAACTGTAGGCCTGTGAGCCAGATCCGGCCCTTTTATCAATTTAGACTGGCCTCTTCTGGACATCGGATCGGGGGGAAAATCTTCACATAAATCTAACATTTATTGCCAAAATGAGAAGTACAACTAGGCCTATTAGTGTGGCTTCTAGCGGTTTTAGCAGTTTCTAGCGCAAATGTTGCATGTTGATAATTTTTTGGGGGGGCCATTGAACGGTTAGGGCCATAAGCTATTATGACCCCTTGCCTGAAGACTCTCAGGAACACGTACGTGCCTTCTGTTCTCTCTATGATGCTTACAAGCCGCACCGGACATGTTAGAAAGGAGTATGAGAAAAAGTGCTCCTAATGACTGAGGAAAATGAATTCAAAGTAGGGCTGTCCCGGAAAATAAAAGATCTTGGTCGACCAAGAGTCGTCTGTTCTTTCGATCAATAAATTGGTTATAATAAACTCTGAACACCGTAACACATGTGACAGCAAAATGGATGCAGAGGACGTGACAAATAAACTCGAAACGGGAATGTTTCCTGGTTGCTCAGGAGGTAAAGGGAAAGTCAGATGTGTGGAATAAATTTGACTAGTTGTGAAAAATACTGGAGATCAAGAAAAAGAAGGTAAGGAGAAAACGCTGTGTCATATTATGTGTGCCAAACAGGTGCTGTATAGATTACAATAAAACTATTCTGACCGTTTGGAACAATGTAAATGACATTAAATAAATGATAAGTGTACCAGACAGTCTGTTATAACGTTTTTTTGTTAAGTATTTGTTACAGCAAAGACTAAAAACAGTCGCATTCATTCGTGAATGCAATTTCCGAAATGGAACGGTTTATTTATTGTTTAAGCTAATTATTCAAGGCTTGCTTTATTTTATTTTAAAACTAAAATGCTTGATTGCATTTCAAATCATGAATGACTGGTATGCTGTGTGATTACATGAACAAATGAATGATTGATTCAGCCTATATAAAGTATTGAAATAGTTACGGTATTAAGACTAAAAAGGATGCGCTCTTACGCCTACAGCTCAATTGTGGTTATACAAGGCCTATACTAAGCCTACTAATGATAATGATGTGACTAGGGCCTCCCGAGTGGTGCAGCGGTCTAAGGCACTGCATCGCAGTGCTAGAAGCATCACTACAGACCCGGGTTCGATCCAGGGTTGTATCACAACCGGCCGTGATCGGGAGTCCCATAGGGAGGCGCACAATTGGCCCAGCGTCGTCTGGGTTAGGGGAGGGTTTGGCCGGGGGGGCTTTACTTGACTCATCATACTCTAGCGAGTCCTTGTGCAGGCTGACCTCGGTCGTCAGTTGAACGGTGTTTCCTCTGACACATTGGTGCGGCTGGCTTCCGTGTTAAGCTGGCGGGTGTTAAGAAGCGCGGTTTGGTTTCGAAGGATGCATGGCTCGACCTTCGCCGCCTGTTGGAGAGTTGTAGCGATGAGACAAGATCAAAATTGGGGAGAAAAAGGGAGTAAAAAAAAAAAAAAGATAATGACATTACTTATGATAATAGTAATAATAGCCATAAGAAGGAGATCAAGAAAAAGGAGCGTGTCACGTCTCCTCCTGTTGCTCCCCTCCGGCGCTCTGATTCGCCGGTCTACTGAGCCACCGGTCTGAGCGCACCACCTCGGCAACACAGGAATGGAAACCCAACGCACCCTAATCACCTCCAGTGCACCTGCACCTCATCATCTCATCACCACCCCTATATAGCCCTGGACTGTTCAGTCATTGTTGTGTGTAATTGTTAGCGTCGTGTCGTTTACTCGCTCCGTGTTATTCTCTTTCTCATTGTTAAGTAAACCTTTACCTTGTTGATTCCTGCATCTGCGTCCTGCCTCTTCGTATCCTCAGTACTCGTCACAGAGCGATATTGTTGTTAATATTATGACATTTGGAACAGTGTAAACTATAAATTATAAATAATACCAGAGAGGCTGTTCTAACGAAAAAAAAGTGTAAAGCCTTTATTACAGCAAAGCAACGATTAAAAACAGCCAATGTGAAATTCTTTACTTGACATGTCGTTGCGTGAGGCTTGGTGCTCATGGAATCAGTATCTATTAAACAGACACTCAAACAGGCAACAAAAGCAGGATCTGTCTTATTTATATAGATATTTATGGATGATTTATAAAGCCAGGCACATTTAACAGTTAGGCTATTGATTATAGACCTAATTAAGTTGGGTTTTCCGCTCTCCTCATAAGGCAAGGGCTGTTTTCTCTCCTCATTCTGTTGCTGCCTCCGGCATTGTTCTCAACACCAATATGCTGGTTAACTTTGCTATTATGCACATAGCAACATGGTCTAGGAAAAGGCGCCAATTCAACAGCGCACTGATGTGTTTCTGAACCACGGACAGCGACCACTATCCAACGAAGGAAAAAGCGCATTTGTTATAAAATAATATTATTTTTATTAGTGTTGGACCATTGTTCTTATGTTATATAACCATATACACTTTCAGTAGCACATGTCTTAGAGTGATGGACTGTAACATCCCTGTGGCCTCCACTATGGATCAGTCCACTGAGACAGGAGCCAATCAGACAGGTGTCTTGTACACCATGATTTTTTTTTTTGCTACTGCTCGACTAAAGAAATCTCGGTCGACCAACAGCCTATCAACCAAACAATCGACCTGTCGACTAAATGGGGTCAGCCCTAATTCAAAGCATACTTCTTATAGACTGACATTTTGAATTAGGCCATATCTTTGTGTTATTTATAACTTTTATTGAGATAATGGCAATAAGGCCAGATTCAAAAGTTTCCTTAAACAATTTGTACACATTTATTTCCTAAACAGATAATAAAATGTGCTTACTGGTCCATGTTATCACTATCTGTGTGTTAGGGCAGTAAAGAGAAAACACAACGTTTTCAGAGGATTTTAAAATGACCCGATTACTTTAAGCAACATAAAAGTGCTTTATATGGTGTGTGTGTGTGCATTGTTTTTGATACAGATATTCGGAAGAATAATCGTATGTCGAAAATGTCCGGCCCCCCAGCAAATTAACCCCCATAGGAATATAGCCTATAGCCTAGTTGAATAGCCCTGGGCTACATAATTGCCTTTAGATATGCTAGTGTGAGTGAAGTCTGAAAGGTTTTTCATCTGCATTCTAATGATGTAGACCTAGCCTATTCCAGTCTGGCACACAGTGTCCAGCAATCAGCTCTGCCTCTCTCCCTGCATGATATACGGCTAGTTTAAAAGACAGAGGGGAAAAGAGACTAGAAGAGAAAGAGGAGGAAACCAAGTGAGGGATACCTACGTGTGTGTGTGTGTGTGTGTTATAGACTCAACAGAGCCGGTGCCAGAGAGATAAAAGGTAGCTAGCTGGCTGCTGATGTTTTGCAGTAGAGAGAGAATCGAGCCGGATGAGTCACCCTACCCACAGAGGAGAGGAGCATCTAGTCCAGCTCTCATCCTACCCGCACTTCAGTAGCAGCAACCTCAATTCTAAATCATTAAGATTCTGTTTCACCTTAGCATTCACCATAAATACACAGCACACAAAATTTAGACCCACTGCACGCCAGCAAGAAAACACAAAATCAATCGCCTGTAAGCTTTTAAGGCAGGTCTTAACTTGTAAACCCTCTACTTAACTACAATACTTTTGATTAGTTCTGTTTACCACGCATTCTTACTTGTTTCTGTTGACTTGCGGGTCTTCCACAGCTGCTGTTTTAATACCTCCACACCATGCTGTTTTCATCCAGCCTGTCTGTCTACCCTGTCACACACAGCCACGCTCACAGCCTCACACACCTGTAGCCAGAGTATGCACACTAGGAATTATCCCTGCAGCTGTCCAACCAGGGAATGCACTGCCATCCAAATCTGAAATTCAGTTTTAATCATGACAGAGGCAGACACATACAGGGAGAGAAAAGTGCCACCATGCTTATGTAACAGCAATTCAACTTAAGTCCATGAATAATGACAGTTGGGTCCTTTCTGACTTCATATTCATCTGTACTGTCTAGCTACTTGTCCATTTAACCATCCCTTTCTTCCAGCTGTCCCCTTCACCATGAGTCACCTAAACAGACCCGACCCGGTCTTGTCTGGTAGACACACGCATGCACCCCACACACACGACTGAGCCCAGGGAGGCTGTCTGCCCACCCCAGAGCCCGCCCCAGCAGGTGAGGTCACGCCCTGAGGCGGCCCTGTGTCCTGTCACCTGACCGCGGTGGCCCTGCGTGGCTGATGGATAGGCCACTTCATAATTTGCCCCTGGCTAGCCAGCTGTGAAATTGTGTATCAGCTGTGGTCCAGGTTGGATGCAGAGACAACCCTCCTGCCCATCACAGGATGCACATACCACAGGGTCACACACAGAGAAGTCTTCACAAAGGGAATACACTCTAAGAGACAGACAGACAGATAGAGAAGAGAGAGAATAGAGAGAGAGAGGAGAGAGAGAGACAGTGACACACGTACACACACTCACACACACACACACAAACGCCGTAGGATTACACACAGGAGGACATAATGAAACCTCCTGTGGACATGTCGAAGGAGGAAGATGAGGAGAAGGATGGGGAAGAGGAGGATTTGGGAGCTGCCACCTGACAGAGGAAGATGGATGGGTACACACACTAAAAACCCACGTCCTGCCAGTGTTCTGTGGCTAGGCTGCCTAACGCACAGCATCCCACCTTAGCCTCCCTCTCTATCTCCAAAGCACCACTGCATGGATACGAATCTGATTGTTTCTTACCTCTTCAGGGTGCTTTGTCTAAGCAATAAAAGTGTGCTCGAGCACATCAGAAGTAATGTTTCAAAGTCCCCCGCTAAGGCAAGGAGAATAACTTCTCTTTTTTCTAGCCCCGAAGCAAAACCAAAAACAGTAAACATATTTCTTGTAAAGTCGTTTCTTTTTTAGCTTTGGAACATTGGTTTCAATCACTGTGGGCACTTTAGTCTATGACAAAGAATATTCCAATGAACCTGTGCTTTCGTGGACACCTGAGCAATTAGTTTCAGTTGGCAGGAGAGGAAACCAGTATAAAACATGGGCCTGGTTCCAAGCCCATGAGAGAGAGAGAGAGAAAGACAGAAAGAGAGAGCGAAAGAGACAGAAAGAGAGAGCGAAAGAGACAGAAAGAGAGAGACAGAGAGAGAGAGAAAGTAGAGAGAGAGAGAGAGAGAGAGAGAGAGAGAGAGAGAGAGAGAGAGAGACAAAGAGACAGAAAGAGAGAAAGAGATGAGAGAGAGAGAAAGAGAGAGACAAAGAGACAGAAAGAGAGAAAGAGACAGAGAGAGAGAAATAGAGAGACAAAGAGACAGAAAGAGAGAAAGAGAGCGAGACAAAGAGAGAGACAAAGAGAGAGACAAAGAGACAGAAAGAGAGAAAGAGAGCGAGACAAAGAGAGAGAGAAAGAGAGAGACAGAAAGAGACAGAAAGAGAGAAAGAGAGCGAGACAAAGAGAGAGAGAAAGAGAGAGAGACAGAAAGAGAGAGACCGTGAGAGAGAGAAAGTGAAAGAGAGAGAGAGGGGAGAAAGAGAGAGAGAGACAGAGAGACAGAAAGAGAGAGACAAAGAAACAGAAAGAGAGAAAGAGAGCGAGACAAAGAGAGAGAAAGAGAGAGACAAAGAGACAGAAAGAGAGAAAGAGAGCGAGACAAAGAGAGAGAGAAAGAGAGAGACAAAAAGACAGAAAGAGAGAAAGAGAGCGAGACAAAGAGAGAGAGAAAGAGAGAGAGACAGAAAGAGAGAGACCGTGAGAGAGAGAAAGTGAAAGCGAGAGAGAGAGGGAGAAAGAGAGAGAGAGAGACAGAGAGACAGAAAGAGAGAGACAAAGAAACAGAAAGAGAGAAAGAGAGCGAGACAAAGTGAGAGAGAAAGAGAGAGACAGAGACAGAAAGAGAGAAAGAGAGCGAGACAAAGAGAGAGAGAAAGAGAGAGACAAAGAGACAGAAAGAGAGAAAGAGAGCGAGACAAAGAGAGAGAGAAAGAGAGACAAAGAGACAGAAAGAGAGAAAGAGAGCGAGACAAAGAGAGAGAGAAAGAGAGAGAGACAGAAAGAGAGAGACCGTGAGAGAGAGAAAGTGAAAGAGAGAGAGAGAGGGAGAAAGAGAGAGAGAGACAGATAGACAGAAAGAGAGAGACAAAGAAACAGAAAGAGAGAAAGAGAGCGAGATAAAGAGAGAGAGAAAGAGAGAGACAAAGAGACAGAAAGAGAGAAAGAGACAGAGAGAGAAAGAGAGAGACAAAGAGACAGAAAGAGAGAAAGAGAGAAAGACAAAGAGAGAGAGAAAGAGAGAGAGACAGAAAGAGAGAGACCGTGAGAGAGACAGAAAGAGAGAGAGACAGAAAGAGAGACAGAAAGAGAGAGACCGTGAGAGAGAGAGAAAGAGAGAGAGACAGAAAGAGAGAGACCGTGAGAGAGAGAAAGTGAAAGAGAGAGAGAGAGGGAGAAAGAGAGAGAGAGAGACAAAGAGAGAGAGAGAGACAGAGAGCGAGACAAAGAGAGAGAGAAAGAGAGAGAGACAGAAAGAGAGAGACCGTGAGAGAGAGAAAGTGAAAGAGAGAGAGAGAGGGAGAAAGAGAGAGAGAGAGACAGAGAGAGAAGAGAGAGAGAGAGAGAGAGAGAGAGAGAGAGAGAGAGAGAGAGAGAGAGAGAGAGAGAGACCCAGCTAAGCTGAGACCCAACAGCTCCCTCTCTCCCTTGCATCCCATTCCAGTACTGGGCACCAGCATCGACAGCGCAATTCATTCTAGTAGAATTTTATCCTGCGGAGTGATGCTTGAAACCAGAATATCAAAACTGTGGAGCTTACTGCTGTGTCTCCTCTTTGAGCCTGGTCAAAACAGAGGAGAGCAGAGCATACTGACAGCCTCTCATGGGCAGAGGCACGGAACAGAAACTTCCCCCAGAAACACCAGGGTGTTACGCCTTTTAACTCTGTCCTCCTCTCCTGTCCAGACACACAGTGCTCAGTGCTCTGGAGTCCATGCACATCCAAAGCTTTGGCTCACACACACACGCTATCACCTCTGTGATGGAACTATATAGCTTACCCCATTCACTTCTGTCTTACAAGAGAGTCTAATCAATAGAGCTGCTATAGGCAGAGAGAAGGATAGGCTGGATAGAGCAGACTGATCAGTTTCCTGTGGTCTGCATACAGCTGATAATCAGAAAGTCAGGAAGACACTTCAGGGGCATCCTTTTGTTTTCGCGGACAAATCTGCCCTCTCTTCTTCAGGTAAGAAAGCCCTTATCAGGCCTTGTCAAATCAGCGCTTTTTAAAATGGCATACAAAACACACTGAAGCTGGTGCAACTCCATGGTAGCTGTGATGCTGAGACTCAGATTTGTCCCTTTAAAATGTATGTCAAACAAAAACCAATGATTGCAAAGTTAAACAAACCACACAACTCTATGCACAAGGACTACTTTGAACAATTTCCACAGAAAATTTGACAAAAACACATTTACTTGAAGAACAGTGCAGATGCAAAGTTTGGCATTCTGTTACCAAACTTTGCATCTTCACTGTCTCAGCATCACTCTGTAACCATGGAATTGCCCAGCTATAGCTGAAGCATAGTCCTCCTAATGAGCATACGTCATGACTCACAGTGAGGTGAATTTACCGAGCTGACCAAATTACAGCCATGACCTTGGTTCCCCCACTGCAAGGTCACGTAACAATACATTCTCCATCAGACTCTGGGCAATGAAAATCATCCCCAAGCCAAAGGTTGCCATTAAAATGTAGCCCTAATATAAAGTCCACACATCATACAGAGGGCAGCTGTATCCTATTGCTGTCTGTGTGAGGTGGAAACTCATTACAGAAAATAAAAGCCTGATAATAGCTGTGGCAATGGGTCCCTGTGGGCCACACACACACACACTCACTCACACACTCACTCACACACACACACACACTCCTGTTAGCATGGCAATAGATCAAAGCAGCATTAGGATCTGCACAGCTGGCCTCCAGCATTTCAAAAACACCCATCTCCCTCTCATCTCTACTTCAGAAAACAATGGATCTTTATTTAAAAGCGCCGCTGCCGACGTGTTGCACATTAGTCTGGTGTGTGAGAGAGAGAGAGTCTGTACCACCACTCTCCCTCGTTAGGCCTGTCTGAGAGGCACATCATGAGGTGAGAGGAGCATCATGAAAGGGTGGTGAGGGCTGTGGGAGAGGCCAGTCAGTCCAGCCTGAGTGAGATCCCTAGATCAGACTTCTCTAAAACAGGCTTTATAGTGTAGTAAAGAGCGAGAGTGGGCTGATACAGCTCACCTGTTTAATGTCTCACACAGAGATAGGCCCTAAAAGCCAAGTGACCACAACTAGCATTATAGACATGTACCATAAAATCCTGAGATTTCACACTGGAACAGTAGTACAGTAAGACAGAGAAACATTACATCAATTAGGCTACATATTTAAATCAACTGTCTGGGGTTTGGCTCCTCTGCTAAGTTCTTCCCATTGAGGGTTTACTGTGAGCTAATTCCAGCCTGCTCTATCAACTGTAGTATGACTGAGCGTTTATGTAGAGTTGTCAGCACCACGTTGGGTGTTAAAACCAAGTACGATGTCAACGAGGCCAGTAAAACAGATTTGTGGCGGAGCTCGGGAGAACTGTGATTATAGGGAGGATGAGAGAGTAGCACTCCACACACACACATACACTCACAATCACACTTGTTTTGTCGGGCACACAAACAAGCCCAACACCAAATCAAGAGATTTATATCTATTCAACTCCAAAGATCTTGGGGAAGCCCGCAACACAATGCTAGTTTAATACCACTGACTTTACTTCACAGTGTTAAAAATAGCGCTGACGGCAGCATCTATACATCAGATCCCTCCGCGGCTCTGTGAGTGAGGAATGGGAGGGGTGGTTGAGGTGAAAGCATTTTACCATTCATTGTGCATTTACCTTGGAGGCTGGGCTGATGTGTGATAGAAAGAGTGGGTGGGAGAGAGCTAAGCATGCAGAACAGAGAAACCGACAAGTCAGACAGAGAGTATGAGACAGCTGCACTCAGATGCAGCTCCTGCAGCAGTGTCTTCCAGTACGCACGGTAGGACAGCACCTGACCCAAGCCAGTCCGTTTTCACTGATATGATTCGCTTTACAGCGCTTGGATGACTGAGCCGGCCACCTCGGCAGCCCCGCCCCCCAGACTGGACCGACTCGGCATGTTGATGTGGCAGCCATTTACCAGGCGGTAAATGGCTGCCTCCGAGCCAGCCAGAGCGAGCAGTCCTCTTACTTTGTCTCATACCTCACCCCACGCCTCCCGCTTACAGGCCGCAGGTGGAGGGGTTCTTGAGTCAACAGCTATTAACTTGCTGCCCTCTGTTGAGAAAGGCCAGGTCATAACGGCTCCCTCTAATCTTAATTGGGAAATTCTTGGTCTCAGGGAGGCAGCCTGTCAGCACTAAGACAAGGCTCCTCTGACAAATGCAAAAGCAGCCCATCCTTGGGTACTAGCTCCTGCACTTCACAGCCAGCTACAGGCTGATGAAATCAGGCAGAGGTGCACCAGAGTAGGCTAGGCTAGACAGACTGTACTCCCTTTGACAATGATGAAGAAGAACAGGGCAAAGGCAAAATCCTCGAGTCTGGGAATCTGAAAATCTAGTTATTTTACTGCTTTCGAATGGACAGGAAAGTGGATTCCTTTCTCTTGATGTTTATGTGTTTGTCGTTATTCATGGCACAATGTCCCCCAGCGGGGGGTTGATGGAGGGGGGTGAGACAGCAGAGAGAGGGGGCGACTGGGCTGTAATAGCAGAGGGCCTTCCGGGGGTCCCTGGGGAAAGGCCCTGTCCCTGGCCCCTTCCATCATCTCTCTGTAACCATGACACAGCAGGAGCTGTACACTCCCGCTTGTAGCCCCTCAACCAGTTAGAATATTGATTTGTTTATGTTATCTTGTTTCACACGCTACTGCTCTCCCTCCCCTCCCTGTAGGAGCAGGCTGTATTCTGGCTGCGTGGGGTGTTATAATCTGTGTGTATGCATGAGCGAGAGACCAATGTGTGGAAACCGTCCGAGAAGCTTGACACCAATAAGTGTGTAAGACAGAAGAGAGGAGACTAAAACAGAGCGGTGGAGAAGCAGTGCAGTGTGATCGCTGACAATACCATGGGGAGACAATGTGCCAGAGACAATAAACCAAATGACTCCATCACATGGGACAATGTGCCAGAGACAATAAACCAAATGACTCCATCACATGGGACAATGTGCCAGAGACAATAAACCAAATGACTCCATCACATGGGACAATGTGCCAGAGACAATAAACCAAATGACTCCATCACATGGGACAATGTGCCAGAGACAATTAAAACAAATTACTCCATCACATGGGACAATGTGCCAGAGACAATTAAAACAAATTACTCCATCACATGGGACAATGTGCCAGAGACAATAAACCAAATTACTCCATCACATGGGACAATGTGCCAGAGACAATTAAAACAAATTACTCCATCACATGGGACAATGTGCCAGAGACAATTAAAACAAATTACTCCATCACATGGGACAATGTGCCAGAGACAATTAAAACAAATTACTCCATCACATGGGACAATGTGCCAGAGACAATAAACCAAATTACTCCATCACATGGGACAATGTGCCAGAGACAATAAACCAAATTACTCCATCACATGGGACAATGTGCCAGAGACAATAAACCAAATTACTCCATCACATGAGACAATGTGCAAGAGAGAATAAACCAAATTACTCCATCACATGGGACAATGTGTGAGAGAAAATAAACCAAATTCCTCCATCACGTGGGACAATGTGTGAGGCTGATAGAAAAACAATGAGTATTGTTTTGTGAGAGGATGGGGTGTCATGTTTCTCTAAGTCCCTCCAAACCCAGCAGGACAGACAGGCATGAAGTGCTGAAATAAATATGAACTAGGCCACATTGAGAATTCACAACGTGCTGCAAGGGTGCAAATTACCACGAAATTCATCTTTCAAGAGAGGAAACTGGCACTTCAGTGTTGGAGAGGCCATCAGTCTGAACTCACAATGTACAGTGCATTCGGAAAGTATTCAGACCCCTTTACTTTTTCCCCATTTTGTTACGTTACAGCCTAAAATTGATTAAATAAATGTTTTTCCTCATCAATCTATACACAATACCCCATAGTGACAAAGCGCAAAACAGGTTCTTCAAATTTTTTGCACATTTCTAAAGAATAAAAAACAGAAATACCTTATTTACATAAGTATTCAGACCCTTTGCTATGAGACTTGAGCTCAGGTGCATCCTGTTTCCATAGATCATCCTTGAGATGTTTCTACAATTTGATTGGAGTCCACCACATTGGAGTCCACCCGTGGTAAATTCAATTGATTGTACATGATTTGGAAAGGCACACACCTGTCTATATAAGGTCCCACAGTTGACAGTGCATGTCAGAGCAAAAACCAAGCCATGAGGTCGAAGGAATTGTCCGTAGAGCTCCGAGACAGGATTTTGTCGAGGCACAGATCTGGGAAAGGGTACCAATTTTCTTTTGCAGAATTTAAGATCCCCAAGAACACAGTGGCATCCATCATTCTTAAATGGAAGAAGTTTGGAACCACCAAGACTCTTCCTAGAGCTGGCCACCCGGACAAACTGAGCAATCGGGGGAGAAGGGCCTTGGTCAAGGAGGTGACCAAGATCCTGATGTTCACTCTGACAGAGCTCCAGAGTTCCTCTGTGGAGATGGGAGAATCTTTCAGAAGGACAACCATCTCTGCAGCACTCAACCAATCAGGCCTTTATGGTAGAGTGGCCAGACGGAAGCCACTCCTCAGTAAAAGGCACATGACAGCCCGCTTGGAGTTTGTCAAAAGGCACCTAAAGGACTCTCAGACCATGAGAAAAAAGATTCTCTGGTCTGATGAAACCAAGATTGAACTCTTTAGCCTGAATGCCAAGTGTCACGTCTGGAGGAAACCCGGCACCATCCCTATGGGGAAGCATGGTGGAGGCAGCATCATGCTGTGGAGATGTTTTTCAGCGGCAGGGACTGGGAGACTAGTCAGGATCGAGGGAAAGATGAACGGAGCAAAGTACAGAGAGATCCTTGATGAAAACCTGCTCCAGAGCGCTCAGGACCTCAGACTGGGGCGAAGGTTCACCTTCCAACAGGACAACGGCCCTAAGCACACAGCCAAGACAACGCAGGAGTGGCTTCGGGACAAGTCTCTGAATGTCCTTGAGTGGCCTAGCCAGAACCCGGACCTCAACCCAATCGAACATCTCTGGAGAGACCTGAAAATAGCTATGCAGCGACGCTCCCCATCCAAACTGACAGAGCTTGAGAAGATCTGCAGAGAAGAATGGGAGAAACTCCCCAAATACAGGTGTGCCAAGCTTGTAGCGTCATACCCAAGAAGAGTCGATGCTGTAATCGCTGCCAAAGGTGCTTCAACAAAGTACCGAGTAAAGGGTCTGAATAGTTATGTAAATGTGATATTTTGCAAAGATGTTTAAAAACCTGTTTTTGCTTTGTTATCTTTGTTGAGAAGAAAAAAAACATTTAATCAATTTTAGAATAAGGCTGTAACGTAACAAAATGTGGTGGGGGGGAGGAGATCATCAGAACTCTAGTATGACATCTTATCCTTGTCATTAAATGCCTGCATGACATCACTGAACATGGCGATGGCAACATCATGCATGGATGGGCAGTCAGTGAGCAGCACACACAAGGGTTAACAGGAACATGTTTTACACAGATCATCGATGATGAGTCTTTACCCAGTGTGAGCCCGAGCTTGTCGGGTGGAAGCGAAGGGTTTGAGACGTGGTTGAGCACGGCTTTGTGACGCGGCCGCCAGTCCAACAGTCAGTCTGCGTGTTCATGTTCTGACCTGTGCGTTCCTGGGTTTGTTTTGAGCATGTCCGAGGGATTTCTAGGTCAGTGAGATGTGTTTTTACACATAACTGGCCACGAAGAGGGCGGGACTGGGCTTCGCGCCAAACGATACACCCTATGATGACTTCCGGTGTATTGAAGGGGGGTGCTAGATCAGAAAATAAATGTAGTCCTGGTTTGTGGCATTTCACGAAGCCTCTACGTTATACTGAAGTTTTTCTGTGTTTAGATATGGTTGTCCTTGTTTGATAGAGCCATTGGACATCTTTCAGTGATGTTCCTATGGCGGATTCATTGCTAAATATACAAGCTGACACATTTTTTCCAGTCTCTGAAAGACTACAACTCGTGTGGGGAGGTGCTTTGTGCTCTGGCCTCGTCCCTCCACCAAGGCGGGCATTTTTGAAAGGGAGGCGGACAAACAACACAAAATCCTTTGCACACAATGTTGCCAACTTAGCGGCTTTATCACTTATTTTGTGAGTTTTCAGACCCCTCCTGCGACTTTTATTGGTAAAAGATTCTAGCGACAAATTCAGCTACTTTTCAGGCTGCCTTTGGGGAGTTTTGACACTGTTTCTATAGTTTTGATAGCATTTAGAGACTTTTCCCACTAAATTCTGCCGCAAACGAGAGTGGGTGAAGCTGTGTGTGCAACAGAAGTCACAGCAACTGTGCACACACAGGCAGAGAAGCACAAGGGTAGGTGGTGTACGGAGGGAGAGGGGGGCGAAAACGCTACATCGGGGACCACATCTGTGCTACAGCAAGGCAAATTGGTGCTGTGACTCGTCGCAGCAATGGCAAAACGTAATCTAGCAACTTCTAGTGGCAAATCAAGGAGCCAATAGGGATCTCACTGAATTTTTTGGGGAAACACTATTTGGGCAAAACTGAAAGCACTGACCAGAACGCAATGGCTTCAAGTGATTCCTCTCATCAACACGAATTCGACGATGGAGCATTTTTTTTATTTTCTATTAGCTACATGGTGACATTCAACCATACATGTTTGAACCGGAACATAGCGAAGAGGATTCGAAACAAAGAGTTGGATTTAGCTAGAACAGAAGCTCAGCTACAGCCGATGACAGCACCAAGAGGGCAGGTGGCAAATACGGTGGCTAGCTTACTTTATCTACTGAAACCCCTATTGTGTATTGCTGGCAAACATACTACCGTGTTACAGTGGGAGGGACATTTGTATTTTGCTAAGTTAGCTGAAAAACTACCGGTAGCCATATCTATGACTAAAAAGATAAGAGGTTTTACAATCAGGGATCTATTGTATATAGATATGGCTATTAAACAGCAAGCTACAACGTTACAACCAGCCACCTAAAGCCACCTACCAGCAAACGTTAGCACATGACTTGAGTTGGCTAGCTAGTTAGCCTGGTACCTGCTAACTTTTTTTTCTTTTTTTCAAAATATTTTTTAGGGGGTAGATCAGCTTTAATATTGCAGATAGATTGTAACTTCCATCAATGTAATTGTCTGCATCACTTCCAATCCCCCATATGTTTTTTCCCCACAAATATATACATACATACACATACATATACACATACATACATATAAATACATATACATACACATATCCTTTAAAACAATATATTTCATTTTATTACTTTCCAACCCCACCACCCCTCCCCTAATTGGAGTAAACTAGTGAACAACAACTCTTAGGCCTCTACTTCCAGCGTATACATCGTCTAGGAGCAACAACGGCTCAGCCGCGGAGTGGTAGGCCACACAAGCTCAAAGAACGGAAATGCAGAGTGCTGAAGCGCGTAGCGTGTAAAAATAATCTGTCCTCGGTTGCAACACCCCAGCACAATAACTGTTCGTCGGGAGCTTCATGAAATGGGCTTCCATGGCCGAGCAGCCGCACACAAGCCTAAGATCACCATGCGCAATGCCAAGCGTAGGCTGGAGTGGTGTAAAGCTGGCTGCCATTGGACTCTAACAACAAACAGCCAGCCAACTCAAATAGCCTTGGTAAATGCCTATTACACTAGAAATGCATGGGTTACGTTCACACTCATTGGCCAGAAGGGTACTGTTTCCCAGGATTCATTGTTGCCTGGAGTCTGTCATAGACACTTGAGGTGAAATAATTGGAGCTAGAAGTTCACCTTCAAAGCCACTTTCCAGAACTTTCCAGGCTAAATCCTGCATTATTGTCACCACAGAGGTGTGTTCTGGCAGATAACAGATGAGCAGTATGTATGGCAGTGACTGTTTACCACGGGTTGCATCACACAGTCGGTGGTGAATCGTTGACAAGTTTCCTCATATATCCTGTGATAAGGTAGCCATGGGGTGTGAGCGTATCTTAATGAAATCTGACATGGGATTGTGACAATCATCCAAAAGCATCCTGCCAAGGTTAATAACAACCTCTGCCTTTTTCTACAGCAGGGTTTGATCTTGACAGTTTGTTCATTTGATTTTGACCCCTCTCTGAATCCTTTTGGGAGAATAATTGAAATAATGTTCAATATCCCCAGTGCCTGCAGGTAAAGTCATGGAACATTTGTGTTCTCAAATAACAAGCTTTTTTCCTCACCACAAAATACAATTATTTCCTTTATTGACTTCAAATTGTGCCATTTTTTCTCTCTCCATACAGTGGGGGAAAAAAGTATTTAGTCAGCCACCAATTGTGCAAGTTCTCCCACTTAAAAAGATGAGAGAGGCCTGTAATTTTCATCATAGGTACACGTCAACTATGACAGACAAAATGAGAAAATCACATTGTAGGATTTTTAATGAATTTATTTTCAAATTATGGTGGAAAATAAGTATTTGGTCAATAACAAAAGTTTCTCAATACTTTGTTATATACCCTTTGTTGGCAATGACACAGGTCAAACGTTTTCTGTAAGTCTCCACAAGGTTTTCACACACTGTTGCTGGTATTTTGGCCCATTCCTCCATGCAGATCTCCTCTAGAGCAGTGATGTTTTGGGGCTGTCGCTGGGCAACACGGACTTTCAACTCCCTCCAAAGATTTTCTATGGGGTTGAGATCTGGAGACTGGCTAGGCCACCCCAGGACCTTGAAATGCTTCTTACGAAGCCACTCCTTCGTTGCTGGGCGGTGTGTTTGGGATCATTGTCATGCTGAAAGACCCAGCCACGTTTCATCTTCAATGCCCTTGCTGATGGAAGGAGGTTTTCACTCAAAATCTCACGATACATGGCCCCATTCATTCTTTCCTTTACACGGATCAGTCGTCCTGGTCCCTTTGCAGAAAAACAGCCCCAAAGCATGATGTTTCCACCCCCATGCTTCACAGTAGGTATGGTGTTCTTTGGATGCAACTCAGCATTCTTTGTCCTCCAAACACGACGAGTTGAGTTTTTACCAAAAAGTTCTATTTTGGTTTCATCTGACCATATGACATTCTCCCAATCCTCTTCTGGATCATCCAAATGCACTCTAGCAAACTTCAGACGGGCCTGGACATGTACTGGCTTAAGCAGGGGGACACGTCTTGCACTGCAGAATGAGTCCCTGGCGGCGTAGTGTGTTACTGATGGTAGGCTTTGTTACTTTGGTCCCAGCTCTCTGCAGGTCATTCACTAGGTCCCCCCGTGTGGTTCTGGGATTTTTCTTGTGATCATTTTGACCCCACGGGGTGAGATCTTGCATGGAGCCCCAGATCGAGGGAGATTATCAGTGGTCTTGTATGTCTTCCATTTCCTAATAATTGCTCCCACAGTTGATTTCTTCAAACCAAGCTGCTTACCTATTGCAGATTCAGTCTTCCCAGCCTGGTGCAGGTCTACAATTTTGTTTCTGGTGTCCTTTGACAGCTCTTTGGTCTTGGCCATAGTGGATTTTGGAGTGTGACTGTTTGAGGTTGTGGACAGGTGTCTTTTATACTGATAACAAGTTCAAACAGGTGCCATTAATACAGGTAACGAGTGGAGGACAGAGGAGCCTCTTAAAGAAGAAGTTACAGGTCTGTGAGAGCCAGAAATCTTGCTTGTTTGTAGGTGACCAAATACTTATTTTCCACCATAATTTGCAAATAAATTCATAAAAAATCCTACAATGTGATTTTCTGGATTTTTCTTTCTCAATTTGTCTGTCATAGTTGACGTGTACCTATGATGAAAATTACAGGCCTCTCTCATCTTTTTAAGTGGGAGAACTTGCACAATTGGTGGCTGACTAAATACTTATTTTCCCCACTGTATATGACATATTTCCTGACAAATAATGAGTTGTCAGACTTTCTTTCTTGCAAGCCCTCTGGAGCACATCTTTGGTTGCAATCTTGCAGTACATTTCCTACCCACTCATAGGTACTGTAGGTACATGCTTACGCAGAGTAAGCGTTTTCTGTGAAGCCTGCAGTGCCATTTCAGTCTGAGGTCAACCGGATAACGCTGAAGCTGTTTCCTAAAATAACATATTGTTACGGTTCCTCCCAGCAATACCTATTGGAGCTAAGCCCTGGAGCCCCGGGCCGCAGCCATCTGCTCTGTAGCACGGCCCAGGCAATCCTGCCATCTGATAAGACAAAGAAATCAAATCACTTTTAACCCCTGGATTATGGCACGACACATGCAGATAGTGCAGTGCACTACATTCCCCTCTCTGGCAGGGGTATTAACACAGCAGAGCAGCCTGAGCCCATCCTCTTGAATGATAAATATAAACGCAACATGTAAAGTGTTAGTCCCATGTTTCATGAGCTGAAATAAAAGACTCCAGAAATGTTCCATTCGCACAAAAAGCTTATTTCGCTCAAATTTTGTGCACGAATTTGTTTACATCCCTGTTAGTGAGCATTTCTCCTATGCCAAGATATTCCATCTACCTGACAGGTGTGGCATATCAAGAAGATGATTCAACAGCATGATCATTACACAGGTACCCCTTGTGCTGGGGACAATAAAATGCCACTCTAAAATGTGCAGTTTTGTCACACAACAAAATGTCACAAAATGTCTCATGTTTTAAGGGAGCGTGCAATTGGCATGCTGACTGCAGGAATGTCCACCAGAGCTGTTGCCAGAGATTCTAATGTTCATTTCTTTACCATAAGCCGCCTATGTATGTATGTCCAAGTATGTCCAACCGCCCTCACAACCGCAGACCACGTGTATGGCGTTGTGTGGGCGAGCGGTTTGCTGATGTCAACGTTGTGAACAGAGTGCCCCATGGTGGGGGTGGAGTTATGGTGTGGGCAGGCATAAGCTACGGACAATGAAAACAATTGCATTTTATCTATGGTAATTTGAATGGACAGAGTTCCTGAGGTGAATTGTAAGGCCTATTTTTTTTAAAGGTATCTGTGACCAACAGATGCATATCTGTACTCCCGGTCATGTGAAATCCATAGATTAGGGCCTAATGAATTCATTTCAATTGACTGATTTCCTTATAAACTGTAACTCAGTAAAACCTTTGAAATTGTTGCATGTTGCATTTATATTTTTGTTCAGTGTCTATATACATATATTTATTTTATTTAAAAATATATATATATTTAAATCACCAATCAGAAAGATGCAAATGCACATGGCAGAGGAAACAGCAGACAAGCTGCTTATCCGTAGTTTTTCGTTAAAAGCAACAGTGATAGAACTGAGTGTTTGCATTGATCTCTGTCGGATCTTGTGGAAACTCTGTTAGGTGCGCGCCTGTAATTGCCATTGGAAGTGGGGAAAATAGCATACTGATGTCAGGGCAGACGGGAGGGCTAAATGCGCAAAAACTACATTCAAAGGTTTGTTGTTTTATTTTTTTAAATGTCATGGTATCTCCTTGTAGGTAACAACATCACAACAATGTCAATGTCTTTATTGTCAAAATAGACATACAGTTTTTTTTCTACAAAAATGAACACCCACTCAAGTAATCGAATACTAACGTTTGTTCAGATATCCGTGCCCATCCCTAATATCTTGGTTATAAACCGACTCTAACGAAACAGGCACAGCGGCAGGGCAGACACAATCATTTCAGGAATAATGAGGATAATGCATTTTACTGCTATAAGGTGAATGCACCAATTTGTAAGTCGCTCTGGATAAGAGTGTCTGCTAAACGACGTAAATGTAAAAATGTAAATGTACTGTTTGACCAACTCATGGTCAAAGTAGCTCAGTTGGTAGGGCATGGTGCTTGCAATGCCAGGGTTGTGGGTTCGATTCCCACGGGGGGCCAGTATGAAAAATAAAAAAATAAAATAAAATGTATGCACTCTGGATAAGAGCGTCTGCTAAATGACTCAAATGTAAATGTTATCCACGCAAGAAATAGCCAGTTTTGATTGCGGTGTCCAGGTAGAATGTGCAACTCGCACCGATGCTACCAATTAAAAATGTAACTTGCACAGCCATGTCAAAGGGTCGCAAAATATGACTAAATGGTCGCAGTCTGTAGCCCTGTTGTGTATAATAATGTTGTAGTTTGACTATTCAGGGGGAAAGCTTTTAAAGTCTACAGCTAGATCCAACTCTGTTTATCAGCTCTGTGCTTAAATTAGGCTATACAATTATACTGCCTAGCACATAGTACCTTGTACCCTGTTTTTCCTTGGAACAATATTAAGGGTGCATAATATATCTACATAATATTCTGTTTTCAGGTGCTTTTATCTAGAAAGCCATAACCTGACTCATAAGCTAAGCTAAGGACAAAGGACTGGTCAAGGCCAGTTGCTTCAGAAAAACATGCATCTTAATACCTGCATGATATTGCCTTGAATTATATGGACCTGGTTGCTATGGCGCAATGGCCAACTTACAGTCCTGACAGCCATCCTATACAAAATGCAACGGACAGGAAAATATAGCTCTCGCGCAGGCAGTGGTCCAAGAAAAATAAACATTTTACAGAAAGGATTTTGTGCAAACAGTGTGACACAAGATCTGATGTAAAAAGACCAATAAAGGAAATATAAATCACATGGATATTAGGCTGCCTTTCAAAAAGATAAGTACAGTAGGCTAAAATATGGCACGTCAGTTTGAAATGCCCTTGCATCCAAACGTTATTTTCTGCACCACTTATTCAGGTGAATATGAGATTGAAACAAACATCTACTGCTGTGCTGTAAAGCTGAAAAATATGAAAGTCTTGTATCCCAATGAGCTGCAAAATACTGTATTATCAACCTACTCTGAATGACACTGCAAACGTTATGAATAAGGACCTTCCTGCAGAGAGTAGGAGACAGTGGTTTTACCGGACTAGAGCTTCAGAAACAGACAATGAAGCTGCTTCTAATGCTTCTGTAGGGCAGGTTAGATGTATCCCCTTTCAGACCACTACTGAAATGTTCTGACTCAGTTATGACCTGGACAAGAGGACACTTGCCACTAGTCTTCAATCAGTTGAAGTCTGTCTGTGTCTGTTTGACAGGGAGGAACAAGAAAAATAAATGTCTTAACAGATGTGGCACAGACAGAGGAGAGGGGCTGCTGGGGTCTCCAAAACACAACATGGTCACACACACTTTGGGTTAGTTTGTAGGACCATCCCTTTGGATTGGTTATCAAATTGAAAACTGCAAGGCTAGAGTAGGCAAAATACTAGCCTGGTGGCCTAGTCTGTCTTATGCTTTAGCCAACTCACATATAATGTACTGAAATGTGAAACCATGCCAAGCAAAAGCTGTGCCCACTTTAAAGGGTTAATAGCCCATAAGAGTTCAGGTTCTAGGCTAATGTGGAACCACTATCTATCTTCTTTACTTCAATAGATCTTGCTCCTAGTGTGGATGGGATACTTGCCTCCTACATTACCTTGTAGAAAAACATAACTTTATTAAAAGGGGTAAAAATTAAATGTTCTTAATTTGAAAATGGCTTTAGGATGTGTGTGATCACGCACACACACGCACACACACGCACACACACACACACACACACACACACTATCAATTCATTCCAGCTGGTGGCATAAACAGCTGTTAGCACCTCGGGTTAAAAGTTATTATTATTGAGCAGTGCCAGATACTGTGAGTACTACAGTAATGGCGTCCGGTGTTCAATTGTATGATTGCATAATACCTATGACCAAACTAGGCATTTCATTTTCTACAAACTGAATGACTAGCTAGCTACATAACATAATTGTAACATTTGCGTTCTGTACAGTAGGCCGGGGTCTGCTACCTCCTCAGCACCTGCTACAAGGACCCTTGGTACCCGAATATCTAACAGTTACAATCCTTACCTTTGTCAGCTGTGCTATTTTCTTGCTCATTTTGAGGTGCAGATCTTGGGTATATTCCATGGTGATTGTTGATGATGAGCCAGAATTATATTTCCCTGCTCCGGTCGATGGATTGCCAGCAGCAGGGCTGTAGTACTGCTGCCAACCTGCTCCAGTCGCCATTTTCACGATCCTTCAAATGTTGTTACTATAAGAATGTGATGTAGCTATCAATGGCACAATGGTCAAAGCAGGTTCTCCTGCAACGGGATCTTTCTCCTCGAATCCGTAAAATAAAAAACATCAAGACATCAATCTTTCAACTGCTTGACATCAATTTCTCTCATTTTGCGCAGAAAAAAACGCCTAATGCAATAGCTGCTAGCATAACGTTGTAATAACAAATCAAAATCTAGTATTTTTCCCTTATTTGCTGAACCAATTAACACTGCCTACTATTTTCATCACAGGAATGTTGCGGTTTCATGAAGCGGTCCTCAGCATGAGCTAAAGTTAGATAGCTATCGTTAGGTGTAGCATCAGCATTCGTTTGACCACACTAAAATTCCGGAAATTCGTCAATTTGTATTTGGCAACGGTCACCTGGAGCGGGTATTTGCACGAATGAAAGAGCTTGGTGAATTGATGTTACTCACTTTGAACCCGATAATTTGCACCGGAGAGAGCCGGTCCGGAGAGACGTTTCTTCAATGCATAGCTAGCTTGTATCGGCTCTTGTGTGTGTGTAGCTATGACAGGCTGAGTGGTTGCTGCACTGCTAAGGACTCGGTTACTATGGATCACTTCAACAGTTTACATGACTGACGTCAGTTCCGTTCGTTTTCACGCTCTCCCCTCAGTTTCATTGATGCGATGAAATATTATTGGTATAGCTACGATGGGGACCAGAGTCAGTGGACACCTGCACTACACTTGAATAGTGTTAATCAAAACCTTTTTTTAAAAATGCTGCATATTTTGGGGATATGGTTCATGGAGTGTGTGCGTGTGCGTGTGCGTGTGCGTGTGCGTGTGTGTATGTGTCTGTGTAGCCAGATCACACATTTTAGGACGTGTGTGAGGAGAACAAAGCTGGTCATCGATCAAGCTTGCTGCCTGCATGCCTGGAGCACCTATACATAGGAACATTTCCACTGAGCTGGTCTTAAATCCCTGCTGAACATAGTAGGCTAGTAACCTCAATCCTAAAGCAGAATATCCCACTCAAACCATAGTCCAATTCATAGTCCTTCCTCTTATTCTGATTTTTCTGTCTGATTTCATTCACTCTCACAGTGGCTGCCTATCAGGCACACAGTCTTAGCTTCCCATTTCACTTATGATTGGGACGAAAACAGGGAGCAGACACACATTAGCATTCCCTAAAGTGTCCTTTGACCTTTTACTGGAGTGGGCTAAATCAGGGTCACACACAGAGTGTTTCTTGGTAGTCTTAAACAAATCTACTTTGAAATAAAGGTATACACCTCACACCCATGGTTATGGGCTTTAAAAAAATAAGACACCTGTACCATGTCAGATATAGTGTTGAAATGTAAAATGTTGAGTTTCAATCCCAATATTAGACTTCACAGAAGACTGAAATATAACAAAACCGTTTGACATAAACACTGGATTTTCGGCAGGTTTTGTGAAATAATGTTGATTAATTATGAAAAATATGAATAAAATTCCACCCATGAGGCCACTAAAGAGCGATTTGGTCATTTGACGGCAGGAAAGGGCTACAACCTCTTAAATGTAACTAAATGTAATCGAAAATGTAATCTACGTAATCCCCAAAAGTAATGATTTATCATGAGAGGGCCTTAAGCAATAGGCTAACTAGTATTGCTGCATACTCCAAGAAAGGTTAAAATCTCACCTTTCTGGTACAAATAGCTATACATTGCTGAGGTGTAGTCACTTTTGAGGACACAAGCTCAAGTACACAGTACAAATATGAAATATTGTATATTATGTATTTCTTATTCAACAAAACTGTATGAATAAGGCTTGAAATGATTTTTTTTCTTCTAAATATAGTACAATCAATTTATAAAACATCTGGTTAGAATCCTTCCATAAGACCTTGAAGGTCTCGTGTCTTCCAAATGTGGCTCCCTGGGAGGAGACAGCGTTGCGGAGCTGGGCCGAGTCTGCTGGGTCAGTCATGGCCAGTTCGTACTATCACGACTCAGGATATGACCCAGATGCAGACATAGGAGGCAGATAGTACAGTTCTCAGATCATTTATTATAAACACGTGGCAGGCAAAGGGCAGGTCAAGGACAGGCAGAGGTTCGTGATCAGGTCAGAGTCAGGCAGGTACAGGACGGCAGGCAGGATCGGGGTCAGGGTCAGGGCAGGCAGAATGGTCAGAACCGGGAAAACGAGGAAACAGAACGGGAAAGCACGCTGGTAAGACCTGACAAGACAAGATGAACTGGCAACAGACAAACAGAGAACACAGGTATAAATACACAGGGGATAATGGGGAAGATGGGCAACACCTGGAGGAGGGTGGAGACAAGCACAAAGACAGGTGAAACAGATCAGGGTGTGACACAGATGAAAGCATCATGACTGGTTGTGTTTATGCCACATTAAAAGGCATATGCGGCGTGTCCATGAGGATAGGGGAAGCTTTCCCTAAAGTAAATTGAATTAAATTGCCAAAATTCTATAGCCAAATTAGCTTACTCCTGTCTATACAGAAATAAATAAACAATTATTCAAAACAGTCTACTACACCAGAAAGCATGATTTGGCCACCGAGAATCATTATCTTATTTTTTTAAAAAAGCTGTGGATTGTTTTAAATCACATAGCCTACAGTCGGAAGGGCCCCCAATTTGTGCAGCACGTGCTGCAAATACCAAAGATGATTGTTAAATTGCGACTGTCAGTGAAAAGCAGAGTGACCCAACCAGGCATATTGCAATATAAAAAAATACAATCACGGAAAAACAGTTTGGAAAGCAAATGGCTATTGCTGTAAAGAGATGAAAATGAAAATACTTAAATCTGTCTTTTAGTCATCAAAATTATTAACTTAATTGGCACCAGCAGAGAACATCGGCCATATCCCAGGTGAGTGTGCATATTGACTTTCTTTATCATTGGGTCAGTGCCACTTTTGTTTGTTTTTGGACAATAATTTCCTCCTCCAGGTTAGATGGACTTCATATTGTATTTGTGTCTCCCCTTTTCATAAGCCAATTAAATGGATCAGACAACATTGTTTTTATTGATCTGTTTGTCAGTGTCAGCAGAGTAGGCTAACCTGTAATTTTTGTAGTATAAATGTTTTTTTGTGTACGTTGAGTGTTCAGTACTGGTAAGAAATAAAATCTACTTTCACCCCTGCTTATAACTGTAAAATACATATTTGTATATTTAGTGTTAGAGAAAATGTGCATAAGGTCTCTCTTGATCAAAATGTCTGCCCCCATCCCTGTGAATGTCTCACAGAGCTCTAGCTTGGCTTCCTGAACTCCTTAGAAACTCGGCTTTCATCTCATATTAATATTGTCCATCTATGACAAACAGAACGTTTTTTTCTTCTTTTTTGTGTGAATTATTTTAGATTACTGGCTATAAATCTATCTCTGAATGTGCTACAGTGACGAACCCACTCTCTCTTGCTGCATTACGATAAGTATTCCAGGCTTATGCGTTGTTAGTGGCTGTGACATAGGGTTCAGCCAGGAGTTGATGGACAGTCGGAAGGACATCCCAGCTTCAAGTGGAGTCAGATTCCACATCCTGCTTCACACAGGCAGAAGATACATAGTCCTGTGTCCGTGAGAATCAGGGCTACCGCTCAATGCAAGCCATTTCGATCTATGGTGTCCACATATCGATTTATAAGCGAAACCGGTACCAGAACCACGCAGGTCTCCAAAAGAGGGGACTTTACATCGAAGAGGTTTTAAAACGCTCACTTTGCTGCTTTACTACAACATCATCACGTTATGTCATAAAGGTTAACAGCACAGCCCTAGGACATTTGAGACACCTGGGTAGGTTCCTTCAAATCAATACAGCCGAAAAGCTCACAGTGGAATTCTCCCTGGCTCTTTATCCACTGTCTCTGTGCCTCTTGTCTGTGAAGTGAAACAGCTAAAAGGACTGGGAGAAACATAATGGCGGAATCGGGTAGATTGTCCTTAAGAGGCATAGAGACATGGCTGGCACAAAAACCATGACATGGAAAAACATCAATACTCTAGTTGTAGAGAATGAAATGGTCTTTGAGTGTACCATGTGAGGTGAAAGCATTTGATCCAGGGTTTGGATGGCTTGTAACTTTGTGATCTTGGATTATGAATCAGACATACTGTAGGCCTTGTGGTTTGGATCCACGGCCAGCCACTTGGAGCCGTGTTGATTGTGGTGATTTGTAAATAGGGCACATTCTCATTTAACTTTCTGTTGATGAATAATGTAACAGCCTGCTCTGACTGAGGCATCTCTTGTGGAATTTGTTCCAGAGATGTGCTGTTTAGTTGGTACATTAGGAGAGGCACGGGGACTGCTAAAAATGTGGGCCGACCAAAATCACTGGCACTGTGAAGACAGATGAGAAATCTGGTGCAGGAGAGAGATGCACCGGGGAGTATGGATTCTGGTGCAGGAGAGAGATGCACCGGGGAGTATGGATTCTGGTGCAGGAGAGAGATGCACCGGGGAGTATGGATTCTGGTGCAGGAGAGAGATGCACCGGGGAATATGGATTCTGGTGCAGGAGAGAGATGCACCAGGGAGTATGGATTCTGGTGCAGGAGAGAGATGCACCAGGGAGTATGGATTCTGGTGCAGGAGAGAGATGCACCGGGGAGTATGGATTCTGGTGCAGGAGAGAGATGCACCGGGGAGTATGGATTCTGTCTAGCGCAGAAAAGGGAATGATGAACTGCACTTCATTGTTATTCTCTAACAAGGAGGGTTCCAACAAGGGAGAGGGTTTTCATTCTATGCACGCAAGTGTGCAAGTACGCACACACACACACACACATACACACACAGAGAGATTGACCGTACAGTGCTCTATCCATTTATCCCTATGATTTAGATGGATATAAAGCTAGTCATGGGTTAACTTGCTGCTTCCTCGTGATGAATTAGATTACTTTCAAAGACTCTTCCTCTCATACTAATTGAATGTGTGGATAGGCAATTGAACATAACAAAGGCCATAACCCTGAAACGCTAAGCCTACTAAGCTTTAATACAGCAACAACTTGTTCCCTAAATTAGGCAATGTAATGAGGATAAAGTTCACCTTTGTTTGTGAGGAAGTGTAATCAATCATCACAGCACTCCACTGAGCATACCTTGTAAACTACTTACTATGCAAAGCATGAAGTTCCATTTGAATGATTGGCTCAATTAACCACCTCCCCTGTCAACATACACAGTACAGTATACATGATATTGGGTGAATATACTGCATTATGGTCAACCACTTTAATCTACAGTATATCTATAAGAGAACTGTGGGAGATAAGAGGCTTACATTTCCATAGAGAACTCGTTGCCTCTGGGACATGCATTCCGTACATGTCAGACATCTCTCACTGCACATTCAGTAGTCACAATGATTCATTCCTATTCATCACATTAGAGCAGAAACATCAGGGAGTCTTCACTAGCAATACGATTTGCCAGAAATAGGGAATAATGCGACTATTCAGACATAATGATTCATTGCCTTCTGTCATGTTAACGTGCCCAATTGCAGAAACAGTCATGCACCTTAGTAAATGTTGTTGTTACAATGGAACAATTGCTCTGTTAGAGCTTGCCATCTTGTAGTCCTAAAAAAGAGAAATGGGATTTTTGGGATAAACGCCGAAAATAAGGTCTGAGGTTAACACAGGCTTACGAGATCTTGTTCTATGAGATAATATCAGTCATTTAACATGACTTTAATGAATTATGAAGCATTTATGTGCTTTGTGTGCTTGTTTTGATTACATAAATGCTTCAAAATTCACAAAAAGTGATTTTAACTGATGAGGATTATCTCATAGAACAAAACTTATAATATCTCTTAAGCCTATGTTTACCACAGGCCTTATTTTCTGCATTTATCCAAAAACCCTCCAGAAACTCCATTAATTTTCTCCATAGAGCTCGCCAGCTTGTAGTCCTAAAAAACGGTTCGTTCAGCCATTCCTGTGGGGGAAATGAATGGGGAAATAATGGTATTTGGGATAAACGCCGAAAATAAGGTCTGAGGTTAATAAGCTACAAGCTTATGAGATAACATCAATCAGTTAACATGACCTTTATGAATTATGAAGCCTTTGTGTGCTTTATGTGATTACATAAATGCTTCAAAATTCACAAATGGTGACGTTAGCTGATTATCTCATAGAACATAATGTATAAGATCTCCTAAGCCTGTGATTACCACAGACCTTATTTTCGGCGTTTATCCAAAACCCCTCCAAAAACCCCATTCAATTCCCCATAGTAACCTACCCTTCAGGGTCTGGAGAACATGTTGGGAGTAGGTCAGCAACCTGCACCGCAACACGTCAGAGAAAGCAGACAGGACGGGCAGCCATTATGGTGGGAAGCCCCTCCCCCTCTATGGAACCAGAGGGCTGTGTGTGATGTTGCCTAATTTCACTCAGTTAATAAGCATCCCATCACATCAGGATTGGGATCTGCAGTGAATTTATTAACGGGTGATACAAAAATACAATGCAACAGCAAACTATGTTGGATTGATTATACTATCCAAAGGGCAAGTATTGTCCATGGCCAGTACCAGAGAGATGGAATCTCCTATACCATTACTAATGGTGCCTGCCTGGAGAGGGCATTGTTAATTGGAGGATTGCTGAAAAAGGAATATCTCTATATCACGGGTAGAGCAAGTTGGGGCTGTCTGAAGAGAACTAGGACATACTCAATATAATGCACACCCTTCCCGATTACAACGCTCTTGGGAACTGTTAGAGATTTATATAGATGCTGTTTTATTGCTTTTATCTAGGGAATGATAGAGAAGGCATACAGTGCATTGACAAAATCGTTTTTATGAATGCAGCATTTTTGGCCATAAAGGATTTAAACGTTTCTTCTGGCCTAACGTACAATATGATACATAATAACAGATTATCTAACCATGAAAATCATCTAAAGAGATACAATTATTTGGGGAAAAGGCACATCAAATAACACTCCCATTCCAGCCATTATTATGAGTCGTCCTCCCCTCACCAGCCTCCTGTGCTACAAGGGACACTTACACAGCGATGAATAATGCATGTTTACAGCTCTCTGCACTTTGGGCAAATGTCAAGATGATGGTGCCATGTAGCGTTACTCGGCACTATGTGACGCTGCTAACAGGTCAGGATGCTCTGTTTTGGTACCAGGTCCCTGGTGTAAGCCATTGCCACTCTTAGCTTTTCACCAAATCTGCTACATTATGAAGCAGATGGACGCACATATGCTCACACACACACAAACACACACTAACACATAGGGTTAGGGTTATGGCTAGGGTGAGGGTTGAGCAAGTATGTGGACATGAAGCTTGGGTTAGGTTTATATAAGGGCATATTGGATAAATATTTGACCCATGGTGCAGGAGCCCGCCTCCAGGTAGTTCCTGCTCAATTTAACCACTGCAAACACACACACACACACACACACACACACAAACACACACCCTCTACGGACAAGTGACGGCATGCATATTTATTCTCCTCTTGCACTCTTTGTTCTCTGAGGGTCTGTCACTGGGTCTCCTTAGGGGATGATATGAAACATGCAGAGAGAGAGAGAGAGAGAAGGGCAAGAGAGGGAAAAATAAAGGGAGTGCTATATATGGACATTGGCCATCAAGCTCTTCCTGTCACATGGGCCTTTTATCTCACATGCAGTATGGCCCTGCTTCCTGTTAGAAAGTAGGGAAAGGAGAGGCTGTTTCCTGGTGTGTGTGTGTGAGAGAGAGAGAGAGAGAGAGAGAGAGAGAGAGAGAGAGAGAGAGAGAGAGAGAGAGAGAGAGAGAGAGAGAGAGAGAGAGAGAGAGAGAGAGAGAGAGAGAGAGAGAGAGAGAGAGAGAGAGAGAGAGAGAGGCAGCAGTGCTGTTGGCCCATGATGCATGCCATTCCAACACTACGGTCAGAGCAGATTGCCACAATGCTGATTCAGTATCTAGGACACACAACCACAGGCGTAGCCCACCCTTATAGCTGGCACACAATCTGGGGTGTAGCAGCAAGACAAGTGTGACTGCCTCATTCCTCCATCTCTTCCATGGATGGAACAGCTCACACTGTGCCCTGACACACAGCTCTCTCCCCACTCATCATATTCAGAGGGGACAATTAGCTGAAGTCTGGTGAATCTGGTGGTCATTACTACTGGCACCACCATCTATCTAGCTAACTGGAGAACTGTGTCCATTACTCAGCGGGTGGTTTGTCCCCAACCTTGAGAGTTAGAGTGAAACTTTTTATATTGGTTAAAGTGGTGTTCTGAGGAAACAGACTTCTGTCTGTCTCTCAGTGCCCTGTTCTCATTTGCTGTCAGAGGAGGATTGATTGTGACTTGTGATCTGAGCTTGTGACACCACTCATTTTGAATGTACATTGTGACGCACCCTGTCTATCGCCCCTTGTCGACGTAGATGAGGTCATTGCTAATTGATGCCATGATACAGTGAGGGAAAAAAGTATTTGATCCCCTGCTGATTTTGTACGTTTGCCCACTGACAAAGACATGATCAGTCTATAATTTTAATGGTAGGTTTATTTCAACAGTGAGAGACAGAATAACAAAAAATTTATCCAGAAAAACGCATGTCAAAAATGTTATAAATTGATTTGCATTTTAATGAGGGAAATAAGTATTTGACCCCTCGGCAAAACATGACTTAGTACTTGGTGGCAAAACCCTTGTTGGCAATCACAGAGGTCAGACGTTTCTTGTAGTTGGCCACCAGGTTTGCACACATCTCAGGAGGGATTTTGTTCCACTCCTCTTTGCAGATCTTCTCCAAGTCATTAAGGTTTCGAGGCTGACGTATGGCAACTCGAACCTTCAGCTCCCTCCACAGATGTTCTATGGGATTAAGGTCTGGAGACTGGCTAGGCCACTCCAGGACCTTAATGTGCTTCTTCTTGAGCCACTCCTTTGTTGCCTTGGCCGTGTGTTTTGGGTCATTGTCATGCTGGAATACCCATCCACAACCCATTTTCAATGCCCTGGCTGAGAGAAGGAGGTTCTCACCCAGGATTTAACGGTACATGGCCCCGTCCATCGTCCCTTTGATGCGGTGAAGTTGTCCTGTCCCCTTAGCAGAAAAACACCCCCAAAGTATAATGTTTCCACCTCCATGTTTGACGGTGGGGATGGTGTTCCTGGGGTCATAGGCAGCATTCCTCCTCCTCCAAACACAGCGAGTTGAGTTGATGCCAAAGAGCTCGATTTTGGTCTCATCTGACCACAACACTTTCACCCAGTTCTTCTCTGAATCATTCAGATGTTCATTGGCAAACTTCAGACGGGCCTGTATATGTGCTTTCTTGAGCAGGGTGACCTTGCGGGCGCTGCAGGATTTCAGTCCTTCACGGCGTAGTGTGTTACCAATTGTTTTCTTGGTGACTATGGTCCCAGCTGCCTTGAGATCATTGACAAGATCCTCCCGTGTAGTTCTGGGCTGATTCCTCACCGTTCTCATGATCATTGCAACTCCACGAGGTGAGATCTTGCATGGAGCCCCAGGCAGAGGGAGATTGACAGTTATTTTGTGTTTCTTCCATTTGCGAATAATCGCACCAACTGTTGTCACTTTCTCACCAAGTTGCTTGGCGATGGTCTTGTAGCCCATTCCAGCCTTGTGTAGGTCTACAATCTTTGCCCTGACATCCTTGGAGAGCTCTTTGGTCTTGGCCATGGTGGAGAGTTTGGAATCTGATTGATTGATTGCTTCAGTGGACAGGTGTCTTTTATACAGGTAACAAGCTGAGATCAGGAGCACTCCCTTTAAGAGTGTGCTCCTAATCTCAGCTCGTTACCTGTATAAAAGACACCTGGGAGCCAGAAATCTTTCTGATTGAGAGGGGGGTCAAATACTTATTTCCCTCATTAAAATGCAAATCAATTTATAACATTTTTGACATGCGTTTTTCTGGATTTTTTTGTTGTTATTCTGTCTCTCACTGTTCAAATAAACCTACCATTAAAATTATAGACTGATCATTTCTTTGTCAGTGGGCAAACGTACAAAATCAGCAGGGGATCAAATACTTTTTTCCCTCAGTGTAGAGCTGCAGTCTCAACTCATCCAATTAACACATCACTTAAATAATTGATTTGGCTGAAACAGCCCACGGGCCGGACAAGGTCAAATGAAAGTTGTTCTCAAAACAGCATCCAGCAGAATGTGCTGCTTTGGTCCTAATAAAACACAAGGTCTCCCTGTCTCTAATTTCTCAGAAAATTATACCAGAACAGTCATTAAATATTAAGACATATATAGGCATTTAATTTATCTGTCAGGCACCAAGGTCTCATCAACTGTCACTGTTCCCTGTTTATTTCTCAGTTCTCTTTCTGGTCCCATGGATAATCTCAATTAGTATGCTGTCCTCTAGAGCATGGGACAGAGGTTCAAAAGGGCACTGAAGCTAAACAGATGGAGAGAGCCCTGGGCTGTTTTAGTACCCAGGATGCTGTGTAGGATGGATCGTGTGCCCTGGAGGGAGTGTGTGAGTGTGCATGTGTGTATGTGTCCTGCAGTGTGAGAGTGTTACCACGGGGGGGAATGTGTGTCACCACGGTGACCTGGGACACTATAGGGCTTGGCTAGCTGCCACTATGGACATGCATGCAGAGACATTGATCTCCCTGGGAGGCTGTGACTATGGATGAGTGTTGCGGATTATATTCGGAGCTTAGAACACAGGAAGAAGATGAAAACTATAATATTCATAGACAACAACAGAGGCAGTGATGCACAGACCACTAAGAAGACACTGACAGTTACTTCACACGTATCCCAAAGTCCCAACACACAAATCCCTTACCTACATGAGAGCTGCCTACCAGGCAGCATGAGTCATCTCAATGTGCATAATCTCTTTATTTCCCCCACGTCGTCCCAATAATCTGCTAAACTCTATTAGCACTCTCAGATCACTGCTGTGTCATGGTGTGAACCGAGCCTTAGAGCACCTCAGAGAGAGAGAGAGAGTGTGAGAGCATGTCACTCTGGCCTAGATACCACACAGTACACACTCCTCCCTCAAAACACAACCTCCCTCCCTGTTCCTCCCCACTCCTTCTCAGAGCCTCCTCCAATGGGAACGCCACAGGGAAGTATCCTCGGCTTCATCCCAGACTCAGTGGGCCATGGGCACGGGATGTAACCTGACAGCAAACACAGAATATGCTCCATGCTGATTTGCATAAAGGAAAAACACATTAAATTGACCTCTTCAAAAAGCGATTGGGATTTTATTTTGCAAATAAAATACACATTCAGCAGATGATATGAATGTCTGAATGTCTCTCTGGGTAGCTATTTCATTACCAGCAGTGTCTTGTATTTTTTATTGAACCAATATTCAGAACATGGAGAAAATAAAAGAGAGTGGTGGCTCTGATCTGTAGAACAGTTAGACAGCTATACATGAAATCAAATCAAATCAAAATCTAGACTGCAGAGGAGAGAAAGCGTAATGGGTATCTGAAAAAGGAGAACTGGACATCATCAATAAACTGAAGAAAGTCTCAAAGTTCATTTGTAGGTAGTCACTTAACATAAATTAGTAAAAATAAACACTACAAATGAATCGTCTAGTCAAGCACTGGCGTGATGTATGATGTGTCTCTTAGTTTGTTTTCATAACCATTTGATTGCCCATATCAGGCCTAAAATGATGCATTTCCAATATACTGTTTCAGCAGTAGTTTTGCTGGATGCTGGTTAATCCTCTCTAATGCCTGCAATCGCAGTCAATCCCGTCTCTCCAACAGCTGTGTGACTGTGGCTCCCAGATTAGAGCACTACCCATGGAGCTGCATCACACTGATACATAGCAGCCCCTGCTGGAGCACAGTTCACATCATCCTCAAAGAGGATAAGTATTGAACAATCACTAAGGACTAATATACGTACACACATCATCACCAATAAATATCACTAAGTATTATGGCCAAAGATACATTTTGTTGGTCTAGGTTGGAAATAGTGAACTATACTGAACAAAAATATAAATGCAACATGCAACAATTTCAAAGGTTTTACTGAGTTACATTTCATATAAGGAAATCAGTCAATTGAAATAAATTCATTAGGCCCTAATCTATGGATTTCACATGACTGGGAATACAGATATGCATCTGTTGGTCACAGAAACCTTTAAAAAAAGTAGGGGAGCGGATCAGAAAACCAGTCAGTATCTGGTGTGACCACCATTTGCCTCATGCAGCGCGACATCGCCTTCGCATAGAGTTGATCAGGCTGTTGATTATGGCCTGTGGAATGTTGTCCCACTCTTCTTCAATGGCTGTGCGAAATTGCTGGATATTGGCGGGAACTGGAACACGATGTCGTACACGTTGATCCAGAGCATCCCAAACATGCTCAATGGGTGACATGTCTGGTGAGTATGCAGGCCATGCAAGAACTGGGACATTTTCAGCTTCCAGTATTTGTGTACAGATCCTTGCGACATGGGGCCGTGCATTATCATGCTGAAACATGAGGTGATGGTGGCGGATGAATGGCACGACAATGGGCCTCAAAATCTCGTCATGTTGTCTCTGTGCATTCAAATTGCCATTGATAAAATGCAATTGTGTTCGTTTTCCGTAGCTTATGCCTGCCCATAACCCCACCGCCACCATGTGGCACTCTGTTCACAATTTTGACATCAGCAAACCGCTCGCCTACACGACGCCATACACTTGATCTTCGGTTGTGAGGGCGGTTGGACGTACTGCCAAATTCTCTAAAATGACGTTGGAGGCAGCTTATGGTAGAGAAATGAACATTCAATACTCTGGCCACAGCTCTGGTGGACATTCCTGCAGTCAGCATGCCAATTGGTTTTGTGTGACAAAACCGTACATTTTAGAGTGGCCTTTTATTGTCCCCAGCACAAGGTACACCTGTGTAATAATCATACTGTTTAATCAGCTTCTTGATTTGCCACACCTGTCAGGTGGATGGATTATCTTGGCAAACGAGAAATGCTCACTAACAGGGATGTAAACAAATTTGTGCACAACATTTGAGAGAAATAAGCTTTTTATGCGTATGGAACATTTCTGGGATCTTTTATTTCAGCTCATGAAACATCGGACCAACACTTTATATGGTGCATTTATATTTGTGTTCAGTGTAGCAATAGACGAAGTCCCTCATAGCTATTACTATGTACTGCTTGGTTGTGCTGCCACCCTGTGTCCTTAGTTCACAACTGTAGTTCACCCATGTTCTGTATACAGTACATTACCTAGCTTAAGATGGACATCAATTCAATTTATTAAGTGATTATAGGAGACATCTTAGAAATAGCGTAAATGTCTAATCTGTCAACAAAACCATAATCTATAATTGAACTACATTTCCCTGAACAATTAACATTCCTTAGCCTCGTAAGAACCATGCTGATCTCACAAGCGTACATTCTGAATATATTGATAAAAGTCACCTTGTCCGAGAGATTTTCATGGTTATCAAAACTTCACGCCAGGGTAAGCCTACACAAAACACAGCCCTTATTTTAAGCATTTCTAAAATTCCCAATGGGAAAAATGTATGGGGGAAAAACTATTGGAACCATTTCTCTTTTTGACCGCTAGGTTTTATGGATATTATGACACCTCCACTGTGGGGCTCTATTCCAAAGGGTAGGTTTAACAGAGCAAATGAACTGTGACCATACATATCACCCATATATCGTCAATGATGCTATTTAGGCCTATATAGGATTTGGAAAGTCATCAACAGCTATTGTTTCAATTAAACACAGAGTTCAACTAAAACTAGACAATACCTAGGCCTAGGGTTTCAAGCTCTGGTTGATTTCAAATTCAATAACTGATATGTTGGATTCACATCTCCATCTCAACCAAAAAATCAAAGTTAAAGAATAGTACTAAATCAAATCAAACTTAATTTAAAGTGCATTTAAAGTTTAATTTGATTTAGTCCTATTCTTTAACTTAGATTTTTGATTGAAATGGAGACGTGAATCCAACATATCAGTTATTAATTTGTAGACAAACTGGAATTAAAGCCAGACTAAGTCAGTGGCACAGATGGAACTATCCAAGCGGATAGCTTTTGTTGATCACAAAAAAAAAACAGTAAAAGGATTTTGATACTCTTCTGCCACCTAGTGGATAACAGCTATACATAGCTTCACTTGGAAGGGGTTTGGATCCCAATCATTAGAAAATGACAGATACATTTGACTGCCTCCCTGGCTTAATTTTCTGAGGTTTACAAGGAATGATGTGTGTGTGAGAGAGAACGAGAGAGTGTGTGAGAGTGAGAGAGTCTCTGGTAATCACATATTGATGGGCCCCGTGTAGCTCAGTTGGTAGAGCATGGCGCTTGCAACGCCAGGGTTGTGGGTTCGATTCCCACGGGGGGGCAGTATGAAAAAATTAATAATGTATGCACTAATTGTAAGTCGCTCTGGATAAGAGTGTCTGCTAAATGATGAAAATGTAATTGATCATCACACACATTTGACCTGGTCATGGAGCACTAATAAAATTGATGTCATTTCAGAATTAAATTAAAAACACTTGATATTAAAAGATTGTTTTATTCACAATAGAAGTGTAACAAATATAGTTTATGAAACATTTTGCTGCTCATTAATATCATTTAAGCTCATAAGATTTATATAAATGTAGAATGGCATATTTGCCAGAATGGAATATTTACATTTGAATAACAAAAAACAAAAAAAAGAACAATTCCCCACAAAATTAAACTTGCATATAAAGCAAAATAAACTATGTGCAATGGAATGATTATCAGCAATATTGTACAGTTTACATTTTTTAGGTTGTTTCACAAAACCATTAACAAGAGATTCACAAATAAAAGGCATTGTAATGCGAGAGATCGTCAGCACAATATTCAACCACAAAGTCAATTTGAAATGAACAGCACGTCTTCTAGTCTGCATATTGAAACAAAGATGAAAGGAAATGACTGGTTCATATATCGTGTGTTAGATTTTTACAGCGACTTTAAGTTTCTCAGTATCACTACGAGTTATCTCTGCTGCTCCCTAAATCTGCAACAGTCAGGAGGAGAAACACTTAGGCTCTCAGACAGTGCAGGGATGGTGAATGCAGCAATTTCATATCTACAGTGTATCACAGTGTATAGTGATGCTCTTCCCTGGAGCCGGAATGGCTACCGAACTGAACTAGGTGGTAGGGATGTCAGCCTACTTGGATATCACAGTTTCCCTCATTAACATTGCTTCCTCCAGTCAGGTAAACAGGTAGGCTGCCCTGCTGGCTCTGGAAGAGTTTGGCTCCAGTAGTAGGCTGATATCAGCTTCTCAAACCTCTTGTCTGGTCTATCCTCTAATGTAAGAATATGACTATTACTTCAACTATGACGAAGGCCCTTCTTCAAGACCTCTTGATCCTACCCCATCTATTTCCCAATAAGATGTATGTGGACAACTAAGAGTGGTTAGATGGGTCCTGTGGTCACCTGAACATCCATTTCTGAGTGTCCATAAACGTCCATGTTCATAAGTGTGTTTGAGCGTGTGAGTGTGTGTATAGTGTGTACGTCTGTGTATGATACGCATGTACAGTATATGACCGTTTCTATGTATTTATCCTCTTGTCTTTATACAGTACTCAGCATGTATGCATGCATGTTCATATGTGAGTGTATGTCATCCAGTGTAGTGGACATACAACCTTCCTTGCATCTTCTCATTACATTTCAACACAACTAAACAACTACGCTTTGTGCTTCCTCTTATTCTTCTGAACTGACTAACAGCATCCTCTGATCGGTACCACCAGAGCCATATATTTTAAAGAGTTGGGCCAACTGTACGAATTTGGAATATTTCTAATTTTAGACATTCAGTTACATATCATTATTTAAATATTCCCTATGCTGTGTTAAATGGAGAGCTAACATGGCTGCCATAGAATGTTGTAGTGTCATGTAAATGCTTCATAATGCAGAAACCTCAATGGCCCAACTCTCTAAATACATAGCTCTGGGTACCACGACACATTGTTTCAGCATTTTGTGCTTTCCAGAAGAAAGGAACAACAAACAAACAAACAAATGAAGAACAACAAAGGTCAAATAATCTTCAGTTCACATTTGATGGTACATTCATATGATGCATTCGTTCCATATGATTGACTCCCAAGTTCTTGGTCTGATTCTGCCCTTGTCTCCCCCACACTGTCTTCCCACCATCCACCTAAACAACAACACAGCCTCTCGCTCCACAGTGCCACCTAGGGGCCTGATCCTAAACCTTCCTTCCTATGTACTATGGAATAAATTAACAGCAAAGCAACTATTTACATTACATGGATTCATGTCTCTACCACTTGTAATGAAGGAACAAACAAACAAACAAATAAACAAAGCACATGTCAACTTTGTCAATTAATAAACAAAGGAACATGTTGATGATGGGGGTGGGAAACAAAGCGAGCTCTGACAAACAGACTAGGCTGAATGAATTGATGACATGTTGGTAGAAGGGATGAACTCTACTGTCCACACGTTCCATATTTCAGGAAGAAGGGACCAGATCGATTGTCAACATTTCTACGTCATTAACAGAGGTTGTTCTCAGTGCAGGTCTTTTCCCATCAAGGTACTTCATCTCCTTTATTACTCTATGGCCCCGTGTAGCTCAGTTGGTAGAGCATGGCGCTTGCAACGCCAGGGTTGTGGGTTCGATTCCCACGGGGGGCCAGTATGAAAAAAAAAAAATGTATGCACTCACTAACTGTAAGTCGCTCTGGATAAGACCGTCTGCTAAATGACTGAAATGTAATGTCGACCTACTACACTCGACTGACTGGAGGACTGGACTGGTGTATTACTGGTGTTGAACACTAGATGTCAGTGTGGTAGAGGAGATGATTAAGCACTAAATCAACGATGCCATCTGAACAATGTGGTACCTACCTGCCCTTTAAACCTTGCCATTTGCCTGAACTGCTTATTTGATAGACCATTTTAGACTGAAAGGCACTAGTTAAGATTTGACTATCAAGCAGGTGAGAACCAAGCTCTGGGTCTTTAACAGAAATCCACCTAAATGGTCCATTGTTTAAGTGTGACTAAAATCATATTTATGATAAGAACGACACAAATGTGATAATATGTTGATTGACATAGATCTGTTTTCAGTCACACCCACAAACACATACCGCAAATGGTGGAAAAAATAAATAAAAAATGATAAAGCTGTCTTCAAATCAGTATGGCTTTTTTTTTGGAGTGACGGCAAATCTTACAGCGCAGAGTGTCCTGTTCTCCTCACAGAGGAGGGTAGATTTACAGCACTGAGAGGGAGGGGGGGTGGGGGGGATGGACGGCAGCATGCAGACTGACTGCTTTCTCTACAAGATGACAAGACGAGCACTCTTGGATGAGGTGGTTCTTCCCAGTCCCCAGTAGGGGGCAGTCTGGGTCTGGAGAGGCAGGCAGCCGGTCCGGTCCGGTTCCATCTGGTCTGGTCAGGGACTCCAAAACAGGAGAGAGTCCAGTCCGCCAGGGGAGTGGCCTGCCTGGGTGAGCTCCACCCATGGTGGGGGAGGAGTAAGAGAGACAGCTCCGCCCACTGCTCAGAGAGGGAGGGGGTAGAGGAGTTTGGTGGTGGGAGGGGTCAGGTCAGGGGGTGGTCCAGGAGGACCACTCTACTCCAGCTGGCTGGGCTTGTCTGTGTCTGTCATCTCCTTCTTAATGACAGGGAGGGGGTGGGCCTCGGTGTTGAACACCCAGTGCTCCAAGGGAAGATGGTCATCATCAGAGAAGAGCAGGTACAGGTATCTGAGAGAGCGAGAGAGAGACTCAACTTAGCTCAAACACTCATATGTGATCAACAAAACATGAGGACCTCAGACAGCCCACTTATTTATACCAACAACCTCCACTCCTAGTTGTGTTCTCAGACTGATGCAATCATGGACAACATCTACTAGAAGTCTGAGAGTGTCAGAGAAGGAGGTGGGTCGTGGGCAGTCTCATAAGACATGTCCCAAAACCAACTCAGGGAACAACCAGTTCAGGAACTCTCCCATGCCAAGAGAGAAAGAGAAAGAGATAGGTGGTGGCTCCAGATGTTACAGAGAGGGATGATTAAAGGCCGTGGGTGGGAGAGAGAGTCCAGGCCCTCCTCCCAACAGTTAAACCAGACCAGACCAACCAGATCAAGGCACAGCTAGGGGGAGGAACATTGAGTCCATCACAGTCAGTGACCCCCCCATTAGCCCCCAGTGTTCTCAGAACACAAGTGATTACTCAAAACCCCATTTCACTACACTAGGAATGTGGAGTAAAACAAAAATAACTCATTAAGTCATAGCATAGCATCCCTCTTTAACAGAATCCCGTGTCCTAATACTGGGAACAAAGAGAATAAGCGGGGTGGCTTGTGGGCCCCTTCATGTTGACAAGTGCTTAGCTTTTGATCTGGGGGAACTTGTTAATGCAGTAGGCCATGCGCTACAACAAGCCCACAGCACAGCCCACCTCCCTGGGAAGGAACGGGAGGAGACAGCAAAGCAAACAGCCAGACAGACAGATATACACCGTTTTCAGAGTCACTATTGCTAATGTGACCTCACTCTAAGAGAAGAAGGAGGAGGACCCTGGCTAGGAGGCTGAGAGAGAGATGGAGAGAGAGGGGAGAGAGGAGAAAGGAGAGGGGTGACAGGAAGAGAGAGGGTGAGAGGGAAAGAGAAGGTAAGAGAGGCAGAAAAAAGGGAGTGGAAGAAAGTAGGGAGTGAGGGAGAGCCAGTGCCTAAAAGATGGATTTTGCAAGCATCAGTAAACAAGGCATTTGGGCAGGCCTGGGATCTGGAGACCCTATTCGCCAAATTGCAGCACTTTCCACCACCATTAAATACTAGAGAAGTTTGAACGGCTCTATTAAGCGGTGGGACTCACACAGCGTTTCATAGAAGCATCAGTCAGAGAGGCAGATTAGCCCAGGGGTTTGGGCACAAAAGGACAATCAACACCAACATCAAAGTGCTGCAGTTATTAACTGCACAGGATGGTGAAAACATATTTCACTTTTCTGTCAAGCAAGACTCCCTCCCTCACTTACCCTCTTATCCTTTCTCTATCCCAACCTTGAACCTATCTTATTTTCCTCTCTCCCCAGGTCCCCTCTTTCCATCTCTCTCTCTCTTCATCTTCCTACCTCTCTTTCCCTTTCCTTCTTTCCCTCTCTCCTGCGTGCAGCTTGTTGTTATCTGACTGAGTCATGGTGACGTGGCTGACGTTACAGTCCCTAGCCCCCGGAGCAGAGCAGAGCAGGGGAGGGACACAGAGCAGAGCCGAGCAGAAGAGGGACACAGAGCAGAGCAAGGGAGGGACACAGAGCAGAGCCGAGCAGAGGAGGGACACAGAGCAGAGCCGAGCAGAGCAGGGACACAGAGCAGAGCAGGGACAGCAGGGACACAGAGCCCATGACCTCTCTATAAGGTCACACCAGAGTGCTGTGACAAGGCTCCCACAGGAGGGGAGCAAAACAACACCACTGACACTCAATAGAAACAAAACAACACCACTGACAATCAATAGAAACAAAACAACACCACTGACACTCAATAGAAACAAAACAACACCACTGATCCTCAACAGAAACAAAACAACACCACTGATCCTCAACAGAAACAAAACAACACCACTGATCCTCAACAGAAACAAAACAACACCACTGATCCTCAACAGAAACAAAACAACACCACAGATCCTCAACAGAAACAAAACAACACCACTGATCCTCAACAGAAACAAAACCACTGATCCTCAACAGAAACAAAACAACACCACTGATCCACAACAGAAACAAAACAACACCACTGATCCTCAACAGAAACAAAACAACACCACTGATACTCAACAGAAAGGTCCCTGCTGAGGTCCCTGTACATGTAGTCCACAGCACACTGTGCTAGCAGCAGCCTGCCTGTCTGTCTGTGTGTCTGTCTGAGCCGGCCGTGACAATACACCCAACAATACACCCAGGATGTCAGTAGTTTCTCCTCAGAGGCTCGCAGGCACAGCACAGACAGAGGTGGAGTACTCAGTGGGGGAAGGACATTATTCTACTTCTGATCTGTTTTGAAGTGTTCAAACAAACTGAATGTCAGGAGCTGTCATAGAATAGATGTCTGTTTTTCAGGGTGTGATGAAACTCTAGAGCAGGTCTTAGATGTCATGGAAATGTGTGGGTGTCGAACTCATCCACACACGAGAAGATTAAGATAACGGTCTACTTGGTATAATGGGGAGGAACATTCATGACCTCACCTGTCCCAGTATATTTTCAAGAAAATCCAATACTGTAGTTATTCAAGGGAAGGTTCTGGGGAAGGATGTAGGATAACAAAAGCATGCCAACAAACCTGATGTATTTTCAGACAAGATCGATAACATTTCTATCTAATGGACTAACAATCGCACTTGACTTTTTCCCCCCTATTACTAGCACTGACTTTGCTGATAGCTACTTTATTGAGGAAAAATGTACTTACTCTGACTGTGATATGTGGTTGTCCCACCTAGCCATCTTAAGATGAATGCACTAACTGTAAGTCGCTCTGGATAAGAGCATCTGCTAAATGACTATAATGTAAAAGGCAAGGCCAAAGTTTTCATACTAGGTATCCAGATGCCTCTATGCAGAATGACAGTGAGTGACTAGATGACACTGTGTGTGTGTGTGTGTGTGTGTGTGTGTGTGTGAGGGTCTTACTTGAGTGTCTCGGCCAGGTAGAAGCTCTGCTGGACGTCGTCATGGTTGGGGCTGGAGGCGTAGACATCCCTCACACCACTGTAGCCCCCCTCCACACGACAGTGCTTCTCCAGAGCCTGAGAGACACAGAGAGAGAACAGAAAGTAGAGCGGAGGGAGCAGTGTTGAGCTGACTCTGTTCTTATGTCAGTGTGTTGGAGATGTATGCTCTGTGCTAGCTAGTTGTTGAGCCAGCACATTTCAATTCAGTGTGGCTGCTCTGCCTGGGGGTGGGGGGAAGAGGAAAGGAGAGAAGGGGAGGCTGCCTTAGGCACAATGACTCAGGGAGAGAATGGGGCTGAGGAGGAAGGGGCTGCAGTGTTCACACATCCAGTCTGGCTGAAGAGGGAGGAGGAGGTACAGTATCTGCAGGCAGGTAGAGAGACAGGCAGATTTATGGCTAACACAAGGCCCATCAGAGGTAATCTCATGTCATTAGTGGATACAATTACACGGCTCTGGGATTTGGGCAATCAGCATTCAACATCGCCACTGTTCTGTTCTGTTGCAGCATGGCAATGATACAGCAGAGGGGAGGGAGGGAGGGAGAGCGAGAGAGAGAGAGAGAAGTGAGGAAGGAAGAGTCTCAGAGGTTTTGGAGCCTACTGCGCTCAGAACTAGCCATGTGTAGACCTGAATGAGTCTACAAATCACAGTGAACAGGGGTCTATTGGAGTGCAGAGCCCTTTTCACTGTGATTTGAGAGGAAGTCTCTTCTCAGTGGAGGTTAGGAAGGGACAGAGTGACACAAACATGACAGGAAGGACTGTGGTGGGATAGTTCTGATGGATGATGGGTACTGTAGTTTAGGCTTGGGCAGTATACCGTATATACTGTATACCAGGGTATTTGGAAATAGCCACGGGATGGTTTTCCAATACCGTCAATACTGTTGAAACTATTTATTTGATGTTTTTCAATACATTTTAATATTTGTAGCTACTTTTTAAGTACATACCTGCAGTCAACTTGTGTAATGCGTTAGGAGATAAAGCAGATAGCGTTCTTATTTCACCGGTCACATTATTTTACATTATGAAGCTTATCGTAGTTCCCCAGCACAGTTGAGCCAGTCACGTGTTAGTTTGTAAATAGCACAACAGGAGAAAGCGGGAGCAGATGAGTCCAGCTGTGTATTGACAGGGATTGTGTTTAAAATTGGAAGTCCACAGTGTTTTTTGGCTTCAAAAGAGTGATCAGAGACGTGCAACTTTAGTTTTCCTTCACAGAAAATACATTAGTGCAATACATTCAGCAGAAAATAGCCTAATTTTCATCAAATGACAACAGAAGTGCAACGCTATTTGGCTGGCAGACACACAAGTAAATGAGCTTACAATGAAAAAGCAAGGTATTTTTTGCAAAAACGATGCATGGCCATCATATTTCTAATGTTTAGGCCGATCATCGAAAGAATGTAGCCGGCTACATTTGCTAATGTTTTGCTTAAAGTTAATATTGCATTTTACCAAAGAAAAATAGGCTGGCTACACCGAGAAAGGAAGCTATACATCAGTCAGAGTGCAGTCTGCTGATAGAACGCCCGTTCCTGAATTCTCATCCCAGTTTAAAAGTGCAACTGAAGCACAAAATGAGTCTGATGCCGAGCAGAAATTACAAGAAGAAGCATTTTAGATGTGTTTACAAAATGCAGCAAGATATTTCTTATGCGTTTTCTATTTTTCTCCTGCGTGAAAAACTCTGAATTATGGGTTAACACGACCCCTAGTTTAACTTGGTATCTAAGTAAGTGGCTCAATTAATAAGGTGATGGGGCATCATATTGTGTTAGCTTTCTGACGTGTTTGAAAAGTCAAAGCCCTTTGGATGATTTATCTGTACAGCTGCCACTGCGATGTTTTCTCCTCTCTGTTCTTGGCCCGTCTGCTCCTCCCCCCTCTTCTCTAAGCAGAGCAGGCAGGCCCGTTGCCCTAGCGACTCCAGACTCCACAGTCCACACAGACTGTTGGAGAGCCAGTACTGCATGCATTAAAGCTTTGTTCATTTGCACAATGTCTCTTGTTCACATTCGCTCGTGAAAGTCCAAACTCACAAAAAAATGACATTCGGTAGCTCCTACCTATATATGTATAACTGTATGAGCTTGATTGCCTGTCTTTGCAATTCGTTTATTTTCTATTGCGCTCGTTAGCATATTTAGCTAGCAGCCTCCATGGAAATGCACTATTACCTGTGCTAATGTTTTTTAGCATTTTGAGCTTTTTTTGGCGCCCACTTGTGTACCAAACCGGTAATACCGTAAATCCCAGGGTGAGAGATGGACGGTATGGCGATATGAAAATCTGGATATCGCCCAACCCTACTGTAGTTCTCACCTGCACGGCCTCCCAGCCCCACTCCCTGTACTTAGGGTCGTGGGTGAACCTCCACATGTACATGTAGGTCTCGATGACCTCTGGCCTCAGGATGAAGTACTTCTCGTTCTGCCGCGTGGCGATGGCCTCCACGCCCCCGTCAAACCTGAACGCCTCCGGGCCCAGCTTCAGGGCTATGACACGGGAACAAAGGAAGACAACAACACGTCAACGAAAAACCCAAACCTAGCTCTAGGTGAAAGTAAAGGACACAGAATGTCAAGAGAACCCAGAAAACTAAACTTCAGTTCCTGGATGGAGCATGAACCCATGATGACATTTCACAGCAGGCCACCAGCCCAGAGACCAGATTATGAGTAAAGCAAAGTTCAAAAGGTAAAGGGAATTAACAGGGTTTAGGCCTATTGTTCATTCCTGTAATCCCTGTTTGATGAGAACTAGCACCTATGCACACAGGCAGGCAGTGACTCAGCAGGGGGTGGGGGGAGGGGATTGAGGTGGGTTGGAGGTGGGATGGGGGCACAGGGGTGCTGTGGAGTCAGGCAGGGTCAGCGGATTACACTGCTTCATAGAACCGTATCTGAATCTAATCTAGCGATGTCCTGAGCCAGTTCTGTTGATAGTAAATTGATAGATAGGTACAGTGAGGGAAAAAAGTATTTGATCCCCTGCTGATTTTGCACGTTTGCCCACTGACAAAGAAATGATCAGTCTATAATTTTAATGGTAGGTTTATTTGAACAGTGAGAGACAGAATAACAACAAAAAAAAGTTATAAATTGATTTGCATTTTAATGAGGGAAATAAGTATTTGACCCCCTCTCAATCAGAAAGATTTCTGGCTCCCAGTTGTCTTTTATACAGGTAACGAGCTGAGATTAGGAGCACACTCTAAAAGGGAGTGCTCCTAATCTCAGCTTGTTACCTGTATAAAAGACACCTGTCCACAGAAGTAATTAATCAATCAGATTCCAAACTCTCCACCATGGCCAAGACCAAAGAGCTCTCCAAGGATGTCAGGAACAAGATTGTAGACCTACACAAGGCTGGAATGGGCTACAAGACCATCGACAAGCAGCTTGGTGAGAAGATGACAACAGTTGGTGCGATTATTCGCAAATGGAAGAAACACAAAATAACTGTCAATCTCCCTCGGCCTGGGGCTCCATGCAAGATCTCACCTCGTGGAGTTGCAATGATCATGAGAACGGTGAGGAATCAGCCCAGAACTACACAGGAGGATCTTGTTAATGATCTCAAGGCAGCTGGGACCATAGTCACCAAGAAAACAATTGGTAACACATTACGCCGTGAAGGACTGAAATCCTGCAGCGCCCGCAAGGTCCCCCTGCTCAAGAAATCACATATACAGGGCCGTCTGAAGTTCGCCAATGAACATCTGAATGATTCAGAGGAGAACTGTGTGAAAGTGTTGTGGTCAGATCAGACCAAAATCGAGCTCTGTGGTATCAACTCAACTCGCCGTGTTTGGAGGAGGAGGAATGCTGCCTATGACCCCAAGAACACCATCCCCACAGTCAAACATGGAGGTGGAAACATTATGCTTTGGGGGTGTTTTTCTGCTAAGGGGACAGGACAACTTCACCGCATCAAAGGGACGATGGACGGGGCCATGTACCGTCAAATCTTGGGTGAGAACATCCTTCCCTCAGCCAGGGCACTGAAAATGGGTCGTGGATGGGTATTCCAGCATGACAATGACCCAAAACACACGGCCAAGGCAACAAAGGAGTGGCTCAAGAAGAAGCACATTAAGGTCCTGGAGTGGCCTAGCCAGTCTCCAGACCTTTAATCCCATAGAAAATCTGTGGAGGGAGCTGAAGTTTCCAGTTGCCAAACATCAGCCCCGAAACCTTAATGACTTGGAGAAGATCTGCAAAGAGGAGTGGGACAAAATCCCTCCTGAGATGTGTGCAAACCTGGTGGCCAACTACAAGAAACGTCTGACCTCTGTGATTGCCAACAAGGGTTTTGCCACCAAGTACTAAGTCATGTTTTGCAGAGGGGTTAAATACTTATTTCCCTTATTAAAATGCAAATCAATTTATAACATTGTTGACATGCGTTTTTCTGGATTTTTTGTTGTTATTCTGTCTCTCACTGTTCAAATAAACCTACCATTAAAATTATAGACTGATCATGTCTTTGTCAGTGGGCAAACGTACAAAATCAGCAGGGGATCAAATACTTTTTTCCCTCACTGTAGATGGATAGATAGATTGTAGTGATGGGGGAAAGAAATGGATAGTTACATATCGGCATATAATTTTTTACGATATATCGTATCATTTTGACAATATTGCAATATTATTTTTGTACTAGTTGGCTGTACCTGCACCAATGCTCCAGTATTTTTCCTTCATAGCTTGTTCTCCATCTTCTTTTGAAATAAGGAGCTAATTTGTTTTCAGCACTTTTATTTCCATGACTGATCAAAACTCATTTTCTCATGTCTCACTGCAGCAGACATATGGTGAGCATTATGTTTGGAACATCGAATCACAATAAAATCACAGTATCGAATTGCAATACATATAGTATTGGTACCTAAGTACCGGGATAATATTGAATTGTGAGGTCTATGCCAATTCCCAGCCCTAATAGGTTTCCTGATGGTCAATCCGGACCAGAGGAAGTGAGAGGAGAGACCATCTGACTCAGACTAACCTTGCTGGCACTATGCTCTGTCTACCCAGCAGTCCCTCTGGGCTCAGAGAGAAACCAGGCTCAACGGCTTGCTCTGAAGAGGAGTGTGTGTATACAGTGCATTCGGAAAGTATTCAGACCACTTGACTTTTTCAAAGTTTTGTTACGTTACAGCCTTATTCTGAAATGGATTCAATTGTTTTTTTCCCTCGTCAATCTACACACAATACCCCATAATGACAAAGGAAAAACAGGTTTGTATAATTGTTTTTAAAAACTGAAATATCAGTACTTTGTTGAAGCACCTTTGGCAGCGATTACAGCCTCAGATCTTCTTGGGTATGACGCTACTAGCTTGGCACACCTGTATTTGGGGAGTTTCTCCCATTCTTCTCTGCAGATCCTCTCAAGCTCTGTCAGGTTGGATGGGGAGCATCGCTGCACAGCTATTTTCAGGTCTCTCCAGAGATGTTCGATCGGGATCTAGTCCGGGCTCTGGCTGGGCCACTCCAGGACTTTCAGAGACTTGTCCCAAAGCCACTCCTGCGTTGTCTTGGCTGTGTACTTAGGGTCGTTGTCCTGTTGGAAGGTGAACCTTCACCCCAGTCTGAGGTCCTGAGAGCTCTGGAGCAGGTTTTCATCAAGGATCTCTCTGTACTCTCTGTTCATCCTTCCCTTGATCCTGACTAGTCTCCCAGTCCCTGCTGCTGAAAAACATCCCCGCAACATGATGCTGCCACCACCATGCTTCACCGTAGGGATGGTTCCAAGTTTCTTCCAGACGTGACGCTTGGCATTCAGGCCAAAGAGTTCAATCTTGGTTTCATCAGCCTAGAGAACCTTGTTTCTCATGATCTGAGAGTCCTTTAGGTGCCTTTTGGCAAACTCCAAGCGGGCTGTCCTGTGCCTTTTACTGAGGAGTGGCTTCCGTTTGGCCACTCTACCATAAAAGGCCTGATTGGGGGAGTGCTGCAGAGATTGTTGTCCTTCTGGAAGGCTCTCCCATCTCCACAGAGGAACTCTGGAGCTCTGTCAGAGTTACCATCGGGTTCTTGGTCACCTCCCTGACCAAGGCCCTTCCCCCCTGATTGCTCAGTTTGGCCAGGCGTCCAGCTCTAGGAAGAGTCTTGGTGGTTCCAAACTTCTTCCATTTAAGAATGATGGAGGCCACTCTTGGGGACAATCAATGCTGCAGAAATATTTTGGTACCCTTCCCCAGATCTGTGCCTCGACAGAATCCTGTCTCGGAGCTCTACGGACAATTCCTTCGACCTCATGGCTTGGTGTTTGCTCTGACATGCACTGTCAACTGTGGGACCTTATATAGACAGGTGTGTGCCTTTCCAAATCATGTCCAATCAATTGAATTTACCACAGGTGGACTCCAATCAAGTTGTAGAAACATCTGAAAGATGATAAATGGAAACAGGATGGATCGGAACTCAATTTCGAGTCTCATAGCAAAGGGTCTGAATACTTATGTAAATGCAATATATCTGTTTTTATTTTTGTTATTATGGGGTATTGTGTGTAGATTGATGAGGAAAAACAATATTTTAATCAATTTTAGAATAAGGATGTAACGTAACAAAATGTGGAAAAAGTCAAGGGGCCTAAATACTTTCCGAACTCTGGTTCTGAAGGGCTGCAGTGTGTTCAGGCTTTTGTTCCAGACCAGCATTAACTCAGCTGATTCAACCAATCACGGTCTAATCTGAAGATTAGCTGGATTAGTTGAATCAGGTATGTTCAAGCGGAATAGAAACAAAAGCCTGTACACACTGCAGCCCCGTTGCCTACCACTGCTGTAGAGGGAGACAGGGGGACTGATGTGCCCCAGACGTCGGGGTCAGTCAGTCAGTCAGTCAGACTCACTGGTGCGGGCGTAGGACTCATGGCAGGTTCGGGCAATCTCTGCGGCCTGCTCCATCTGGTGACCCGTCTTGTCTTCGGGCGCTCCGTCCGCCCCCAGGGCGATCATGCCCCCGGCAAAGCACGTCAGGTGACCCATCTTGTGCTCCAGCAGCCCGCCCTTCCACTCGGCGATGTACATCAGGCCGCCGCTGGACTTCCTTATCAAACTGGTCTCAATGGCCTGGAGGACAATGACAAGAACGGAAGACAGATGAGCACTCTATCCAACCCTAGTCCCAGACAAGGGCCATTCCCATGCAAATGGGGTGGACCCTTCCGGAACATGAATAACTACTGCCCAAATAGCATTGTTAAGCTTGATGAAGCTGCTGTTGTAGGAAAACTAGGGGTCCCAGCTGGTGGCCAGCCAGTGTTATCTATTTTCTGGGGCAGCGTGGACACAAAGAACGCTGCTCCTATTTATCCCTGAAATTTACACATACACGAGGGCCACTTTACCCAGAGACATTCTGGAATGACAGGCGTGTCCCATCCACAGCGAGACATGACACCAGGAGGACAACAAATCATTCAGAACAACGGGCGGCCCGTCTCTCCGCCGCTAGCCACACAGCAGGTGTCCAATACAGTACCATCACATGACTGACAGACAAAACACAGTTATTACAGAAATATAGGGCCATTACTGATGTAGAGAGAGATATAAACCTGCCTTTTAACATAGGGAATAAATAACCGCAGCAAAGACAAGTCGACGGCATGTTGAAACGCTACACTATTCCAGGTGCATTCTCTGATACGCCTCATTGTTCATCGCTTCACTTGGCACATTTCTTTTCATATTCATTGGGTCTGCTTTTCTCCTGCATGGGGAAGACCTAAGAAAACGAAATATGGCAAATCTCCTGAAAGTAATGACATTTTCAAAAGATCATTCAGATCGGTGCTTTTGTAGAGTGTAACACATCATGTAAATGGGTCCGTGTATAGGCGGCTGGGCTTTATACGCCGCGTTCCGCCTCAGAAAACCAGCTGATTAATATTCCCCTAAGCTGGTTATTTCATTTCCTTTGGTCTCTTTAAAGGCAGCCTATGTCCTGTTTAGCAACAGCCCAGCCTGTTCCTGCTGAGACCATTTCCTTCAATCTCTGCCTCTGACTACTAGTGCTTCAGGAACAGATAAAGCATATATATGAACCATATATATTTTATAGCTACCTTCTGTGAGTCCCTGTGGCCATATGTTCTCCCTAACCTCCATCCAGGGGGGGATCTAAAGCCTGACAGACAAATAGACCTGGAGCAGATAGACAGAGGCAGACAGCAGCGCATCTTGTTCAGCTTCTCATGAGACAGAGAGAGAGAGAGTTGATTTAGGGAGAGAGAGAGAGAGAGAGAGAGAGAGAGAGAGAAGAGAGAGAGAGAGAGAGAGGAAAAGAGGAAAAAAGAGGGAGAGGGAGAGAGAGAGAGAATGTAGGCCGGGCCAGCACTGAGGCGAGGATGCCAAGGAGCCATTAATAAGAGAACAGTCTGTTCCTAACCGCCTGCCTCTCAGGCTGCTTGACCGAAATAGAGGATGGCATGGCGTGGCCATGGGGACCCTCTCGCTGTGGGTGACCTGCTTGTGGTGTCTCGCCCAGGTGGATGGCAGGCGGGCAGGTGTGGTGGGGAAACGAGGCTGGCTGGGAGGGGACTCGAGGAGAGAGAGTAATATCCTGGAGCAGTCTGGGTCCTTGTGGACCTCTGTACAGTCTTGGTCAAAAGTTTTGAGAATGACACAAATACTAATTTTCACAAAGTCTGCTGCCTCAGTTTTGATGATGGCAATTTGCATATATTCCAGATTGTCATGAAGAGTGATCAGATGAATTGCAATTAATTGCAAAGTCCCTCTTTGCCATGAAAATGAACTTAATCCCCCAAAAACATTTCCACTGCATTTCAGCCCTGCCACAAAAGGACCAGCTGCCATCATGTCAGTGATTCTCTCGTTAACACAGGAGAGAGTGTTGACGAGGACAAGGCTGGAGATCACTCTGTCATGCTGATTGAGTTAGAATAACAGACTGAAAGGTTTAAAAGGAGGGTGGTGCTTGAAATCATTGTTCTTCCTCTGTTAACCATGGTTACCTGCAAGGAAACACGTGCCGTCATCATTGCTTTGCACAAAAAGGGCTTCACAGGCAAGGATATTGCTGCTAGTAAGATTGCACCTAAATCAACCATTTATCGGATCATCAACAACTTCAAGGAGAGAGGTTCAATTGTTGTGAAGAAGGTGTCAGGGTGCCCAAGAAAGTCCAGCAAGCGCCAGGACCGTCTCCTAGAGTTGATTCAACTGCAGGACCACCAGTGCAGAGCTTGCTCAGGAATGGCAGCAGGCAGGTGTGAGTGCATCTGCACGCACAGTGTGGCGAAGACTTTTGGAGGATGGCCTGGTGTCAAGAAGGGCAGCAAGGAAGCCACTTCTCTCCAGGAAAAACATCAGGGACAGACTGATATTCTGCAAAAGGTACAGGAATTGGACTGCTGAGGACTGGGGTAAAGTCATTTTCTCGGATGAATCCCCTTTCCGATTGTTTGGGGCATCCGGAAAACACCTTGTCCGGAGAAGACAAGGTGAGCTCTATCATCAGTCCTGTGTCATGCCAACAGTAAAGCATCCTGAGACCATTCATGTGTGGGGTTGCTTCTCAGCCAAGGGAGTGGGCTCACTCACAATTCTGCCTAAGAACACAGCCATGAATAAAGAATGGTACCAACACATCCTCCGAGAGCAACTTCTCCCAACCATCCAAGAACAGCTTGGTGACGACCAATGCCTTTTCCAGCATGATGGAGCACCTTGCCATAAGGCAAAAGTGATAACTAAGTGGCTCGGGAAAAAAACGTTGAAATGTTGGGTCCATGGCCAGGAAACTCCCCAGACCTTGTGGTCAATACTCAAGAGGCGGGTGGACAAACAAAAACCCACAAATTCTGACAAACTCCAAGCATTGATTATGCAAGAATGGGCTGCCATCAGTCAGGATGTTGACAGCATGCCAGGGCGGATTGCAGAGGTCTTGAAAAAGAAGGGTGCTTGTAATTATACTTCAGTATTCCATAGTAACATCTGACAAAAGTATCTCATAACACTGAAGCAGCGAACTTTGTGAAGACCAATACTTGTGTCATTCTCAAAACTTTTGACCACGACTGTACAGACAGAAATATGTTTATCTCCCACAGGACAGGCTGCTTGGCTCTAATGAAACAGAGAATTGGGCTAGCAGCAGTCAGAGCCCATCTCACCAGACAGAGCTCTGAGTCCGGCTGCCCCCCACATCCACTGACCGCCTTCAACCCTACTTTAACTATATCCTGTGGAGTGCGGTTTGTTCTCCACACTCAGAAATAGACAACTCCTACCTGGCGTAGCATGCTTTACATTCAGACTCCAACCCATACTGTTATTGATTTCCGACTCTGACTGTTCACAGTATTTGAAGAAATGTAACTGTTGTTGACACACAGACAAAAGCTTTCAATCGAGGTTGAAAGAGCCTCTTGACAAGGTATAGTCAGTGCTTCAGATAGTGCTGGTATTGTAGCCATTCATTTCAGTAAGACAGGAGAAAAGCTGAGGAGAGAAGACAAGAGCAGAGGAGAGGAGTGGGAGCAGAGGGGGAGTAGAAAGGAGGGTGAAAGGAGCAGAGGAGAGGATACAGAGGGGAGTAGAAGGAGGGTGAAAGGAGCAGAAGAGGAGTAGCAGAGGGGGAGTAGAAAGGAGGGTGAAAGGAGCAGAGGAGAGGAGTGGGAGCAGAGGGGGAGTAGAAAGGAGGGTGAAAGGAGCAGAGGAGAGGAGTGGGAGCAGAGGGGGAGTAGAAAGGAGGGTGAAAGGAGCAGAGGAGAGGATATGAAAGAGGTGTGTAGGCTAGGTGTCTGGAGGGGTTTACCTGCAGAGCGTTGTAGTAGAGCTTCTTGCCCTCCTCATCTGTCTTGTCCGACATCAGCCAGGCCTTGAGGAGGTACTCATAGAAGCTGTCTCCCAGGCCGCCCACTGACACATGATCTACAGGACAGACACAACACAACACAACAGATTAGAGGATCACGCTGGAGTCTGGCTAATTTACCTGCTCTCATCCCGTTAGCATCCCTCCCCCTTCCTCCCCCCTCCCCTTCACTCCCTCCTTCCTCCCCCCGTGGCGTGCCTCACCTCAGGATGATGTATGGCCCAATGATGGCGGCCATAATCTCACCACCCGAGGCTGTTTACACAGGAAGGTGGCCCCTAAATACCTGCTCAGCCTCAGCAACAAAGGGACGTGTCTGGCATAGGCCAGGTCGAGGGGACAGGGACGGGAATGGGGACTCATCTCCAAACAAAACCTAACAAAGCTACAAGAGTAATGGGATTAGACTCCTTTGATGGCTGATGTATTGAAGATGTTTGCAGGGGAGAGATTGGCTTTCTGAGGAGTTTATCAGCTCCCCCCAGCATGTCCCCTGTCACTGTGTGTCTGTGTGTGTGTGTGTGTGTACACCTGTGAGCGTGTGTAAAAGAGGGAGAATGTGAATGTGTGTGTGTGCACATCTGTCTGTGACTGATTTAGTCTGGCCATTTACATGACAGAGAATGTGTGTGTGTGTGTGTGTGTGTGTGTGTACCGACTGAGCTGTTCAGGGAGCAGCAGCAATACCACAGCATGGTAAAAAGACAGAGTCACTGTGCACATAGTGACATTCAGTGCGGTGAGGGGCTGTGCTCTGTGCTGGGCCCGGTGACGGTGTTGTGCTCTCCTGTCCACTTCACCACTACATTCTCTGAGGAATGAGTCTCCAGGGTCTGGGAGAAAGCCCCAGCCAAGCCAAGCCAAGCCACTATGTTTGTCATATTGATTATCGTGCCCCCTCATACATATGTACAGAATCCAAGATGGCGTAGCAGTGCGGTCGTGTACTCTGTTGTGTGTCCGTATAAATAGCCAGTTTTTTTATTTTTTTGTCTTTTGTTGTATATATTTCCCTATCACACTTTTCATCCTTCTACTAAATATACTTTCCTGCAACCCGCCTCACTCAATTACATTTTCCCCCCCCCCCCGCCAAGTGGAACGGATTCTACTATTTACTTACCTTTTATCTAGAATCTCCAGTTGAAACTAGCTAGCCAGCTAACTAGCTACTTGCTATTAGCCACCGTTAGCGGTTTTCACCCAGAACGTCTGATTTTCTGCCGGAATAACTGAATCACCTTTAACACCGGATCATCGCAACTAGCTAGCTGCAACCGAATGGATGTTGTGGTTGGCTAATCAGCCTTGAGCTAGCCTTGAGTCAGGCCCATCTCCCGGTTATCTACCTCTCTGTCAACCGGACGGGACCTCCTAGTGTCGACACGGAGCCCCGCCGATCCATCACGACTGGTCTGCCGACGTAATCGTCTGTGGTTTCAACAGGCTTCCCGTTGCGACGACCACGAAGTTCCATCTGCTAGCCCCGGCCCGCTAGCACACGCAATTCAACAGGCGTGCTTCCTGATCGCCTGTGCTGTAGCACCAATTCGAACTGCTCTCGGACTCACATTGTTGTTCACTGGACCTTATGATCACTCAGCTGCACAGCTGATGCCTGCTGGACTGTTCCTTTACACGGTACCCTGTACTGTTTTATCTGTTTAGCCTCAGCCCAAACTTTCATCGCCATTACCAGTTGTTGTCTTAGCTCTCTCGAATAACACCTGTGATTGCTTTATGCCTCTCTCCCATGTCAATATGCATTGCCTATTGCTGTTCCAGTTAGTTCTTATTATACAATTTCACTGTAGAGCCCCAAGTCCCTCTCAAACTGCCTCAAATAGCTCCTTTGTTCCACCCCCCTTACACGCGGAGACCGGCTCAATCGGTGCCTCCAGTGATGCTATCTCTTTCATTGTTACCCAACGCTTAGGTGTACCTCCACTGTACTCATATCCTTCCATATCCTTGTCTGTACATAATGCCCTGAATCTATTCTACAACGGCCAGAAATCTTCCCCTTTTATTCTCTGTACGCAATGCACTAGAAGACCAGTTCTTTAGCCGTATCCTTATTCTAGTCCTCCTCTGTTCCTCTGGTGATGTAGAGGTTAACCCAGGCCCTGCAGCCCCCAGTATCACTCCTACTCCCCAGGCGCTATCATTTGTTGACTTCTGTAACCGTAAAAGCCTTGGCTTTTTGCATGTTAACATCAGAAGCCTCCTTCCTAAGTTTGAGTTATTCACTGCGTTAGCACACTCTGCCAACCCTGATGTTCCAGCAGTGTCTGAATCCTGGCTTAGGAAGGCCACCAAAAATTCAGACATTTCCTTCCCCAACTACAACATTTTCCGTCTAGATAGAACTGCCAAAGAGGGTGGAGTTGCAATCTACTGTAGAGATAGCCTGCAGAGCTCTATCATACTATCCAGGTCTGTGCCCAAACAGTTTGAGCTCCTACTTCTAAAAATCCACCTTTCCAGAAATAAGTCTCTCAATGTTGCCGCTTGCTACAGATCCCCCTCAGCCCCCAGCTGTGCCCTGGACACCATATGTGAATTGATTGCCCCCCCATCTATCCTCAGAGTTCGTACTGCTTGGTGACCTAAACTGGGATATGCTTAACACCCCGGCCATCCTACAATCCAAACTAGATGCCCTCAATCTCACACAAATTATCAAGGAACCTACCAGGTACAACCCTAAATCCGTAAACATGGGCACCCTCATAGATATCATCCTGACTAACTTACCCTCTAAATACACCTCCGCTGTCTTCAACCAGGATCTCAGCGATCACTGCCTTATTGCCTGCGTCCGTAACGGGTCCGCGGTCAAACGACCACCCCTCATCACTGTCAAACGCTCCCTAAAACACTTTAGCGAGCAGGCCTTCCTAATTGACCTGGCCCAGGTATCCTGGATGGATATCGATCTCATTCCGTCAGTAGAGGATGCCTGGTTGTTCTTTAAAAGTGCTTTCCTCTCAATCTTAAATAAGCATGCCCCATTCAAAAAATTCAGAACTAAGAACAGATATAGTCCCTGGTTCTCCTCAGGGTTGACTGCCCTTGACCAGCACAAAAACATCCTGTGGCGTACTGCATTAGCATCGAATAGCCCCCGCAATATGCAACTTTTCAGGGAAGTTAGGAACCAATATACACAAGCAGTTAGGAAAGCAAAGGCTAGCTTTTTCAAACAGAAATGTGCATCCTGTAGCACTAACTCCAAAAAGCTTTTGGGACACTGTAAAGTCCATGGAGAATAAGAGCACCTCCTCCCAGCTGCCACTGCACTGAGGCTAGAAAACACTATCACCACCGATAAATCTACAATAATCGAGAATTTCAACAAGCATTTTGCTACGGCTGGCCATGCTTTCCACCTGGCTACCACTACCCCGGCCACCAGCTCTGCACCCTCCACTGCAACTTGCCCATGCCCGCCCATGCCCACCGCATTCTTATTGGCAGACTAAATAGCCTTGGTTTCTCAAATGACTGCCTCGCCTGGTTCACCAACTACTTCTCAGATAGAGTTCAATGTGTCAAATCGGAGGGCCTGTTGTCTGGACCTATGGCAGTCTCTATAGGGGTGCCACAGGGTTCAATTCTCGGGCCGACTCTTTTCTCTGTGTATATCAATGATGTCGCTCTTGCTGCTGGGGACTCTCAGATCCACCTCTACGCAGACGACACCATTTTATATACATCTGGCCCTTCATTGGACACTGTGTTACAAACCTCCAAACGAGCTTCAATGCCAAACAACACTCCTTCCGTAGCCTCCAACTGCTCTTAAACACTAGTAAAACTAAATGCATGCTCTTCAATCGAACGCTGCTGGCACTCGCCCACCCGACTAGAATCACTACTCTCGGCGGGTCTGACCTAGAGTATGTGGACAACTACAAATACCTAGGTGTCTGGTTAGACTGTAAACTATCCTTCCAGACTCACATTAAGCATCTCCAATCCAAAGTTAAATCTAGAATAGGCTTCCTATTTCGCAACAAAGCCTCCTTCACTCATGCTGCCAAACATGCCCTCGTTAAACTGACTATCCTACCGATCCTTGACTTCGGCAATGTCATTTACAAAATAGCCTCCAACACTCTACTCAGCAAATTGGATGTAGTCTATCACAGTGCCATCCGTTTTGTCACCAAAGCCCCATATACTACCCACCTCTGTGACCTGTACGCTCTTGTTGGCTGGCCCTCACTACATATTCGTCGCCAAACCCACTGGCTCCAGGTCATCTATAAATCACTGCTAGGCAAATCCCCGCCTTATCTTAGCTCATTGGTCACCATAGCAACACCCACCCGTAGTCTGCGCTCCAGCAGGTATATCTCACTGGTCATCCCCAAAGCCAACACCTCCTTTGGCCGCCATTCCTTCCAGTTCTCTGCTGCCAATGACTAGAACGAACTGCAAAAATCTCTGAAGCTGGAGACTCTTAGCTCCCTCACTAACTTTAAGCATCAGTTGTCAGAGCACCTTACCGATCACTGCACCTGTACACAGCCCATCTGAAATTAGCCCACCCAACTACCACATTCCCATATTGTTATTTATTTTGCTAATTTGCACCCCAGTATCTCTGTTTGCACATAATCTCTTGCACATCTATCATTCCAGTGTTAATACTAAATTGTAATTATTTTGCACTATGGCCTATTTATTGCCTTACCTCCATAACTTGCTACATTTGCACACACTGTATATATATTTTCTGTTGTATTTTTGACTTTATGTTTTGTTTACCCCATATGTAACTCTGTGTTGTTGTTTTTTATCGCACTGCTTTGCTTTATCTTGGCCAGGTCGCAGTTGTAAATGAGAACTTGTTCTCAACTGGCTTACCTGGTTAAATAAAGGTTAAATAAAAAATAAAATAAACAGTTGAAGTCAGAAGTTTACATACACCTTAGCCAAATACATTTAAACTCAGTTTTTCACAATTCATAACATTTAATCCTAGTAAAAAGTCTCTGTCTTGGGTCAGTTAGGATCACCACTTATTTTAAGAATGTGAAATGTCAGAATAATAGTAGAGAGAATGATTTATTTCAACTTTTACTTCTTTCATCACATTCCCAGTGGGTCAGAAGTTTACATACACTCAATTAGTATTTGGTAGCATTGCCTTTAAATTGTTTAACTTGGGTCAAACGTTTCGGGTAGCTTTCCACAAGCATCCCACAATAAGTTGGGTGAATTTTGGCCCCTTCCTCCTGACAGAGCTGGTGTAACTGAGTCAGGTTTGTAGGCCTCCTTGCTCGCACACTTTTTTTCAGTTCTGCCCACAAATGTTCTATAGGATTGAGGTCAAGGCATTGTGATTGCCACTCCAATACCTTGACTTTGTTGTGCTTAAGCCATTTTGCCACAACTTTGGAAGTATATTTGGGGTCATTGTCCATTTGGAAGACCCATTTGCGACCAAGCTTTAACTTCCTGACTGATGTCTTGAGATGTTGCTTCAATATATACACATAATTGTCCTTCCTTCCTCAAGCAAAGAGGCACTGAGTTTGAAGGTAGGCCTTGAAATACATCCACAGGTACACCTCCAACTGACTCAAATTATGTCAATTAGCCTATCAGACGCTTCTAAAGCCAAGATATCATTTTTTGGAATTTTCCAAGCTGTTTAAAGGCATAGAAGCTGTTCAACAGTCTGATGGTAATAGAAGCTGTTCAACAGTCTGATGGTCTGGTAATAGAAGCTGTTCAACAGTCTGATGGTAATAGAAGCTGTTCAACAGTCTGATGGTCTGGTAATAGAAGCTGTTCAACAGTCTGATGGCGTAATAGAAGCTGTTCAACAGTCTGATGGTCTGGTAATAGAAGCTGTTCAACAGTCTGATGGTAATAGAAGCTGTTCAACAGTCTGATGGTCTGGTAATAGAAGCTGTTCAACAGTCTGATGGTCTGGTAATAGAAGCTGTTCAACAGTCTGATGGTCTGGTAATAGAAGCTGTTCAACAGTCTGATGGTAATAGAAGCTGTTCAACAGTCTAATGGTCTGGTAATAGAAGCTGTTCAACAGTCTGATGGTAATAGAAGCTGTTCAACAGTCTGATGGTCTGGTAATATAAGCTGTTCAACAGTCTGATGGTCTGGTAATAGAAGCTGTTCAACAGTGTGATGGCCTGGTAATAGAAGCTGTTCAACAGTCTGATGGTAATTGAAGCTGTTCAACAGTCTGATGGCCTGGTAATAGAAGCTGTTCAACAGTCTGATGGTAATAGAAGCTGTTCAACAGTCTGATGGTCTGGTAATAGAAGCTGTTCAACAGTCTGATGGTAATAGAAGCTGTTCAACAGTCTGATGGTCTGGTAATAGAAGCTGTTCAACAGTCTGATGGTAATAGAAGCTGTTCAACAGTCTGATGGTAATAGAAGCTGTTCAACAGTCTGATGGTCTGGTAATAGAAGCTGTTCAACAGTCTGATGGTAATAGAAGCTGTTCAACAGTCTGATGGTAATAGAAGCTGTTCAACAGTCTGATGGTCTGGTAATAGAAGCTGTTCAACAGTCTGATGGTCTGTAATAGAAGCTGTTCAACAGTCTGATGGTCTAATAGAAGCTGTTCAACAGTCTAATGGTCTGGTAATAGAAGCTGTTCAACAGTCTGATGGTAATAGAAGCTGTTCAACAGTCTGATGGTAATAGAAGCTGTTCAACAGTCTGATGGTCTGGTAATAGAAGCTGTTCAACAGTCTGATGGTAATAGAAGCTGTTCAACAGTCTGATGGTCTGGTAATAGAAGCTGTTCAACAGTCTAATGGCCTGGTAATAGAAGCTGTTCAACAGTCTGATGGTAATAGAAGCTGTTCAACAGTCTGATGGTCTGGTAATAGAAGCTGTTCAACAGTCTGATGGTAATAGAAGCTGTTCAACAGTCTGATGGTCTGGTAATAGAAGCTGTTCAACAGTCTAATGGCCTGGTAATAGAAGCTGTTCAACAGTCTGATGGTCTGGTAATAGAAGCTGTTCAACAGTCTAATGGCCTGGTAATAGAAGCTGTTCAACAGTCTAATGGTCTGGTAATAGAAGCTGTTCAACAGTCTAATGGTCTGGTAATAGAAGCTGTTCAACAGTCTAATGGCCTGGTAATAGAAGCTGTTCAACAGTCTAATGGCCTGGTAATAGAAGCTGTTCAACAGTCTAATGGCCTGGTAATAGAAGCTGTTCAACAGTCTAATGGCCTGGTAATAGAAGCTGTTTTTTAGTCTCTCAGTCTTGGCTTTGATGCACCTGTACTGTCTCCATCATGACTGTGGGCCATGTCATTGGTGTGATAGGATGTCCGTATATCTGTGGGCCATGTCATTAGTGTGATAGGATGTCCGTCATATCTGTGGGCCATGTCATTGGTGTGATAGGATGTCAGTCATGTCTGTGGGCCATGTCATTGGTGTGACAGGATTTGAGTCATGTCTGTGGGCCATGTCATTGGCACATAGGAAGACGTGACAGTCAAGCAGCTACTTTGCTCAGAGGGACACTGTACTGCACTGATTAAATTCAAACATCCCATCAATAACAACAACAGCATCACCAGAGCTTTGATAGGCCATCTGAGAAACACTGAGACATTGAGAATGGCAAGACCATTTCCATGAGATCACCCTCAGGTGGTTCCTGTCTAATGTACAAGTAAAATATCCCCAGGTGGCAAATGGTCCTGGTGTGAACCTTTCTATTTTTGAAATCACATCCAACATTACCATTCCTATACCCTCTGGATATTTGTCACTTGAGTTGTTTTTCTTTACATGGAAATTCTTCTTCCAGCTAACACTGACAAATGTAGACCACATTAATAAGTTGAAAAATACAAACTTTTAGAGGTGCTTTTAGCAATGTTTGTCTTGGAAAAGCGTGGTTTGGCATTACTGGCGTAGAACATCTACCTTCCCTTAGGCAGTCAGCAAATCACAGAGCCACTCTCTCCCTCACCTGGCTGGCTTCCCATCAGAGTAGCTACATGTAATTATAATAATAATACTACATTTCAAAGACCCAAACATGTAGAGTCATCCATAGAGACACAGGACTCAGATGTCCACTATATTACGGAGTTGCAAACTACAACCAGATAAATCCATGCAGAAAATCCCTCTGGGAGCAGTGCAGTAGATGGGATGAATCAAGTTGTCAGAGAGAATGAGAGACAAGCAGGATGGCTGTCCTCCTCTTCCTCCCCTTCTACTGATCCACCCAGAGGCAGGAGAGGGGCTGGACATACAGCGACCAGTCATTAGCGGTGAACACGGCCCCTCGCTGCCTGCTCACCCGGGACAACAGCAGAGACAAACACAAAGACGGTTGGTACGCGTATTCATCAGACGTGACATTTCAGCGAGGGCGTAGAGGGGGCATTCAATCATAGGGGGTCACACAAACACACGACTCACACACACGACTCACACACGACACAAACACACATACCTCACACTGGGATGATCATAGATCATTAGCATGACAGAGTTATTAGACACACAAAGACAACAGACTGTTTAGACTGCTGTGTCATGGGGACTGGGGAGAGGCTTGCCAAGCTGATCAGGGGCAGGACCAAAGACTGTGTGTGTGTGTGTGTGTGTTTATATGTGTGTGTGTGTATCTACAGGGCTGGGGAGGGGGAAGGTGGTATCACATAGAATAGCAAAACAAACAACATGGCTAAAATATGCATTCAAATGAGTGTGTGTGTGTGTGTGTGTGTGTGTGTGTGTGTGTGTGTGTGTGTGTGTGTGTGTGTGTGTGTGTGTGTGAGAGAGGTGCAGTGGGTCCCTCAGGATGCTACAGCCAGAAGCATATGGCTGAGGTAACGACTGGTCTGGTCTAATCTGATCTGGACTATGCATCTCATTGACCTTTTGTGCGGCTCAGAGACAAACACACTCATTAGTGAGGGGATCCACAGCAGCTGCTGTCTTCTGGGCACAGGGCTGTCTGACCACGGACACACTTCAGGGTTCCTCCACTGCCACCACCACCACTCCCCAGCCACCTCACTGTGGCCTAGATCAGGCAATCCTTTGGGCTGAAGCTCATTTTGTCAAGAGGTGGCCTGGCTGGAGCTGGGTAATGCCACAGTGGCTCCATACCAGTCAGGGACAGGGGTGCTGAACTGTTGGGGTGCCTGAGTGGCATGAAGCCCATTTATCAAGTCTAAGGAGTAGGTGTTTGAGTTTGAGTGAGAGTGTAGTATTGTGTGGAGGTATCAGGACTGAACTGTAGCCATGGAGAAGGACTAATTACTTTACTGGCAGAATTCAGACACCTGAACGCCACAGTCATTTTTAAGTACTGTCATTAGCCACAGACACTTATTTCTCCCTGATGTCACTGTGCAGCATGAAGTTACATAATTGTCTAATGCACAGCCCTCGCCATCAGAAGTCATGTGTACCACTGGACTGACGTGGCTCTCCCGGCTGTAAATGGCTTGATAATTACAGGCTGTGAAACTGCAGTTGATAGCCACTGATGTACCACTAATGGAAATAGAATGGGGTGAGAGGGTGAGATGGGAGAGAGGGATGATAGTGGTGAAAAGAGAAAAGGATGGGCAATATGGAAGATAGAGGTGAGATGGTTAAAGAGTGATGTAGAGGGAGGAGAGAGGGATGAGATGGAAGAAGGAGAGAGAGGGGAGAGAATGGTAAGAGGGAGAGAGGAATGAGACAGGAGAGAGAGAGAGAGAGAGAGAGAGAGAAGAGAGAGAGAGAGAGAGAGAGAGAGAAGGGTCAGATGAGAGATAGGGGGACTTACGTTGTCCCCACTGTCCGCTGTTAGGGTTCAGGTAGTTGGGGTACAGTCCCTGAGGCTTATCAAGGCGATTAAGAACCTTCCGGATGTTCATGACCTAGGAGACGGAACCAGAGAAATGAGTTTCTACTTTCTTCCTGCAACCTCATTGCCTCCTCATCTTCCAGCAGCACGCCACAGTAATGCACTTTAAATGGCCTTACTGCAGGGACGGCAGTTAAAGGAGGTATAAGAGAGAGACGCCGATGAATCATAGCGGAAAGAAGGCATATACCTGCGGAACAGGCGTTAACAAGAATAGTAATGAAGGTTGCGGCTATGAATAACCCCATCATCAGGCTGGCTGAGTGCTCAGTTTAGACTGGTGTTAATGCACTGGAATGGAAACGACGGTGCTGTGGCTCCCTAGCTCTCACCTTCTCTGCGAAGGCTGGATTCCCTGACAGCTTGGAGAGGTGCATGAACTCCAGGTGCAGGGTGCCGTACTCTGCCAGGATGCTGCTGCCTCCAGACGCCCATGGCCAGTTCCTTCCGATGCCACTGTAGACACAGAAGACAACACAGTTAACTCAGGTCCTCCAAACAATACCGTCACAGCATAGGGGCGGCAGGTAGCCTAGCGGTTAAGAGTGAAAATGTTGCTTGGTCGAATCCCAGCGCCGACATCGACAGGTGAAAAATTATGTGCCCTTGAGCAAGGCACTTAACTCTAATTGCTTCTGTAAGTCACTCTAGATAAGAGCATCTGATAAATTATTAAAATGTTAAATATAAAACACAAAACAGAGCTCTACGAAATCTCAGGTACTCCAAACATCACTGCAGAGAAACAGAACATTGCACATTTACTCAGTCAAAACCCCACCACACGAACATTCCCTAGAGAGCTCCCTCCTCCACAAGTCAACCACTGAACCGTAGGGTCAAACCTTCCCCTCCTCTTATGAATGTAACTTACAATACACATTTGTTTAACATCATACCAAATTGACAGTGTGTGTGTGTCTTTATAATGTCCTGTACTATCTGTCCACAGTGTGTCTGTAGGTGTCTGATGACTTTCTAAACAGCAGGCCCTGGTCAGAGCTGCCCTGACTTCTTTCTATTACCCTGCTCCCTGTGTCACATTACCTCCTGAGTCGCCCTGATCGGACCGGCGTGTCAGTGCCGACTAATAGGACTAATACAGTGCCTATCGAAAGTATTCACCCCCCTTGGCATTTTTCCTATTTTGTTGCCTTACAACCTGGAGGTTGGGGGTTTGTATCATTTGATTTACACAACATGCCTACCACTTTGAAGATGCAAAATATTTTTTCTTGTGAAACAAACAAGAAATAAGACTAAAAAACTGAAAGCTTGAGCATGCATAACTATTCACCCCCCCCAAAGTCAATACTTTGTAGAGCCACCTTTTGCAGCAATTACAGCTGCAAGTCTCTTGGGGTATGTCTCTATAAGCTTGGCACATCTACCCACTAGGATTTTTGCCCATTCTTCAAGGCAAAACTGCTCTAGCTCCTTCAAGTTGGATGGGTTCTGCTGGTGTACAGCAATCTTTAAGTCATACCACAGATTCTCAATTGGATTGAGGTCTGGGCTTTGACTAGGCCATTCCAAGACATTTAAATGTTTCCCCTTAAACCACTCGAGTGTTGCTTTAGCAATATGCTTAGGGTCATTGTCCTGCTGGAAGGTGAAACTCCGTCCCAGTCTCAAATCTCTGGAAGACTGAAACAGGTTTCCCTCAAGAATTTCCCTGTATTTAGCGCCATCATTCCTTCAATTCTGACCAGTTTCCCAGTCCCTGCCGATGAAAAACATCCCCACAGTGAAGCATGGTGGTGGCAGCATCAAGCTGTGGGGATGTTGTTCTCGGGGTGATGAGAGGTGTTGGGTTTGCGCCAGACATACCGTTTTCCTTGATGGCCAAAAAGCTCAATTTTAGTCTCATCTGACCAGAGTACCTTCTTCCATATGTTTGGGGAGTCTCCCACATGCCTTTTGACGAACACCAAACATGTTTGCTTATTTTTTTACTCCTCTATTATTTTATATTTTTATCATTTTGAAAGAGCAGTGAGACTTTAAAAATATCACTGCATCCTCTCACAAATGATCCTTTATTTGCTAGATTAAGCAATGGCTTTTTTCTGGCCACTCTTCTGTAAAGTACAGCTCTGTGGAGTGTATGGCTTAAAGTGGTCCTATAGACAGATACTCCAATCTCCGCTGTGGAGCTTTGCAGCTCCTTCAGGGTTATCTTTGATCTCTTTATTGCCTCTCTGATTAATGCCCTCCTTGCCTGGTCCGTGAGTTTTGGTGGGCAGCCCTCTCTTGGCAGGTTTGTTGTGGTGCCATATTCTTTCCATTTGTTAATAATGGATTTAAATGGTGCTCCATGGGATGTTCAAAGTTTCTGATATTTTTTTCTTTCTACCAATAAAGCATACTACTAAACATACTGCAAAACTTGAAGATATCCGTCTTAATCCCCTTTCCCCAAACTAATCGTCTCAATGTAAAGTGTTGCTGGTGCCTGTGATATGTGAAGTGGAACCTGTTTAAGTTTCTGATATTTTTTTATAACCCAACCCTGATCTGTACTTCTCCACAACTTTGTCCCTGACCTGTTTGGAGAGCTCCTTGGTCTTCATGGTGCCGCTTGCTTGGTGGTGCCCCTTGCTTAGTGGTGTTGCAGACCTTTGGGGCCTTTCAGAACAGGTGTATATATACTGAGATCATGTGACAGATCATGTGACACTTAGATTGCACACAGGTAGACTTTATTTAACTAATTATGCAACTTCTGAAGGTAATTGGTTGCACCATATCTTATTTAGGGGCTTCATAGCAAAGGGGGTGAATACATATGCACGCACCACTTTTCCGTTATTTATTTTTTAGAATTTTTTGAAACAAGTAATTTTTTTCATTTCACTTCACAAAATAGTCCAAATGGGTGTATGTCCATTAAATGAAATCCAAATAAAAATCCATTTAAATTACAGGTTGTAATGCAACAAAATGGGAAAAACGCCAAGGGGGATGAATACTTTTGCAAGGCACTGTAGCTACGTGTAAGCTTGCTAATGGCGCATAATCATTGACTCCACAAATAATGGCTAGTGTCACTATTGTTATTAGAGCACAGGGAGATTTCTGTCATTAACACCGCATGAGTCAGTCTGGCTAATACAGGGGGCTGGAGGGATCAGAGGGTAAGAGCCAAAAACACATCCCCCGAGTTTGTGCTACGTAAATTGTATTTCACTCAGACAACCAAATTGAACTGGCATCCCCTTGAATTCATTAATAAAGCTAACTTGTTTGTAGACAATAATATAACTAATTTGACCTTTCTCCGTGCCAAGAATTGAGTTGAAGCGGGTTTCTGCATTTTAGAAAAGGGCTGCTAAATCCCAACAGCCTACATCTCTGAATTCATTAGAGAAACAGACAGGCAGGCAATGCAGAGGCCTCCAGTCGTTGGCAATGTGGATTAATAAGGTCTTAGTATTGCCACCAATGTCATCATTCCAAACGCTGAAATGATCTGCCACTATTGCTAATGATCGCGCTCTTGGCTCACACACAGGCACGCTCACACACGCCCTCAAGCACACACACACGTACACACACACACAGGGCCTTGGAACATGAGCTTTCATCCATCAGCTCCTGTGGTATGGCCCATAGGGAAGGGAAAAGGGGGCGAGGGCAAGAGAAGGAGAAGCAGCCAGGATTACGCTGCTCAACCTCTTTTTGTTTGTTTTTTACTCTGCCATTTAAGTCAAGCCCCCCTCCGTCCTTGACTTCTCCTAAATAAGTCTATATAACACACTGTCGGTTAGAATCAAACAGAAATAGAGTTTCCCCCATTGCCCCTCCTTCTCCCGACAGTAGGGCCTGCTCTGCTCCTTCTTACGACAGTTGAAAGTTCAGTACCCAGCTGATAATTGCCTCGAAACTGAACCTTACCTATACCGAAACTAATTTCACATATATAACAGAGTAAATAAATGAAGTTAAGTATGATGGGGAGAAAGGGGGAGAATGGCTGAGTTGAGGAGCGAGGGGAAGCAAACGATGCATAATTATGTAATCACCAATTGTGAATGAAGAACAGGGCCATTCTATTGTATTGATCTATTCTAATTATAATCTTAAAATGTACCCTATATCAGTCCACTGAATCAAAGCAGTCTTATCAGTCTACTCTGGCCTACTTGGAGTAGGCTACACAGTGAGAGTCTGCATAATTGTATGAATCTCGTGTAACTCAGTTGGTAGAGCATGGCGCTTGCAATGCCAGGGTTGTGGGTTTGATTCCCATGGGGGACCAGTTGTCACGATCGTTGACGAACGAGAAGGACCAAGGTGCAGCGTGATATGAATTCATGTTTATTTATTTTGAATAAACACCACGACAAAACAACGAATGAAATGAAACGTGAAGTCCAAGGTAGACAAACAACATACCTCACACGGAACAAGATCCCACAACTAACTAGTGCCAAAAGGCTGCCTAAGTATGGTCCCCAATCAGAGACAACGAGCGACAGCTGCCTCTGATTGGGAACCACACCGGCCAACATAGAAATAGACATACTAGAACTTCAACCTAGAAATATACAACATAGAACATACACACCCTGACTCAACATATACGAGTCCCTTGAGTCCGGGCGTGACACCAGTACGAAAATGCATGCACTCACTAAGTCGCTCTGGATAAGAGTGTCTGCAAAAAAAAAAAAAACTTTCAGTATCTGGTCAAATATCCACATCGAGCAGCAAGTGGTGATGAGGCTTGTGGAACCAAGGACAATTTCTTCACATCACTGTCAAGTTGCTTGCAAAGAAAACAAGTCTGGCCGGCACCATGAACAAAGTGAGCTCCCTCCCTCTGAACAAAATAAGGCACCTGCACAGCTGTTGTACTCCAAAATGGTGCAGAAGAATGACAAGACAACGGGAGCACAATAAAGAGAAAAGCAGAGACTATTACGCACTACAACCAAACAAAGGTATGTCAAAGAAGATTGTGTCAACTGTTAGGACAAGGAAAAACAGCTAAATGAATTCCAACTGATGCCATTGCGTGAAGATGTGCACGAGCTGACAATAATTGACTATTTCTTACAGCTGTCATATCAACACTTATATTAATTATAATGCCATTATTGCTTTTGTGCTGAGTTTCACTATTTATCAAGGCCACTTGGCGCGTATAATGATGTTTAGGCTGTAAAAACCATCTGTTACCATGTTCCAACACATATGCGTTCTGTTTCATAGGTTGTAACAAATAACATTTATTTAACACTTGAATTTGGGTGTTTACATACAGTATAGCCTACAGTAACATAAACTAATGAAAATGCTATTGTGTAATATAAAAAATATATATATATATATTAGGGCTGTCAAATGATTAAAATTTTTAATCAAATTAATCAGAATTTTCAGTGGATTAATCATGATTAATCACTATTTGCAATTACACCTGAATCCTAACCATTTTTTTTCTGAAATGCATACGATGTCCCACTCACGTGCAACAGACAGGAACTGTTCTTTACAAGCCTCCGCAAAATGACGCTCCTCAGTTTTTAATATAGTCAGCGCAAAAGACTTCAGTTCCCACGTGTCACTGATTAAATGTGCAGTTACTCCGAGGTAATTGTTGTTACTCACTGATGTCCAATGGTCTCCTGTCAGGGCGATATGATTTACTTGAGCCAAGACCTCTTTCCTTTTTCGTTTTCATAGAGCTCGTGGATTTTCTTCATAACTGTGGCTCTTGACGGTGGCTTATAGAATGAGTCTTGAGACGCCACTTGCAAAACATCAAGGAAACCTGAGTCTTCTACAATGCTAATGGGTCTACAATCCTTTGCAATCCATTTTGCTATTGTGTTGGTCAAATTATCTGAGGTTGATTTTGTTAATTGCCTGCAAACATTCAGCGTGGTCTGGCGCAAACCACTTGCTGAATCTGACGGCCCAGCAAACGCATGTTTGGCGTTGACATGGTACTTCAAGCTTGAACAGCTCCGGTGAAATTGAAACTCCTTCTTACAAATCTTGCAAATAACCTTGTACTTGTTAACTGTACCATCATCATTCTTTTTATATTTGTATCCGTCAATAGGCTCACCTTGCTCCATCTCGCCTCTAGCTCCCAACCACTTTCCTGACCTGAATAATTTGTCACACTGCGCATGCGTGAAATGCGTTAAAAAAATTGACGTAATTAACAGCAAACAACTAATTAACGTCGTTAACGCGCTATTTTTGACAGCCCTAATATATATATATACACACACTAACGGTCAAAGGTTTTAGAACAACTACTCATTCAAGGGTTTTTCTTTATTTTTACTATTTTCTACATTGCAAAATAATAGTGAAGACATAAACTATGAAATAACACATATGGAATCATGTAGTAACCAAAGAAGTGTTAAACAAATCAAAATATATTTTATATTTGACATTCTTGAAATATCAAGGCAAAGGGTGGCTGACAGCTTTGCACACTCTTGGCATTCTCTCAACCAGCTTCACCTGGAATGCTTTTCCAACAGTCTTGATGGAGTTCCCACATATGCTGAGCACTTGTTGGCTGCTTTTTCTTCACTCTGCGGTCCGACTCATCCCAAACCATCTCAATTGGGTTGAGATCGGGAGATTGTGGAAGCCAGGTCATCTGATGCAACACTCCATCACTCTCCTTGGTCAAATAGCCCTTCCACAGCCTGGAGGTGTTTTGGGTCATTGTCCTGTTGAAAAACAAATGATAGTCCCACTAAGCGCAAACCAGATGGGATGGCATTTCGCTGCATAATGCTGTGGTAGCCATGCTGGTTAAGTGTGCCTTGAATTCTAAATAAATCACTGACAGTGTCACCAGCAAAGCACCCCCACACCATCACACCTCCTCCTCCATGCTTCACGGTGGGAACCACACATGCGGAGATCATCCGTTCACCTACTCTGCGTCTCACAAAGACACAGCGGTTGGAACCAAGAATCTCACATTTGGACTCTTCAGACCAAAGTACAGATTTCCACTAGTCTAATGTCCATTGCTCGTGTTTCTTGGCCCAAGCAAGTATCTTCTTATTACTGGTGTCCTTTAGTAGTGGTTTCTTTGTAGCAATTCGACCATGAAGGCCTGATTCTAAATAATGGCGCCGGAGGGGATGGCTGCCGTTTTATGGACTCTTAACCAACCGTGCTATTTTGTGTGTTTTTTCACATTGTTTCTAACTTATTTTGTACATAATGTTGCTGCTACCGTCTCTTATGACCGAAAATAGCTTCCTGACATCAGAACAGCAATTACTTACCTTGAACTGGACGAATAATTGTTCATTTATGAGTTGGACGAGAGGGATTTGCTCCAGACACCCGACAGGGCCCTCATCCCCGTCATTCGCAGTAGAAAGAAAAGGAGATATCGCGGGAGGAGATCAGGGTGCTTGGTAAGGAGCCGGCGATCTAATCTGCCTTTGCCATCGATACTATTGGCCAACTTACAATCGCTTGATAATAAAATGGACGAACTACAGGCACGAATATCCTACCAACGGGACATTAAAAAGTGTAATATCTTGTGTTTCACCGAGTCGTGGCTGAACGATGACATGAATAACATACAGCTGGCAGGTTATACACTATATTGGCAGGATAGAACAGCAGCCTCTGGTAAGACAAGGGGTGACGGTCTATGTATATTTGTAAACAACAGCTGGTGCATGATATGTAAGGAAGTCTCAAGGTTTTGCTCGCCTGAGGTAGAGTATCTCATGATAAGCTGTAGACCACGCTATCTACCAAGAGAGTTTTCATCTCTATTTTTCATAGCTGTCTATTTACCACCACAAACCGATGCTGGCACTAAGACCGCACTCAATGAACTGTATACGGCCATAAGCAAACAGGAAAACGCTCATCCAGAGGCAGCGCTCCTAGTGGCCGGGGACTTTAATGCAGGGAAACTTAAATCCGTTTTACCTCATTTCTACCAGCATGTTAAATGTGCAACCAGAGGGAAAAGAACTCTAGATCACCTTTACTCCACACACAGAGACGCATACAAAGCTCTCCCTCGCCCTCCATTTGGAAAATCTGACCATAATTCTATCCTCCTGATTCCTGATTACAAGCAAAAACTAAAGCAGGAAGCACCAGTTACTCGGTCAATAAAAAAGTGGACAGATGAAGCAGATGCTACAGTACTGTTTTGCTAGCACATACTGGAATATGTTCCGGGATTCTTCCGATGGCATTGAGGAGTACACCACATCAGTCACTGGCTTCATCAATAAGTGCATCGATGACGTCGTCCCCACAGTGACTGTACGTACATACCCCAACCAGATGCCATGGATAACAGGCAACATCCACACTGAGCTAAAGGGTAGAGCTGCCACGTTCAAGGAGCGGGACTCTAACCCGGAAGCTTATAAGAAATCCCGCTATGCACTCCGACGAACCATCAAACAGGCAAAGCGTCAATACAGGACTAAGATCGAATCGTACTACACCGGCTCCGACGCTCGTCGGATGTGGCAGGGCTTGAAAACTATTACAGACTACAAAGGGAAGCACAGCCGCGAGCTTCCCAGTGACACGAGCCTACCAGACGAGCTAAATTACTTCTATGCTCGCTTCGAGGCAAGTAACACTGAAACATGCATGAGAGCATCAGCTGTTCTGGACGACTGTGTGATATCGCTCTCCGTAGCCGATGTGAGTAAGACCTTTAAACAGGTCAACATTCACAAGGCTGCAGGGCCAGACGGATTACCGGGACGTGTACTCTGAGCATGCGCTGACCAAATGGCAAGTGTCTTCACTGACATCATCAACCTCTCCCTGTTAGAGTCTGTAATACCAACATGTTTCAAGCAGACCACCATAGTCCCTGTGCCCAAGAACACTAAGGTAACCTGCCTAAATGACTACAGACCCGTAGCACTCACGTCTGTAGCCATGAAGTGCTTTGAAAGGCTGGTCATGGCTCACATCAACACCATTATCCCAGAAACCCTAGACCCACTCCAATTTGCATATCGCCCCAACAGATCCACAAATGAGGCAATCTCTATTGCACCCCACACTGCCCTTTCACACCTGGACAAAAGGAACACCTATGTGAGAATGCTATTCATTGACTACAGCTCAGCGTTCAACACCATAGCGCCCTCAAAGCTCATCACTAAGCTAAGGACCCTGGGACTAAACACCTCCCTCTGCAACTGGATCCTGGACTTCCTGACGGGCCGCCCCCAGGTGGTAAGGGTAGGTAACAACACATCCGCCACGCTGATCCTCAACACGTGGGCCCCTTAGGGGTGTGTGCTCAGTACCCTCCTGTACTCCCTGTTCACTCATGACTGCATGGCCAGGCACGACTCCAACACCATCATTAAGTTTGCCGATGACACAACAGTGGTAGGCCTGATCACCGACAACGACGAGACAGCCTATAGGGAGGAGGTCAGAGACCCGCCCTTGTGGTGCCAGGACAACAAACTCTCCCTCAACGTGATCAAGACAAAGGAGATGATTGTAGACTACAGGAAAAAGAAGAGGACTGAGCACGCTCCCATTCTCATCGACGGGGCTGTAGTGGAGCAGATTGAGAGCTTAAAGTTCCTTGGTGTCCACATCACCAACAAACTAACATGGTCCAAGCACACCAAGACAGTCGCGAAGAGGGCACGACAAAACCTATTCCCCCTAAGGAGACTGAAAAGATTTGGCATGGGTCCTCAGATCCTCAAAAGTTTCTAAAGCTGCACCATCGAGAGCATCCTGACTGGTTGCATCACTGCCTGGTATGGCAACTGCTCAGCCTCCGACCGCAAGGCTCTACAGAGGGTAGAGCGTACGGCCCAGTACATCACTGGGGCCAAACTTCATGCCATCCAGGACCTCTATACCAGGCGGTGTCAGAGGAAGGCCCTAAAAATGGTCAAAGACTCCAGCCACCCTAGTCATAGACTGTTCTCTCTGCTACCGCACGGCAAGCAGTACCGGAGCGCCAAGTCTAGGTCCAAAAGGCTTCTCAACAGCTTCTATCCCCAAGCCATAAGACTCCTGAACAGCTAATCATGGCTACCCGGACTATATGCATTGCCCCCCACCCCTCTTTTACGCTACTGCTACTCTCTGTTTATTATCTATGCATAGTCACTTTAATAACTCTACCTACATGTACATATTACCCCAATTACCTCGACTAACCGGTGCTCCCGCACATTGACTCGGTACCGGTACCCCCTGTATATAGCCTCGCTATTGTTATTTTTACTGCTGCTCTTTAATTATTTGTTATTTTTATTTCTTATTATTTTATATTGTATTTTTTTGTGATTTTTGTTTTGGGTATTCTTTCTTAAAACTGCATTGTTTGTTAAGGGCTTGTAAGTAAGCATTTCACTGTAACGTCTACACCTGTTGTATTCGGCGCATGTGACAAATACAATTTGATTTGATTCACGCAGTCTCCTCTGAACAGTTGATTTTGAGATGTGTCTGTTACTTGAACTCTGTGAAGCATTTATTTGGGCTGCAATTTCTGCAGCTGGTCACTCTAATGAACTTATCCTCTGCAGCAGAGGTAACTCTGGGTCTTCCTTTCCTGTGGCGGTCCTCATGAGAGCCAGTTTCATCATAGCGCATGATGGTTTTTGCGACTGCACTTGAAGAAACTTTCAAAGTTCTTGAAATTTTCCAGATTGACTGACCTTCATTTCTTAAAGTAATGATAGACTGTTGTTTTGTCTTTGTTTATTTGAGCTGTTCTTGCCATAATATGGACTTTGTCTTTTACCAAATAGGGCTATCTTCTGTATACCACCCCTGCCTTGTCACAACACAACTGATTGGCTCAAACGCATGAAGGTAAGAAAGAAACTCCACTAATTAACTTTTAGCAAGGCACACCTGTTAATTGAAATGCATTCCAGGTGACTACCTCATGAAGCTGGTTGAGAGAAAGCCAAGAGTGTGCAAAGCTGTCATCAATAATAAAAATAAAGAAAAACCCTTGAATTAGTATATGTAGTAGAATGTATATATATATATATATATATTATATATATATACACACACACAGTGAGGGAAAAAAGTATTTGATCCCCTGCTGATTTTGTACGTTTGCCCACTGACAAAGACATGATCAGTCTATAATTTTAATGGTACGTTTATTTGAACAGTGAGAGACAGAATAACAACAACAAAAATCCAGAAAGACGCATGTCAAAAATGTTATAAATTGATTTGCATTTTAATGAGGGAAATAAGTATTTGACCCCTCTGCAAAACATGACTTAGTACTTGGTGGCAAAACCCTTGTTGGCAATCACAGAGGTCAGACGTTTCTTGTAGTTGGCCACCAGGTTTGCACACATCTCAGGAGGGATTTTGTCCCACTCCTCTTTGCAGATCTTCTCCAAGTCATTAAGGTTTCGAGGCTGACGTTTGGCAACTTGAACCTTCAGCTCCCTCCACAGATTTTCTATGGGATTAAGGTCTGGAGACTGGCTAGGCCCACTCAAGGACCTTAATGTGCTTCTTCTTGAGCCACTCCTTTGTTGCCTTGGCCATGTGTTTTGGGTCATTGTCATGCTGGAATACCCATCCACGACCCATTTTCAATGCCCTGGCTGAGGGAAGGAGGTTCTGACCCAAAATTTGACGGTACATGGCCCCGTCCATCGTCCCTTTGATGCGGTGAAGTTGTCCTGTCCCCTTGGCAGAAAAACACCTTTTGTTTGACGTTAATCAGAGAGTCAACAAAGAGACCAACATGTTTGACGGTGGGGATGGTGTTCTTGGGGTCATAGGCAGCATTATTATTCCTCCTCCTCCAAACACGGCAAATTGAGTTGATGCCAAAGAGCTCAATTTTGGTCTCATCTGACCACAACACTTTCACCCAGTTCTCCTCTGAATCATTCAGATGTTCATTGGCAAACTTCAGACGGGCCTGTATATGTGCTTTCTTGAGCAGGGGGACCTTGCGGGCGCTGCAGGATTTCAGTCCTTCACGGCGTACTGTGTTACCAATTGTTTTCTTGGTGACTATGGTCCCAGCTGCCATGAGATCATTGACAAGATCCTCCCGTGTAGTTCTGGGCTGATTCCTCACCATTCTCATGATCATTGCAACTCCACGAGGTGAGATCTTGCATGGAGCCCAAGGCCGAGGGAGATTGACAGTTAATTTGTGTTTCTTCCATTTGCGAATAATCGCACCAACTGTTGTCACCTTCTCACCAAGCTGCTTGGCGATGGTCTTGTAGCCCATTCCAGCCTTGTGTAGGTCTACAATCTTGTCCCTGACATCCTTGGAGAGCTCATTGGTCTTGGCCATGGTGGAGAGTTTGGAATCTGATTGATTGATTGCGTCTGTGGACAGGTGTCTTTTATACAGGTAACAACATGAGATTAGGAGCACTCCCTTTAAGAGTGTGCTCCTAATCTCAGCTCGTTACCTGTATATAAGATACCTGGGAGACAGAAATATTTTTGATGGAGAGGGGGTCAAATACTTATTTCCCTCATTAAAATGCAAATACATTTCTAACATTTTTAACATGCATTTTTCTGGATTTTGTTGTTGTTATTCTGTCTCTCACTGTTCAAATAAACCTGCCATTAAAATTATAGACTGATCATTTCTTTGTCAGTGGGCAAACTTACAAAATCAGCATGGGATCAAATACTTTTTTCCCCTCACTGTATATATATATAGTACCAGTCAAAAGTATTTACTCCCCTTGGCATTTTTCCTATTTTGTTGCCTTACAACCTGGAATTAAAAGTGATTTTTGGAGGGTTTGTATCATTTGATTTACACAACATACCTACCACTTTGAAGATGCAAAATATGACAAAAAAACTGAAAACTTGAGCGTGCATTACTATTCACCCCCCCAAAGTCAATACTTTGTAGAGCCACCTTTTGCAGCAATTACAGCTGCAATTTTATTGGGGTATGTCTCTATAAGCTTGGCACATCTAGCCACTGGGATTTTTTCCCATTCTTCAAGGCAAAACTGCTCTAGCTCCTTCAAGTTGGATGGGTTCCGCTGGTGTACAGCAATCTTTAAGTCATACTACAGATGTTCAATTGGATTGAGGTCTAGGCTTTGACTAGGCCATTCCAAGACATTTAAATGTTTCCCCTTAAACCACTTGAGTGTTGCTTTAGCAGTATGCTTAGGGTCATTGTCCTGCTGGAAGGTGAACCTCCATCCCAGTCTCAAATCTCTGGAAGACTGAAACAGGTTTCCCTCAAGAATTTCCCTGTATTTAGCGCCATCCATCATTCCTTCAATTCTGACCAGTTTCCCAGTCCCTGCCAATGAAAAACATCCCCACATCATGATGCTGCCACCACCATGCTTCACTGTGGGGATGGTGTTCTCAGGGTGATGAGAGGTGTTGGGTTTGCGCCAGACATAGCGTTTTCCTTGATGGCCAAAAAGCAAAAAAATTGTGCTCCGTGGGATGTTCAAAGTTTCGGATATTTTTTTATAACCCAAACCTTTTATTTATTTATTTATTTTACCTTTATTTAACTAGGCAAGTCAGTTCAGAACAAATTCTTATTTACAATGACGGCCTACAACTGTACTTCTCCACAACTTTGTCCCTGACCTGTTTGGAGAGCTCGTTGGTCTTTATGGTGCCGCGTGCTTGGTGGTGCCCCTTGCTTAGTGGTGTTGCAGACTCTGGGGCCTTTCAGAACAGATGTATATATACTGAGATCATGTGACACTTAGATTGCACACAGGTGGACTTTATTTAACTAATTATGTGACTTCTGAAGGTAATTGGATGCACCAGATCTTATTTAGGGGCTTCATAGCAAAGGGGGTGAATACATATGCATGCACCACTTTTCCATTATTTGTTTTTTAGAATTTTTTTGAAAGAAGTTATTTTTTTCATTTCACTTCACCAATTTTGACTATTTTGTGTATGTCCATTACATGAAATCCAAATAAAAATCAATTTAAATTACAGGTTGTAATGCAACAAAATAGGAAAAACGCCAAGGGGGATGAATACTTTTGCAAGGCACTGTATATATATACAGTGGGGAGAACAAGTATTTGATACACAGCCGATTTTGCAGGTTTTCCTACTTACAAAGCATGTAGAGGTCTGTAATTTTTATCATAGGTACACTTCAACTTTGAGAGACAGAATCTAAAAGAAAAATCCAGAAAATCACATTGTATGATTTTTAAGTAATACATTTGCATTTTATTGCATGACATAAGTATTTGATACATCAGAAAAGCAGAATTTAATATTTGGTACAGAAACCTTTGTTTGCAATTACAGAGATCATACGTTTCCTGTAGGTCTTGACCAGTTTTGCACACACTGCAGCAGGGATTTTGGCCCACTCCTCCATACAGACCTTCTCCAGATCCTTCAGGTTTCGGGGCTGTCGCTGGGCAATATGGACTTTCAGCTACCTCCAAAGATTTTCTATTGGGTTCAGGTCTGGAGACTGGCTAGGCCACTCCAGGACCTTGAGATGCTTCTTACGGAGCCACTCCTTAGTTGCCCTGGCTGTGTGTTTTGGGTCGTTGTCATGCTGGAAGACCCATCCACGACCCATCTTCAATGCTCTTACTGAGGGAAGGAGGTTGTTGGCCAAGATCTCGCGATACATGGCCCCATCCATCCTCCCCTCAATACGGTGCAGTCGTACTTCCCCTTTGCAGAAAAGCATCCCCAAGGAATGATGTTTCCACCTCCATGCTTCACGGTTGGGATGATGTTCTTGGGGTTGTACTCACCCTTCTTCTTCCTCCAAACACGGCGAGTGGAGTTTAGACCAAAAAGCTCTATTTTTGTCTCATCAGACCACATGACCTTCTCCCATTCCTCCTCTGGATCATCCATATGGTCATTGGCAAACTTCAGATGGGCCTGGACATGCGTTGGCTTGAGCAGGGGGACCTTGCGTGCGCTGCAGGATTTTAATCCATGACGGCGTAGTGTGTTACTAATGGTTTTCTTTGAGACTGTGGTCCCAGCTCTCTTCAGGTCATTGACCAGGTCCTGCCGTGTAGTTCTGGGCTGATCCCTCACCTTCCTCATGATCATTGATGCCCCACGAGGTGAGATCTTGCATGGAGCCCCAGACCGAGGGAAATTAACCGTCATCTTGAACTTCTTCCATTTTCTAATAATTGCGCCAACAGTTGTTGCCTTCTCACCAAGCTGCTTGCCTATTGTCCTGTAGCCCATCCCAGCCTTGTGCAGGTCTACAATTTTATCCCTGATGTCCTTACACAGCTCTCTGGTCTTGGCCATTGTGGAGAGGTTGGAGTCAGTTTGATTGAGTGTGTGGACAGGTGTCTTTATACAGGTAACGAGTTCAAACAGGTGCAGTTAATACAGGTAATGAGTTGAGAACAGGAGGGCTTCTTAAAGAAAAACTAACAGGTCTGTGAGAGCCGGAATTCTTACTGGTTGGTAGGTGATCAAATACTTATGTCATGAAATAAAATGCAAATGAATTACTTAAAAATCATACAGTGTGATTTTCTGGATTTTTGTTTTAGATTCCATCTCTCACAGTTGAAGTGTACCTATGATAAAAAATTACAGACCTCTACATGCTTTGTAAGTAGGAAAACCTGCAAAATCGGCAGTGTATCAAATACTTGTTCTCCCCACTGTGTATATATATATCTATATATATATAGTATTGTAATGTTATGTATTGTAATGTTACCCAAGGCCTTCATAAACACAACCAACTGATGATAGCATACAGTTAAAGTCGGAAGTTCACATACACCTTACCCAAATACATTTAAACTCAGTTTTTCACAATTCCCGACATTTAATCCTAGTAAAAATTCCCTGTCTTAGGTCAGTTAGGATCACCACTTCATTTTAAGAATGTGAAATGTCAGAATAATAGTAGAGAGAATGATTTATTTCAGCTTTTATTTATTTCATCACATTCCCAGTGGGTCAGAAGTTTACATATGCTCAATTAGTATTTGGTAGCATTGCCTTTAAATTGTTTAACTTGGGTCAAACGTTTCGGGTAGCCTTCCCCAAGCATCCCACAATAAGTTGGGTGAATTTTGGCCCATTCCACCTGACAGAGATGGTGTAACTGAGTCAGGTTTGTAGGCCTCCTTGCTCGCACATGCTTTTTCAGTTCTGCCCAAAAATGTTCTATAGGATTGAGGTCAGGGCTTTGTGATGGCCACTCCAATACCTTGACTTTGTTGTCCTTAAGCCATTTTGCCACAACTTTGGAAGTATGCTTAGGGTCATTGTCCATTTGGAAGACCCATTTCCGACCAAGCTTTAACTTCCTGACTGATGTCTTGAGATGTTGCTTCATTATGTCCACATAATTTTCCTTCCTCATGATGCCATCTATTTTGTGAAGTGCACCAGTCCCTCCTGCAGCAAAGCACCCCCACAGCATGATGCTGCCACCCCCGTGCTTCACGGTTGGGATGGTGTTCTTCGGCTTGCAAGTCCCCCCTTTTCCTCCAAACATAACGATGGTCATTATGGCCAAACAGTTCTATTTTTGTTTCATCAGACCAGAGGACATTTCTCCAAAAAGTACGATCTTTGTCCCCATGTGCAGTTGCAAACCGTAGTCTGGCTTTTTTATGGCGGTTTAGGAGCAGTGGCTTCTTCCTTGCTGAGCGGCCTTTCAGGTTATGTCAATATAGGACTTGTTTTACTGTGGATATAGATACTTTTATACCTGTTTCCTCCAGCATCTTCACAAGGTCCTTTGCTGTTGTTCTAGGATTGATTTGCACTCTTCGCACCAAAGTACGTTCATCTCTAGGAGACAGAACGCGTCTCCTTCCTGAGCGGTATGACGGCTGCGTGGTCCCATGGTGTTTATACTTGCATACTATTGTTTGTACAGATGAATGTGGTACTTTCAGGCATTTGGAAATTGCTCCCAAGGATGAATCAGACTTGTGGAGGTCTACAATTTTTCTTCTGAGGTCTTGGCTCATTTCTTTTGATTTTCCCATGATGTCAAGCAAAGAGGCACTGAGTTTGAAGGTAGGCCTTGAAATACATCCACAGGTACACCTCCAATTGACTCAAATTATGTCAATTAGCCTATCAGAAGCTTCTAAAGCCATGTGTGTATGTAAACTTCTGACCCACTGGAATTGTTATACAGTGAATTATAAGTGAAATAATCTGTCTGTAAACAATTGTTGGAAAATGTACTTGTGTCATGCACAAAGTAGATGTCCTAACCAACTTGCCAAAACTATAGTTCGTTAACAAGAAATTTGTGAAGTGGTTGAAAAACTAGATTTAATGACTCCAACCTAAGTGTATGTAAACTTCCGACTTCAACTGTATATGTGATACCATATTATGAAATGTATTAATTCCACAGTTAGAATGCTGCAGTCAGAATGACTACTCATTAGCTTGAAGGGGGGCCCATCGAGGCCCAGCGGTTCTAGTGTTAAGGACGGGAGCCTGACTGTGCATAGTAATTACCCCCTCACCCACATGCTGTGCCAAAACTATTTGTTTTTCCATTACACAGCTGATTAAATAATGTTACACAAAATCTGGATAATAACACAAATACTGTATCTGGGAGGAAAGAAAACTGAGAGAAAGCGCCTGTTCCTGGGTCAGAAAACCTAATTGGTGTTTATGATTGAGACTTAATCAGATTGCCACAGCCTGGGATGGAGTTGATACGCATGTTAATGACGGTCGTGTGTGTGTGTATTTGTGTATGTGGTAAGTGGGCATGTGTTTTTTTATTTGTGAAATGTAAGTTTGTCTGTGAGTGTGTTTGTGGTTAGTATGTGTGTATACATCATGCATGTGTGTTTATTTGTCAAGAGTGTATGTGCGCCGAGGAGGATCAGCTGACAGTAGTGTCAGCAGGTGCTGCAGCCAGCCAGGAGATTGAGGGAGCTAGATGCAGACAGACCTGCCATCTCTCCTTCATCTCCATAATGCTCCATTACAATACACTGGGGCTCTTGGCTGTATTGTGGCCATGTCCTCTCTCTCCAGACTCTAAGAGCTGCATTAAACCTGACCACTCATGTGGACTGCTCTGTGCTCTCCCACTGAGTCCATGAAATGGAGCCTCCCTCCCTATATCTCTCTCTGCGTCTTTCTCCCTCCCTCTGTCCGTCCGTCCGTCCGTCCGTCCGTCCGTCTACCTCCCTCCCTCCCTCACTCTGCAGGTCTTCCTCGCTCACTATCTCCCTGACTGTCTCCCTCCGTCCCCTCGCGGCAGACACCTGGACATATCACCATCCATCCATCTGTGGTCTGTGTCAAATCCCTTCCTAAGCCATCTGATGAGAGCTAAATCCCCAGGAAGAATAACAAGAGGGAGCACATGGGAGGGAGTGGGGGAGAGTGGGGTTCAAATGCCACATTTACAGTACAGTGTAGTACAGGGAGGGACCCCTACTAAAACGTACTGCTCCAGCTGGATGTCCTCTACCTCTTCCTCACTCTCTAAGTTGAAACTTGAATCAACTTGAAACTATCCCTCTTCCTCTCCTTCCTCCTCTCTCTGTTTAAAACAGCATGCCAATGATTGCCTAAGGTCTGAAGTGTGTGGGCACTGGGTAGGCTACACTCCAGTTCAGTGGTATTTAGCCATTCCTCTTACGGGAAATAAAGAGAGATGCAGTCTGGCACTGACAAACAGCCTGCTGGACAATGAACTAACAGTGGCACTGTGATAAAGTCTACTTCACTCCAGTCAGATGCCAATGCTTTTGTATCTGGGCAGCGTCCATACAGAATGGATACTGAAGCTTTCGCTCACTGCTTCCTGTTGTTAGCTCTTAGTTCCAAACTGGATCTCTCCTCCATATCTCTTCCTCTTCCTCCCTCCGGGCGAAAGGGGAGCTTTGGATCCACAGTTAAGGGCTTAGTTAAGGGCTTAATTATTTAAATCACGCCAGCCTTCCGTGTCCAGGGGGGCTGAGGAGAGGGGGGGGTTTCAGATGACATCTATTGGCCTTTTTGTCTACTTCAGATAATCACAGGTGTCTGTAATTATCTCTGGCCCTCTGGGTGGCCTTATCTCATGTAAAATATAAAATAAGAGGATTTAAAAATAAATATGACAATGCTGTAAAACATTATCCTAAATATAAACCATCAACTTAGTGAATACCATTTGTGTTTAATATGAGGGTTTCAGCATGAAATATCCTTTATATATATTTTTACACACTTTCATTTATTTTACTATGTCAATATGTCTTTGTTGTAAATGTTTTGTCGCAAAAAACTGGTGGCAGTTTAAAAAAAAGTCAATAGTCGGAAGAGTTGCAGAGTTAATTGAAAATAATGCCATTGTTGATTAGATGTTGTTTTCATCAATTAGGCTATTTTCTCTTGAATAATATGGTCCATCTACTAGAAACTCAGACAACATGGACAGATATAAAAAATGTATACTATTTATATATTACGAATTTTACCATAGATTGCCATAGATTACCTGTTAATTACCAAAATTACAGAAGATTTCGGTAACTCTCAACACTTCCCTTGGCCCAGTGGCACCAATCCTCTCACCAATAACTATCAACTTCAGGCTAACCTGGATTCATCAGGCCAGAGCTAAAAACGGCTGCTGTAATTCATATTTGAGGGATGGCCAACACTAGATGAAGCGGTGCCCCTGTGTGTCACCGTGTGGAAAACCTCAATGGCGTTTCTAATTGGGCCATTCGGAATCCAGGCTTATTAATCAAACCACTTTCCCCAGATTCTCGGGATTGATTGCACAGCCTGATAGTGAACCGCAATGAGTAAATCTGCTAAAGCTGGTGTATTTCATGCCAATACGGAGGGGAAAAAAGAGAGTTAGCTTTAACTTTGTGTGATGACATCCACTTTAACTAAAGTTAAATTAGATTGGAGAGTAATTTCCTGCTTGCCATTTTATCAGGGGGAAAAAGGGAATTCTAAAAGACATACATCAAATGGAGCTATTATTCCCTGAGGAGGGAGACTAATGTTAAATTATGAGAGCTAATACATCAGGCCTGGAGTCTGGCCTTGCTGGACCTGCTCTCTGTCCCCAGAACAAATGCTCCATTGAGAAACGGTGCAGTGTGGCTAACGACATTACGTCTACACCGAGGTACCAATATAGAACCTGTCTTATTGAATCACCACCTACTGAGGAGAGGAAAATCTACACCAAGGCACTGTGATCAAACTGTTGACAGTGAATTACATTTACGGGAGGCAGACACTTGAGTCTAACCAGTTCAACGGAAATCAACGTCTCCTCGCATTTGTTAGAATTCAAGAAGCCTTCAATATGTTAAACCTATTCATGGATTTTTTTTATTTTTTTTTGTTTTTACTCGCAATTACTGATACTTGATTTTAGAACGTGGGATGTCACAACAACATTATACTTTGCATGATAACTTCTCTTCGCCTGTCCAACACATCATTTGGTTAAATAAATAAACAATTTGCCAAGCATAAGCAGGGATGCTGCTGACACCACTGTTGCTATGGTGTCGGTGAATGTTTTTTGTTGCTCTCTATTATTCTTTTGTTCTATTTTCTAAGAGTGTCATTTTTTGTCGGGTTGTTGCTAGCGTCAGTAAGTACCAGGGGCAAAGCCCTTCATTGCTGGGTCCTATTACCATGCCCTCTGCTGCTCTTTGCTCAGGACCTGGGGCATGAAAGGGCTTGGTTGGGTAAATGGGACTAGTGATGAGACAGTTTTCTTTTGAAATAGGATATGGTACAAAGAGTACTTCTGTTTAAAACAACAACATTTTTCTTGGACATGTAAAATCAGCCTATATTCAATTGGTTGAATTTAAAATGATGTGAACAACACCAGATCAGATCAGATTGCTATGCTCCTGGAGTATATTTAAGCAATAAGGCCCGAGTGGTGTGGTATATGACCAATAAACCAAGGCTAAGGGCTGTTCTTATGCAGGACACAACGCGGAGTGCCTGGATACAGCCCTTAGCCGTGGTATATTGCCACAAACCCCAGAGGTGCCTTATTGCTATTATAAACTGGTTACCAATGTAATTAGAGCATTAAAAATAAATGTTTTGTCGTACCCGTGGTATACAGTCTGATATACCACGGCTGTCAGCCAATCAGCATTCAGGGCTCGAACCACCCAGTTTATAATTAACAATTACGTAGGCTCCAGAGATCAGTGGTGGAAAAAGTACAAAATTGTCATACTTGAGTAAACGTAAAGATACCTTAATAAAAAATGACTCAAGTAAAAGTTAGTCACCCAGTAAAATACTACTTGAGTAAAAGTCTAAAAAGTATTTCGTTTTAAATATACTTAATTATCAAAAGTAAATGTAATTACAAAAATATACTTAAGTATCAAAAGTAAACGCATAAATCATTTCAAATTCCTTATATTAGGCAAAGCAGACGGCATGATTTTCTTATTTTTTTAATTTACGGATAGTCAGGGGCACACTCCAAAACTCAGATATTTGAAGCATGTGTGTTTAGTTAGTCTGTCAGATCAGAGGCAGTAGGGATGACCAGGGATGTTCTCTTGATAAGTGTGTGGATTGGACCATTTTCCTGTCCAGTTCAGCATTCAAAATGTAACGAGTACTTTGGGTGTCAGGGAAAATGTATGGGAGTAAAAAGTACATAATTTTCTTTAGGAATGTAGTGGAGTAATAGTAAAAGTTGTCCAAAATATAAATAATAAAGTAAAATACAGATACCCCCAAAAACTACTTAAGTAGTATTTAAAGTATTTTTTACTTAAATATTTTACACCACTGCCAAAGAAAGAAATATTACCCATTAGGTTATTTTGACCACATTAAATAATGACTGCAATTTAAAGCCAGATATTCAATCATGGTTAACCTTTTAGAAAAACAAAACAACCTGTTCCGTATGCTAGTGTATGCATAAATTCCACAATGCACAGCAAGGTACAGACTGTATACAAAAAGAGCAATGCAGCAATTTGCTTCATAAGCAGTGGGGTGAGGGGCTGTTAGACTATTACCCTTGCTGTGCTAGTTTTCACCACCCCCACTGGCTTGAATGGATAAAAAGATTACTCACAGCAGTGGTCTTTGATTATATTTGACTATATTCCGAATCGGGGAAAGAAATAATAACAGCAAGAACGCTAGTTTCTCACGACACAATGCTATCTAGAATAGAATATAGGCCTAGTTTGTCTCTGGCCAAAGGAAAGATCAGCGCCACTGCCCCCAAACTCTGGAACCCTCTCCCCCCAGCTACCTGCAACTCTAACTCACCACCTTCAAAAACAATCAAATAAAAAACACCTGTTCAGTCTGGTATTCTCGTCAGCTTAGCTCACCCTTACATGCTGACCACACCGCCTGTGTTGCGTGTGCGAGCGTTGCAAAATAAATGTACACATACATGTTATTCAATCATTTCATCCAAACTGCTCGCGAGCGTCCGCGTAGCCAGGGCCTAAAATATAACATGCTTCTATTTTTGACACTTGATGCGCTGCAAGTCCCACCTCTCAAATCAAATCAAATCAAATGTTATTGGTCACATGCGCCGAATACAACAGGTGCAGACATTACAGTGAAATGCTTACTTACAGCCCTTAACCAACAGTGCATTTATTTTAAACAAAAAAAGTAAGAATAAAACAACAACAAAAAAAGTGTTGAGAAAAAAAGAGCAGAAGTAAAATAAAGTGACAGTAGGGAGGCTATATATACAGGGGGGTACCGTTGCAGAGTCAATGTGCGGGGGCACCGGCTAGTTGAGGTAGTTGAGGTAATATGTACATGTGGGTAGAGTTAAAGTGACTATGCATAAATACTTAACAGAGTAGCAGCAGCATAAAAAGGATGGGGTGGGGGGGCAGTGCAAATAGTCCGGGTAGCCATGATTAGCTGTTCAGGAGTCTTATGGCTTGGGGGTAGAAGCTGTTGAGAAGTCTTTTGGACCTAGACTTGGCACTCCGGTACCGCTTGCCGTGCGGTAGCAGAGAGAACAGTGTATGACTAGGGTGGCTGGAGTCTTTGACAATTTTGAGGGCCTTCCTCTGACACCGCCTGGTATAGAGGTCCTGAATGGCAGGGAGCTTTGCCCCAGTGATGTACTGGGCCGTACGCACTACCCTCAGTAGTGCCTTGCGGTCAGAGGCCAAGCAGTTGCCATACCAGGCGGTGATGCAACCAGTCAGGATGCTCTCGATGGTGCAGCTTTAGAATTTTTTGAGGATCTGAGGACCCATGCCAAATCTTTTTAGTCTCCTGAGGGGGAATAGGCTTTGTCGTGCCCTCTTCACGACTGTCTTGGTGTGTTTGGACCATGATAGTTCGTTGGTGATGTGGACACCAAGGAACTTGAAGCTCTCAACCTGTTCCACTACAGCCCCGTCGATGAGAATGGGGGCGTGCTCAGTCCTCTTTTTTTTTCCCCTGTAGTCCACAATCATCTCCTTTGTCTTGGTCACGTTGAGGGAGAGGTTGTTGTCCTGGCACCACACGGCCAGATCTCTGACCTCCTCCCTATAGGCTGTCTCATCGTTGTCGGTGATCAGGCCTACCACTGTTGTGTCGTCGGCAAACTTAATGATGGTGTTGGAGTCGTGCCTGGCCATGCAGTCATGGGTGAACAGAGAGTACAGGAGGGGACTGAGCACGCACCCCTGAGGGGCCCCCGTGTTGAGGATCAGTGTGGCAGATGTGTTGTTACCTACCCTTACCACCTGGGGGCGGCCCGTCAGGAAGTCCAGGATCCAGTTGCAGAGGGAGGTGTTTAGTCCCAGGATCCTTAGCTTAGTGATGAGCTTTGAGGGCACTATGGTGTTGAATGCTGAGCTGTAGTCAATGAATAGCATTCTCACGTAGGTGTTCCTCTTGTCCAGGTGGGAAAGGGCAGTGTGGAGTGCGATAGAGATTGCATCATCTGTGGATCTGTTGGGGCGGTATGCAAATTGGAGTGGGTCTAGGGTTTCTGGGATTATGCTGTTGATGTGAGCCATGACCAGTCTTTCAAAGCACTTCATGGCTACAGACGTCAGTGCTACGGGTCGGTAGTCATTTAGGCAGGTTATCTTAGAGTTCTTGGGCACGGGGACTATGGTGGTCTGCTTGAAACATGTTGGTATTACAGACTCAGTCAGGGACATGTTGAAAATGTCAGTGAAGACACTTGCCAGTTGGTCAGCACATGCTCGGAGTACACGTCCTGGTAATCCGTCTGGCCCTGCGGCCTTGTGAATGTTGACCTGCTTAAAAGTCTTACTCACATCGGCTACGGAGAGCGTGATCACATAGTCATCCGGAACAGCTGGTGCTCTCATGCATGCTTCAGTGTTGCTTGCCTCGAAGCGAGCATAGAAGTGGTTTAGCTCGTCTGGTAGGCTTGTGTCACTGGGCAGCTCGCGGCTGTGCTTCCCTTTGTAGTCTGTAATAGTTTTCAAGCCCTGCCACATCCGACGAGCGTCAGAGCCAGTGTAGTATGATTCAATCTTAGACCTGTATTGACTCTTTGCCTGTTTGATGGTTCGTCGGAGGTCATAGCGGGATTTCTTATAAGCGTCCGGGTTAGAGTCCCGTTCCTTGAAAGCGGCAGCTCTACCCTTTAGCTCAGTGCGGATGTTTCCTGTAATCCATGGCTTCTGGTTGGGGTATGTACGTACGGTCACTGTGGGGGACGACATCATCGATGCACTTATTGATGAAGCCAGTGACTGATGTGGTGTACTCCTCAATGCTGTCTGAAGAATCCCGGAACATGTTCCAGTCTGTGCTAGCAAAACAGTCCTGTAGCTTAGCATCTGCGTCATCTGACCACTTTTTTATTAACCGAATCACTGGTGCTTCCTGCTTCAGTTTTTGCTTATAAGCAGGAATCAGGAGGATAGAGTTATGGTCAGATTTGCCAAATGGAGGGCGAGGGAGAGCTTTGTATGCGTCTCTGTGTGTGGAGTAAAGGTGGTCTAGAGTTTTTTTCCCTCTGGTTGCACATTTAACATGCTGGTAGAAATTAGGTAGAACGGATTTAAGTTTCCCTGCATTAAAGTCCCCGGCCACTAGGAGCGCTGCATCTGGATGAGCGTTTTCCTGTTGATTAATGGCCTTGTACAACTCATTCAGAGCAATCTTAATGCCAGCATTGGTTTGTGGTGGTAAATAGACAGCTATGAAAAATATAGATGAAAACTCTCTTGGCAAATAGTGTGGTCTACAGCTTATCATAAGATACTCTACCTCAGGCGAGCAAAACCTCGAGACTTCCTTAGTATTTGATTTTGTGCACCAGCTGTTGTTTACAAATATACACAGACCGCCGCCCCTTGTCTTACCAGAGTCAGACGTTCTGTCCTGCCGATGTAGCGTATAGCCTGCTAGCTGAATGTTATCATTGTTGTCGTTCAGCCACGACTCCGTGAAACATAAGATATTACAGTTTTTAATGTCCCGTTGGTAGGATAACCGTAATCTTAACTTGTCCATTTTATTCTCAAAAGATTGAACGTTGGCTAGTAGGATTGATGGGAGAGGCAGTTTACTCGCTCGCCGTCGGATCTTACAAGGCACCCGGATCTGCGTCCGCGATATCTCCGTCTCTTCCTCACGCGAATGACGGGGATCTGGGCCTTGTCGGGTGTCTGTAGGATATCCTTCGCGACCGCCTCGTTGAAGAAAAAATCTTCGTCCAATGCGAGGTGAGTAATCGCTGTCCTGATATCCAGAAGCTCTTTTTGGTTATAAGAGACGATGGCAGAAACATTATGTACAAAATAAATTACAATCTCCTCATTGGTTTTTAGGAGCATATAACCACGTGGGTGATTGAAAGCTGAACTGAGGTCCACACTCCAGTCCAGTTGGTGGTGGTAATGCACCTTAAGTTGGTTGCCAACCACCATATAAAGTCAGAAGAAGAAGAAGATGATTACTAGAAACTAACTAGGTTTCCCCTTTTATCTGTGGATTGATTGTCAGAGTAGAGAACACACGGTTTTGTGTGCCTCAGAATGGGTCAAAATTCGACAAAGATCCAGGAAAAAAAGGATGTTGTGCATTTCAGGTAAAATAATAACCCAATGTTTATATATAGTGCATTCAGAAAGTATTCAGACCTCTTCCCTTTTCACCACATTTTGTTACGTTACAGCCTTATTCAAAAAAAAATCCTCATCAATCTACACACAATACCCCATAATGACGAAGCAAAAACAGTGTTTTAGACATTTTAGAAGAAAAAAAAGAAAATAAATAAAGGAAATACCTTATTTACATAAGTATTAAGACCCTTTGCTATGAGACTCGAAATTGAGCTCAGGTGAATCCTGTTTCCATTGATCATCCTTGAGATGTTTCTACAACTTGGAGTCCACCTGTGGTAAATTCAATTGATTGGACATGATTTGGAAAGGCACACGCCTGTCTATATAACTATCTCTGCAGCACTCCACCAATCAGGCCTTTATGGTAGAGTGGCCAGACGGAAGCCACTCCTCAGTAAAAGGCACATGAAAGCCCGCTTGGAGTTTGCCAAAAGGCACCTAAAGGACTCTCACACCATGAGAAACAAGATTCTCTGGTCTGATGAAACCAAGATTGAACTCTTTGGCCTGAATGCCAAGCGTCACGTCTGGAGGAAACCTGGCACCATCCCTACGGTGAGCATGGTGGTGACAGCATCATGCTGTGGGGATGTTTTTCAGCGGCAGGGACTGGGAGACTAGTCAGGACCGAGGGAAAGATGAACAGAGCAAAGTATAGAGATATCCTTGATGAAAACCTGCTTCAGAGTGCTCAGGACCTCAGACTGGGGAGAAGGTTTACCTTCCAACAGGACAACGACCGTAAGCACACAGCCAAGACAACGCAGGAGTGGCTTCGAGACAAGTCTCTGAATGTCTTTGAGTGGCCTAGCCAGAGCCCGGACTTGAACCCGATCGAACATCTCTGGAAAGACCTGAAAATAGCTGTGCAGCGACGCTCCCCATCCAACCTGACAGAGCTTGAGTGGATCTGCAAAGAAGAATGGGAGAAACTCCCCAAATACAGATGTGCCAAGCTTGTAGCGTCATACCCAAGAAGACTCGAGGCTGCAATCGCTGCCAAAGGTGCTTCAACAAAGTACTAAGTAAAGGGTCTCAATACTTATCATTTAATGGAATGTAGGCAGGTTAAGTCAAGTTAAACTGATGTCAGGCTTCAGCTGCAGGGAAATTTGATTTGAGAATCCTTTATCTTGTTTATGGTCCAAATAAAAGGAAATGGGAGGGGGTGTGGAAAGGAGATAAGCCCAAGGAAATGGGTTCAGAGCAAATATTTCAGTGTGTTGGGAGGAGGCACTGCTTCAGTGGCAGGGTTCATTGGCCAGCACACTCTCTGACAGTCTGGGAGGAAGAGTGGAAGTGAAGAGAAGAGGGAGGGATGAAGAAAGCAGGTGACTGACTGGAGGAAGTGTTATCTTAGCTTCCTAACACAAAGGATGCCTGCCTGGTGTTGCGTGCTGGGCTCTTTAATTATTTGCCATTTAAAAATTTTTTTCTTAAACTGCATTGTTGGTTAAGGGCTTGTAAGTAAGCGTTTCACTGTAATGTCTACACCTGTTGTATTCGGCGCATGTGGCAAATAAAATGTGATTTGATTTGATTTGAACTTGTGGCTCACTTCAGAGACTCTTGATAGGGAAAACTTTAAGTCACACTATGAAAACACTTTTATGTGAGGTTAAAGAAATGGACAGTCCAAAGGGTTTTGGAGTTTGGAGGGATGAAGCTTAGAGTCTATTGGAGAGCTACTGAGGGTGAGGGGGCTACTGTGAGGGGCTGATACTGTCTCCAGTACATTGAAAGGTTTCTTCTGATCCTCTTCAGACAAGCTGAGAGGGTGTCTGTCTGTCTGTCCGGTTCATCTGCAGCAGACACCAGCTGCACTCACATCACTGTCAACTCCTCAATAAGAGTGGAAATGTCCTTTCGCTCCATTACTCATCCTCATCTCCCCAAACATTAGCTGGCTGTCACAGAGCACAGTATTTTTCCCCCTAGAACAAACCCTCTCACCTAAATATAGGCAATTATTACCGCAGCTTGAGTACATTTGTAATTTTAAACAAACTGCTTCAGTGGTTTTGAAACTTTATCATGTATCATGAAAGTAATGTCTGTTCCATTTGACTTTCAGAAAGGAGAAAATAGCAGACGCAAAAGTTAAGGGAATTTAGATAGTGTTTGATTTCACATAAAGGAATCTAGTCATGTAGCTAGCACAAATATTTTACCATTGCCTCTTTGATGAAAGGTTGAATAAATTTGTACGTAAAAACACAATCCCTCAAACAGCTAATTAAATCACCCAATCCCTCTGGTGTTGATTTGTTTGATTATTCTAGCGGTATGATTCTTGTCTTTTAATGTAAAACATGAGATGAAAATACCTTATTCAAGAACAAATACATCTCTTCCACACCAGGATGAAAAGAAAGCGGAGAACAGAGAACAGAAGAGATGAAGCTAGTCACATTGTTGTTCCTGGGTCACGTAATCAATTAGTGGCGAGTGAGGTAGCAAGCCTATGTGCCAGGGACTCTCTACCTCAGTGGTCATAGGAGAACCATCCTGTGAGGATCTCTCTCACCGTGATAGCGATGAAGACACACTAGGATGAAGCAGAATCCCACTGTATTTTCTGCTCAATTACCAACAATCAATGGCCTCAACGAATAATCCATGAGAGCTCTGGCCCAGTCCATGCTCACAGTGATGTGCATGGCTAGGATCATCTGGATGTCCATAGAAGGGAGGATGAGGAGGAAAGGAAAAGAAGGACAGAGGTAAGGGGCTATGGACCCAGAGAGAGAGTTAGAGTGAAATTTGACCATGTTCCTTTGGGGTACTCCCAGTGCCACAGGCCCGTTCTGGCTCAATCTGGGTCAAGGTTGTGGCACGGCGCTAAGAGTAAAATCTATATTTTTCTTGTTCACCCATCAGCCCTGGTTCTTTCCATCCTTCCTTCCTTCATATAATAATAATAATAATAATAATAATAATAATAATAATAATAATAATAATAATAATATGCCATTTAGCAGGCGCATACATTTTTACGTATGGGTGGTCCCGGGGATCGAACCCACTACCCTGGCGTTACAAGCGCCATGCTCTACCAATTGAGCTGGATGTGCATGGATTGAAGTAGTAGCCTTTAAAAGCATCTGTATCCGACCCACCTCATGTGTCACTCTGCTAGCAGCCTCCAGCAGTTAATGACTGTTAGTGGAGGTGAAGTTCTCTCTCTTATGTTTATTTATTTAACCTTTATTTAAGCCAGGTTTCCTCCAGACATGACGCTTGGAATTCAGGCCAAAGAGTTCAATCTTGGTTTCATCAGAACAGAGAATCTTGTTTCTCATGGTCTGAGAGTCCTTTAGGTGCCTTTTGGCAAACTCCAAGCGGGCTGTCAAGTGCCTTTTACTGAGGAGTGGCTTCCGTCTGACCACAAAGGCCTGATTGGTGGTGTGCTGCAGAGATGGTTGTCCTTCTGGAAGGTACACCCATCTCCACAGAGGAACTCTGGAGCTCTGTCAGAGTGACCATCAGTTTCTTGGTCACCTCCCTGACCAAGGCCCTTCTCCCCCTGATTGCTCAGTTTGGCTGGGCAGCCAGCTCTAGGAAGAGTCTTGGCGGTTCCAAAGTTCTTCCATTTAAGAATGATGGAGGCCACTGTGTTCTTGGAGACCTTCAATGCTGCAATGTTTTGGTACCCTTCCCAGATCTGTGCATCGACACAATCCTGTCTCGAAGCTCTACGGACAATTCCTTCGACCTCATGGCTTGGTGTTTGCACTGACATGCACTGTCAACTGTGGGACCTTATATAGACAGGTGTGTGCCTTTCCAAATCATGTCCAATCAATTGAATTTACCACAGGTGGACTCCAATGAAGTTGTAGAAACATCTCAAGGATGATCAATGGAAACAGGATGCACCTGAGCTAAATTTTGAGTCTCATAGCAAGGGGTCTGAATACTTATGTAAATAAGGTGTAAACCTGTTTTCACTTTGTGATTATGGGGTATTGTGTGTAGATTGATGAGGATTTTTATTTTATTTAATCCATTTGACATTTTATTCATTTAGCAGATGCTCTTATCCAGAGCGACTTACAGTTAGTGAGTGCATACATTTTTCATTCTGGCCCTCCGTGGGAATCGAACCCACAATCCTGGCGTTGCAAGCGCCATGCTCTACCAACTGAGCTACAGGAGGCCTAGAATAAGGCTGTAACATAACAAAATGTGGAAAAGGGGAAAGGGTCTGAATACTTTCCGAATGCACTGTACATATCTATACACACATCAATTTACACAACACCTGAAAAGCAAACACAAAACACCAAAAGCAAAACACAATCATATGAAACAAACACATTCTTCAGTAAAAAGGCCCTCTAACATCCGCCTGAATTGCCTTAGAGGGATCATCAACTAGATTCAGCCGCTGGCCAATTTTTTCTTGAGCGGACTTGTCAGGAGGCCGGAACATAATTATACTGAACAAAAATATAAACGCAACATGTAAAGTGTTGGTCCCATGTTTCATGAGCTGAAATGAAAGATCCCGGAATGTTCCATGTGCACAAAAAGCTTATTTCTATAATAATAATAATAATAATAATAATGCCATTTAGCAGACGCTTTTATCCAAAGCGACTTACAGTCATGCGTGCATAATTTTTTTTGTGTATGGGTGGTCCCGGGGATCGAACCCCCTACCTTGGCGTTACAAGCGCCGTGCTCTACCAGCTGAGCTACAGAGGACCACTCTCAAACTTTGTGCACAAATTTGTTTACATCCCTGTTAGTGAGCATTTCTCCTTTGTCATGATAATCCATCCACCCGACAGGTGTGGCATATCAAGAAGCTGATTAAACAGCATTATCATTATACAGGTGCACCTTGTGCTGGGGACAATAAAAGGCCATTCTAAAATGTGCAGTTTTGTCACACAACACAATGCCACAGATATGTTTTGAGGGAGCGTGCAATTGGTATGCTGTCTGCAGGAATGTCCACCAGAGCTGTTGCCAGAGAACTGAATGTTAATTTCTCTACCATAAGCCGCCTCCAACGTCATTTTAGAGAACTTGGCAGTATGTCCAACCGGACTCACAACCGCAGACCACATGTAACCTCGCCAGGCCAGGACCTCCATATCCGGTTTATTCACCTGCGGGATCGTTGCGTTTATATTTTTGTTCAGTATACATATAATTTGTAGACTGTAAATTGACCGCAACAAGCCCAAACAGATATAACATTTAACTAAAACAATCCTTTCAAACCATTTGTATATGGGCCTCCCGAGTGGTGCAGCGGTCTAAGGCACTGCAGCGCTAGAGGCATCACTACAGACCCTGGTTCAATCCCAGGCTGTGTCGCAGCCGGCCGCGACCGGCATGTCCTTGTCCCATCGCGCTCTAGCGACTCCTTGTGGCGGGCCGGGCGCATGCACGCTAACTTCGGTTGCCAGCTGTACTGTGTTTCCTCCGACACATTGGTGTGGCTGGCTTCCGGGTTAAGTGGACAGTGTGTCAAGAAGCAGTGTGGCTTGGCGGAGTCGTGTTTCGGAGGACGCATGGCTCTCGGGAGTTGCAGCGATGGGACAAGACTGTAACTACCAATTGGGTAGAAAAAGGGTTAAAAAGTACAAAACACAAAAACTAAAAATTGTTCCTTGACTAGCAACATTCATTCTCGCTGTCGATAAATCTAATGTTATAACTTCTAACAGTAAATGTATCCTCTGGTTAAATGGACGCGAGTGAGGTGGTTTCCATCTTAGAGTGGTAGGCCACACAAGCTCACAGAACAGGTCCGTTGAAGTCTGTCCTCAGTTGCAACACCGAGTACCAACTTCCAAACTGCCTAATATCACCATGCGCAATGCCAAGTGTCGGCTGAAGTGGTGTAAAGCTCGCCGCCATTGGACTCTGGAGCAGTGGAAACGCGTTCTCTGGAGTGATGAATCACGCTTCACCATCTGGCAGTCCGACGGACAAATCTGGGTTTGGCGGATACCAGGAGAACGCTACCTGCCCAAATGCATAGTGCCAACTGTAAAGTTTGGTGGGGGTGGAATAATGGTCTGGGGCTGTTTTTCATGGTTCAGGCTAGGCCACTTAGTTCCATGTAGTGTATACAGTATCTCTCTATTATGTGTGGGAATACCTTCGAATAGATTTCCAAAATTAAAATCACTTGGAACTGATTTGCTGGTGTTTTTACAGTCTTTTATGTCCAAATAAAATATTTGGCCCGCGGGACGCCAAATTCGGTAAACCTACCCTAGAGACTCCAACTGTAAGGACTGAGGACTGATGATGTAGAGCGGGTCTTTGTACTGAGTGTACAAAACATGTGTGCCATTCAGAGGGTGAATGGGCAAGACAAAATATTTAAGTGCCTTTGAACGGGGTATGGTAGTAGGTGCCAGGCGCACCGGTTTGTTTCAAGAACTGTAATGCTGCTGTGTTTTTCACTCTCAACAGTTTCCCTTGTGTATCAAGAATGGTCCACTACCCTTATGACATCCAGCCAATTTTACACAACTGTGGGAAGCATTGGAGTCAACATTGGCCGGCATCCCTGTTGAATGCTTTCGACACCTTGTAGAGTCCATGCCCCGATGAATTACAGGCTGTTCTGAGGGCAAAAGTGGGGGGTGCAACTTAATATTAGGAAGGTGTCCTTAATGTCTTGTACACTCAGTGTTCAGAAAGTATTCACACCCCTTTACTTTTTCCACATTTTGTTGTGTTACAACCTGAATTTAAAATGGATTAAACTGAGATGTGTCACTGAACTACACACAATTTCCTATAATGTCAAAGGGGAATTTAGTTTGTAGAACATTTTTGAAATTAATAAATAAAATGTAAGCTGAAATGTCTCGAGTCAATAAGTATTCAACCCCTTTGTTATGGAAGTCTAAATAAGTTCAGGAGTAAAAATGTGCTTAACAAGTCACATAATAAGTTGCATGGACTCATTCCGTGTTCAATAGTAGTGGTTAACATGATTTTTGAATGACTACCTCATCTCTGTACCCCACACATACAGATAATTGTAAGGTCCCTCAGTCGAGCGGTGAATTTCAAACACAAAGACCAGGGAGGTTTTTCAATGCCTCACAAAGAAGGTCACCGATTGGTAAATGTGTAAAAAAACTATTATCCCTTTGGTGAAGTTATTAATTAGGCTTTGGATGGTGTATCAACACACCCAGTCACTACAAAGATACAGGTGTCCTTCCTAACTCAGTTGCCGGAGAGGAAGAAAACCGCTAATGGATCTCACCATGAGGCCAATGGTGATTTTAAAACAGTTACAGTTTAATGGTTTTGATATGAGAAAACTGAGGATGGATCAACAACATTGTAGTTACTCCACAATACTAACCTAAATGACAGAGTGAAAAGAAGGAAGCCTGTACATAATAAAAATATACCAAAACATGCATCCTGTTCGCAACAAGTCACTTAAGTAATACTGCAAAGAATTTGACAAAGAAATTAACTTTTTGTCCTGATTACAAAGCATTTGGGGCAAATTCGACACAACGCATCACTGAGAACCACTTTTCAAGAATGGTGGCAGCTGCATCATGTTATGGGTATGCTTGTCATCGGCAAGAACTAGGGGGTTTCTTAGGATAAAAATAAATGGAATACAGCTATAAGCACAGGCAAAATCCTACAGGAAAACCTGGTTCAGTCTGCTTTCCAACAGACACTGGGAGACAAACTCACCTTTCAGCAGGACAATAACCTAAAACACAAGGCCAAATCTACACTGGAGTTGCTTACCAAGATGACATTGAATGTTCCTGAGTGGCTTAGTTACAGTTTTGACTTAAATCGGTTAGAAAATATATGGCAAGACTTGAAAATGGCTGTCTAGCAATGATTAACAATCAACTTGACAGTGGTTGAAGAATTTTTAAAAGAATAATGGGCAAATATTGTACAATCCAGGTGTGCAAAGCTTAACCAAAAAGACTCACTACTGTAATCGGCGCCAAAGGAGCTTCTACAAAGTATTGACTCAGGGGTGTGAATACTTATGTAAATGAGAAAATGTATTAATTTTCAATACATTTGCAAAAATGTCTAAAAACATGTTTTCACTTCGTCATTATGGGGTATTGTGGGTAGATGGGTGAGAAAAAAACATATTTAATCAATTTTAAATTCAGGCTGTAACACAACAAAATGGGGAATAAGTCAAAGGGGTATGAATACTTTCTGGAGGCACTGTAGCAGGCATCCTCATTAGAAAGGGCTAGAGGGCAGGAGGGCTGGACAGGTTTATAGGTGTAGGAATATCCCTCTACAGATACTCAGCTCTACAAAACTGTCTATATGTTCATTACATATTATCTGCTATTACTGTAATTTCAGTGTTGAAAATATTGGGAATGGTCTTCTAAAACATTAAAAGGCACTTGACTTCACCTTAACTGTTTTCTGAAGAGTGTGGAAAAGGAGAGGGAAAACTGCCCGTGGCTGTCTGAAATTGGGTTACTGGTTCTAACACATCTGATGTAAGTGGGTGAGAATGTGTCCCTCCATTTAAAGTGGGACAAAGTGCAGACGCCAAAATAGCCCAAACTTTCCTCCTTCTATTACACGGTAAGTGTCTGTCATCTTTTAATTGGGTTACGGTGTTGCTGTCGACATTTAACGGGGCAAATACATTTATTTACCAGGTTACGGCAGTAGCCAGGTTAGGATCCCTTGTACTTTAAGAGGGGAAGAAAGGTGAAGAACCATCATCTGTAAAAACACAACCCCTAATGCACAGACCCATCCACGCACACACATTAACACACACAAAGATGCAACAAAAAATAAAAGTTGTTAATAAATTTCAATCCTCTCTTACTATCTGCAGCGATAGAACAGTGAGTTTAGATTCAGAATTCCCCAAAGGGACCACTTTGAGCTTTTTTTAGCAACAAGCATCAACAAAAAGTTCAGATGAAAAACACAGGGAAGATGGCTGGTCAGACATAACCTCCAACAAGAAAATGAGTCACATACAAAACCTGCCAAGAGGCTTTTGACAGCCACAGAGTTCGTCTCGTTAATCCTCACATTAATGCGAGAGAATGAGTGGGAGAGCTGCTGTGTTTCCTAACGAACAAAACACAGCTCACTATAAGTGAATGGAGGTGCTGCCTACTGATACACATCTGTTTCTAGACAGCAAATAGACATATGCCAGCTCTGCATTAACGTGTATACTCTGGGAAACCTATTCCCTTTTCCCATATCAAAAAGCAATCCAGTTTATTCGCTCATATGCCTTACCATCTCCATATCACAAATGACATCTGTGGTTGAGGTCTGGTGGGCTCTTTATAAGCTAACCCAGTGATGTGGGTAAATTCATCACTGCCACTAATCTGTTGGGGCCCCTGGGGGCCTGCGGTGGGGTGGGGGGGCAGTCCTCTGGGGGCTCAGCTCTAACTCCAGGAGACTAGTAGCTTCAACCACCATGTGATGATGCGTGAAGAGAGCCCTTTCATTCGCCATTAGCGTGGGAAATTAATTTGTTACACCGACCCACACGGCCATCTCCACAACAACCTGGGTTTTAATTAATATCTGACGAACTGGGCCGCGCTCTCGCTGGCGAAAAATAATGCATTCATATGAATCCTGCGATTAGAGGAGAAGAGCGCTTGATTTTAGCTTTTCACTGAAGTGAGACAGGTTTTTTTCTCCCTCCTGGCTAATAAAAACAGCCATTATACAGTGTGTAGGTATCTGAGAAAAGATAACATACAACATATCAAGCTAAATACATTTATTTCATTCAGTGCAGTAGCAGTGCCAAGCCACACACGTTCAGTTTCTGTAGTATTTCATGAGTATTTTCCCCTGATAAAATCCCTCTCCCTGTTCTTGGTTGTGCTGAGGGTTGTGTGGTGAGCGGGAAGGGTTAAGAGTGAGTGTGGTATGTAAATAAGGCCTTGGACTGCTGGGGTTGAGCACGCTACACTGGCTGCAGGACACTGGAGCAGACAGAACATAACAGAGAGGATGTTTATTCTCATGGCTGAGACCAGCCGCTGGCATCACATGCCCCCCTTCTTCCTCTCCCTCCCTGCTTTCTCCCCCTCTTCCTTCACCCACCAGACAGCAACAATTTCCAAACCCAATAAAAATCCTCCAACAGGTTTGCCCCTGGAGAGTAGCAGCTGACCCTCTGTCCTCCAGACTCTATCACGTCTCCCTCTCTCTTTTCTGAGGGAGGTGGGCGGCTAGGCTCGCCCCTTCAGGGGGGATACGGTAAGGGCGAGGGTAGTGATGGAGCGAGGGGAACAAGACGTCCAGGGATGGCAGTCCAAGAAAAACAGTCACTTTGGATTTGTTAGCCGGGCCAACACATGACCTTGACAGCGCTGTATTGTTCTGAAGCTGTTTCTGTGTAGAGCAAGAGGGAGGGAGCCATGGCAGCTATGTACACTGTAGTCGAGACACTGAGCAGGGGCCATTCAGGGTAAGGTGCAGACAGGATAACAATCAAGAGGCAGGCTCGATTTGCGAGAGAGCATCATAACAAAAATGGGTCCAGACAAGGTGTAGTCAAAACGTATTAATGGCAGAGCCTTGAACATCGATACACAGACAACATTCCTCACTTCTGTGGTTTGGGGGATGGAATAAAGGAAGCAGAGACCGCGCTTCGCAAAAGAACTGTGCTTTTATGTGCCAACCACTATGCTATCAAACCACAGCGGAGAATACTTCAAAGCTGTGGAGAGAGAGAAGTATTTGCAATAGTCTGTGTAGTTAATGTAACCGAGGGAAACAGAGGGAGGGAGAGTGAAATCATTAAAGGTAGGGCGATATATCAAATTAATGTTCCACATGCCTGTATCGCAATTTTAGTTTTATGAGCGTTCTATCTTTTTGGTCTCGTCTCCTTCGCTGCTTCTGTGCTGTGTGCACTGTGCACCTTCCAACTCGCACACAGACAGCAAGCCCCTCCCCCTGCCACTAAAAACAACATAAGAAGAAAGATCACTTCTTCCTCTCTGACAACAAGCAGTTTAAACATGCTATTTGCATTTGAGGTTTGGTCCAACAGAATCGGTCATATGGACACTGAATCGCTTAGAGACATTATTTTACTATAATAGACGAGAACTTAACCTTTCTAACAATACCCTTTTTATGTCTCAACTACCAAAATGTAAAACAGAGTAGACCCTACTAAAACAAGAGTATTAATGATTGTGGAAAATGTATGCTCAGTTTCTGTTGTGCGCGGCATTGCGGTACCACGTACTGCTAGCAGCATTTTTGCCACAGACTGTTTTGTGCTAGCTGTCTAGTCTGTGTTTTATAAATGTGCAATGAGCATAAAAATACGCATTTATATAGGAACTAGCAACACGTTCTCATTCTGAGAAATAAGCATCTTCTTATCCAGGTAGGGCAGTTGATTTTAATATAAAAACAAAGTGAACAGGCTATGTTGTTCAAACAGTTGGAGACGGACAGGAGGGTGTATTCATAACAGTTCAACTGTTCTACTTGTTAGCAAGCAAATAGATCCAAGTTGGCTAGACTTGGCTTGCTACTCACTAGAACGTGGGTTTGTGCACGTGGGTTTGTGCTTGAGAGATTGTTTATGAGACCTGTGTTAATTTTCTATAATGCCTCCTACAAAAAGTTGGTCATTATTATTAACTCCTGAGTGGCGCAGTGGTCTAAGGCACTGCATCACAGTGCTAACTGTGCCACTAGAGATCCTGGTTCGAATCCAGGCTCTGTCGCAGCCGGCCGCGACCGGGAGACTCATGGGCGGCGCACAATTGGCCCAGCGTCGTCCAGGGTAGGGGAGGGAATGGCCGGCAGGGATGTAGCTCAGTTGATAGAGCATGGCATTTGCAACGCCAGGGTTGTGGGTTCGATTCCCACGGGGGGCCAGTATAAAAAAATATGTATTCACTAACTGTAAGTCGCTCTGGATAAGAGCGTCTGCTAAATGACTAAAATGTAAATGTAAATGTAATTATTAGTGAATGTGCACTGTGCATGGTTCTGGTTAAATTTGTAACAGACAGACTTGAAAGCCAGATCAGTGATTATTGCAACAACAAAAAAGCATGTTAAACTATTTTGATAAAATAATAAAATGATTAGTGGGTCTTATGGTTGTGGAAGGCTTATATTTAGCTTAGGTATCATTTTACAAGCCCTGAATTCATTAGAATATTCCCGTCTGTTTGAAATGCAGTGTATTGACCTTTAATTGTGCAACAAAGCTTATTTAGAGATATTGTGAATCGCCCATAAGTTATATATATATATATATATATATATTTTTTTTTTTAAACGAGATATGATCGCCCAGCCCTAATTGAAGGCTTTTGGTCTTTACTCCTGTGAATAGAGTACAAGGACAAGTGATGCAAGGGAGGAGTGAGCTGTTTCAAGCTGCTCAGTGGGTGTATTGTCGTCTTCAAAATTTATGATGAGCGATGTTCCAGTATTGTGAATAGTGATATTTTTGTAGTAGAGTGGGCGGACTGTACATTGTGTATATAAACAGACAGACAGACAGGTGCTGTATGAGTGCAGGAATCACCTCTTCAGGTTTAGGAGGGCCCAGGGGATGCCTGTGGGGGTTTTGAATGCAGGCAACAGCTTCTCTCCCAGCTCTATGGCCTTCTTCCTGAACACCTACCAAACAAACAGAGAGAGAGGAGAGAGAGAGACTCATCAGCAAAACAATATATTCATGTCATTCTGTCAATCCTGTCTGATGTCTAAGAGGTGGTGACAGGGATCCATGGACAATGGCCATCAAGCTCTTCCTGTCACATGGGCCTTTTATCTCACATGCAGTGTGGCCCTGCTTCCTGTTAGAAAGTAGGGAAAGGAGAGGCTGTTTCCTGGTGTGTGTGTGTGTGAGTGAGTGAGTGAGTGAGTGAGTGAGTGCGTGCGTGCGTGAGTGAGTGAGAGAGGAGAGAGGAGAGAGGAGCAGAGAGAGAGAGAGAGAGAGAGAGAGAGAGGCAGAGAGAGAGCGAGGAGCAGAGAGAGAGAGGGGCAGAGAGAGAGGGGCAGAGAGAGAAAGAGGGGCAGAGAGAGAGAGGGGGCAGAGAGAGAGGGGCAGAGAGAGAGAGGAACAGAGAGAGAGGCAGAGAGAGAGAGGCAAAGAGAGAGAGGCAGAGAGAGAGAGGAAGAGGCAAAGAGAGAGACAGAGAGAGAGAGGCAGAGAGAGAGAGAGGCAGAGAGAGAGAGAGGCAGAGAGAGGCAGAGAGATAGAGAGAGAGAGAGGCACAGAGAGAGAGATGGGCAGAGAGAGAGAGAGGGGCAGAGAGGGAGAGGGGCAGAGAGAGAGGCAGAGAGAGAGAGAGGCAGAGAGAGAGAGGCAGAGAGAGAGAGGCAGAGAGAGAGAGAGGCAGAGAGAGAGAGAGCAGAGAGAGAGGCAGAGAGAGAGAGGCAAAGAGAGAGGCAAAGAGAGAGGCAAAGAGAGAGAGGCAGAGAGAGAGAGAGGCAGAGAGAGAGATCTATCTATCTATCTATCTATCTAGCTATCAACCACTTCAGATCAGGGCCAGGAAAATGTCACCATGTCACGAGCGCTTTTCATATACAATGACACCAATATACAATGACAGGTAAGGCATCAAAGGCACATGTGCATCTTCCCATCTGTGTTGAGTCTGTACTGTACTGTAGGAAATATGAATACTAATGTAGAATAAATACATTCCCTATGAAGTCTCCAGAGGTTTCTGTGAATACATTTTGTCGCAAGACAAGGGAGCTACTGTAACAAACAGAGATAACAAAGCTATACACATGATCATATCTGTGTGTTCCATCGTCGCTCCGCCATCACATGTTCCTGTTCTAGTTCTGAAGTGACATGGAGCAGTCAGAGGAGGTCGTAAGATGCTGCGAAGAACAACATAGTGGGAGGAGGGTGTGTTCGTCTTTGATATGCGCGGAGACGTCTCCAAGCAGCAACAATCAGGTGTGTCAGCGGAGACACTGCCTGCCGAGGGACCTGTGCCACATGGCTTCATGCTAATCCAATTGTTGTGAAAATATATTCTCTCCTCTTTGAAGTAATAAAATGGCATATGTCCAGCCACTCAATAGTGGGGAATGTCTCACTAGTACCAAACGCCTGCACAAAGACGAGAGGGCACAAATGAATAAAGGTAAAACAGCAACTTGTCAAATATTGGTGAAAGACAGCAATAGAGTCGGTTTGTTGAAAGTCATTGAATTGGGTCTTTTCAAAAAGCAGATGTAGATGGATGTATAAAGAGTACAATCTCAAAGGTAGGAGCTGGTGGCCTTTCAAAAGAGGCATTCAGGAGCTGCGTCGAACAGGGCGGTGCTATCACCGATCGTTTCATTCACCGGACACCCGCTGAGACTAGTGCCGTACTCAAAAAACACGGCTAAGGCAGTATGCGTCAGCCACCAAATAATCTCCTGCTGTGTCCTTGGAGCCTCTGGACAAGGTCACCTGTTAACCTGTTCTACTAATAATCACTATGTCTCCTGCTGTGTCCTTGGAGCCCCTGGACAAGGTCACCTGTTAACCTGTTCTACTAAATCCACAGTGCTGTTCCTTCTGCCCGCCGCTCCCCCCTCTGCTCTGTGATGAGGTGTGGGCTGTCTGTCTACCTCTCTCTCTCCACTCTGTCATTTATTACATTGGACTTTTATGGCTCCTCGTTTCTGAGGAGGTTATGAAAGTAATCTGGAGCCCCCGTACCTTAAGTAGGGGACATCCACAAATCATCCCATCCCACCAGGGTTAGCACATACACACAGGTCGGGACTGGAGATATCCTGTGTTCCTACATCTCATCCAATTTGTGTGATTAATGATTTTAATAATACCAGGATGCTGGAGAATAAATAAACCAGACCCCCACCTAGTCATCAAGCAAACTGTCAACAAGGTTTAATAAGCAATCAAATTATCTGCAACCCCAAACAACATGGCCAGGCTGGATGGCAGATAATATTAGCAAATATTGATGATGATAATCATATTCCGCACTCCAGTGAGTTTGAAGAATGATTTATCACTGATATGAGAAAATCAGCTATGAAGTAGAACTCGACAGATGTTATACAGAATACAAATACAGCAACAGTGTTTTTTTGCAGGTTTCCTGACACTGAATCTGGATAACGTAACACTCATTTGGATGATTCAGGTCAGAGGAAACAAAGAAGGAACAAGTGGATGCAGTTCTGAAGATGGGGAGATGAAAGTGGTAAAAAGACAACTTGCACACACCCTATTAGTGCAATAGGGGGCATTATTATATTTGTCCTCTACCAAGTCATTTAGAGCTAGGGAATAAGGACAAAGCCACCGAGCACAGACAGAGAGAGAGACAGAGAGAGAAAGACAGAGAGAGAGAGCAAGACAGAGAGAGAGAGAGAGAGAGAGAGAGAGAGAGAGAGAGAGAGAGAGAGAGAGAGAGAGAGAGAGGGAGAGGGAGAGGGAGAGAGAGAGCGAGACCGAGAGCTAGAGAGAGTGAGAGAGAGAAAGTAGGAGCGAGAGCAAGACAGAGAGAGAGAGAGAGAAAGAGAGAGAGAGCGAGACAGAGAGAGAGCGAGACAGAGAGAGAGAGTGTGTGTTCAGATTGTACAACAGGGCTATGTGCCCGTCACTGGGAGCCAGGCTAACGGCTCCTGTGCTTTGGGGCTGTGGGGAGGAGGGCTGGACATGTCACTAAATAAGATGAATTACCGTTCCGGGCCGGGGGGTGACTGGGGTGCCTCGTGGGACACAGCCCAAATTACTCCACGCGTCTGTTGGACAGAACCAGACAGGGCTCTGGCTCCTCCGATAGAACGACCCACATCCAGCTCTCCCCTATTGTCTAGCTGTCCCTGGAAGAAGCCTGGCAGGAAGGGACTGGGGGGCTCTAGGCCCAGTAGCTGGACCTCCAATCCCTTGACATGAAGCTCCAAAGCATATATATATATATATATATATACACAGTGAGCTCCATAATTCACTGGACAGTGACCATTCTTTTGTTATTTTGGTTCTGTACTCTAGCACTTTGAGTTTGAAAGGATACAATGACAATGAGGGTGAAGTGCAGACTGTCAGCTTTAATTTGAGGGTATTTTCATACATATCGGATGAACCGTGTACGAATTATAGAAGCTTTTGTACATGGTCCCCCCCATTTTCGGGCATCAAAAATCATTGGACAGTTTAACATAATGTAGAATAAAGTAATCATTGTTAATATTTGGTCGCATATCCTTTGCATGCAATGACTGCTTGAAGTCTGCGATGCATCGCCATCACCAGACGCTGGGTATCTTCCCTGGTGATGCTCTGCCAGGCCTGTACTGCAGCCATCTTCAGTTCCTGCTTGTTTCGGGGACTTATTGCCTTAAGTCTCCTCTTCAGCATGTAAAATGCATGTTCAATTGGATTCAGATCTGGTGATTGACTCGGCCAGTCAAGGTTTTTCCACTTTTTGGCCATCAAAAACCCCTTTGTTGCTCTAGCAGTATGTTTAGGGTCATTGTCTTGTTGCGTGATTAAGTGCCGTCCAATGAGTTTGGAGGCATTTGGTTTTATCTGAGCAGATAAAATATTTCTGTAGACTTCAGAATTCATTGTTCTACTTCTGTCTGCAGTCACATCATCGATGAAGACAAGTGAGCCTGTTCCACTGGCAGCCATACAGGCCCAAGCCATAACACCCCCTCCACCATGTTTCATGGATGAGGTGGTATGCTTTGGATCATGGGCATTTCTTTTTTTCTCCACACTTTTGTCTTTCCATCACTCTGGTACATGTTAATCTTTGTCTCATCTGTCCACAATATTTTTTTCCAGAACTCTTGGGGTTCTTTTAGGTGCTTTTTAGCAAACTGTAATCTTGCCTTTCTGTTCTTCAGGCTTATCAGTGGTTTGCATCTTGTAGTGTACCCTCTGTAGTCCTGCTGGTGTAGTCTTCTGCGTATGGTAGACTTTGACACATCTACACCTGCATCCAGGAGAGTGTTTTTGATCTGTTGGGCTGTTATCAGGGGTTTTTTCTTCACCATAGAGAGTATTCTCCGGTCATCCACTACAGTGGTCTTCCTCTGTCTACCGGGTCTTTTGACATAATTGAGTTCACCGGTTGTTTTTTTCTTGTTAATGATAAACAAAACTGTTGACTTGGGCATGGCCAGGGTTTTTGCAATGTTCCTGAATGATTGATTTTCATTTCTGAGCCTTATGACGGCCAACTTCATTTGCATCGACACTGCTGTCTTCCTCATGTTGTCACACCCCAATAACAACCTCCAAAGGCAATAGCAACGTCTAGAATCATTACTATTCATCAACAGCTCTCCTGCATTCACTAACGACACAAATGAATACACCTGCCTAACGACACACTTCTGTGAAGCCAATTTAACAAATACTTGTAGTACCTTAAAATGGGTGGACCATGTACAAAAGGTGCTGTCATTTCTAAACGGTTCATCCGATATGTATGAAAATACCCTCAAATTAAAGCTGACAGTCTGCACTTCACGCTCATTGTCATTGTATCCTTTCAAACTCAAAGTGCTAGAGTACAGAACCAAAATAACAAAACAATGGTCACTGTCCAATGAATTATGGAGCTCACTGTATATATATTTTTTAAATCAAATCAAATTTTATTTGCCACATGCGCCGAATACAACAGGTGTAGACCTTACAGTGAAATTCTTACTTACAAGCCCTTAACCAACAATGCAGTTAAGAAAATAAAAAAATGGCAAAATAGCAAATAATTAAAGAGCAGCAGTAAAATAAAACCAAATCATCAGTCATCTGATTCAGTGCAGTAGAACATCTCTATATGCATGTTGAAAGTCAGTAGTTAACTTCTTCTCTGAAAAATAGCATTGTATTTGGTCAAACACAATCCTCTCCATCAGTTTACTAAGAACAGGTAGCAAACTCATTGGGCGGCTGTTAGAGCCAGCAAAGGGTGCTTTACTCTTATTAGGCAGTGGAATTACTTTAGCTTCCTTCCATATACACTCCTTTAGGCTTTGGTTAAAGATATGTGACTCGTTTCAGGAAACTAGGCGAACAGTGAGGGAAAAAAGTATTTGATCCCCTGCTGATTTTGTACGTTTGCCCACTGACAAAGAAATGATCAGTCTATAATTTTAATGGTAGGTTTATTTGAACGTGAGAGACAGAATAACAACACAAAAATCCAGAAAAATGCATGTCAAAAATGTTAGAAAATGATTTGCATTTTAATGAGGGAAATAGGTATTTGACCCCCTCTCAATCAGAAAGATTTCTGGCTCCCAGGTGTCTTTTATACAGGTAACGAGCTGAGATTAGGAGCACACTCTTAAAGGGAGTGCTCCTAATCTCAGCTTGTTACCTGTATAAAAGAAACCTGTCCACAGAAGCAATCAATCAATCAGATTCCAAACTCTCCACCATGGCCAAGACCAAAGAGCTCTCCAAGGATGTCAGGGACAAGATTGTAGACCTACACAAGGCTGGAATGGGCTACAAGACCATCGCCAAGCAGCTTGGTGAGAAGGTGACAACAGTTGGTGCGATTATTCGCAAATGGAAGAAACACAAAATAACTGTCAATCTCCCTCGGCCTGGGGCTCCATGCAAGATCTCACCTCGTGGAGTTGCAATGATCATGAGAACGGTGAGGAATCAGCCCAGAACTACACGGGAGGATCTTGTCAATGATCTCAAGGCAGCTGGGACCATAGTCACCAAGAAAACAATTGGTAACACACTACGCCGTGAAGGACTGAAATCCTGCAGCGCCCGCAAGGTCCCCCTGCTCAAGAAAGCACATATACAGGCCCGTCTGAAGTTTGCCAATGAATATCTGAATGATTCAGAGGAGAACTGGGTGAAAGTGTTGTGGTCAGATGAGACCAAAATCGAGCTCTTTGGCATCAACTCAACTCGCCGTGTTTGGAGGGAGGAGGAATGCTGCCTATGACCCCAAGAACACCATCCCCACCGTCAAACATGGAGGTGGAAACATTATGCTTTGGGGGTGTTTTTCTGCTAAGGGGACAGGACAACTTCACCGCATCAAAGGGACGATGGACGGGGCCATGTACCGTCAAATCTTGGGTGAGAACCTCCTTCCCTCAGCCAGGGCATTGAAAATGGGTCGTGGATGGGTATTCCAGCATGACAATGACCCAAAACACACGGCCAAGGCAACAAAGGAGTGGCTCAAGAAGAAGCACATTAAGGTCCTGGAGTGGGCCTAGCCAGTCTCCAGACCTTAATCCCATAGAAAATGTGTGGAGGGAGCTGAAGGTTCGAGTTGCCAAACATCAGCCTCGAAATCTTAATGACTTGGAGAAGATCTGCAAAGAGGAGTGGAACAAAATCCCTCCTGAGATGTGTGCAAACCTGGTGGCCAACTACAAGAAACGTCTGACCTCTGTGATTGCCAACAAGAGTTTTGCCACCAAGTACTAAGTCATGTTTTGCAGAGGGGTCAAATACTTATTTCCTTCATTAAAATGCAAATCAATTTATTACATTTTTGACATGCGTTTTTCTGGATTTTTTTGTTGTTATTCTGTCTCTCACTGTTCAAATAAACCTACCATTAAAATTATAGACTGATCATGTCTTTGTCAGTGGGCAAATGTACAAAATCAGCAGGGGATCAAATACTTTTTCCCCCTCACTGTAGCTAGCTAATGTTAGCTGGCTGGCTCGCTAGCTAACGTTACGTGTATGATCTTACTATTCGTATCTCAGAGCCATTTGCTTGGTTAGTTATAGCTACCTGCAGATTCATGCAGGGTAGTAACGTCATGAGTTGGGATTATGGTTCATTGTTTAGCTAGCTAGCTACATGTCTTAACAAAAGACTCCACTATGCAAGTATCAATTTCAATAGAATGTCACTGTGACAACTGTTGATAGACATTTTCTCAAAAGTGAGGTTACAAGTTTATCAACTTTCAAAGCAGAATTACTTTCCCATTGTTCCTCAACTATAGTGTATGATATACCATTTTCTAGGACGGAGTCTCTACTTTCATCCAATGTAAAAAACACAATTTCAAATTTTGCTGCATAAGACCGAATCGAGCCGGTCGTTCACATATAGCAAATAGGGGTGGTAATACAGTCTGCTTCCATTCTCAATAGTTTCCCATCAAGATTGTCTATAACAGGTGGCTTATCATTATTGATGGTTAACAATAGTTTTTCCACCTCTCCCACACTAATTTGACCAAATTCAAAACAGCAATACTTATTTTTAATGATTAGATATTTTATAAAAAAATAAATAATAATAATAATAATAATAATAATAATATGCCATTTAGCAGACGCTTTTATCCAAAGCGACTTACAGTCATGCGTGCATACATTTTTTTTTTGTGTATGGGTGGTCCCGGGGATCAAACCCACTACCTTGGCGTTACAAGCGCCGTGCTCTACCAGCTGAAATGATTGGCAATATCGAAAGGTTTTGTTATAAATGACCCATCAACTTCAATGAAATATGGAGATTAATGGGTTTTCTGCCCATGATATCAGAGCTAAGGATGATGATGCCTAGACAATAGCAATGTTTCCAGACTGGATCTTTCCTCAGACAGAGTGGTCTGTCTATCTTAAGATGCCATCCTGCGCTCAGCAGGCTAAAGCCTCAAACAGGGCCTGAAAAATGAATTGCTGGGAAAGAGCAGCTTTGTCAAATCTAATTGTGGTAAGCTGCACAAAAACACCACACAGGAAAGAGTAGGTTAAATTGCATTACGAAATGAAACCAAGCAGGCTGTTAACCAGAGTGCACTGCCAGTTAACTTCCCCCTGACAGAGTGACTCATAGCAGTGCTGTCCTCCCAAAGGACTGAGGGGAACAACATTCAAACAGGCCTCTGGACAGAACTGGGACTTTCAGACCACTGAGAAATCATTTCAGAAAGTCAAAAAGGAGTCCTCTGGCACTTTTTGCTGTGCCTAAGCACTTAAAAGATTGATTAAGCCATCGATTGGGCAGTGTCAGTGAGAGAACTCACCTGGTGTCCCCTGACATGAATGATTCACCTGATGATTGAAAAGTAACAACACTGAAGTCTTTGAGATCAGGGGTTGGGCCTCTCTGCTTCACTGTACTGCTGAGGTGCAGCTTTTTAATTCAGCAAAGAGAGCCTGAGGTGTGAGTTTAAGGGCCCCTCTGGCCTCTCTGCAGGTGCTTCAAACAGCCCGCTGGGCATATCTCACCTCACATCTAAAATGACGACTCAGTCCTTTCTCCTTTTCTTAATGAATGATTAAGCAGCTCGGTAGAACCCCATTCCCCATTTCGCCCCAATAAGTATTTTTTAGAGGAATGGTGTACCTGTGCTTTAAGATTACTAGGTGCCATTTGTAGTTTGTGCCTCTCTGTTATGCCGACATTAACGGGGCTAGCCACAGTAGATCACGCCCCGGGTGTAGGGGGAGACATTTGTGAAAGGACACTTCAAGGCAATTACCACACTCATTTGTAGGGATTTATCTTAAGTCAGCACTGTGTGCCTGCTAAATGAGCGGCTGTAAGACCCCTCCTCTACCTCCCCCCTAGCTAGTCATTACAGCTAAGAATCCACAGCAGAGGGAGAGGCTGAGTGAAAGAGGGAGGAGAGAGAGGGAGAAGACAAGAGGGAGAGTGGGTTAGTGAGAGAAGGGTATTTTGTGGAAGGGAAAGTTAGAGAAAGAGAAAATGCCCTAGGGAGAGGGAGTGAGTGAGAGGGGGAGACTACGTTAGAAAAGCAGAGAGAGATTCTGAGGGGCATCAGTAAACCCAAATGAGGTGACCTAGATCTTGTGTCCTTCTGTCTGTCTACTCAAACACCAGGAGACACCGGTCACATTTGGCAAATCCCTAACAGTGAATGATCAACGTTTTCAGTCGCAATTTTGTGTTTACCTCATATAATGACTTCAATGACATGGGTAAACGTTACAGTATGTTTGATATGCTAACGTTTCTAGCTAGCAATATTGTCTTGCAAGCTACATTTAGCTAATGTGTGTACGAACAACAAAATAAACCCTTTAATTGTCAGCACATGCTTGTGAATAGTTGCATTATTCAAGAGTGAAATATGATTTGCTAGCATTATTCAAGAGTGTAGCTAGCTAATATGTTTTAGAGGAAAAGTTGCTCGCATCGTTGAATAGCATGCAATCCTACTGGCTAGTCAGTGGCTAACGTAATACTGATATTTACGGGACATTTTTCGCTGCAGAGCAAGAATGTCACGTTGCCAGCCACAACGAAAGGTAAGGCAAGGAAGGATGTAATGTAAATTTAAAAGTTTATGTACATATTATGCAAATTTAAATCTCGTCGTGCTGCCTCTCCTTAAATGTTTGTCACTGAGAATAGCCTCTTAGAGGACAGACCAGGTGCAGGAAAACTGACTTCTCTGCCACAAGTGAGATCCTTTGGCAGCACTGACATATAGGCAGTGGAATGGGACTATCTGGTTCTGGAGTTGATAGCCATGGCCTCCTTAGCCAAGGAGAAACCATTTCCCCAATCTACTCTAAAGACCAAAAGGGCACTTCAAGCTCTGACACAGCCTATCAACTGACCAGGGCCCAAATGTGTGGCTTAAGCTCAGTGCCACCCGACTAGGTTCACACTCTGGTCTATAAGAACACTTCAAGCAGTTTGAGAGCGAGAGCGAGCGAGAGAGAGAGATGGAGGGAGGGATGTGGTGAGTGTTGAAAGAGTCCTTAGATGAAGTGGGACCTCCGCTGAGACTGGACGAAAGGCACGTGGAGGCAGACAAGGACGTCCATTCACACAGGAGCAGGAGGGCTGAGAGCAATCAGGACCGGACAGACAGGAAGGAAAGGCTGAGCTGACGGGCCCTGCCTGGCTGCCTCTTTCAGCTCACACTTGAGGACCCTGGACTGCTTTAAACAACTGTTTCTCAGCAGCTCCTCAGCAGCCCCCTCCAACACAGCTTATTGTGCCTGAGAGCCTCAGAGCTGAACCCACTGAGCTGGGAGGAGGTGGAAGAGGAGGAGGAGGGCTGTGGCCGACTACAGAGTGATAAACTGCTCCCAGCATCCCCATTCCCAAAGTCATTTAGGCCTACATAAGGCAGGGATAAGATGGGATCTTCCCCATGTCTGAGAGGGAGGAGAGAAATAGTTTTGTCTATATGTCTGAACAAACAAACTAGCCACAGTACTAAGATATTTCCCTCTCTCTTGTAAACATGATGGTAAACAACCAAACAGAAGAGAAGAGGAGAAAAAATCCCTGGTGTTTTCTGGAGCCTAATCCTTCAGGGGTGGAACTGGCTCAAACCTGCTGAATGCGAGGCACCACTCGCACACAAGAACATAGTCCATAAATTGAAGACAGCAGTGAAGAGAGATCCTCTAAAAGCTTGGATTGAAACCCATCCATGGAGGAGAGGAGAAGAGACTGATATTCCCCGGGCCCTGGCTCTCCAGCTAATGAAAGGCATGTGCTGGGGAGATCTGCCCTATAACAGAGAGAGTCCAACACAGGGTCTGTTACATGACACAGATCACTTTCCTGTGTGTTCCTTATCAATTACACCTCAGTCACAAAATAGGCAAGAGAACGGGGGAGAAAACACCAAGCTCATAATCGTCCCTGAATTGTTAGCTTGTATTGATTTGAGTTTGTGCCTGGCAAAGTACTGCCATGACTTTCCAAGATAATTGTGTTTCAGTCGTCAGTGCGTTTTCTTTAATTCATTCACTCTCTCCGTTAATGGCGGGGTGACTCTGAGAGGCACGCAATGTAACATGGCAGGCAGCCCAGGAATAACAGATTTATTCAGGAGTCAAGCTAGCGGACGTCTTTATTATGTCACAGATAGGCTGGCTCCATTGTGTTGGCTACGGCAGTGATGTGAGATGAATGAGCAGATGCTAGGTAATAGAGAGAGGGGTTTTATCTGTGCATGATCCCGTTGAACAACTCTTGCTGGGGCACGAGAGCTTCTGCAACGCATTAACTCAGGCATCCATACACACATACCTGGCTGATACAGTACGAAAACAAACACATGATAAACCGAGGGGAGAAAGGAGAGGAAGAGATTGTAGGGTAGGCTATATAAACCGACCTAATCGTCAATCACGGCTTTCACTGCACCACTGACCATACTAAATGTTAGTGATGGGGGGGGGGGGTTAAATCTATACATATCTGGATATTATTTTTTATGATATATCGTATCGACAATATCGCAATATTATTTTTGCACTAGTTGGCTGTACCTGCACTAATGCTCCAGTATTTTTCCTTCATTGATCGTTCTCCATCTTCTTTTTAAATAAGGAGCCAATTCTTTTTCAGCACTTTTATTTCCATGACTGATCAAAACTCGTTTTCTCATGGCTCTCTTGTCCCTCTGCAGTAGACATATGGTGAGCAATATGTTTGGACCATGGAATCACAATAAAATCACAGTATCAAATTGCAACACATATGGAATCGTGAGAATCGCAAAACATATTGTATCAGCACCTAAGTATTGTGATAATATCATATTGCAAGGACCCTGGCAATTCCCAGCCCTAATGAAAATGAGTGTATTGTGCGTGTCTGTATGTAGGGAGTAACTCAACATGAGCTGGGTCATGTCTGCCTGTGCTGCTATTCAGATGGAAATGAGTGGCTGAGAGAGGGCACACTGCCTGGTGGAGGGAGATAGAGAGACAGAAAGAGAGAGAGCGAGAGAGAGAGAAAGAGAGATGGATAGAGAGCAAGAAATAGACATCTTAGCTCCTGTGGAGTGAATGTTCTGTGTCCCACCAGGGACCACCTGTCAGGAGCAATAAAGCAGGTTGGATCAGAGGAACTGGGCAGACAGACATAAACACAGTTCCTGCAGATGGGAGGAGAGGAGAGCGAGAGCGAAGGAGAGCAAGAGGGGAAGAAATATGAAGCAAGCGAGAGCAAAAGAGAGAGAGGGAGAGAGAGAACAGGATAGGAACAAGATATAAAAAGGGAGAGTGAGAGGGATGAGAGACATGGAGAAGGAGAGGTAGGTGGAGGAGAAGAGAGGGAGGGGCAGCATCGTGGCTGGCTGTTGTTTGGCCGTCCTGGCGGGGCTCCACCATACCAGCATGTGGGCGTCAGGCAGGCAGAGGAGCCAGAGGGACAGCTCCTGTCTGCCAGGTCCTGTTGGCCCCTCTCACTCCCAGCCCAGGAACCTTGATTATGGCATTGTGCTGGGGAACAGACGCACATGTGCTGCTGAAAGCCCTCTCCACCACATGGACATGAGGGCTCTGGCCCTGGTCCTCTCCCTCGCTGACCACTACACTCCCAGAGGATATGTCATCCAGCCAGCCTCTCTCTCTCAGCCAGATAGGCTCTAGCAGAGAAAACAGAACAAATAGCCTTCAATCCTTTCATCCAGTATCCTTTCCTCCTGTAAGGCTCCACTTTTACCATCCACACAACATAAAGGACCTCATACAAAGAGACTTACAACATCTCCACCACGACAAAACAGGGGCGGGATAAGACCTTCCTCCAATACCCTTAGTGGAGATGAGGAGATCGGTGTCAACGCAGCAGCTTACGGAGCGAGCACAAAGGGCAGGCTGCGGAGCATGCTCGGTTACAGCACAGACGCTAGACTGGTAGGTCGGTGGCGCTCAGACACCCAGGGTGTTTCTCAATATGCATACTACCGTGCTCCACACTCTCATGCTCCAAGTGCATTCTCCGACCATGTTCTCTTGAGTACGTTCTAGTGAGGACGAGTGTGTGGAGAATGCATAAAACATTACATTTGAGAAGCACTCCCCCTACTGTATTACCTCACACTGCACCCCCCCATTCACTGAACCTTCTTCCAGCCAGGACAATGGCAACAATAGACGAAACAAGATATACAAATACATTATTATCAGCTAGATATGTGAATCATAATAATCTAGCTAGCCAGCAAGTTAAACAGGCAAAAATGACCTAAAACGAATGTTATGAAAGGTAGATGTCAACTCTTCTTGGGTAGCTACAAATTATTTGTGGCTAGCTAGCTAGCCAGTTAGCTACCCATTCACTGAACTGTCTTCCCGCCAGGACAATGGCAATAGAGACAAAACAAGATATACACAAAGCAAACGTTTTACTTCATAACTATCAGCTAGCTATATGTGAATCGTAATAGGGAGCTAACCAGTTTAGTTAAACAGGCAAAAATGACCTAAAACAAATATTATGCAAGGTAGATGTCTATTCTTCATTGGTAGCTAGCTAACAATTCTTTGTGGCTATCCAGTTAGCCCTATTGACTTATTATTGGCTTGCGATCTACGGTACGTAGGCAGGTAAACATGCCAAAATTAACACAGCATGTATTTATTAACGTATCAAGATAAAATATTGTAGTCAGGCAACATATTACATATGAATAGGCAACATGTCATTCCGAAGTCGGAGTGCATTTTCTTTCGATTCAGCACAAATAATGATTGACTTCAAGAAATGTTGCATCGTTTTTTTTAGGTTACATCATAGTTCTTTGCATACTTGCTGTTGAAGCTTGCATCGATGCATGCGTCAACATATGTACAAATGGAGTACGCATTCAAGAAGGGCCCTCCGTACTCCATTTCGCATACTTTGATTTGGACTCATACTCGGACCCTCTCGTGCTTCAATTTGCGTGCTCGGAGAACGGTAGTACGCATTTTGAGAAACACCCCCAGAGAGACACGGCAGTGGGTGGGTGGACAACTCCGACGCCAACGCTCCAGTTTTGGCATGGACTGTAAGCTCTCACATTTAATTTACAGGGCACTCACTTACTCCTCCCCCTTCCAACCCACCCACAAAAAGATGAAAAATCTAATGAACACAGCACAGCTCCCTGCTCTGAGAGCGCACACATTCATTATCTACTGTCAGTGGGGAGAGGGGAGCAAACATGCACAGCATTGAAGAGCATGATACTGGCTAGTCAGGCTCAACACAAGCACAGCAGAGATGAATACCATAATTTAAGTCAACACTAGGATCATACTGTACAGTCCATGCCCATGAAATAGTTTTACAGTCCATGTACTTCCAATGAAATAGCCTACATGCCTGCCTGTTCTCTCTTTGTAATGCAACTCAATTGAGGGAAATGTACACTAACGGTCAAAAGTTTTAGAACACCTACTCATTCAAGGGTTTTTCTTTATTTTTACTATTTTCTACATTGTAGAATATTAGTGAAGACATCAAAACTATGAAATAACACATTATGAATCATGTAGTAACCATCAATTAACAGGTGTGCCTTCTTAAAAGTTAATTTGTGGAATTTCTTTCCTTCTTAATGCGTTTGAGCCAATCAGTTGTGTTGTGACAAGGTAGGGGAGGTATACAGAAGATAGCCCTATTTGGTAAAAGACCAAGTCCATATTATGGCAAGAAAATCTCAAATAAGCAAATGGCAAGAAAATCTCAAATAAGCAAAGAGAAACGACAGTCCATCATTACTTTAAGACATGAAGGTCAGTCATTACGGAAAATGTCAAGAACTCTGAAAGTTTCTTCAAGTGCAGTCGCAAAAACCATCAAGCGCTATGATGAAACTGGCTCCCATGAGGACTGCCACAGGAATGGAAGACCCAGAATTTCCTCTGCTGCAGAGGATAAGTTCATTAGAGTTACCAGCCTCAGAAATTTCAGCCCAAATAAATGCTTCACAGAGTTCAAGTAAAAGACACATCTCAACATTAACTATTCAGAGAAGACTGTGTGAATCAGGCCTTCATGGTCGAATTATAATAATAATAATATAATATGCCATTTAGCAGACGCTTTTATCCAAAGCGACTTACAGTCATGTGTGCATACATTTTTGTGTATGGGTGGTCCCGGGGATCGAACCCACTACCCTGGCGTTACAAGCGCCGTGCTCTACCAGCTGAGCTACAGAGGACCACAATTGCTGCAAAGAAACCACTACTAAAGGACACCAATAAGAAGAAGAGACCTGCTTGGGCCAAGAAACACGAGCAATGGACATTAGACCGATGGAAATTTGTCCTTTGGTCTGGAGCCCAAATTGGAGATTTTTGGTTCCAACTGCCGTGTCTTTGTGAGACGCGGTGTGGGTGAACCGATGATCTCCGCATGTGTATTGCCCACCGTAAAGCATGGAGGAGGAGATGTTATGGTGTGGGGGTGCTTTGCTGGTGACACGGTCTGTGATTTATTTAGAATTCAAGGCACACTTAACCAGCATGGCTACCACAGCATTCTGCAGCGATACACCATCCCATCTGTTTTGGGCTTAGTGGGACTATCATTTGTTTTTCAACAGGACAAATGACACAACACACCTCCAGGCTGTGTAAGGGCTATTTTACCAAGAAGGAGAGTGATGGAGTGCTGCATCAGATGACCTGGCCTCCACAATCCCCCGACCTCAACCAAATTGAGATGGTTTGGGATGAGTCGGACCGCAGAGTGAAGGAAAAGCAGCCAACAAGTGTACAGCAAATGAGGGAACTCCTTCAAGACTATTTGGAAAAGCATTCCAGGTGAAGCTGGTTGAGAGAATGCCAAGAGTGTGCAAAGCTGTCATCAAGGCAAAGGGTGGCTAGTTGAATAATTTTGATATGTTTAACACTTTTTTGGTAACTACATGATTCCATATGTGTTATTTCATAGATTTTATGTGTTCACTATTATTCTACAATGTAGAAAACAGTAAAAATAAAGAATTACCCTTGAATGAGTAGGTGTTCTAAAACTTTTAACCGGTAGTGTAGGTCGAGATTGATTACCATGTTCGTAAAATTAAATGCATTAGAGGGGACGACCACAATAAAAGTCTGATGTAGTATGTTGTTCCTGGACTCAATAGTACTTCACAGTACTCCTCTCAACCCCTTAAGAGGAGAGAACCGTTCCTCGTGCATCATCACTTTTTGGAATGTAGGTTACATGGTATGTAGGGAGATTATAAATCAGTACTGAAATACTGAATAAATAATGGCCAGGAAATTTTATTTTTTAAGAAACAAAACACCCCCACCTTGATGATGTGGAAATGGCATGGTCCCATCTGAATAGAAAATTCTCACCTCTGAACATAATATTTCCCTTCTCATGGCTCTGGCGGGGCTGACAGAGCAATAAAAGTTACAGGAGGATCCTTTGCATAGACAAAAATGGCATAGATAATTTGCATAGTTGAAACAAACACAAGCCAATTTTAAACAATATAACTAGGTAGTTAATTCATATTCTTCATTACAATAGTAACACAAGTATGACTCTTCACATGCCCAGTCAGTAGCAGAGTTCCATTCAAACACACAATGTAGAAATATCTAAACTATCCACCAGAGGCAAATACTTTGCATACTAGAACAACACAACTGAATGCACAAGTCAAGTGCATTACATGTGATGAATAGCCTAAGGACATTCATTCCAAAAGTTCCTTCTGGGCATCCCCATAATAAGAGGTATCAAAAACTGCAAGGTGGGTACATTACACAAAAATGCTAGTGTTTTTAAAGTTGTTTGCAAACAAAGGTCAGTCACCACACCAGCTTCAGGGAGTGACTAAATCCCCTTGCGGCATGCAGAAAAACAAGGCTGGTGACCGGGTTTTGTTGTGTGCTTGCCCCTTAGCCTACATTAGCATGCAATGCTGGGTCAGAGCCAGAGACAATGGAGCGGTGAGCAGTGTTTTTAACTGTTTTTAGCGTTGATGATTATCCAGTGTGATCTTTGCAACAGGCTGACACAGAACAAAGGCTGATGGAGTTCTTCTGCAGGCAGGGCCCCTAAATGAGCACAGTGCAAAACAACGCAGCCAGCCTGTCAGCCCGCCAGCCCTCAGATCTCCACGGCCCAAACTTTTATTTTCAAGATCCTCAAAGAGATGGTATAACCTTTCAAAAGAAAAATCTCTTATCACATCGAAAGAACAACTAGGGATTTGCGCTCATGTTTTGATATACAGTGCATTCGGAAAATATTCAGACCCCTTGACTTTATACACATTTTGATACGTTACTGCCTTATTCTAAAATGGATTAAATAGTTTCCCCCCCCCTCATCAATCTACATACAATACCCCATAATGACAAAGCAAAAACAGGTTTTTAGAAATGTTTGCTAATCTATTAAAAATAAAATACTGAAATATCACATTTACATAAGTATTCAGACCCTTTACTCAGTACTTTGTTGTAGCACCTTTGGCAGCGATTACATCCTCAAGTGTTCTTGGGTATGACGCTACAAGATGCTACAAGACGTCTCCCGAGTGGCGCAGTGGTTTAAGGCACTGCATCGCAGTGCTAGCTGTGCCACTAGAGATCCTGGTTCAAAACCAGGCTCTGTCGTAGCCGGCCGCGACCGGGAGACCCATGGGGCGGCACACAATTGGCCCAGTGTCGTCCAGGGTAGGGGAGGGAATGGCCGGCAGGGATGTAGCTCGGTTGGTGGAGCATGGCGTTTGCAACGCCAGGGTTGTGGGTTCGATTCCCACAGGGGGCCAGTATATAAAAATTTAATAATGTATGCACTCACTAACTGTAAGTCGCTCTGGATAAGAGCGTCTGCTAAATGACTAAAATGTAAAATGTAAGATTGGCACACCTGTATTTGGAGAGTTTATCCCATTCTTCTTTGCAGATCCTCTCAAGCTCTGTCAGGTCTCTCCAGAGATGTTCGATTGGGTTCAAGTCCAGGCTTTGGCTGGGCCACTAAGGACATTCAGAGACTTGTCCCGAAGCCACTCCTGCTTTGTCTTGGCTGTGTGCTTAGGGTCGTTGTCCTGTTGGAAGGTGAACCTTCGCCCCAGTCTGAGGTCCTGAGCGCTCTGGAGCAGGTTTTCATCAAGGATCTCTCTATACTTTGCTCCGTTAATCTTTTCCTCGATCCTGACTAGTCTCCCAGTCCCTGCCGCTAAAAAACATCCCCACAGCATGATGCTGCCACCACCATGCTTCACCGTAGGGATGGTGCCAGGTTTCCTCCAGACGTGACTCTTGGCATTCAGGCCAAAGAATTTAATCTTGGTTTCATCAGACCAGAAAATCTTGTTGTTCATGGTCTGAGAGTCCTTCAGGTGCCTTTTGGCAAACTCTAAGTGGGCTGTCATGTGCCTTTTTCTGAGGAGTGGCTTCCATCTGGCCACTCTACCATAAAGGCCTGATTGGTGGAGTGCTGCAGAGATGGTTGTCCTTCTGGAAGGTTCTACCATCTCCACAGAAGAACTCTGGAGTTCTGTCAGAGTGACCATCAGGTTCTTGGTCACCTCCCTGACCAAGGCCCTTCTCCCCCGATTGCTCAGTTTGCCTGGGCGGCCAGCTCTAGGAAGAGTCTTGGTGGTTCCAAACTTCTTCCATTTAAGAATGATGGAGGCCACTGTGTTCTTGGGGACCTTCAATGCTGCAGACATTTTTGGGTACCCTTCCCCAGATCTGTGCCTCGACACAATCCTGTCTCGGAGCTCTACGGACAATTCCTTCAACCTCATGATTTGGTTATTGCTCTGACATGTGGGACCTTATATAGACAGGTGTGCCTTTCCAAATCATGTCCAATCAAATTGAATTTACGACAGGTGGACTGCAATCAAGTTGTAGAAAGGATGATCAATGGAAACAGGACGCACCTGAGCTCAATTTCGAATCTCATAGCAAAGGGTCTAAATATTTATGTAAATAAGGTATTTCCTTTTTATTGTTAATTTTTTTGTGCAAAAAGTTATATAAAACCTGTTTTTCGCTTTGTCATTATGGGGTATTGTGTGTAGATTGATGAGGAAAATGTTTTATTTAATCCATTTTAGAATAAGGCTGTAACGTAACAAAATGTGGAAAAAGTCAAGGGGTCTGAGTACTTTTTCCGAATGCACTGTAATGGTACTCAACCAGGCATAGTTAAATATAGAAGAAGAAGCTAATGCAATTGGAACGTCCTTTCTTTTGAAGTGTTGGTAAATCAAATACAATTTTATTTGCCACATGCTCCGAATAAAAACAGGTGTAGACCGTACCGTGAAATGCTTACTTACAAGCCCATAACCAACAATGCAGTTCAAGAAATAGAGTTAAGAAAATATTTACTAAATAAAAAAAATAGAAACACAATAAAATAACAATAACGAGGCTATATACACGGGGTAGTTGGTAGGCAGGCCATAATATTGAGCAGCCTGGCCCGAGGGGAATGTTTAATCCAGCGAAAAGGACCAATATAAAATGCGGAGAATACACTCTGAAAAAAGAATTACTTTTTTTGTATTTCATTATTTGTCCTGAAGAGGGCGTTCTTTACATAGCTATAAGCCTATCTTTCCTTGGCACGCTGCAAGACTGGACACTATCACCCAACGCACCAGTCGGAGAGGAGAGTGAACTACTTTGAACTAATTGCTAATGCTTCTACGGTGAGTGCGGAATACAGTGGCTTGCAAAAGTATTCACCCCCATTGGCATTTTTCCTATTTTGTTGACTTACAACATGGAATTAAAATGGATTTTTGGGGGGTTTGTATCATTTGATTTACACAACATGCCTACCACTTTGAAGATTCAAAAAATAACAAGAAATAAGACAAAAAAACTGAAAAAACTTGAGCGTGCATAACTATTCACCCCCCCCAAAGTCAAGCTCAATTTTAGTCTCATCTGACCAGAGTACCTTCTTACATATGTTTGGGGAGTCTCCCACATGCCTTTTGGCGAACACCAAACGGTTTTGGACGGCTTAAAGTGGTCCTATAGACAGATACTCCAATCTCCGCTGTGAAGCTTTGCAGCTCCTTCAGGGTTATCTTTGGTCTCTGTTGTCTCTCTGATTAATGCCTTCCTTGCCTGGTCCGTGAGTTTTGGTGGGCGGCCCTCTCTTGGCAGGTTTGTTGTGGTGCCATATTCTTTCCATTTGTTAATAATGGATTTAATGGTGCTCCGTGGGATGTTCAAAGTTTCAGATATTTTTTTCTTTCTACCAATAAAGCATATTACTAAACATACTGCGAAATTTGAAGATATCCGTCTTAATCCTCTTTCCCCAAACTAATCGTCTCAATGGAAAGTGTTGCTGGTGCCTGTGATATGTGAAGTGGAACCTGTTCAAAGTTTCGGATATTCTTTTATAACCCAACCCTGATCTGTACTTCTCCACAACTTTGTCCCTGATCTGTTTGGAGAGCTCCTTGGTCTTCATGGTGCCCCTTGCTTAGTGGTGTTGCAGACTCTTGGGCCTTTCAGAACAGGTGTATATATACTGAGATCATGTGACAGATCATGTGACACTTCGATTGCACACAGGTGGACTTTATTTAACTAATTATGCGACTTCTGAAGGTAATTGGTTGCACCAGATCTTATTTAGGGGCTTCATAGAAAGGGGGTTATTTTTTTCATTTCACTTCATCAATTTGGACTATTTTGTGTATGTCCATTACATGAAATCCAAATAAAAATCCATTTAAATTACAGGTTGTAATGCAACAAAATAGGAAAAACGCCAAGGGTGATGAATACTTTTGCCAGGCACTGTAGATAGAAGCTTGCCAGCTCAATAAAGTGCCAAAAATGCACACTGGCCATATACTGTTACATGAAGTGTCATGGTAGGGTGTCGTGAAAACCAACGGATGCTACGCCCAAATGTAAAGCAAGTGCCTGCTAAGAATGTTCAACTCTGTGGTAACGTTAACGTTACAGCCCTTTAGTGAAGCCCGTGAAATCTGGTGTGTTATATGTGACTCGTTTCAGGAAACTAGGCGTATGTCACACGTCACTACTTCACAGTAGCAGCATTTGAATGTAAACATTTATTCTTTATCAAAATGCGTTTTTTGGCAGAAATGCCTTCTGGAACATGTGAACTTCATGTGCCCTAATAACAAACTTGTATTCCATCCATAAATACAAATGAAATCGTTAAATTACGAGCCTAGTTAGTTTAGCCATGAAAAAGACAGGAACCTTCTCACTAGCCATGATTGGCTGAGATAATGTATGCCGGGAGATGAGTTTGGATTGGTCTGCCACGTAGCACGCTTCTGTCTATAACGTGAGCTGTTCAGTCCTTTCTACCCGCGCCATTTTTTAAAGATATAACGTTAGCCAGCGAGAACTACAAAAGTTTTGCTACTTTTTGCAACAACATTGATGCCCTGAATTTAGCAGGCGCTATCGACAGACCAATAGGAAAAAGTGATGGGCTACTTCCTGCACACGCCACGGTCAGTGTGAACCGGAGTGACTTGACACAAACCTGGCCAAACAAGATGTAGCTACAAACAAAACTGAGTTAAATGGTTCCAGTCTGCCGTGAAGTGTTCATCCATGTATACGGGTAAGAGTCTAGCTACATTTTCCAGATATAAGTTTCAATTTTGACAGAAAGTCGTTTTTATTGCAAGTTAAAGCGTACTGTTAGTTAGCTAGCAAACGTTAGCTTGCTGGCTCGCTAGCTAACCTTACATGTATTATCTGTCTAGTAATATTATTCAAATCAGAAATCCATTTGCATTGCTAGTTATAGCCTAATGTTAGCTAGCTAACATTGCACCTAGTTTGTTAGATTTATCTACTTGCAGATTCATACTACAGCTATGACAATGTTTGTATTGGTAGTAGTATGAGTTGGGGTTATGCCGGTTTCATTGTTTAGCTAGCTAGATACCTAGCTAGCTACATGGCTAAACAAAAGACTCCACTTCGGCCTGATTATTACATTACTAATTAAATTAGCAGGTGTGTCTGGGGGTGATTAGGGCCATCGATTGTATTTCATGAACATGTGTACATGTCTAGACAATAGTGTCCCATCCACTTAGCTAGATGTGGGTGAGGGGTTGATATAGCATTTCCTTCACATGACCCATCAATTTAGACAAGTGTGTCGGGTAAGCGTCATCTAATAACGATACAATGTTTATAACATATTTTTATCTGGACACTTTCTGTTTTTTATATTGCTACTATGCAAGTATGCAAGTACTATCACTATACCGTTTACACCTTCTGCATCCTGTGCATCTGACAAATAAACATAGATTTTATTTGATATAGCGTGTGTTTACCACATGGCCTCACATGTGAATGCTTAAAGAGATGGGTGGGGCTAAGGCTTAAGAGGGTGTGAACGATGCTGTATGGGTGTAGACAAAGAAGAGCTCTCCAGTAGATGCACCAAAACATTCAAGGGCCATTTTCTCAAAAGTGGGGTTACAAGTTTATTAACTTAGTGCTATCCGGAATCCTTGTGGGGTCCCTACGATAAACCCTAACCTTAACCCCTACCCTAACCCTTACCTAACCCGAACCTTAACCCTTACCGTAACCATTTTACATTTCAACTTCAATGGGGTAGCGACGTCCCAAGTATTCCGGATAGCCATTCACTGAGGTAACGCTTGGGGAGAGAGGCAGCACTGTGCCAGCAGCACATATTGTGATTTATGTTTTTCCTTTCAAGTGACAACTACCAGAATTCAGTGGCTACAGCCCTACAGTCGATGAAAACATAGCTATGTCTTTGTTTTCCAGCTGGCTAGCATGAGGCAGCTCAGTCTTCAGAGCCTAGGCAATTATTTTGCTGGAATCAGTGCAGTTTATCCTCCTTTCACTAGAGTAACACAGTTTTTCCATAACAAAAACGTGTCTTTCTGGTGCTCCTAAATTTTATGTGGTTCTTACATTAATGTTCTTTGCTCAAATTTAAGAAATCAGCTTTCTGAGTTTCTTTGTAGGGCTGTTTTAAGCACAATCCATACAAAACTTTTTTTTCAACTTTTTTTATTCCAGCTATAATAATAAAAATATCAGCATCAACGTATATCGGTTATCTGCGAATATTTCCACCTTAAAATCGGAATCGGATCCCAAAATCCCATATCGGTAAGGCTCTAGTAAGCACGCAGGGAGTCGTGAAACAGTGAGACTTTGAACTGCCCTAGGGATCCTGGCTCTCTCTGTGTAAACCCCCCTTTGCTTATTTGCCCGCTGTCATCAGTTGACACAGTTTAATACAAGGCAACACGAGGCAACACTCCAACACTTGAGCGTATAATAAAGTGCAGAACAATGGCGCAGTGTAATAGGATCCCTTTCAGCCCAGATAAGATAGCATCTCTCCCCAATTTGGTGACGACGTCGAGGGAAACTCTTAATTGTTAAATTCCTTCCCGCCGTAGCTTCCTGTGTGGAGCGATGCATATTAACATTGCAGATGGCTTATTAGCCTTATCAGCCTCCCTGAATGGAGAGATAAGAGACATTGACAACATGCTTAACCTCCCAAAAGGCACAGCAGCGTCTGTGTGTCAGAGACCCCACTGAAACTGTCTGGCAGTGGAGTGCTGTTTAACTTACAATTAACTGTACAGAGCAGCTAAGCTACAGTACTGACTGGAGGAGCACTTTAGGGGATCCTGAAACCGGCAGGCCATTTGGCTGTCTGCCAGATAGCCTATATCCATATGCTATGGATGGCTGAGAGGGAGGAGAATGGGAATAGGCTCTTCAAACTGAGAAGACAGACGGGAAGGTTAGAAATGACAGGCAGGGGGATCTCAGCACGTCTTAAAATAAATGCTGTGTACAGTTTTGTATAAGACGCAATTGATTTTGGAGGCAAAATGTTGCACAGCATGAATGTGCTGTAGAGGAATATAGTAGGTATATACAGTACAGCGCACAGAGGAGAAAAATTAACTGCAGCGAGTGTGTAGCAATTATATCCTCTGTCAGGAACACTATGGGCAAGAAGTAACGCTCGTTTCCCTTCACACTGGGTGGAGGGGTAGTAAACAAAACCAGTGTAGCCAAGGGCTTGTCAACAGACTAAAACCTTACAGCATCTCAGTTTCTTAGTTGATTAAGCCGTCGTAATCCAATGTGTGACCTCGTCGCCAAAACCAATTTCCCCCTTGTCAAACCACTGTGGTGGTGTGTGTGTTCAGTAGAATATGCTGAAATATAGGCGGTTGGTTCATCCTCTTGTTATGGTAGTGGGGGGGAAACAGGGTCATTATATCAAGCTTGGGAGAAGTTGAATGATGAGAACGATGAGAACACAGCCAACAGCTAGTAGATAAGAGGCGCTTTCTTTCCGGCACTGGCTCTCTGGGGTTTGGATTAAACAGATTGCTAATAGTGCTTAACCTATATACTGTGGAGGGAGGGAGAGAGCCACTGCTGCTGAGGACTAGAGAGAGAGCCATGGCGGTTATGGGTGTGGCTCGTCATTGCTCTGCCATAGTAATCCAATTAGGACAGTTTGTTCAGAGCCAGAGACAGAGATGGTCCAGACGGGAGGAGGCTGAACAGTTTACACTTAATATACTGTAGAAGGCCTCGTAGACTTGTTAAGTTTGTGTCAAATTATGCTGTTGTGGGGGAACAGAGAGTGTAGTTTCTCATAGAAAGAGTGTGGGATAGTCTCTCACAGAAATTATTCTTCCTGCATGGCTGTGTCGTTTAAAAATGGAGGGATCCTTCGCTAGACTGAACTCAGCTCTAAATCCCTGAGCTGGAGGAGATAGAATCAAGGCTGCTGTATCTGGGGACTGCATTTAGAGAGTTTCCTGAGGGAGAAAATGCCTGAGTCAGTCTGAGCCACTAGAAATCTTCCACCAGCCAGTCACCACCACATCACATTAGACAGACTCAACATCCCCTCAAACACCAAGGTCCCTCTGAAGAGGACGGCGGATCTCTGGAAGCAACATCGACAATATTGTTATAACTACATACCAAACTATAGTGGAGAGAGAAATAGAGGAGAGAAATCCCTCTGAAAGAGTCTGGAAAAGCAGAATATAGATACCGGTGTGGAATTTCACATTAACATACCTAATGAAAGGTATTTTCACGAGGCATGCACTTACCCTCCCACACTGGTTTAGAACGGGTGGTCTAGTGCGCACTTACCCTCCCACACTGGTTTAGAACGGGTGGTCTTGTGCGTACTTACCTCTGAAGCTGAACAAGTTGCTATGGAAATGGCCCTAGCAAAACACTTAATTTAAACACAACAATACAAACACTTCAATTCCATTCCTGACACAGCGATGTGAAGTGTGGGGAGACAATCTTAAAAAACCCAAATGCTAGACGGATTTACTCAGACGGGGGATAAACAAATAGTGACCCGGGATCTCCTGTGTAAATTTAAAATGGTTGCCTGCGGTCTGGATGAAACACCACCAGCGGGGAGTGATGTGAATCTGTGGCTGGCCACATCCGAAAACGCAGATATCTAATCAGACACCCGCTGAGCGTGTCGGGCCTCACACTCCCATGCTCCTTTAACCCCACTTCCACTTCAGTGTGCAGCCTCTGGTCAGGGAGCTCAGCCTGTGTTCCTTTAGCCATCAACACCATGGAGGGCTTGTGTTCTGAGTGGGTGTAGGCTGTAGGCTTTACCCATCCAACCACAGCAAACAAAACCAGAGAGAAAGGAGGGTGGAGGATGCACCCCGACTGTGGAACATGTTTAAACCCTCAACCCATCTGCGGGGTTAAGGGTTTATGTAATAATAATGGTATTTCTGACACTTAGGAGATAACATGGTGCAAAGCCTCCATGTGAAATGAGGAATGCACTGGGGAAACTTCAATAACATCTGAACAAACAGCAGATTAATCCCACCGTGACTCCTCGGAGCAAAGGTCATCATAACATTTACACTGACCAGAAACAGCTGCGGCAGACTTATGTACATTCTGTATCTCCACACATACACTGGTGAGAAGAAATGATGTCATTGGCTTTCAAGTCATAGCTAGGCAATAACACTCTGGAGAGGCTTATTCCAGCATGTGAAGTAAATAACATTTTGTTAAGGGAGGGATTTGCAGGGGTAGCAAGAAAACAAACTTGTATCCCTCTCTTTTTTTCTACCAATAAAGCATATAACTAAACATACTGCGAAACTTGAAGATATCCGTCTTAATCCCCTTTCCCCAAACTAATCGTCTCAGTGGAAAGTGTTGCTGGTGCCTGTGATATGTGAAGTGGAACCTGGGTGTCCTGAACCCCATCGAGGCGCGAGGCGACAGCCTGAAATGAGTTTCTGTCCTCCATCATCTCCTCCCCGGCTCCAGGACCTGACCCTGTTGCCTGGCATTACCGTTAACACTGCTGGAGCACCATAACAATACAGTGTGTCACAGCACAATGAAGACAGAATACAGCACTGGTGGTGGCAGACTTGTAGAAAACATATTACACTCTAGAATTTGAGGGGTCCAGGGCAGCAGGCACACATACGGTAAATGGGTCATTCGTATGGCTTGTACAGTTTGACTGTCTCAAAATGTCTCATTACAGTCAAATAGAAGCCAAATGTAAATGTACAGTATAATCTGCTAATGTAAATGTTGTCCTTATCAGGATGAGAACTCATTAATGTTCTACAGAGGTCAATGGGCTTGATGGACGATCCTCCAGGGAGAGGGGAGAGACCTCATAGAGGTGTTTAATAAAACCACTTGGAATGAGAATCAGCGTCAATACTTCCTTAATATCTACCATCTGGGCATAATCCTTGATTAATGCATGCATCTGGCTATAGGCTAGGCCTATTCCAAGGAACTTAGAGCTGTTATGAATGCTTATGGCAAGTACAGTGACTTGCGAAAGTAATCACCCCCCTTGGTATTTTTCCTATTTTGTTGCCTTACAACTTGGAATTAAAATACATTTTTTGGGGGGTTTGTTTCGTTTGATTTACACAACATGCCTACCACTTTGAAGATGCAAAATATTTTTTCTTGTGAAACAAACAAGAAATAAGACAAAAAAAACTAAAAACTTGAGTGTGCATAACTACTCACCCCCCCAAAGTCAATACTTTATAGAGCCACCTTTTGCAGCAATTACAGCTGCAAGTCTCTTGGGGTATGTCTCTATAAGATTGGCATATCTAGCCACTGGGATTTTTGCCCATTCTTCAAGGCAAAACTGCTCCAGCTCCTTCAAGTTGGATGGGTTCTGCTGGTGTACAGCAATCTTTAAGTCATACCACAGATTCTCAATTGGATTGAGGTCTGGGCTTTGACTAGGCCATTCCAAGACATTTAAATGTTTCCCCTTAAACCACTTGAGTGTTGCTTTAGCAGTATGCTTAGGGTCATTGTCCTGCTGGAAGGTGAACCTCCGTCCCAGTCTCAAATCTCTGGAAGACTGAAACAGGTTTCCCTCAAGAATTTCCCTGTATTTAGCGCCATCCATCATTCCTTCAATTCTGACCAGTTTCCCAGTCCCTGCCGATGAAAAACATCCCCACAGCATGATGCTGCCCCCACCATGCTGTTGGTGGGATGGTGTTCTCGGGGTGATGAGAGGTGTTGGGTTTGTGCCAGACATAGCGTTTTCCTTGATGGCCAAAAAGCTCAATTTTAGTCTCATCTGACCAGAGTACCTTCTTCCATATGTTTGGGGAGTCTCTCACATGCCTTTTGGCGAACACCAAACGGGTTTGGACGGCTTAAAGTGGTCCTATGGACAGATACTCCAATCTCCGCTGTGGAGCTTTGCAGCTCCTTCAGGGTTATCTTTGGTCCCTTTGTTGCCTCTCTGATTAATGCCCTCCTTGCCTGGTCTGTGAGTTTTGGTGGGCGGCCCTCTCTTGGCAGGTTTGTTGTGGTGCCATATTCTTTCCATTTGTTAATAATGGATTTAATGGTGCTCCGTGGGATGTTCAAAGTTTCAGATATTTTTTTCTTTCTACCAATAAAGCATATTACTAAACATACTGCGAAATTTGAAGATATCCGTCTTAATCCCCTTTCCCCAAACTAATCGTCTCAATGGAAAGTGTTGCTGGTGCCTGTGATATGTGAAGTGGAACCTGTTCAAAGTTTCTGATATTTTTTTATAACCCAACCCTAATCTGTACTTCTCCACAACTTTGTTCCTGACCTGTTTGGAGAGCTCCTTGGTCTTCATGGTGCCCCTTGCTTAGTGGTATTGCAGACTCTGGGGCCTTTCAGAACAGGTGTATATATACTGAGATGATGTGACAGATCATGTGATACTTAGATTGCACACAGGTGGACTTTATTGGTTGCACCAGATCTTATTTAGGCACTTCATAGCAAAGGGGGTGAATACATATGCACGCACCACTTTTCCATTATTTTTTTTTGAATTTCTTGAAAGAAGTTATTTTTTTCATTCCACTTCACCAATTTGGACTATTTTGTGTATGTCCATTACATGAAATCCAAATTAAAATCCATTTAAATTACAGGTTGTAATGCAACAAAATAGGAAAAACGCCAAGGGCGATGAATACTTTTGCAAGTCACTGTAGATAGAAGCTTGCCAGCTCAATAAAGTGCCAAAAATGCACACTGGCCATGTATTGTTACATGAAGTATCATGGTGTCGTGAAAACCAATGGATGCTATGCCCAAATGTAAAGCAAGTGCCCTGCTAAGAATGTTCGACTCCGTGGTACCGTTATTGTTACAGCCCTTTAGTGAAGCCCGTGAAATCTGGTGTGTTATATGTGACTCGTTTCAGGAAACTAGGCGTATGTCGCAGGTCACTACTTCATAGGAGCAGCATTTGAATGAAAACATTTATTCTTTATCAAAATGCGTTTTTTGGCAGAAATGCCTTCTGGAACATGTGAACTTAATGTGCCGTAATAACAAACTTGTATTCCATCCATAAATACAAATACAATTGTTAAATTACGAGCATAGTTGGTTTAGCCATGAAAAAGACAGGAACCTTCCCGCTAGCCATGATTGGCTGAGATAATGTATTCCGGGAGATGAGTTTGGATTGGTCTGCCATGTAGCACGCTTCTGTCTATAACGTGAGCTGTTCAGTCCTTTCTACTTCTGAAGGTAATTGGTTGCACCAGATCTTATTTAGGGGCTTCATAGCAAAGGGGGTGAATACATATGCATGCACTTCTTTTCCGTTATTTATTATTTATAATTCTTTGAAACAAGTTATTTTTTTCATTTCACTTCACCAATTTGGCCTATTTTGTATGTCCATTACATGCACCCCAAATAAAAATCCATTTAAATTACAGGTTGTAATGCAACAAAATAGGAAAAACGCCAAGGGGGATGAATACTTTTGCAAGGCACTGTAGTAATCCTTTAGTCAATATGACCTGTGTGCAAAGCATTATGAATGATTTCTAGCCTTGATACATTAATAAAGGCTGGTTTAAGGAGCCATGAGCTGTTATGAATAGTTATCATATCATCCCATGCATCATGTGGTGACAAGAGGAAATTAATTCATAATGCTTTGAATCACAAGTGGCTCATAGAAAGTGTTTGTTACCCCATAATAATGATTAAAGCCATTACAATTTCTCCTCAAAAACCGTTGGCATATCATTGGTCATAATAACAGATAACGTTTCCTGACTAAGAACAGCTCATGTAATAATATCCGATGCTCAGTGAAGCGGAGCCATCTCTTTCCCTTTCTCTAATTACTTTGTAGTGTGGAGTAATGAACACTTCATAAGCACCTGTTTCATCTCCTAAAGAGGGAGGTTTCAGTTGGCGCCACTCAGACAGGCACAGCCTAATCAGCCCAGGAGAGGCGATGGTGGTGGTGAAATCAATATTTGGGGTTGGAGTCAAGCTGCCTTCCACATGTCGCAACCGTGTTCATCATTACCTGCTCGACTTCAATGGAAAGCCATTATCGAGCGCTAAGCTCCATCCTGACAGATCCTGGCTGTAACAAGAGGCTGTGGCTGTAGCGAGCTAGTCTCATCAAACATTATCTACAATCTGCCCATCTTCCCTGTGCTCTCCACGTCAAACCTCTTCATTGTCACTTAACCTTCAACAACAGCTCAGAGGAAGCCACTTTGAATATGGGCCATTCCTATTCATTCATCCCATCATATGATCTGGAACCAAGTCTTTAATTATAGAGAAATCTTCCTGTATCTGAGGTATTCAAGACAAACTGTCAGTATGACAATTGCCTTCACAAGGTCAAACTGTTGATAAGGGCAAATCCACGGGAACAGAATGATGCTGAAACGTTTTCAATTTAAAATGTATGCCAAACAAAAACCAATGATTGCAAAGTTAAGCAAACCATACAACTCCATGCACAAGGACCTGTAGTCTCTCAGCTCAGATCATATCCAGTTTCTGCTGAACATTTTACAAAAACACATTTACTTCAAGACCAGTGCAGATGCAAAGTTTAGTAACAGAATGATGGCACAAACAGCAAAAACATTTATTCTGTTACCAAACTTTGCATCTGTCACGACTTCCTCCGAAGCTGCCTCCTCTCCTTGTTCGGGCAGGCTTCGGCGTTCGTCGTCACCGGCCTTCTAGCCACTGCCGCTCCTCATTTCATCATTCCATTTGTTCTGTCTTGTTTATTACACACACCTGGTTCATATCCCCTCATCAGTACCTGTATAAGTGTTCCCTCTGCCCCCTTGTCTTTGTGTGTGATTGTTTATTGTGGAGGTTAGAGAAGCTCGGTGGACCTCCTTGTATTTTGTATCGCCAGGATATTTCCCTGTGTGCCTTGTTTCCAGTGCGCCTGTTTTGCGAACTGGAGTGTTTTGACGCATTACTGCGTAACTCTGTGTTTCGGAATAAATCCTGTTATTCTGCGATTTACCCTCCTGCGCCTGACTCCTTCGAAATCACTCATCACACCATCTACAAGTAAATGTGTTTTTGTAAAATGTTCAGTGGAAACCGGATATGATCTGAGCTCAGACAGTAAAAGTTATCTGTGATTAAATGCACAGCAAGGTGGCTTAACGCTGTGTGTTTGAACACAACACATCAGCATACAGGACTCGTCCGGATTTAGAATGTTTATGGGATTTGTGGTGAATTGGGCTTGTGAAACGGCTGGGGCTATAAAGGCAGATAGCTGCATTAGCATTGCAGTCATGTGAAGAGAATTTAGGATGAAAAAAACTCCACTCCATTGGGTTCCCTCTCACTTCTAAAACTGAGAGAATACGTTTGACTAGTCTATGGATTTGATTAAAGGCTCTGACACTCTCTGAGCCTCCCTATTTCGACTTTCTCCAGGAGGAAGCCACGACGCTTTAAATCGCCACATTAGAGACTGCCACAGCTGACTGGCATAGTTAACATACAGTGGGGAAAAACAGTATTTAGTCAGCCACCAATTGTGCAAATTCTCCCACTTAAAAAGATGAAAGAGGCCTGTAATTTTCATCATAGGTACACGTCAACTATGACAGAGAAAATGAAGAAAAAAATTCCAGAAAATCACATTGTAGGATTTTAAATGAATTTATTTGCAAATTATGGTGGAAAATAAGTATTTGGTCACCTACAACAAGCAAGATTTCTGGCTCTCACAGACCTGTAACTTCTTCTTTAAGAGGCTCCTCTGTCCTCCACTCGTTACCTGTATTAATGGCACCTGTTTGAACTTGTTATCAGTATAAAATACACCTGTCCACAACCTCAAACAGTCACACTCCAAACTCCACTATGGCCAAGACCAAAGAGCTGTCAAAGGACACCAGAAACAAAATTGTAGACCTGCACCAGGCTGGGAAGACTGAATCTGCAATAGGTAAGCAGCTTGGTTTGAAGAAATCAGCTGTGGGAGCAATTATTAGGAAATGGAAGACATACAAGACCACTGATAATCTCCCTCGATCTGGGGCTCCACGCAAGATCTCACCCCGTGGGGTCAAAATGATCACAAGAACGGTGAGCAAAAATCCCAGAACCACACAGGGGGACCTAGTGAATGACCTGCAGAGAGCTGGGACCAAAGTAACAAAGCCTACCATCAGTAACAAACTACGCCGCCAGGGACTCAAATGCTGAAGTGCCAGACGTGTCCCCCTGCTTAAGCCAGTACATGTCCAGGCCCGTCTGAAGTTTGCTAGAGTGCATTTGGATGATCCAGAAGAGGATTGGGAGAATGTCATATGGTCAGATGAAACCAAAATATAACTTTTTGGTAAAAACTCAACTCGACGTGTTTGGAGGACAAAGAATGCTGAGTTGCATCCAAAGAACACCATACCTACTGTGAAGCATGGGGGTGGAAACATCATGCTTTGGGGCTGTTTTTCTGCAAAGGGACCAGGACGACTGATCCGTAAAGGAAAGAATGAATGGGGCCATGTATGTGGAGATTTTGAGTGAAAACCTCCTTCCATCAGCAAGGGCATTGAAGATGAAACGTGGCTGGGTCTTTCAGCATGACAATGATCCCAAACACACCGCCCGGCAACGAGGAGTGGCTTCGTAAGAAGCATTTCAAGGTCCTGGAGTGGCCTAGCCAGTCTCCAGATCTCAACCCCATAGAAAATCTTTGGAGGGAGTTGAAAGTCTGCGTTGCCCAGCGACAGCCCCAAAACATCACTGCTCTAGAGGAGATCTGCATGGAGGAATGGGCCAAAATACCAGCAACAGTGTGTGAAAACCTTGTGAAGACCTGTGTCATTGCCAACAAAGGGTATATAACAAAGTAGAGAAACTTTTGTTATTGACCAAATTGTAAATGAGAACTTGTTCTCAACTGGCTTACCTGGTTAAATAAAGGTGAAATATATATATATTTTTTTAAATACTTATTTTCCACCATAATTTGCAAATAAATTCATTAAAAATCCTACAATGTGATTTTCTGGAGAAAAAAATTCTCATTTTGTCTGTCATAGTTGACGTGTACCTATGATGAAAATTACAGGCCTCTCTCATCTTTTTAAGTGGGAGAACTTGCACAATTGGTGGCTGACTAAATACTTTTTTCCCCCACTGTATGGACCTGCTATCGAGTTCTGTTTGAAACTCAGAGCTCCTACATCCCCTGTCCTGGACAAGGTTACTGGTTAAGTCCAACACTTCACAGTTCAGACACAGCCTCACTGCTCTGCTGTTCTCCTGGGCTCTAGGCCCTGTCCAGACAGGACAGAACTGACAGTACTTAAAGGGAGGGGGGATTCAAGGTATGTGCTTAGATGGATGAGTCTCTGTAGAGAACATGAGAGGGAGAGACTGGCTTCTAGAGAGGCCCTCCCATATCTGTCTCAGCCTCTCGACTGTTTTCCTGATGGCATATTTCATAAAACCCAGTCAGACACAGGGAGGTCTCAGGGGCCAGGGACCGTCTATGGCTCTGAATGCATAACAGAATGTGTAAACACGGGGGATGTCATTGTACCATTTCATACACCTGAGGACGCGTAGGCAGGGACGCAATGTTTGGCTACAGCGTGCTCACTGCACACGGAGGGTGACATGCTGAAGGAATGTGGTGACAGAAAGATTCACTGAGATTGTTTTTCTTTTTGACATTCAGGAGGAGAGCAGTCAGGCGTTCCATGTGTTTGTGTGTGGTGTATGTGTGTGTGTGTAGAGATTCATTTTAGAGACACATACAGTGGGGGAAAAAAGTATTTAGTCAGCCACCAATTGTGCATGTTCTCCCACTTAAAAAGATGAAAGAGGCCTGTAATTTTCATCATAGGTACACGTCAACTATGACAGACAAATTGAGAATTTTTTTCTCAGAAAATCACATTGTAGGATTTTTAATGAATTTATTTGCAAATTATGGTGGAAAATAAGTATTTTGGTCACCTACAAACAAGCAAGATTTCTGTCTCTCACAGACCTATAACTTCTTCTTTAAGAGGCTCCTCTGTCCTCCACTCGTTACCTGTATTAATGGCACCTGTTTGAACTTGTTATCAGTATAAAAGACACCTGTCCACAACCTCAAACAGTCACACTCCAAGCTCCACTATGGCCAAGACCAAAAGAGCTGTCAAAGGACACCAGAAACAAAATTGTAGACCTGCACCAGGCTGGGAAGACTGAATCTGCAATAGGTAAGCAGCTTGGTTTGAAGAAATCAACTGTGGGAGCAATTATTAGGGAAATGGAAGACATACAAGACCACTGATAATCTCCCTCGATCTGGGGCTCCACGCAAGATCTCACCCCCGTGGGGTCAAAATGATCACAAGAACGGTGAGCAAAAAATCCCAGAACCACACGGGGGACCTAGTGAATGACCTGGCAGAGAGCGGGACCAAAGTAACAAAGCCTACCACAGCAACACACTACGCCGCCAGGGACTCCAATCCTGCAGTACGAGACGTGTCCCTGCTTGGGCCTAGTACATGTCTCAGGCCCGTCTGAAGTTTGCTAGAGTGCATTGGATGATCCAGAAGAGAACTAAAACCAAAATAGAACTTTTTGGTAAAAACTCAACTCGGCCCGTGTTTGGGAGGACAAAGAATGCTGAGTTGCATCCAAAGAACACCATACCTACTGTGAAGCATGGGGGTGGAAACATCATGCTTTGGGGGCTGTTTTTTCTGCAAAGGACAGACGACTGATCCGTAAAGGAAAGAATGAATGGGGCCATGTATCGAGAAATTTTGAGTGAAAACCTCCTTCCATCAGCAAGGGCATTGAAGATGAAACGCGGCTGGGTCTTTCAGCATGACAAATGATCCCAAACACACCGCCCGGGCAACAAAGGGAGTGGCTTGGTAAGAAGCATTTCAAGGTCCTGGAGTGGCTTAGCTAGTCTCCAGATTCAACCCCAGAGAAAGTCTTGGAGGGAGTTGAGAGTCCGTGTTCCCACGACAGCCCCAAAACATCACCTGCTCTAGAGGAGATCTGCATGGAGGAACGGGCCAAAATCACCAGCAACAGTGTGTGAAAACGTGTGAAGACTTACAGAAAACGCTTGACCTGTGTCATTGCCAACAAAGGTATATAACAAAGTATTGAGAAACTTTTGTTATTGACCAAATACTTATTTTCCACCATAATTTGCAAATAAATTCATAAAAAATCCTACCATGTGATTTTCTAGAAAAAAATTCTCATTTTGTCTGTCATAGTTGACGTGTACCTATGATGAAAATTACAGGCCTCTCTCATCTTTTTAAGTGGGAGAACTTGCACAATTGGTGGCTGACTAAATACTTTTTTTCCCCACTGTAGGTGTAGGGAGTGGGCACTGAACCACAGGACCCAGAGAGACTGTAAACTCAAAAGATTAGTTTATAATATAATGAGGCTTGTGTAAAAGTATTTCTAGTGGAAAGATGAAAGCTGCGACCCCAGCCTAGATCCCATCTATGCTGATCCGCTCCAATCTCCCTGACTGGCAGACCACGCAGGCGGGCACCAGGCAGGCAGCACATCTCCTAGGGAGAGAAGAGAGAGCCAGGGCAGGCAGACAGGAGGCAGAGAGGAGAGGAGAGAAAAGGCCAGAGCTTAAGGCCAGTTTTCAGGCCAGGCAGTGTCACTGCCAGCACAGCAGGCAGCAAGGCAAAATGACTCCACACACCAGGGGCAAAACTGTCCTATTCAAACGGCAATGATGCAGCCATTTCTTGCTGGGTCATCATACCCCATAGCATATTTTATGCCGTTTGGCACCCCAATGGTGGAACAAGCTCCCTCACGACGCCAGGACAGCGGAGTCACTCACCACCTTCCGGAGACATTTGAAACCCCACCTCTTTAAGGAACACCTGGGATAGGATAAAGTAATCCTCCAACCCCCCAAAAAAAATATTGTAAAGTGGTTATCCCACTGGCTATAAGGTGAATGCACCAATTTGTAAGTCGCTCTGGATAAGAGCGTCTGCTAAATGACGTAAATGTAATGTTGAGCATGGAGGTAAAATGTGAGCAGGAGTAATGAGTGCACCTTGATTCAACCCCCAGGTATGCTCACACTCTAATGGACAGGAACATATGGGGTTAAGGTTATCAACGGTACACAAATGTGACATGGTAACAGCTTCATTGCTTTGCTGTAGTGCTTTGTATTTCTACTCTCTCACTCCGATACAGCAAACCTTATGATCCCTGAGAGTGTGTTCGACCAAGTCTGCTGAGATCTACCAGGTGTGAGATTACTACACACTCCAGGAGTTATTGTCAGGTAAGCACAGAACAAAACGCAAAACCCACCTTCATAGTGTGGTGGTTTCTAAATGATGCCATATCCATATGGTGGTTGTTCTGTTGTGTGATGCCTCGCAGTAAAAACCTTCCCAGTGGAAACACAGTAACTTTTGTGGTTCCAATTAAGATATTCATTAGTACCACCTTGAGTGCCGTTCCCACAGATTGCAAGGAACCTCCAGGCATCCCAGCAGGGGATGTATGTCCATTGAGATGCATAGTCACATATGGCAAATGTAAGTTTGACTGTCATGTTCATAGGGGTATAAAAGGTGCATTGCGCCCCACAGGACAAGCTACAACAGAGCTATTTTCATTAGTGCAAACAAGTATCAAACAAGCAATCTTCATTACTGCAAAGAACACATGATACATTACTCATGTCTTTTAATACTGTTTTATCATGCTATTTTGTACGCAGCTGTTCATATCTTGGCATATTAAAAGCATATCACACAACATGTTCCCCATGTAGGCTGTCAGAAGTTATCTTTGGATTAAATATTGTGTTTTATCTCCAAAGAGTAGTGTGCAGCGTGTTCTACGTTAACAAAGTCATTTAGGTCAGAGAAGATCTATTTACAATACTAGAAATCAACTCTCACCTCAGAGTAAAGCTGAGCTCCGGATAAGAGAACAACAGAAAGAAAAGCACAGGAAAACAAAGGGAAAACAGACACACTTCTTTGAGGCAAGAAGCCAGAGGAGAGGACTGAGTGACAGTGCAGCGCTTACCCTCCAAGCTACGACTTTATTTATGTCCAAAACTTTTAGTCAGTCACCAACTATAAAAAGCTAAACATATCCTATCCAAGATGGCACTCTAAAACCCTGGCCCATCCATCACTAACCAGGTCATTATTAATGCTCTCTCTCATGAATGTTGTAGCTTAATTAGGGATGAGAGCAAACAGATTGTTTACTGTAAAAGCCGGTGTCTTGTAACAGATAGAAATGGCTGTGGACCCTGGGCTATGATTAATATCCTCCCTGTCGCGCCCCTCAACCTGCCGTAATCAAGCCAGATACACTTTATAATCATACCAGCCAAAACAGCAATAAACAGCGGTAACAAGCCTTCAGTCCACTGTTTGCTAATGAGTCGTGATTTACATGTAATTACAGGAATGTAGACTGAGCAAACAATGGGATTGAATGTGGCTGGGGTCTTGTGATAGTCACTGGAAAATCATTAGTTTAAATGATTCACTGATTTGTTTGCTCGTAATAAGAGGGCTTCTCTCATCTCGTCAGATAGGCTCTAGTAAAAAATGTACACGCACAAAATGTCTGTCTGTTAATAAAACTTTCAGGACATTCTGAGAAACTGAAATTGCATGCAGACTGCATTAGCATTTCAGTGGGGAGAGAAGTAGGCCTAACAACATACAGAGGGAAAGATATTGCCTCAACTGAAATGTTCTCATGACTTTCCTTGCCAAAGATGGCCTTTGCCTACTAATCTAGTTTCCCTGACTGTACTCAAAGAGTTGGAAACACTATGTTTTGATCCTATCACAGTTGTATAACAAAATCGGAACGGATGACTGTGTTTTCAGCTTGACTAACCCTAACCCTAACACTGACAAGCAAGAATACAGGATGTGGCAGGTGCAGGGGAAAATGCATGTTTCCTTGTCTCATAACCATAAACAGGATTAGCTGCTCGATGACAGAGCAAACAACAGGCTTAAGAAGAGAGCGGCTGTGGAGTGGAGCCTACAGGCGTGTGGTGCGGTTTCATGCCAGCCCTATATGGTAGCTAGCTGTGTTCCTGGCCACGCTTGCTTGCGTTTTGCCTACAGCCCGTTGGAGGAGGCTAAAAATAGGAGTGGGCCTCATCACCCGCGGAAAACCTAAGACCTTGTGTTCAGACAGAGGGAAAAGGCAAACTCCAAAGCTGACCTTGGGTTCGAGCTGCTGGGAAGCTTTATTCCACCGGACTGATGTCACTCACACAAACCCAGGAGACACACAAGACTATAACCAAGAGCTGGAAAGAAATTAAATCAATGGATTTTATTTTCCCTCTTATTTAAAAGTAAAAGCCTGTCTGTCTGGAATGAGAGCGTGCAGCAGCGGCAGAAATCTATGCTGAGTAGATTTTAAAACTCAGTGGATGAGTAGGAGTGACTAACCGAGCCAGTTTCTGTGTGCTTATCCCTTTGACAATGCAACACCCTCCGAAGACTAGGCTATACACTTTGAAGTATCTCCCCCCATTTATTTTAATCATCTCCACACACAGCAACATGTAGAACCAAAACCTGAGGCTGTTATCTTCAGCTGGACCATAGCCTAAACTCTGTAATAAACTAATAACAAAACATGAGAAAAGGAGAAGATAAATACATTGACATTGTTCAAACCTTGACATGTGTGTGTTTGATGGGAAAGTACTATTTTCACACAGTGCCTGTGGAGCTTATGCCCTTGGGCTCTGGACACCACTGGCAGAGTACTGTAGGAAATGACTCATTACAGAGAGTCAGAACAGGACCACTGCTAGTCACACAATGTGACTGAATAGAAAACAGATCAAAAAGCCTGCAGAAGCCCAGCTTACTAGCTAAATCCTTGGCTAAGGAGAGGAAAGAAGCAGGTTTGTTGGTTGGTTCCAGGTTTCTTAATCGTAAGGTAGGCAGCATATTAGATCCAGGCTAAATTGCATCAATAATGGAGAGGGAGAGATCCAACAGGCAGCTTCCATGTTTCTGGGAGAGGCTCCACGGCCAGGGCTGTCTGTGTTCCAGCCAAGCCCAGCCAAACTCCCTGCAGACCAGGCCTTGATCATATCAGTGACCGGCAGACAGACAGACATGAGTCTATTTCAACAGCAGCTCCTCCACACTCTCACCCCACTGAGAACCACACTGTTTAAATAGCACTGCTGGCGCTACAATACATCTCCAAACAAGATCATTCTAATGCCTCAGACAGAGCACAGCCAAACGCACTGCCTGCCATGAAATGACTGGCCAAAAAAATGTAGGCGGGTTTTGCAAAGAGGTATTTAACTTGGTTCCCCCGGTTCTCTGAATTATTTAGTCTTACATGATATTTCTTCCTCCCACTGACATGGTAAAATGTTCACATTGTGCGGTACTCAGTGCTCACTTTAGCCATTAGAGTCTGAATACCCATGGAGTATGGAGGTATATGTAAGGTACACTAGTAAGAGGGAGGGGGAGAAGAGGATTACATCCCAAGAACATTCTCCTCTCTGATTGACGTAAGATCCCAGATAATTAAAATCTCCCCAGTGTAAGATTGTCACAGTAATCAGGTAAGAGCGTGTATGAGTGTTTGTGCTGTCCCTAATCTCTGAGTGGATTTTAAGACCTCTGGGGTCCATCCAGCCCATTCATTTTTGATTCCCAAATAGCTTCGGTCTGTTATGTAAAATGACTTATGGCTCCTGAAATCAATATCTGATCCATTGAGGAGGAGTTAAGTGCTTTGCTCTGACAGGTCGGCCTATCCCGTTCAGCAACACTTCAGTGATGGAAAACAGGCCAGCCGTAAATAACAGCAGGTCTAAGTCAGCCCTGTATTAATCCCCCTCCATTACTCATAGGAGGAAAAACAGCCATGGTCTAAATCAGAGGTGACCTGGGGCCAGGTGGCCTTCACTTTAGCACAACTTATGAATGGTTAAAAACTCCACTGCATCAATAGCTCATTTCAGAAGGCCCTGGTATAATTGATCTGGCAGTACATTAAGCAGTCTGTGGTGAGGACAACGGCCGCTCGGCTCTGCAGAGCAATGAGCACATCAGGAGGAGAGGCTCTTTATGGCTCCTCCCTCATCCCTTCGTCATGATGATGAACAAGTGTCTGTTCAGCTCTCCTATCCGTCATCTCAGGGCTGGCTGACAGACAGGGACGGCCTGATCAGTATGCAGGGCTGTGGCTGTACTGCCATGCATCTGTTTAGTTTTACTGATACCGGCCCACTTTGAGTTCCAGCCAAGCGAAGAGGACAGGGGCCGTCACTGAAGCCAGGGAGAGATCTCAGAGGCTGCCTACCAGGCCCCATCTCCCCTACCACACGCCCTACTGCACGTGTCTCGGCCTCCATTGTCTTGCTCCAAGCCGGTTGGCCGTACAGAACCGACTCCCTCTATGTTCTCCTGCAGGACTCGGAGGAGCTCCCTGGACTCTAAGTCTCACATCAATGGGTCCACCTCTCTTAATGGATGAAAGGGTGAGCAGAGCTCAGTACGCTCAGTTTTAGAGAGGAGGAAATGGATCCAATCCGCTGGGAGGTGGCACAGCCTCACTGTACAGGTGTTGGAATACAACAAAGGAGAATACTATAAACACACCTGGTACACTTGTTATGTCTGTCAATAACACTATTTCCAAGCTCTGCACTCAATGACATTATTTTCTACTGTGGTTTGGAGATAATGGGAATTGACTGAGGAGAAACATCAACAGTGAAGCAGATTCATACCGTGAGGTAAGTCAAACACCCTATTCTCTGTGTACATCAGGACTAAGCTCTGCCCAGGCTAAGCTGCAGAACACTAGAAAGCAGCATTATGACACACTTATCACATGTTGTTGTGATGAAAAACTGCATGGGACAGGCTTGCCAATCCAAAAAGAACAAAAAGGTTTTGCTTTTAACCACAAACCTCTAGAACCTGTAGTCTTACCGCATGATGCGTCACTACCGTACTGGCATTCCCCTGGCGTTCATTCATCTGCAAACAATATGCAATGAACTGGCTGGTACATCTACCTACTGTAAGCTCTTTTAGTCCTGTGGATTTCTGTCTCAGGATATAGTCGCTCTTACAGAGACGATTTTAACAGAATAAATACACCAGGTACAGAATTACATATTCCCCACTCTCCAAACTGTAAAAAAAGAAAACCTGCAAATCCGGAGGATACCATTGTAGTTGCTTCTGTGAAGCACGCTCCCCTGTTCCTGCCATTGCTGACTTGCCTCTCCTCAAGCTCCTCTCATCTACATTTTACAGTTCAGAAATCACATTAATATGAATGGAAGCGAAAATACGAGGTCTCATTACAATGAATTACAATGAGATTTCCACACAAAGCATGCAATGCAATGCCTTTCCAGCTTTGTGTGCAAGTCCTGGACATAACACATTGCCATGTTCTTTGTATATTCATTAGTACAGGGAATTTCAATAGCAAGCCAATATGCAAGCTTTTTTCCAGTGCATGCTGTAAACTGATGAAACATTCCCCCAGTTTCTCTCTGTCAGAACAAAATGATGGGAAGCACGACGAATGCGTGAACTCTTGAGAATTCCTGTAGGAAAATAACACACTCAAAACCATGGCTGCTTCTGGTGTCTGCCAACAGAGGGCTATTTCGAGAAGCCTCGTGTTAAAAGGTAAAGCATTACTGTCAACCTCACTCTCCAGTAATATGAATTACATAAACCCTCAAGAGGACCTATTTCATACCATTTGACCTTAATTGGAGGGAAATTAGATACAATTAAATAATTGCTCTGAAATAATTGGCAATATTTGATAAACAGCATCCTTCAGAATGATGCATGGCTTCATAACCTAAACGCAGTCCTGCGGCATGTGGGGGGAAAATAATTGCAGTATGCTCTCCATTTTATTAAATATGTAAGAGGCAGAAATAATTTCAGTTCAGAACTCCGACTGAGTTTCCAGCCTCTGTAATTCGACTTATTTGATAATAAGTCTGACCATCCACAGTGGTGTGACGCTGAGACAGTTCTAGAAAAAGAGAGGAAACAAAGAACAGCTTCTCTTTCTGCTTCTGTTTCTTTCTGCTTCCCTTTAGATTTCGATTCTTCATAGACTATCTTTGCTGAGCTCAATTAACTTCTAAGTGTCTTTCTCCCACTTAGGTGTTGCTACTGCCATTCTGTTTATGAGAGCCACTTATCTTGGAACCAAGGTTCAGTAGCTCCCTCAAAACCCTTTGAAATGAGGAGAGAAAAAGCATAGATTTTCTGGTTGGAAAACTACTCATGTCGGCTGAAATTCAACTGGAGGAGTCATTAAAAGCACCTTGCGAAAAACAACTTTTAAACAGGTTGGTTTTTCTGCCTATTTGGTGGGATCTATGACTTGACCTTATTTGCCAGCCATCCATTAGAGCAGGTAATTAAACAACTCTGACTGCATGAAGAGAAATAGAGGTCTGATATGAGTCATAACAGCTGAAAGGGAAAACGGTTTGGTTCCTAAGAGATTGTTTCCTGACAATGTGAGAGAACTGCAGTCCCACACAAATCCCAGAGTTGGCAGGCACTAGAAGCCTTCCTCTCAGAAGAGATTTGCTAAACCCCTGATATAATTTCACAGCTTTACATCTCCTTGAAGGACTGCCCTGCACTCAACAGGTTGGCAGGCAGTAAAGCTCGCACCTCTCTTTCACGGTACAACGATCAGCAACTTTGGAACACTGTTCCAACATTGCTGCAATAAAATTACATGAAGCCTGACGTCACTCTTATCTAGGGGAAATGGTTGTTCAACTATTGGCGGCTATCTCTATGTAATTATCTCCACTAACATGGTGTCTATCAAACTGTTGTCAGATGGAATAAATGAGGTTCTCTTTTCCTCATTACATGTATAAGATCTCGTTCAGTTATAGCAGTAGTTCTGGGCAACAGCAGCACAGTTTCCACAGTTAGGTACATACCTCTTTGCCGGAAAGGTAATATGCGGAGAGCAGGCCTCCGACAAACCGGATGTTCACTTCAAAGACAGAGACCTCAGCATTCTGCAGAGAGAACAAACAAAGAAGAGAGATGGAGAGATATGGAGGAATGGAGAGCGAGACAGACAGACAGACAGACAGACAAAGGATACATGATTAGGAGTATTCAACCTGCTGAGTCACCAGGCAGCAGCTGGCAGGCGGTACACAGGGTAGGAATATCCTCACATCACACATGGAATGTAAACACAGCAGACATACACAGGTTTCTACACTAACTTATTCAGTTGGTGGCACCAGCACGATTTGGTCGCACCAATGTTTAAAATGTTACAAAAATATATAGCTCTGGGCTACACCTGAGGACACACGGAGGTATCAACATCCTTAGCCCATGCCTTTACAGAGGCCTCCATACATCAGAGAAGTGATCAAATAGTGTCATTTTAGTGTAAACCACCTAATATTAATGCTACAACAACAAACATTTGACCATTTGTACCGTGACAATTGTGTGGTCCACTATTCCCATTGTTAAAATACAACACAGAGGGGCTGTCAGAGAACATACTTCCACAGAGCTCACACAGCGCTGATGCTAAACAACTCTGGGAAAAGTTATCTATAGTTCAGAAACTACCCACACTGGGTTCAATTTATGTGTGTTATTTCATCTTAAGGTCAAGCTGAGAAGCACGAGCAGCCACCAACAAACTTAAATCAATATGAAGTGGTGATGAGATGCCTTCCTGGTATGGAACCCCATCAGGCCCAAACACAGACCTGCACTCAGCCCATTTCCCTCCGAAGGGCCCCAGGCTTGGTTTTCTCCATTATAATAAGCAGGCTTATTACCCATTCCTCATGTAGATTTTCATTACTCTGAAAATAAGCATGTGGAGCCTGTCTATCCAGGATAAATTCCTATACTTTTAGTACTGAGAATTTCTGGCTTTGATAACATTCTAACCTCGAGCCCTTTGCTTTATATGATAGATCATGTAGTGGCCTTAAAAAGTTAAGTTAATGTAATATTATTATGTGCTTATTCCTTGAGGTTTTAGCGAGAGGAAATATTCATGTTATTGCCTCTACCTTGAGTGTACCACATTCAAAGAAACTGTGCTTTTTACATTGGATTAAACTTGATGTTTCTACAATATGAGAAACTTGTGTTCCTAATGGGGGGCATTGGGGTGGTGTTGGGCTATAAATAATCTCATTATGGATTTAGTGACCATGCATGGTAATTATACCAAATAACAACTAAATATCAGTAGCTAAGACATTTCTGTCCTCATTTTTCCTTGGGTTATTTGTTTCCTGCTGACTATTTGTTTTTGGACAAACAACAGAAACATTTGTTAATATGTTTTTTTAAATGTTGAATTGTATAGCTTTATCTCTCTTAGATATTCCCATACAAAGGCTTCTGTGTAGCATGACTCTTTGTATTTCAATGACAGTTTCTACATGAGTAAACTAATCCGGAGAGATAAACGTATATTCTTTAATAGTAGAGAACGTGCGACAGGCAGGCAATATAATTTAACACCGGGCCGGCAGACTACCTTATAATTAAATCGAATGTATTTAGTCCTGCAAACCTGCGGACTGTGAAATCCAAATTCGTAATATTTCTGTTAGCATTATCAATGGTGTGTTAATGACTTAAAATGATGACAGATGGCAGTTGTTTAAATAGGGAAGGCATTTTTCATTACTGGAATTAAGTGTTTTTCCCCTAACTGTGGACTTGGCACACCTCAGTGGAAATAGTAACTGTTGAGGAGGGGTTGAACTCTCCTGAGGACAACGCTCAATGTAGCTAGGGTGCTTTCCTCTCTAAGAGAGCAGGACTGTTCTGAGGGTAGCCATTACCACCGTGCCCCTCTCTTGCCCGCATCCAATACACGGGCAAGACATCACGGACAGACCTTAGAGAGCTGTTCTGGCCCTCAGTCAAGGACTTCAGTGAGGCCAAAGCTTCAAGAGGATTTCATGACAGTCTGCTGCACTGCACTCAGAGTTCAATTCCACTTACTGCCAGGGTTAGAAAATTAAGTAAATGGAAGGATACTGATGAGGTAAAAAAAAAAAAAGGGCGGCAGGTAGCTTAGTGGTTAAGAGCGTTGTGCCAGTAACCGAAAGGTCGCTGGTTCTAATCCCTGAGCCGACTAGGTGAAAAATCTGTTGATGTGCCCTTGAGCAAGGCACTTAACCCTAGTTGCTCTTGAAGTCGCTCTGGATAAGAGCGTCCGCTTTTTTTTTTTTTTTGTATTGTATTGTATAATGGTGCGAACTCTGTAAAAAGGGATCAAATCTAGAAAACCGAAATAACTTAAACTGACAACAGCCTCAACGTATTCAGACCAGATGTTACGGGTTGCACAATTTGAATTTACATCAATATTACAGTGAAACACAAAGGAGTCTCACACACAGTATTTTGGCACGAGTCATTGTTGAATTCTCCAATGTCTGAAGAGGTCCTGCTGCTGTTTGTGTAAATATGCAATGTCTTCATGGAAGACTTCTAAAACACTGGGGCCAAACCTGGCTGTACTGAACAGTGGTTAATTAAAACTTCACTGTTAATAGGGTGGTAAAGTAGGGCGAGCGTCTGACTGAACACCTTTCATTCGTCACCCATGTGACAAACCACAGCTCTCCGTATCATGACCATCTACTGAAAACTCTAGTCAGGCCTAATCAAGTGACATCTTCAACCTGAATCAGATTTGATGTTATAATCTTATCAACAATTATACTCACTGTCTATGTTGAATGAATGAGCTCCTCTTCCACTGAAAAATGACAAGAGACACTAGGGAAAATTACTGAGATGGGATGAGGGAATGGAAGGATGGAATGATAGAACCTAGTGTAGAGGTTCTAGAGCTGAGGTACTGTATGGCTGAGCTCCATCTCATCACAACGCTGAGAGCAATGTCAGTGAATGACAACAACAATAATACTCTCTGACAGTAAAATCACCTCAAGGAAGCCCTTGTGAGGTCACAAAGAGCAGCAGTGAAAACCGACTACTGGAGATGATGCACAAATGCACTTACTAAGCCTGGCCTACACTGCTACACAAATAACATGCTGCCACATCTGTGGATCAGCTGTCAGAAGACCCTTAGTAATACTCATCCTCTGATGATGTGCCTGTGCCTGACAGAGAGAGAGAGAGAATCTACCTGCGCTGCATCTACCTCAAATCTCTGGCTAGAAAATGTATCTGTTTGTTATCTTGCAGGCCGATGTCCAGCAAGGCTGTGCAGTCATTACACAGCTCCTGCCTTCAGGCTGACAGTGGAGCCGGGGCCCTTCCAGAATACATAACCTCTGCCTTTGTTCCTGCACTGGCCTTGCCTTTCACAACAGCCCTAACACAAAGCATCTCTGGGCACAAGGCAGAGGCAAATAAAGATGGACACCGGGCGCTTGCTTGCTTTCTCTCTCTTCCTCTCTCTACAACTCTTCCCAGCAGGACTGAGGGGAGAGTAAAATAAAAGTTGTCCCTGGCCATTATAGTCCGAGCTGGTTAGCGTGTCGTGTTTGACCCGCTTTATATACTGACCCTGTGTGTCTGTCTATCCATCGTGCTCGTCTGTCAGAGTGAGTGGGTGCTGCTGGGGCAGAGCCTATGAAAGTGTAACACACAGAGAGGAAAGATGGCAGGGGAGGGACCTGGTTCAGAGGGTAAGGCAGTGGCTAGGCTACAACGGATGGGCTTTTCGCTTTAATAAAATACAAAATGTGTTTATCACTTTACAGGGCATGACATAAATCAAAGACTGGGGGAGCTCGGCAATAATTGAATTATCAATGCCTTGCTTGGGGATAATGGCGCCGGAGGGGATGGCTGCCGTTTTACGGGCTCCTAACCAACAGTGCTATTTTGTTAGTTTTTTCGCATTGTTTGTAACTTGTTTTCTACATAATGTTGCTGCTACCGTTTCTTATGACCAAAAAGAGCTTCTGGATATCCGACGCGAAGGATATACTGCTTCCCCGAGACCAGGCCCAAATCCCCGTTATTCGCGTGAAGAAAATACGGAAATACAGGGGGCGGAGATCAGGGTGCCTTGTGAAAATTAGTCGGCGAGAGGGTAACCCGCCTCTACCATCCGTTCTATTGGCCAACGTGCAATCACTGGAAAATAAACTGGATGATCTCCGTTCGAGATTATCCTACCAACGGGACATTAAAAACAATAATATCTTATGTTTCACAGAGTCGAGGCTGAACGACGACACAGATAATATAGAACTGGCTGGGTTTTCCGTGCATCGGCAGGACAGAACAGCTACGTCTGTTAAGACGAGGGTTGGGGGTCTATTTGTCAATAACAGCTGGTGCCCGATGTCTAATATTAAAGAAGTCTCGAGGTATTGCTCGCCTGGGGTAGAGTACCTCATGATAAACTGTAGACCACAATATCTACCAAGAGAGTTTACACCTATATTATTCGTAGCCGTCTATTTACCACCACAAACCGATGCTGGCACTAAGACCGCACTCAAGGAGCTGTATAAGGCCATAAGCAAACAAGAAAATACTCATCCAGAAGCGGCGCTCCTAGTGGCCGGGGACTTTAATGCAGGCAAACTTAAATCTGTTTTACCCAATTTCTACCAGCATGTTACATGTGCAAACAGAGGGGAAAAAAAACTCTAGACCACCTTTACTGAACACACAGAGACGCATACAAAGCTCTCCCTCGCCCTCCATTTGGCAAATCTGACCATAATTCTATCCTCCTGATTCCTGCTTACAAGCAAAAACTAAAGTAGGAAGTACCAGTGACTCGCTCAATACGGAAGTGGTCAGATGACGTGGATGCTAAGCTACAGGAAAGCTCATCACTAAGCTAAGGACTCTGGGACTAAACACCTCCCTCTGCAACTGGATCCTGGACTTCCTGACGGGCCACCCCCAGGTGGTAAGGGTAGGCAACAACACATCTGCCACGCTGATCCTCAACACTGAGGCCCCTCAGGGGTGCCTGCTTAGTCCCCTCCTGTACTCCCTGTTCACCCACGACTCCAACCAAGCACGACTCCAACACCATCTTTAAGTTTGCTGACGACACAACAGTGGTAGGACTGATCACCGACAACGATGAGACAGCCTATAGGGAGGATGTCAGAGACCTGGCAGTGTGGTGCCAGGACAACAACCTCTCCGTCAATGTGAGTAAGACAAAGGAGCTTATCGTGGGCTACAGGAAAGGAGGGCCGAACAGGCCCCCATTAACATCGATGAGGCTGTAGTGAAGCGGGTCGAGAGTTTCAAGTTCCTTGGTGTCCACATCACCAACAAACTATCATGGTCCAAACACACCAAGACAGTCGTGAAGAGGGCACGACAACACCTTTTTCCCCCTCAGGAGACTGAAAAGATTTGGCATTGGTCCCCAGATCCTCAAAAAGTAATACAGCTGCACCATCGAGAGCATCCTGACCGGTTGCATCACCGCCTGGTATGGCAACTGCTCGGCATCCAACCGTAAGGCGCTAGAGAAGGTAGTCCGTATGGCCCAGTACATCACTGGGGCCAAGCTTCATGCCATCCAGGACCCATATACTAGGCGGTGTCAGAGGAAGGCCCCAAAAAAATTGTCAAAGACTACAGTCACCCAAGTCATAGACTGTTCTCTCTGCTACCACATGGCAAGCGGTACCGGAGCGCCAAGTCTAGGTCCAAAAGGCTCCTTAACAGCTTCTACCCCCAAGCTGTAAGACTGCTGAACAATTAATCAAATGGCCACCCGGACTATTTACATTGACACCCCCCTTTGTTTTTACACTGCTGCTACTCGCTGTTTATTATCTATGCATAGTTACTTTACCCCTACCTACATGTACAAATTACCTCGACCAACCTGTACCCCTGCACATTGACTCGGTACCGGTACCCCCTGTATATAGCCTCGTTATTGTTATTTTATTGTGTTACTTTTTATTGTATTTTTTACTTTACTTTATTTAGTAAATATTTTCTTAACTCTATTTCTTGAACTGCATTGTTGGTTAAGGGCTTGTAAGTAAGCATTTCACTGTAAAGTCTACACCTGTTGTATTGGGCGCATGTGACATTTTTACATTTACATTTTAGTCATTTAGCAGACGCTCTTATCCAGAGCGACTTACAGTTAGTGCATACAATTTTTCATATTGGCCCCCCGTGGGAATCGAACCCACAACCCTGGTGTTGCAAACGCCATGCTCTACCAACTGAGCTACATCCCTGCCGGCCATTCCCTCCCCTACCCTGGACGACGCTGGGCCAATTGTGCGCCGCCCCATGGGTCTCCCGGTCGCGGCCGGCTACGACAGAGCCTGGATTCGAACCAGGATCTCTAGTGGCACAGCCTTAGACCACTGCGCCACTCGGGAGACGTCTTGTAGCATCTTGTAGCGTCATACCCAAGAACACTCGAGGATGTAATCGCTGCCAAAGGTGCTACAACAAAGTACTGAGTAAAGGGTCTGAATACTTATGTAAATGTGATATTTCAGTATTTTATTTTTAATAGATTAGCAAACATTTCTAAAAACCCGTCAAATGTGATTTGATTTTGTCAATGTCAATTGGCTAGATAATCAAGACAAGTGTCATTCAGGGTTCCCCACGGCCTTGTCCTGAAACCTGAACATTAAACTCTGAGACGTCTCCCATGTTCCAGTGAATCTGTATTGAACAGAGGCATCAGGAGATGCAGTGGTTAGCTCCTGTCTTTCAGTATTCCAGTCATGGCTCCTCACTAATACCACAGTGAGGCGGGATAGAGGTCCAAATGGAAAACCACGGACCACTCCATCCATGTTAAGACAATATTGCAAGGGGATGAGCTGTAGAGGAGAGGGTTGTATCAATCTTTGATTTCGATTATTCTGTATTCAGGAGACAAAGTGAATATTAATGGCCGATCCACCAGGGCTTTTGTAGGAATTGTTGGAATTGCTGGAGGGCAGTGAAGCCAAAGCCTTTCAATTAAAAGTTTGTTAACACTCTTTATGAAAGCTTCTGATCACTTATGCTTTTTTCTCTCTCTCCCTCCGTTAGAAAAGCATAAGGGTGGACAAGAATTTAGTGCTTCTTAACGAGAGTGTTCTCCAAGGGGAATAAATAATGAATCTGGTTCCCCAACATGGGCAAGATCTAAGAAGGCAGAGGAGACATCAAAGTCAAAGGACTGAAGGTGTTTTTTTACCGTTTCCACTTCATCTACCTCAGCTAAGTTCTGCAGCTCCATCACCACCCCTCCTTAATCCCATGCTAGTATTGAACATTCATTTCACACAGCAACTAGGCCTAATAGCACTGACGTCTGTAGCCATGAAGTGCTTTGAAAGACTGGTCATGGCTCACATCAACAGCATAATCCCAGAAACCCTAGACCCACTCCAATTTGCATACCGCCCCAACAGATCCACAGATGATGCAATCTCTATCGCACTCCACACTGCCCTTTCCCACCTGGACAAGAGGAACACCTACGTGAGAATGCTATTCATTGACTACAGCTCAGCATTCAACACCATAGTGCCCTCTAAGCTCATCACTAAGCTAAGGATCCTGGGACTAAACACCTCCCTCTGCAACTGGATCCTGGACTTCCTGACGGGCCGCCCCCAGGTGGTAAGGGTAGGTAACAACACATCTGCCACACTGATCCTCAACACGGGGGCCCTCAGGGGTGCGTGCTCAGTCCCCTCCTGTACTCTCTGTTCACCCATGACTGCATGGCCAGGCACGACTCCAACACCATCATTAAGTTTGCCGACGACACAACAGTGGTAGGCCTGATCACCGACAACGATGAGACAGCCTATAGGGAGGAGGTCAGAGATCTGGCCGTGTGGTGCCAGGACAACAACCTCTCCCTCAACGTGACCAAGACAAAGGAGATGATTGTGGACTACAGGAAAAAAAAGAGGACTGAGCACGCCCCCATTCTCATTGACGGGGCTGTAGTGGAACAGGTTGAGAGCTTCAAGTTCCTTGGTGTCCACATCACCAACGAACTATCATGGTCCAAACACACCAAGACAGTCGTGAAGAGGGCACGACAAAGCCTATTCCCCCTCAGGAGACTAAAAAGATTTGGCATGGGTCCTCAGATCCTCAAAAAATTCTACAGCTGCACCATCGAGAGCATCCTGACTGGTTGCATCACCGCCTGGTATGGCAACTGCTTGGCCTCTGACCGCAAGGCACTACAGAGGGTAGTGCGTACGGCCCAGTACATCACTGGGGCAAAGCTTCCTGCCATCCAGGACCTCTATACCAGGCGGTGTCAGAGGAAGGCCCTCAAAATTGTCAAAGACTCCAGCCACCCTAGTCATAGACTGTTCTCTCTGCTACCGCACGGCAAGCGGTACCGGAGTGCCAAGTCTAGGTCCAAAAGACTTCTCAACAGCTTCTACCCCAAGCCATAAGACTCCTGAACAGCTAATCATGGCTACCCGGACTATTTGCACTGCCCCCCACCCCATCCTTTTTACGCTGCTGCTACTCTGTTAATATTTATGCATAGTCACTTTAACTCTACCCACATGTACATATTACCTCAACTACCTCAACTAGCCGGTGCCCCCCACATTGACTCTGCAACGGTACCCCCCTGTATATAGCCTCCCTACTGTCACTTTATTTTACTTCTGCTCTTTTTTTCTCAACACTTTTTGTTGTTGTTGTTTTATTCTTACTTTTTTTGTTTAAAATAAATGCACTGTTGGTTAAGGGCTGTAAGTAAGCATTTCACTGTAATGTCTGCACCTGTTGTATTCGGCGCATGTGACCAATACAATTTGATTTGATTTGATTTGATTTAATAACGGTAAAAGTGGAAAGGTATGTCAACAACTTTTAATTCGATGAGTCATCACATTTCCTTTAGCTATAACCTCTGGTATTCAATTTATCGTACAACTGCATTATAGGGATATGGTTTGGTTCAGTTGTTCACATACTAAAATTGCAGTTTGACATTTTCTCAAGTGGGGCATTCCTTTTATTGCCATAAAATAACCATGACTTGAAAACAACATTTAAGAAAGAAAATAACTTGCCAAGAAATCAAATTGTTGAGGCATAACCAATGGGTTGGAACATGCTGAGTTAAGACTAGATGCAAATTACATTAGAGCTGATCAAATGCAATTGAGAGTGGTGCCAGCCATAATGCAAATACAAATGATTGCATTCCAATAGACGGGGGAGTTGATTTATAGGGTTATTTCACTGTGTCTTTGGCCATTATTGATAACTTTTGGTCCAGAAGCACAAGTGAGCACCATTGTCAATATCATCATTTCATAGGTACAGTGGGGAAAAAAAGTATTTAGTCAGCCACCAATTGTGCAAGTTCTCCCACTTAAAAAGATGAGAGAGGCCTGTAATTTTCATCATAGGTACACGTCAACTATGACAGACAAATTGAGAAAAAAAAATCCTGAAAATCACATTGTAGGATTTTTAATGAATTTATTTGCAAATGATGGTGGAAAATAAGTATTTGGTCACCTACAAACAAGCAAGATTTCTGGCTCTCACAGACCTGTAACAACTTCTTTAAGAGGCTCCTCTGTCCTCCACTCGTTACCTGTATTAATGGCACCTGTTTAAACTTGTTATCAGTATAAAAGACACCTGTCCACAACCTCAAACAGTTACACTCCAAACTCCACTATGGCCAAGACCAAAGAGCTGTCAAAGGACACCAGAAACAAAATTGTAGACCTGCACCAGGCTGGGAAGACTGAATCTGCAATAGGTAAGCAGCTTGGTTTGAAGAAATCAACTGTGGGAGCAATTATTAGGAAATGGAAGACATACAAGACCACTGATAATCTCCCCTCGATCTGGGGCTCCACGCAAGATCTCACCCCGTGGGGTCAAAATGATCACAAGAACGGTGAGCAAAAATCCCAGAACCACACGGGGGGACCTAGTGAATGACCTGCAGAGAGATGGGACCAAAGTAACAAAGCCTACCATCAGTAACACACTACGCCGCCAGGGACTCAAATCCTGCAGTGCGAGACGTGTCCCCCTGCTTAAGCCAGTACATGTCCAGGCCCGTCTGAAGTTTGCTAGAGTGCATTTGGATGATCCAGAAGAGGATTGGGAGAATGTCATATGGTCAGATGAAACCAAAATAGAACTTTTTGGTTAAAACTCAACTCGTCGTGTTTGGAGGACAAAGAATGCTGAGTTGCATCCAAAGAACACCATACCTACTGTGATGCATGGGGGTGGAAACATCATGCTTTGGGGCTGTTTTTCTGCAAAGGGACCAGGACGACTGATCCGTGTAAAGGAAAGAAGGAATGGGGCCATGTATCGTGAGATTTTGAGTGAAAACCTCCTTCCATCAGCAAGGGCATTGAAGATGAAACGTGGCTGGGTCTTTCAGCATGACAATGATCCCAAACACACCGCCCGGGCAACGAAGGAGTGGCTTCGTAAGAAGCATTTCAAGGTCCTGGAGTGGCCTAGCCAGTCTCCAGATCTCAACCCCATAGAAAATCTTTGGAGGGAGTTGAAAGTCTGTGTTGCCCAGCGACAGCCCCAAAACATCACTGCTCTAGAGGAGATCTGCATGGAGGAATGGGCCAAAATACCAGCAACAGTGTGTGAAAACCTTGTGAAGACTTACAGAAAACGTTTGACCTGTGTCATTGCCAACAAAGGGTATATAACAATGTATTGAGAAACTTTTGTTATTGACCAAATACTTATTTTCCACCATAATTTGCAAATACATTCATTAAAAATCCTACAATGTGATTTTCCTGATTTTTTTTCTTCTCATTTTGTCTGTCATAGTTGACGTGTACCTATGATGAAAATTACAGGCCTCTCTCATCTTTTTAAGTGGGAGAACATGCACAATTGATGGCTGACTAAATACTTTTTTTCCCCACTGTATATAAATAATGGTGGATTGCAAAGTTTTTCTATTTAGTGTGGCAATGTCAGAGACAGACTTTTCAAATAGTTTTAGAAATCTCTTTCATTTCCGTGTGTGGGAGTTGTCTGAAGGGAAAACTGTCTTAATGAATATTAGAGACAGTAAGAGACAGTGAATGGCTTGAGAAAGGCAAAGTGTTTTACCTGACAGACCCACACAAAGTCTTAGCTCCTAAAGCACATTACCTTCAGACTGATGAGTCAGGTCTATATTGACTGATTAGAAGGTATCAGAGTTAAGTGCTCTCTCCTTCTCCCTACCCCACACAGTGGAATCAAGGTTACTTCATTCAGTCCACTTCCACAGACAGATGCAGCTCTAAACAGTGGTTCCTTCCAGGTGAGTACTTTAACTGTTCTGTCTGAACAGAGCACTTCATCAAGGCCCAATTACCTGGAGTCACCTTGAGTGTCCCTGTATTCTCTCCATCCTGATTACAGTGGGGCCCGCCTAACCAATCAGATTGTAGATCTCCTGTCCTTGTGAATGTCAGTGGGTGACTTACTAGCAGAGTTTGGTAAGAGCCATCTTGGAACATTTTGCAGAAGGACCTGAAACTAAATCATGTTATTCCGATTGATGATTTTAAACCCCAGATTGGAGGGCTGTTGATCACAAATTGCACTTTTTTAAACTTGCTCTTTTAAGCTCTCTTATGCACTTTGCACCATTTTAACTTCCATTAATTGTTATGTTTTATGTTGTGTCTCATGTAGAACTATATTTATGCTGCTTGGCCAGGGCTCACTTGGAAAAGGGATGTAAATCTCGATGTGACCTCCTTAAATAAAGGATAAATAAATCAAAGTAAAAAGCGAAGGGTGTTCTATGGTCCTTCTAGCTAGCAGACAAGGGGTGTTCTATGGTCCTACTAGCTAGCAGACAAGGGGTGTTCTATGGTCATACTAGCTAGCAGACAAGGGGTGTTCTATGGTCCTACTAGCTAGCAGACAAGGGGTGTTCTATGGTCATACTAGCTAGCAGACAAGGGGTGTTCTATGGTCATACTAGCTAGCAGACAAGGGGTGTTCTATGGTCATACTAGCTAGCAGACAAGGGGTGTTCTATGGTCATACTAGCTAGCAGACAAGGGGTGTTCTATGTTTCTACTCACCACGTTAAAGTCCAGGTTCTTTTCCACCCACTCTGTGGCCATGTCAAAGTCCTCATACATCTCCATGATGTACAGGGTGTCCAGAGCATCCACGATGGTGGCTCCTTTTATGCTCCCTGGGAAGGCAAACAAAACAAAGCCTTTAGGACTCACATCATATTTTCCTCTCATAGCAACATATTGTATTGGTAGAACATCAGCACAGTTAGAGTCATGGTTCTGTGATTAAGACCACAGGTAAAGCCTATAGGGAGGAGGTCAGAGATCTGGCAGTGTGGTGCCAGGACAACAACCTCTCCATCAACGTCAGCAATACAATGGAGCTGATCGTAGACTACAGGAAACTGAGGGCCTAGCACGCCCCCATCCACATCGACGGAACGGGTCGAGAGCTTCAAGTTCCTCTGTGTCCACATCACTAAGGATCGATCATGGTCCAAACACACCAACTGTAATGAGTACTGAGGATACGAAGAGGCAGAACGCAGACGCAGGAATCAACAAGGTAAAGGTTTACTTAACAATGAGAAAGAGAATAACAAAGAGCGAGTAAACGACACAACGCTAACAATTACACACAACAATGACTGAACAGTCCAGGGCTATATAGTGGTGGTGATGAGATGATGAGGTGCAGGTGCACTGGAGGTGATTTGGGTGCGTTGGGTTTCCATTCCTGTGTTGCCGAGGTGGTGCGCTCAGACCGGTGGCTCAGTAGACCGGCGAATCAGAGCGCCGGAGGGGAGCAATGGGAGGAGACGTGACACCAACACATTTGTGAAGAGGGCATGAGAACGCCTCTTCCCCCTCAGGAGGCTGAACAGATTTGGCATGGGCCCTCTGATCCTCAAAAAGTTCTACAGCTGCACCATTGAGAGCATCTTGACTGGCTGCATCACCGCTTGGTATGGCAGAGGGTAGTGCGTACGGCCCAGTACATTACTGGGGCCGAGCTCCCTGCCACCCAGGAACTCTATACCAGGCGGTGTCAGAGGAAGGCCCTAAAGATTATCCAAGATTCCAGCCACCCAAGTCATGGACTGTTCTCTCTGCTACCGCACGGCAAGCGGTACCGATGCACCAAGTCTGGAACCAACAGGACTCTGAACAGCTACTACCCCCAAGCCATAAGACTGCTAAATAGTTAACCAATAGCTACACGGACTTCCTGCACTAACTATTTTGACTCATCACATAAGCTGCTGCTACCGTTTACTATCTTTCACCTTATTCCTAGTTATATGTACAACATCTAGCTCAATTACCTCGTACCCCTGCATATCGACTCTGTACTGGTAACCCTTGTATATAGCCAAGCTATCGTTACTCATTATGTATCTTATTACTTTTATTATTACGTGTTTTACTTTTTTATTATTTCTCTATTTTCTTTCTCTCTGCATTGTTGGAAAGTAAGCATTTCACCAGTTGTTTACAAAGCATGTGACAAATAAAATGTTATTTGAAAAGGTCCAGGGCAGCCAGGTGTTGTAACCGTAAGTGTGCTGTTTTATTCAAAGAGCGGGGCATATCTCCTGCTGCGCTGGAATATTGCTTCAGGCAACCTCCATTTATCTCTGTGCAAGATGTCAGGTATATGAACAAATAAAAGTCTCAGAGAGCACCTTTGGCTATTCTGTCAGGTTTTTACCCGGTCGAGGAGGATGTTTGTGGCAGAGAAAGTGGAAACACACGCACAAACAGAGAGAGAGAGAGGAGTTGAGTTTTATTTGGTTAGTCAGACCCATGCAACCTCTCACTGTTGGATCTCAGCTCCCCAGCTAAACTAGATCCAATACGCACAATAACAGGTGTCAGAATCACTTATAGTAATACAAGAGCAGCTAATGGAAGTGCAGATGTTGTGTGCTGTGTTCGGGGGTAAACCTTTTATTCAACAGATGGTGACAGAGGAAACATTTATCAGCCACAATAAAAAGAGAGGAGTGCAGTGATTACTGACAGCAGGAGGGCTCCAGTCCTTTTCATCCTTTAATTATCAAACTCTGCTTGGCTTGCCAAGCGCTTAGGATAGAACCCAGCCCCTGCCATCAAAATACCGTATTTTGCGATATACCGGTACTGATGCACGGACCAGCCCTGCCCCGTCACTCAAGGAGCGCATTTATTGTTCCTCGACCACGAGACACTTGCGTTCAGTCTCTGCATGATCAATGCAGCACATGCAACAATGTTGATTACAACGATGCTGTTTTCACTTTACTTATGAATATAAATCCATTCGCATTCTCTAATTATATTATTAGTTTGTGTTTCTTACATCTGCAAACAGCTAGTTTGTCTTATCTTAGCAAGTTGGGCCTAAATCTTGTTAGCCGCTAATGCTAATTGCTAGCTAGATAATAGAATGTACTGAGTCAGAGCAAATGTAATTAGCTTTACAGCCTGATAATACCAGTGATGGTGTAGACCTAAAGCTGCATATTTTTTGTGCAACAGTATCTTCTAAATCAAAGAGGAATACGCGAAGCAAGAATGTTAGCTACATGAAGTAGCTAAGAGAAAACATTCAATGTAGCCAAAGATTATAGGACCCCCTAGGAAACACTTATAAACACTTTGGTTCCTATGCTGTCACAATAACTCTTCCCCTGCATTTTCATTCATTGTCATGTCAAACACTGTATTTAAAGGGTTCAATATTATACTCCAACTATATAATTAGAATAATCATTCTATTTCCATTATTCCAACAGTTCACCCAAGTGTTTTGCTCTAAATCGCAATTGCAACATTTGGTTAAAAATAAAGCCTAGGTTGTTTGGCCATATCGTGCAGCCCTACGCCGTAGTGTGGAAATGATCTGAAATGAGTGCAGGAAATGCAGAAATTGATGAGAATGCAGATTTTTTTGGGGGGGTTGAACAGCATAAAACAATCAGAATGGAGAAAGACCCATTGAAATCACGTAGAATGTATGTGTTGCCACCCTAGGGTCACGCACTACTCATAAAGCAAATTTAGAACTTGTATTATTCAAAAACATAAAATACAGTCTATATTTAAAAAATATATACCGTGATATGATATTTTGGCAATATCGCCCAGCCCCACTGCCAACTCGCCACACTCGTTCGGAGGGCCGATATTTATTCTCTTTTACGTCACACGTACAAAAGGAGGGGAGGATGACAGGACAGGCAACGGCCAGGCAGACCAAGAGACTCAGTAAAGCTTTTAGTCCACAGCGTTATCGAAAATAAATTCAGTATCGCGTCTAAGGCACTTTCCCATTCACTTACACCTATACAGCTTTCTTCAATAGAAAAAAGACAATGTTGTGGTACTGAAGATGTTTTTATGTCCAAAAAAGGATTACAGTAGATTGAACGTAACAATAGTGTTCCATTTCTTAAAGTGGCCAGTGATTTCTAGTCTATGGCTATAGGCAGCAGCCTCTAATGTGCTAGTGATGGCTGTTTAACAGTCTGATGGCCTTGAGATAGAAACTGTTTTTCATTCTCTAGGTCCCAGCTTTGATGCACCTGTACTGACCTCGCCTTCTGCGGGGTGAACAGGCAGGGGTGAACAGGCAGTGGCTCAGGTGGTTGATGTCTTTGATTATCTTTTTGGCCTTCCTGTGACATCAGGTGCTGTAGGTGTCCTGGAGGGCAGGTAGTTTGCCCCCGGTAATGTGTTGTGCAGACCGCACCACCCTCTGGAGAGCCTTGCTGTTGCGGGCGGTGCAGTTGCCGTACCATGCGGTGAAGTTGCCGTACCATGCGGTGATACAGCCCTACAGAATGCTCTCAATTGTGCATCTGTAAAAGTTTCTGAGGGTTTTAGGTGCCAAGCCACATTTCTTTAGCCTCCTGAGGATGAAGAGGCTCTGTTGTGCCTTCTTCACCACACTGTCTGTGTGGGTGGTCCATTTCAGTTGGTCAGTGATGTGTACGCCAAGGAACTTGAAGCTTTCCACTGCGGTCCCCCCGATGTGGATAGGGGGTGCACCCTCTTCTGTTTCCTGAAGTCCACAATCATCTCCTTTGTTTTGTTGACGTTGAGTGAGAGGTTATTTTCCTGGCACCACACTCCCAGAGCCCACACCTCCTCCTCCATGTAGGCTGATGGCCGTCCCATGAACAGGCGAAATACATTTCTCCAGTTCAAAAGTGTCTGGTGATGCATGTGCGAGCAGCATTCACGGGATGGCAGCTCGTGTGTCAGAGCCTTCATTCATCACCTGCTCTCTCTCTTCATATCTCATACTTTAGAGGAGCAGAGACCCATTTTATTGACAGATGACACTTGCCAATAGAGTTCTCACATCGTTACCGGTGAGCGGCACCAATGGTGGAAAACTAAATTTCACGGGGCTGAGAGCCTTTGAGGCTTGACAGAGAATTATGCATTGTTTGGACAAAAACAACCTTCACGTAAAAGGCGACAAAGTCAAGCTGTAATTTCTCTGAGAAACAGAGGAGCGCAGCACATCGCCTCTCAAAACAAAGGTGTGCTCAGAATATCAAACCCATACAGACAGTGACACTACTCAGTGTATTGAGGGAGGACATTTTCTTACCACTTCATTGACGCCTATTTTAGAAAACAAATGGTGCTTTTCCAATGAGACCAGCGTTGACACCAGTGGGCCACCAGTGTTTTATGTTAATGTAAGCTCTAGTGTCATTGTATTTCCGTATTAAGACAATACTATGTCCAAAAAGACAAGCAGCGAAAACAAGAGGCAAAAAATAATTTGCTTGTTTTGTTTCCTCAGTCATGGGAAGTGGGAGGGTGGAATTGCAAGAAATCAGAGGGTGAATGGGTGTGTGAGAAAACGAATTGTAAACTGAGGCTAGGTAGCCTACCTACTATAGTGTTCTTTTTCTGGGTCTGTGGCTGAAAGCCCAGGTGAGGACAGAGCAGATCATAAAATCAGCCTGTTAGGATACACAGTGCTCCATAGTGCTCTTACGAAGGCCTGGTTGTGACAGGGGGTCTGACGCAGGGCCATGCAGGTCCCCAGATCCCACCTCTGTGGGTGATGAATTCCCCCGCTCTGTTGCAGCCCCTGTTCACCCCTCCCAGTCCCAGCATAATCTACATCAGCCCAGTCACTGTGGGGACCACCACACACGCACAGTGAAGCCCAGGGGAGGCCCAGGCTGAATTACACCATCCATTCCAATTACGGAGATGGAATACCTGATGCGCACACGGAATGGCTTTGGAATGAAGGCATAATCGAGTCTCCCCAACATAGTCTACCTTGGACAAATAGTGTGCAAATCCGTGTACATCAGTAATATGCTTGTAATCCTATGAGTATGTCACAACAAAAGGAATACATAAGCGCAACCTCTTTCCATGAGAGTTGACAAACCTTACAATGGTAACACTGAAGTAACATTGAGTTGATAAAAGGAGGAGAATATGCACAGACTGTTCTTGTAAAGATGCAGCAGTAAAGTAGTCGATAAAATAGCAGTGCCCTGGGAGAGGATGTTAAAGATTATTGATCAACAGAATGAAAAGGGTCGACCTTAACGTTTGAAAAGTTGATCCCAGAAAAGACAGATGAAAACGTGGTAGTCTTTGAGCCAGGTCTTTGCCTGCAGTGATGCCTGGGCCAGCCAGATAGCCGCAGGTCAGGTTCAGCTTGGATTAAACTTTTAATGCTTAACACTGAGTTAGTCTGGTGCGTGTTCTCTTTCAAAAAAAGCTTGGTTAAGAAAATGTTGCTTGAAGTGACAAGGTGGTATTTGAAGGTGGCCACTGTGTAATATGGAGCCCCTCTCCATGGGGAGAGCTAGGCCAATGTGACAGATGGTAGACGATTTCAGCTCAGAGGGCTAGCTGCCATGAGCAGAGAACCTTCTGGAATTCACAACACTCAATTAGCAAGTCAACCTTCAAACCCATTTGGCAAGAAAATGTCTTGGCAATGTCACCGTAGTGGCCCAGATAAGTGTGTTTTTGTTTTGTCAGATGCAAGCTGGTTTACGCCTGCAAGGATTTTCCGGGTCAATGTGCCTACAAGGCCTCACATTTGCCCCCCAGTGAAAGCAATGTCATGTTGTCAATCTCTTGTGTCATTTTCCATTTTAACACCATGTCACATTCTGCGATTGTGTTGAACTGGGCCTTCAGAGAGTGAAGGGTGAGGAATTATAGATACCCACGAGGTTATGGCTGGCAATACAAGAGTGGACTTATCCATAATTCACACAGCGACGTGCTGCAGTAAGTTGCCTCTCTTCCATAGCCATGGGAAGTAGTTTGGGGGTGGGGGTGCTGCATTTTTTCCACCAACGAGGGGAAAATACACCCACCGGTTGAAGCTCATTTACTGTAATATAAATAATAATAATAATAATATGCCATTTAGCAGACGCTTTTATCCAAAGCGACTTACAGTCATGCGTGCATAATTTTTTTTGTGTATGGGTGGTCCCGGGGATCGAACCCACTACCTTGGCGTTACAAGCGCCGTGCTCTACCAGCTGAGTTCTACACAATTTTTAAAATCTAAAATGCTATTTGGAGAACAGCAAAAACAAACAAAAATGTCCCCCAGACATTGTCACCTGGTCTGTGGAATGGGTGGATACAATGTACTACTCAACCTCATCATACATAGGCTACATTGACTAATTTAGACTACTTGTGGAAAATCCTACACATGCATTGAAATAAAAGGCATACATCAAAGGAATTACTTAGGACTACAATAGACAAGGACGCATGAAGACAAACAAACTCAACCAAGGAATTAAGAAAAATCTACACATTAACCCTGGTGGTGCTTTGCTGGAAAAAAAAAAAAGTCCATTGTGGTATGGGTCAGATTGACCCGCACAGTTTAAACACACTCAAGACAGTCAATTTTGATTACATTGGAAGCTGACAGTTTACCTTGACTTCGTTGTGGTGATCATTCTATATTACCATCTTTAGACTTCCATGTCCTCTCTTCTCTGGATGATGGTTGTTGCGTGCTCTCTCTCTCATCTGATGGAGGGGATGGTATGGCAGACTCCTCCTCTGAATCCTCTTCACCAAAGAAATATTCACAATCTGGATCATCAACAGCATTGTCCTCTATCTCTGAAACCTCTTCTTCTATTTCACTGTCACAGTCCAGAATTTGTGATAAGGCTTCATTGACTGAAAATCTTTTGGAGCTCATTTTTGAGTGTGTCAGAGATCTGCTGGTCTCGCACTGAGAAGGAGAAGCTTGGGAAAGCTCCTTTTCACCCAAACAGAATTATAAAAAGTGCAACAAGAACCAGTCAAAATAAAATACATCAAAGACACTTGTTTATTTTGGACCTGTGCAAATATCTATACACATAAAAGCCTCCGAGTCAAAATGACACACAACATCATGTTTGTATACAAAATCTACACAGACATTCCACAACACATCAGTGTGTCCACATTTTGCAGTTAGGTTCATGACCCTAAATGAGGAAAAGTAATTTAATTTCATGGAGAAAAAGAGAAGTTAACTAGTATTTTAGACAACTCAAAAGTGGAAATGGGTCAAATTGACCCGCAACATAATAGGAGGGTTAAGGCCGCGCCCCTGACTCAGCACCGCTGAATGGACAGCGCCTCGGTATAGGTAGGCATAGTGGAGCTCCGTGGGGTGTGGCTGAATGGACAGCATATGTCTAGTAGCCAGCTAGAATTAGGCTATTCAGTTTGTGGACACCCCTACTTCCCGCGGCTATGCTCTCTTCACAGACACTAACAGTCAGAGTGCCTTATCTCTTCCTTTGTGATGGCGGCCATGTGTGAATCAGCAAGAAGCAAAGTCTCTTGAGAGCTTCTTCTCCGGCCGCTGGGAATGAGGCATTGATGGATGTGATAGAGAGAGAGAAGGGTAGTGTAACCAGAGGGAGGAGCGTACTACAGCTCACACCACAGGATCCTGAGTCCGTCTGTCTGCTTCCAACCGGGACCAGTCATCTGAAAGGAAAACCCTGGCCGCTCAGGAGTCTTGACAAACTCTCAGGATGCAAAGCAATGTGATGTGCTTTGAGCATTTGGAGAAAGGCTTTATCTTGTAAATCCTACTCATCATCATCATCTTCATCATCATCATTAACTGTACATCTACATCAACATCTGACAGTATATGGGGAAAGATAAAACATGGCAGTACAATCGGTCATATTCCAGAGGAGTTGGAGAAGATATCTGTCATCCTCTTAGTGTAGCTCCACATCATAATCACACTGGAGCTCTTATCATCCAGATTAATGCAGAGACTTGTTCCTGCTATTTCGCCGTTTCTCTTTTCCTCCCCTTGTTCGCTCTTCTTCCTGCTAGCCGCGTCCTCTCACTGCGGCCTTTTCTTCAGGGCACGACTGCAGCTTCAGAGGAGATTACACTGGTGATTACAGCTGAAGCAAAAAGCCTTGTCTCGCTCAGCGAGAAGCTGCTGGTAAAGACATCTCAGAGCAGCCAGGCAGAGGGGAGACGAGGGGGACAAGAGAGCCCTCTAGTCCCATCAGACACACTGCAGAAAGCCCCTGGGTGCCAGCATGCAACCTGGCAATCCTCCAGGGACTGTGAGTGTGTGTGAGAGTTTTCACCATGCCATCCCCAAGTGCAGAACCAATGGTCATGTCAAAACAAGCTTGATGAGCAATTCTGGCGGAGAAGCAATGCCTTCTTATTCTGTGCAGCGCCTAATGGATCTGTTTGTAAACTGTAACAATTCATTCATCAGCTCAGAGAAAACAATCAAACTGACAAACATTGAAATGGTGTTAGCTCTCATTCATGAAAAATCGCTTCAAATGGTCATGCTCACTTCATCAAACATGCCTCTGGCTTGTTCTGCACAAACTCTAAAGACAGTCTCAAAGACAAACAGAAAGAAAACACACTCGCATCTAGCTGCTATCGCTGCCTCTTCCCTCATTTGCAAAGACTTTGGCCTATTTCTTGAATATATATATATATGAATATATTTCCAGAGCTCTGTGGGGAGCAGACACTTAATCACCACCAAGCCACACATGGGAGGCCCTGCAAAACGAGAACGCTCACACACTCACGGCACAGCGCTCCACTTGTTTTGTTGGGTAATTAATGCGAGCGTAGCCGCAGATCCAGACCGCGTGTCACGGTTCGGTAGTCATCGTGGTAAATTAGCTCACAGGGGCACAGAGCTGAAATGCACTCTCCTAAGGCTCGCTCAGCTCCACTGTTCTTCTCCTTTCAGAGGCCTGATGAATTTGTAACTTTCAGCAACTCAAAACCTGGACGAAAACATAACATCATAATCCGCCAGAGGGGTTGACTTCTTTGAACTCCCCCATCAAACTGCCAGAATAACAATAGACAGAGAGAATGAGAATATTCGTTTTTCCCCATTGTATTTCTACTGCACTTGAAGTTTATGGATGGAGCATTGTCCACACATGCTGTGTCCCTGTGGGTTTATTAGCCACGGTACTGTTGTGGCAGAGGCTTCTCTGCTCCCACCTGGGCGTGCCACCACTGTGCTTTAAAACAAGACTCTGACATAGAAAATAACGAGAGTGCCTCCAGTGCAGTACCTTCTTTGGCAAGCACACGTGTGAGGAGTCATATAATGGATTATTGATCAAACCACAGAGGCAGTGATGCTTTCAGCCCATGACTACAGGTGTTTTGTGTCTGGTCTCTGGTTCAGGGCAATGAGACCCCTTAATCCTACACATGTGTCTGTCACTGCTGAAGCCCTGGACTTATCATCCTCATGACTGGAATACCATTTGCATTGTGACATCACAGCATTGATATCACACACTATCAGAGCCAGCTGCATAATGACTTGCCTACTGACTGACCTACCAACCCCTGTAGGGGGAGTGGTGTGAAGGATGACATAAAAACACAGTGAGGTCCCTCATTACATCTGGCCGTTCACATAGAAGGGGTAGGAGAGAAGGGACTTCCGAATATAGTTTATGACTAGTCTGAGGAAATCTAGATATCTCTTTTGATTTCCTCCCAAACTACACAGGTACTGGAACTGCTCCCAGACAAGTCAAATTACTTAAAATTATGGATAATATTTTAGCTAACAACTAATTAAAAACACTTATTGACATGTATAACTGAACTACTTCATAGACGTGCATATACACAGTGTACAAAACATTAGGAACACCTTCCAAATATTGAGTTGCACCCCCCTTTGCCCTCAGAACAGCCTCAATTCATCGGGGCATGGACTCTACAAGGTGTCGAAAGCGTTCCACAGCGATGCTGGCCCATGTTGACTCCAATGCTTCTCACAGTTGTGTCAAGTGTCCTTTGGGTGGTGGACCATTCTTGATTCACAATGTTGAGCGTGAAAAGTTAGTTGATCGAAAAATAACAGTCATCACATTAATGAAAGTCACGTCACGACACTTGTCAATTCTAGATTTAATTAGATTTTTTTTAAACAATCATCCTTAGCTCTTTTTTCTGGCTGTAACTTGATAGAGGCTTGATGCTCATGTTGTGAGGGAGAAATCACTTACAAAATAAATTCTAAACTGTGGATCCTTCTTTTATTCACTCCACAAGATAAATAACCCATTTGATTGACTTTCCTCATTAACCAACAGACATGCGAAGGGTAGGTATTAATAAGTCTAGCCATGAGGGAACAGAGACATCAGCAGGGCTGACTTCATTGATCAGACCGAATAACGGCAATCATATTAGGACAACATCCGCCGACTCTATTATTCATTTCCCAACTCTGGAGACAGGAGACCTAGACTAAACAAAACACGTCAAAACACATCGACTCAGACAGCAAGTATGATTACAGTCGAGGATGAACTATGAGGTTGGACAGAAAACTCAAAAACGTAAGAATAAAATCAAGTGAAATATGGCAGCTAAGTGTGCCAAATGTCTGGAACATTCTGAAGCTTCTAATTGCTAGGAAGGGTCTCTAAAAAGTGTTTCCCAGCACCGTCTCATATCAAAACATACTTCAATAGACATTTGAACAAGTGGCATCCCACAGCCCAGAGTCTAGGCCTACTTTCTGAGCTAGAGCGTGTTGGCTTCCTCTGTGACCAGGCTGACATCCTGCAGGCCAGAGCAGGGGGTGTGTCTGCCCACCAGGCTCCTGCCCGCGTCTGCAGCTGGCGGAGCAGCCATAAACCATGCATCGGACTGATCAATGCCTCGGCCTTATTTCTGTCTTCCCAGGTACAGAGCACATCGCAGAGCAGATGTCTGGCCATGTCTTATGCATACCTCAGGTTCCATTAACCAAGCACTCCCATAGATTAATAATGCAAAGCTCCGTCATTTCTTGATTAATAGGAGACCGACTGAATTTATCCTTGGCTCGGGATGGCATTGGTAGTATCTGTGTGTATGTGTGTCTGTGAGTGAGTGTGTGTGTGTCAGGGTTTCCGTTAGCCGGTAATAGCCGGCTTTTGGCCGATCAAAAAATGTAAAGCTGATAAAACTGCCGCAGCCAATTGTAAGAAAAATAAAATAAAATAAATGCAAAATAATGCTTTTTAGACTATTCATTGATGGAAATACCAGTTGATGGAAATATATTTGACCGCTCATGCTTATCGGTCATTTGCATAATTTAGTGGAATTAAATACAGTGAGGGAAAAAAGTATTTGATCCCCTGCTGATTTTGTAAGTTTGCCCACTGACAAAGATATGATCAATCTTTAATTTTAATGGTAGGATTATTTGAATAGTGAGATACAGAATAACAACAAAAAAAAAACTAGAAAAACGCATGTCAAAAATGTTAAAAATTGATTTGCATTTTAAATGAGGGAAATAAGTATTTGACCCTTTGCTAAACATGACTTAGTACTTGGTGGCAAAAACCTTGTTGGCAATCACAGAGGTCAGACGTTTCTTGTAGTTGGCCACCAGGTTTGCACACATATCAGGAGGGATTTTGTTCCACTCCTCTTTGCAGATCTTCTCCAAGTCATTAAGGTTTCGAGGCTGACGTTTGGCAACTCGAACCTTCAGCTCCCTCCACAGATTTTCTATGGGATTAAGGTCTGGAGACACTGTTGCCACTCCAGGACCTTAATGTGCTTTTTCTTGAGCCACTCCTTTGTTGCCTTGGCCGTGTGTTTTGGGTCATTGTCATGCTGGAATACCCATCCACGACCCATTTTCAATGCCCTGGCTGAGGGAAGGAGGTTCTCACCCAAGATTTGACGGTACATGGCCCCGTCCATCGTCCCTTTTATGCGGTGAAGTTGTCCTGTCCCCTTAGCAGAAAAACACCCCCAACGCATAATGATTCCACCTCCATGTTTAACGGTGGGGATGGTGTTCTTGGGGTCATAGGCAGCATTCCTCCTCCTCCAAACACGGCGAGTTGAGTTGATGCCAAAGAGCTCGATTTTGGTCTCATCTGACAACAACACTTTCACCCAGTTCTCCTCTGAATCATTCAGATGTTCATTGGCAAACTTCAGACGGGCATGTATATGTGCTTTCTTGAGCAGGGGGACCTTGCGGGCGCTGCAGGATTTCAGTCCTTCACGACGTACTGTGTTACCAATTGTTTTCTTGGTGACTATGGTCCCAGCTGCCTTGAGATCATTGACAAGATCCTCCCGTGTAGTTCTGGGCTGATTCCTCACCTTCTCATGATCATTGCAACTCCACGAGGTGAGATTTTGCATGGAGCCCCAGGCCGAGGGAGATTGACAGTTATTTTGTGTTTCTTCCATTTGCGAATAATCTCACCAACTGTTGTCACCTTCTCGCCAAGCTGCTTGGCGATGGTCTTGTAGCCCATTCCAGCCTTGTGTAGGTCTACAATCTTGTACCTGACATCCTTCGAGAGCTCTTTGGTCTTGGCCATGGTGGAGAGTTTGGAATCTGATTGATTGATTGCTTCTGTGGACAGGTGTCTTTTATACAGGTAACAAACTGAGATTAGGAGCACTCCCTTTAAGAGTGTGCTCCTAATCTCAGCTCGTTACCTGTATAAAAGACACATGGGAGGCAGAAATCTTTCTGATTGAGAGGGGGTCAAATACTTATTTCCCTCATTAAAATGTAAATCAATTTATAACATTTTTGACATGTGTTTTTCTGGATTTTTTTGTTGTTATTCTGTCTCTCACTGTTCAAATAAACCTACCATAAAAATTATAGACTGATAATTTCTTTGTCAGTGGGCAAACGTACAAAATCAGCAGGGGATCAAATACTTTTTTCCCTCACTGTAGCTGCGTGTGTTTTTTCGTTAGTTTTTATGTTTATCAAACGTGCACAACATAGAGATACAAAGACTATAAGCGGAAATCTGTCAGACAGCACGAGAGCTGCTTCTCAAACAGCTCATTAGTTTCTGCTGGAGTGAAACCAGTGAAGGCTGCTGAGGGGAAGACGGCTCATAATAATGGCTGGAACGGAGCAAATGGAATGGCATCATACAGATGAAAACCATTTTTTTGATGTATTTGATACCATTCCACCAATTCCACTCCAGCTATTACCATGAGCCTGTTCTCCCAATTAAGGTGCCACCAACCTCCTGTGAGTGAAACATGCTTTTATAAACCCAATCACTACATAACAAATCTAAATGCAATTGCGTGTTAAAAAGTGTTGATGGCCTGGTAATTGAAGCGTGCTTTCCATTCACCATTCAAGTGCATACAGTGGCTTGCGAAAGTATGCACCCCCCTTCGCATTTTTCCTATTTTGTTGCCTTACAACCTGGAATTAAAATAGATTTTTTGGGGGGTTGTATCATTTGATTTACACAACATGCCTACCACTTTGAAGATGCAAAATATATTTTATTGTGAAACAAACAACAAATAAGACAACTGGAGACAGTATGCATTTAGAAAATATACTTCATTGTTTGAAACCTGAAAGTTGTACTTCTTATTATGATGCATGTTTTACCTTGCTTCAAAGTAAAATACGACCATCTGAAACGTGGAGGCAATTATTTTATAAAGACTTCCATATGCCATTGAAACCAGTAGCCTATTTCTCTTCTATTGGTTTTCAAATCAACTTTCTTTCACTGTCCAATAGCCAAAGGCACAATCCTAGTCATATAAGCAACCCATGCTAGTTGCTGCATCTTTAGATCTCCCCTCTTTCAACATTTCTAACGGATATATTCATCTCTGTCACATTAAACCGCTCACATGTGCGGTCCATTTTTGACATTGGTATTATCCCGGTAATTGCATTATGGAACGAACATTCACGCGTAGCCTACTGCCTTGTGCGCACTGCTGCACCTATAATGTGCAGAAATAATAGTTTATCAACATTTTAAGCTAAACGATCTGATCTGTTGCATTTTCTTTTTATTATGTAGCCTAGGCCTACTGGTTGTATGAATTTGGGATCTATCGCCCCACAACTGTCCCAGAGTGTGTTTGGAATAGGCTATTTCTTTCTCGCAAAGAAAGACAATCTATAGGGGAAATCAGATTGACATAGGCTAGTGATTTTGCTGTTCGCTACTCATCTTGTTGGCTGAGGAAAAGTAAATCTGGCAGTTATTCAAACATATTCAAAGTGCGCATTGGAATTCGGTAAGAAGGACGCATGCTGTTGCATCCTCGAGTTGCATGTTCTGTTAAGATGAATAACCATAATCTATCTATGATTTCTGTCATGTTGAGCACCGTGGATGGACGCCCTAATCAGGTTACGCACCCAATGCATATGGGTCCGGTACATTTCTCAAATGTCTATTACAAACAATAGTACACAAGTATAAACACCATGGGACCACGCAGCCGTCATACCGTTCAGGAAGGAGATGCATTCTGTCTCCTAGAGATGAACGTACTTTGGTGCGAAAAGTGCAAATCAATCCCAGAACAACAGCAAAGGACCTTGTGAAGATGCAAGGACGAAGCCACTGCTCCAAAACCGCCACAAAAAAGCCAGACTACGGTTTGCAACTGCACATGGGGACAAAGATCTTAGTTTTTTTTTAGAAATATCCTCTGGTCTGATGAAACAAAAATACAACTGTTTGGCCATAATGACCATCGTTATGTTTGGAGGAAAAAGGGGGTAGCTTGCAATCCGAAGAACACCATCCCAACCGTGAAGCACGGGGGTAGCAGCATCATGCTGTGGGGGTGCTTTGCTGCAGGAGGGACTGGTGCACTTCACAAAATAGATGGCATCATGAGGAAGGAAAATTGTGGATATATTGAAGCAACATCTCAAGACATCAGTCAGGAAGTTAAAGCTTGGTCGCAAATGGGTCTTCCAAATGGACAATGACCCCAAGCATACTTCCAAAGTTGTGGCAAAATGGCTTAAGGACAACAAAGTCAAGGTATTGGAGTAGCCATCACAAAGCCCTGACCTCAATCCTATAGAAAATTTGTGGGCAGAACTGAAAACGCGTGTGCGACCAAGGAGGCCTACAAACCTGACTCAGTTACACCAGCTCTGTCAGGAGGAATGGGCCAAAATTCACCCAACTTATTGTCGGAAGCTTGTGGAAGGCTACCCGAAACGTTTGACCCAAGTTAAACAATTTAAAGGCAATGCTACCAAATACTAATTGAGTGTATGTAAACTTCTGACCCACTGGGAATGTGATGAAAGAACTAAAAGCTGAAATAAATCATTCTCTTTACTATTATTCTGACATTTCACATTCTTAAAATAAAGTGGTGATCCTAACTGACCTAAGACAGGGAATTTTTACTAGGATTAAATGTCAGGAATTGTGAAAAACTGAGTTTAAATGTATTTGGCTAAGGTGTATGTATACTTCCGACTTTCAACTGTATTACTCCAGCTTCCCTGGCCAAATTAAGGGTGTTAATCAAATTTAGTACATAAATTCTCTGCAAAAGTTCCTGCAAAGCCATGAATGTTTTATAAGGCACTTGTTCTCCAGTCACCTTTGACCGCAGTTGAGAACCTTTTTTCTTCCTAGTGATAAACAGCTTGAAGAAGAGTACTGTTGTCAAGCTTTGGGGCTCAAGGTGCTGCAATCAATGGCACCTTAAAGGGGTTGTAGCCTTCTCCTTTATATCCAAGAAAAAGCCAATAGGCTTGGCAAGCGTGGTTGAAGACACAACCTAATTGCCTTCGTCTGCTCCAGTTCTGTGGAAGCAAGCTAATGAGGCTTCCTTCTAAACAAATTAGCATTCTTTATGATAACCACAGAGAGCAACGGATCTGATGCCCCAAAATACAATACTACAGTACAGAAAAAGCATTATGACATTGCAATGACTTTTCATCGCCTCCAAATCTCAGTGTGTGACATAACCTACTGATATACTCAATTTTAAATTCCATGTGGTATGGTATGTTGAATGTGCGTAAAGGAAATAAGCTCTGTGGTTATCATAAATCATACATTAGCATCATAATATACCACTGACAGGATCTTGAGGGCAAGCAATATACAGTATTCCTGTATAACATGACAGTTTATGTCTAACATTCATGTAAAATGTATTTGCTTTAGATTAGCATCTATACGGAAGGGAAAGGACTGATAAATGCTCCAAAACAGAGACAAAGTAATCAGCCATTATGGATTCAGAGAGCTTTCGCTCATACAGACATTTGCATATCTTAAATCCCTGATAATGAAATAGAATTTATACAAGGGTGATTGAAATTCTCAGTTAAATATGAAAGTGTTCGAAATATATTTCAAGAGAGTAAAAGATTAAGTAGGAGGAATTTGTATTAGGCCTTTAAATGAGGTACCATACTTCCAGAAGTGAGCGCTGGCAAAAGGTTATATGCCACTCCTGTCCCTAATGGAAAGTTATGAGTGAGGAAGGAGAACATTCATGGTATATTAGGGAGACATTTTTAATTAGAATGTAAACTGTGAGATTGTAGCCTGCGTCTGAAATGACTGGTGTTATCGGTGGGGAAGAGGAGAGCTGTTCATCACAGAGACAGAGAGACAGAGAGCTCTCCTTCTCCACCACACCAGACTCCACACCATATTTAGCACCTCAGTGAGACAGCCCCAGACAGCCTGGTTTTCAGGCCCATCTGAAATCCTGTCATCACACTACTCTCAACTGTCACAGGCCGTACAGCACAGCTCACCCACATACAGCCTATTACACACCAGAGCTCACTTACAGCCGTACAGACATTTTATCAACAGCCCAACAAATATCCTCATTGTTGAAATTTAATTAGGCCACATAAAGAGAAGGAGGGGAGAGAAAGTGTAACGATAGTGGAGGTCTTAAAGTACATTTTCTCTTCTTATTGACATTTTGAATTATTCTGGAAATATACATTTTGATAATGTACACACTAGTTTAATTATTTCCCAAAGAATGTAACAATGTTTAACCTTTGTGAATGAAACAGAAGTTGTGCTAAATAACATCCAGAATGGGCCACCTCAACCCACCACATACAGACTAGGGTGGTGGAACGATAAGCATAATTTATCCTTCATCTGCAAATGGAAGTGAGGTCATTTGAACATGGAGTATTTATCTAACTCCACAAATTAAACTCAACGATAGTGATGGCTATAACAAAGGGGTTGTAATACCTCGTAAGAGGAACCAGCTGTGCTGAGTGGTTTGCTCAGGGAGGAAGAGAGGCTTGGAAAAATACATGTCATTGTTCTACTTCCATTTGGGAAGTACTGCATCTTAACAAAACCCAATATGGGGGGGGGGCATTATGTGGTCCAAGGCAAGCAGTGTAATACCAACCACACACGAGGGGGTTGTTTAATCATGTATTTATGTGTGTGTGCGCGCGGGTGTGTGTAGAAACAAGAACACTGCAATCGTTCCGTTTCCCCAGGAGTCATGCAGCAGGATAGTCTAGTATGTCCCACATGGGACAGAGCGATAGGAAGCAGCAACACTTATTAACAGAGACACAACACTACCTCGGTACCTTTTACTCAATTACCTCCCTTTAAAACACACACACACACGTCTAGTCTGCACCAAATCTCAGCGACTACAGAGAGTCTACAGAGAGACTACTGAACAATGTGCATCTATCTGGATCTATCAGTCAAGAGATGCTTCTAGCAAAACATATCAAAGCATAGGGAGTATTAAGAGCTTTCTCCAGTACATTGGGGCGTGTTCACTAAAAGTTTATCAGAAGCTGCGTGAGTAAAAGTAAAGGGTCTATCACTCAAAACGTGTCGGATGAAATCCTCTGTGCCAGCCAGAAAAAGTATAGAGAAATTATTCCATCAACGATACATCTTCAATAGAAGTCTACAGCAGCAGCGATACCGTCCACTAACAAAACAAGATTACAATTTGAGAAGACAATACAAAGCATCTATTTATCTGAGCCTCCCAGCCCTACTGTGGTGGTAAAGACTCCAGACACACTCAGCGGTGCTCCAAGTACCCTCTCCTCTCCCCGGCCTGGCCTGGCTGGCACCACAGGATTATTGATTGATAGCTTTGACTGATTCCCAATTTGGTCCTAATCTGTGGGGCAAGGGTGATGGCAGCGGGGGCGGGCATGAATCAGCCATCTAGAGGACTGAAGGGGACCAGGAGACAGATACTCACCAAACAGATTGCTGGAGTGGCCTTGCTTAGAAACAGGCCTCAGCTCATTGGATCCCCAGGCATAGCGCTTGTAACTGTCCCAGGCAAATGTCATCATCTGTGGGCAGAGGGAGAGGAAGGGGAGGAGGACAAATGGGAGAAATAGGTTTAGGTTTAGGCAGATCTATGAAGGGTGATTCACTTCCTATGGGTGTTTTGGTCGTTATGGGCAGATTTCCAGCAAAGTATTTGACAGTTTTGTTAAATAAGAGTGTAGGCCTATTTGTGAGATGAAGGAGACTTTAGGCTATTTTATGTTGGACAACATGTTGATTAGCCTACAGATATTTACTGTGCAGGGAAGTCTGTCAATCATTTAATAGACCTTGACATTACACGGGAAAAATCTATAAGATCTCTCAGTTTGATGTCTTCAGTGACCCTGGTTTGTGATACTTAACCCCTGAGAGACAGCGCATCCTACATTCATTCTGACATTTCCAAAAATAATAATGATGCCAAGCTTTATGCGTCACAAGGTTGTTCTTCAAATCAGTGACTTCTGACAGTTTCTATTTTGGACCCAGAGACTATAACAGAAGCCTAATCCTCCTTAATATCAATGGAATCATAGCTGAGAAACCCTAAATGGAGATAACAGGATAAATCCTTTTGTTCCCTCTCCCTGGTGACTCAACCCAGATGGAGTCAGATAAGCTGTTAAAAACAAGGACAGCTTTTCAAAATTTTCAAATTTGAATGAAAAGGTATATTACTCACTTAAAACTGTCATCTATAAAGTTGACTTTGTTGAGTGTCTGAGATTATGCTCACCATTTTATATCACAAAACTACTGCTTTCGGCTATAGTACAGTCCAACTAAGTTTTTGAAGTTAGCATATGGGAAAATAACAGGCCAGAAATAATTAGGTCTATTGAAGTGATAAATTGGAAGGGAATGGGTTTTCTGGTTGCACTAACAATGCACCCCAACACAGTGCTAGTGTCTAATTCTCTCTCTGCACAGTCATGTCTCAGTTCTCCTCTGCAGGGTAGCGACAACCAGTGTGTCCTGTAGTGTTTGTGTGTTTGTTGTTGGGAGGATTAGGCTGTAAGGGAGAAAAGAGAGAAATATGCTGCCATTCTCTCCATACAGAGAGACAGATTGAAGCTGAAAACCCCCTCGAGCAAAAGATGAGACCAGACAGAGATTAAAATAATGTTTTCTCCAGGAATCTCAGCCGGTCAGATCCACATAGGGAGATGGGGTCAACTCCACGCTGTCTATTGAAAATCACTAGCAAAACAATCTAAGTGGATGTGGTTAGCCACTATATCACCGCTATCCCCACATCCTATGAGACAAATCTTTAGAAAATCAAGGGACAGAAACAATACAGTCCCTCTTAAGCAGAGCAGTGGGCTGTGAGATATTACTCATTGGTTTACAGATCAGTATTTTCTGGAGAGTTTTCTAAAATCAAAACGTCTTTCTGCGATACTTAATCAAGCGGAGAAAAACAAGAACGCCAAACACAACGGCAAAAGTGTTTATTAATGATGTCTGCTCTTCCTGCAATGTGAACACCATAGCAACCACTGTTCTCTCCCGGTTACCTCCGCCATTTCAAATGATGAGATGATGTTGATAATGCACAAGCTATAGTTGGCAAATAATTGGAGCACAACGATGGAAAGATCAGAATGAAATTGAGTGTTAAAAAGTCAATTGTCCGTGACAGATAGAAGAGATGTATTAGGAGGACCTACCCTTCACAGTCACAATAGTTCAGCCTAGGTGTGAGAGTGTGTGTTTGGATCAGTCCATCATGGAAAGTCTACTGTGTAGGCTTAAGATTGTGGGAGAAACTTCCAGAGGGGCTCATAGTGGTGTTTATGGAAAGGCACCTCTCATCCTTTTTCCCTTGATAAAATGAACCCAGCTCCACTCAGTCCTGGGCCTAAACAAACATCCCCAGAACACCTTCTCATCCCTCTGTCTGAGGGGCCCCATGTAGAGAATGCTGGTGGGAAGTCATTTACAGCGCAGCGTGGACTCCCCGTACCAGCCAGCAGTCTCCTCCAGAAATTAGATTTGTTTATCGACTCCCACACAGAGAGGAAGAGAGAGAGAGATCTCAGCTCAATGTGTCCGGGGTTTAATTTACCCCGAAACCCTGGGCTCCACCCCCTCGTAGCCTTCTCGGCGCTCACACCTTACTCTTAGACAACAGTGGTCCTGCTGAGAGGACGCCAGCTACAAGCCAGTGGTTCTGTTGGTTGGTTTAGCTAGGCGAATGGGAGCCGGAGCAATTTGTCAGAGCCACTGAATTATAAGCTGTGGGGAGATAGGAGGCAATGAACACACGGCTGTATTGATTCTCATTCAGTAGTGCTAGGATTTGTTTGCAATACAAAGCAGCAGGCTGTTCTGGTGGACTACTCCCCAATGGGAAAGGTTTTGTTCACTGTGGGTTAACTGTCTCCATCCAGACAGCTCTATATTCAGCCCCCTGCACAAAGCCTAGTCTTCCCGGAGGCACAGAGACCGGCACAGCCAAGAGCGAGTTCTGCTCCTGCTCAGCAGGAGCGCCAGCCTCCCTGATTTACAAGGCTGTAATTGCTTTTCCAGTCAGGGTTTAATGCAAGCGTTTGAGTCAAAATGTAATCTCGTCATTCGTGGCTCTCTCTCTCTCGCTCTCTCTCTCTCTCTGCATGCTGTCTATCTGACTGACTGTCTGTTGGCGGGCGGATCAGTGGCAGAAGCTCTCCCATTGTTTACCGCCGGCATTGTCTAGTCCAAAGACGTCACGGCAACACTGTAATGAGGTGACAGATTAGCGCAGCGACAGCGGGTGCTCAGGGAGGGGGGATGTATCTTCTGCCGTGAGAAACAAACACAAACTCGGTGCAGCAGAGATCATGCAGGGATATCACTAGGGCTCTCCTATATGGCATCTACAGATGTTCTGGGGAGCAGAGTAGGGGATGGGCACGGTTATTCAAATATTTGAATATCCGAACAGACATTAGTATTCAAACACTTGTGTGAGTGTATTTTTTTAGGCCTATTTTATCAATGAAAAAGCTATTAAATTAAATGATCCTTGTGACATAGTTACATGAAAGGTGCGTTGAGCTACTGCTGAACATTTAGCCCTCCAGTCAGCCCTGCCAACAAACAGTATGCCATTTTCCCCCCTTCAAATAGCTATTACAGGCACGCACCTAAAGGAGGACCTGACACAGATAAATGCCAAACTCTGACCAGAAAAAGTTTTTGTAACAGAATTAGTTCTATCAAGATGAACATCAGACTTTTCTTTCACTGTTGCAGTTAGCCAAAAACTACCGGAGAAAAGCAGCCTGTCCACTGTTATACTGCCCTCGGCATTTGCGTCATTCTAATTGGTCAAGAGAGTCGAGAGCAATTTGTTAGATTCTTTTGAATTTCGACTATCCGGATATCTGAAAAATGTAATGATATTATTTGAATAGTGACATAATTTCAAATGCCCACCCCTATTGCAGAGCGTTGTACCTTTGTTGTCAGGTAACACACACCTGTGCTCAAAGACCGGGCTCTGAGGAGATAGGAGACAGAGAGACTCCTGGATGGCTGTGTTTGGTCTCACAGATCAGAGGGTGTCTATGCAGCAGAGACACTCTTTGACCTGCTGAGCCAGGCTAGATTTATGCAGGAGAGTCAGTCAGAAGGGACCTGAAAGTGGAGCTGGGCATAGTGTGCTCTGCTGTGTGTTAAGAGGATTAACCTCCCTCAGTGTGTTGTCCTTCTAAGACGTTAGGGAGGGGGCAGAGCAGATCAAGGGCAGATGTCTATTGATTCATAAACAGCACCAAGGGAGTGCTTTACTTTCTATAGGCCTACAGTATGTGGGTTGGTTGGAGAGTCAAGTGTGTCATGTGAGGACAAAAAACAGGGATGTGGGCAGAGTGAAACTACCAACATAACCACAAAGTCTGGGAATCACACGAGCCATAACTGGCTATTTAAAAGGCAAAGGAATCAAAGGGCTAGGCCTAATCATGAAAAACTATTCCCTCCCTCATGTCCGTTTCCATCCCCTAGCAGCCTGTCCTACATGTTCATCTCATATTTTCCTTGCTCTATTCTCTCTGCTGACCAGCCCAGAACATTCAGCTAGTTTGGGGAATCTGGGAAATAATCATCCGTTCACCAAATTTCCATTTCCCTTATCCCCTGCTGTCAGTCCATCCCCCTCTCCCCCCTCATCCCACATTGAGGACTCTCAGAGCAGTGTGTGAAGGAGAGCAGAACTATGATGTGGAGAACGCACAAATAGAATGAATAGAACAGGCTTGGAAGCTCTAACTCTGGCAATTTGACTGGTACACTCATGGGTACACTCACAATGGCTGCCTGGTATTGTGATGCAATAACTTTCATTGTATTCTGGAATGTTCTATCAACTGATAATCCCAGTCGATATTAGATAGAACATCGCGTCCCCGCCTGTGGGGAAAACAACCTGTGGTTACCCTAGGTTACCCCATTGGCTCACAGCAAATACTTGGCGTTTTTCAAAACACAATTTTCTTGATGTCTGCTTGTTTTAGTCAATTACAAAACGACATTTAAAGAAAAGTACAACATGTCTAAACATTAGTTTTCAACATTGCCTGCTCCTGAGTGTTCTCACTACTTAGAAAAACGTAATATTGTAGGGCTTCCCTCATGCCCATTTTCATGACGGTGCTAGCAGCCATGTGAGTGAGTGCTAGCTAGCTTTTACAATGGGGGTCAATAGGAAAGAGTTTGTTTTCACCAATTTGTGGGCGTGGTCGAGGGGAATTCCTTATTATTAGGTGAATATCGACTTGGAGTATGCTGGATTGCCATGGTAATGTAGAATGTTCATTCAAATGATGTGGCTCATGCAATGGAATGTATTTTTTGTAATGTCAGTTGAGTTGAGTCAACAAATCACAGCACAAATTGAAGGGTACACTTCCTGCTTTTACTTCCTGGCATGGGTTTAAGTAAAAAATATACAGGTTAAGACGAGAGGATTCTAATATCCCGTAACTCTTTGCACCACTATTCAACAAGTGACCAGCTTCCGCATTTGGAATGACTGGGAGTGAATGTTAGCAGCACAGAAAGTTTGCCATCAAAGTGGAAAATAAACACAATCGTAGTGAATTTCAGCTTAACTATTCAGCAAACACATACTGCTTTACTGTCATTCTATTCATTTAGACGTTTTGAAAATAATCTACAGCCACTTTATTACTGGATTTCCCGACCGCTGGTCACGTTTTCAATGCTAATCCTGTAGAATCCAGCAATGGCGCTAGTTCCATGAATTTGTTTATTTTCGAACACTTCCTCATGGAATTATTACCTTGTCTTAACCTTCCCATCTTCAACCTAGGCATGGGTACACACAAAATGGCTGCCAGTCCACCCATTATGCCTTCATTGACTTGAATGGAGACGCTCTTTCTATTCATTCTATTTCTATAGTGCAGGAGCTCTGTGCCTGAGACAGACAGACAGAGACAGACAGACACAGACAGTGCCGGCGGCAGGCACAGAACACAGGGCTCAGGACAAGCAGCTGTAGGAGAGGCGAGTTGGAGAAGATCCTCTTAGCAGAGCTTTTTGCCTGGCTGAAGCTAATATGAACACCCGGCTATTGGAGGCGACAAATGTAGATCTTTGTTTCTTTGACTACAACATGGAAGCTAATATAGTCAGTCCAGAGACTGCTGGTGACAGCCGATATAGTTAATGGGAGTACAGAACAAAGAACTGCACACTTGCTTGAGAGCACTGGACGTGTAGCCTGTTCTTTGATAATTAAAAGTGCATTTGATGAAATCACTGCCATCATTATGTAAATGCAGCCAAGCATAAAAATCTAATCATCGGCACCCTGACTGTGCCTGGCTATTTTCTCTGGATGATCAGATTAGTGAAACTTTAAAAAAGGGAGGAAAGTCTCACCGCTGTCTCTTAATGGATCTGCACTTCAGCAGCACACCCTAAGATCTATTTTCCTCATCTCAAGCGTCTCATGCACATTCAGTACCTTATCCTCCCTGCCCAGCACGATTTGCTTATTCCCACAAGGAGCCTCACAGGACCAACTACGCTCAGCATCACTAATTCATAATATTCCCACCAGCCCCTGACAACTTCACAAGGAGTCATGCTGTATCTGGCCCACAACTACAAGGAGCCATGCAGTATCTGGCCCACAACCACAGGGAGTCATGCAGTATCTGGCCCACAACCACAGGGAGTCATGCAGTATCTGGCCCACAACCACAGGGAGTCATGCAGTATCTGGCCCACAACCACAGGGAGTCATGCTGTATCTGGCCCACAACCACAGGGAGTCATGCAGTATCTGGCCCACAACCACAGGGAGTCATGCAGTATCTGGCCCACATCCACAGGGAGTCATGCAGTATCTGGCCCACAACCACAGGGAGTCATGCAGTATCTGGCCCACATCCACAGGGAGTCATGCAGTATCTGGCCCACAACCACAGGGAGTCATGCAGTATCTGGCCCACAACCACAGTGAGTCATGTATTATCTGGCCCACAACTACAAGGAGTCACAACTACACAGTGTATGATGTTAGGAGCTGCTGGGAATTGAATTGTCGTGGAGAATAGCTTTAGCATAGCCTAGCACCACTCCTCATTAAATCCATTCTTTGTTTGTACACCTTGCACAGGTAAATAAAAACCTTTAAAACAAAATGCTACATTTCCATCAATGTCCTTATCATCCGTAATAGCACTAGGTGAATGAATAGCAGTCACAAAGACAGCTATCTTGTCTGCAACATTGGGCTAGTGAGTGAGAGAGACAAGCACAAGAAGCAACAGCTCCTGACAGTCAGCTATGCTCTTGACTGCAGTTAAAGCCTTTAGCAACAGACAATAACAATATCCGTGTCATTGTTTCACTCTGGGGTCTAGTAAACAAGACTGCAGCCTCTTGTCAGGATCATCATGTATCCCAGTGAGCCGGGTTGTACAGCCTTCTAGAGTCTTCACCAGATTAGAAGGCAGTAAGCTCTTCATCCCATTCCTCAATCAATTCCCAGCATGGCACTGCCTCTGCTGCCTCCCTCCTGCTCCACACCAGCCACACAATCTGTTTACTTCATGAAGAGTAGGCACTTTTACTGCTCTCTGTGTGTGTGTGTGTGTGTGTGTGTGTGTGTGTGTGTGTGTGTGTGTGTGTGTGTGCTACATTATGCATGCTGCAATGTGAGAGAGTCCCTGCACGGACATGTTTTTCCCCTGACACACATTCAAGCACACACTGATTCAAGGCTGTTACGGAACAACAGATGCGGGCTAATTGAAGGAGACAAAATCTAATTGTTGAAGAATTCATCAAACACAGAACAGAAAGTGTCCCACAGGAGAGTCCTGGTAGGTAGTGTAGGAAAATCTCTGAGAGAGGCCCTCAGATGAAGCATGGTGTCCCAATGGAGATGGATTCACACCAGCGTGGAGGACCAGAATGGTACAGGTATCCTTTTGATGTAATTATACCTGCTATTCCCCTCTATTTTATTGCATTCCTGTTTCATTGCTGTGTGTGTTGGGCAAGGAATTGCGCTAAGATTTTTCACTTAAAATGTATGCCAAACAAAAAACATTGATTTCAAAGTTTAACAAACCATACAACTCTATGCACAAAAACTACTTTTAACAATTTACACTGAAAATGTTACAAAAACACTGGAAGAACTGTGAAGATGCAAGGTTTGGTAACAGAATTTTGGTAAAATCTCCCTCAATTTTTTACGTGTCCACATTTTCCCAAAACTAAAATATCTGCTCCGAATTAAGATTCAACAATGTCTGCAGAAAGAATGCGGTGTCAGCTATGACATGACACATTTACTTTGAAAAAATCTATTTTGGTTATTGAACTTCAGTAAGTGAAGTGGATTTACTCCCTGTAACGGAATTGCGGTAACGGAATTTCATCATGGCTCCGTGATCTGTACTACACAGAAATACATAATTATGGATATGAAGGCTATTCTCTTCATGGTGATGTATCCTAAATAGGTACACCAAGGTATTAATTTGCATATTTGGGCATTATTCTACACAATGGCTATTATTTTAATTTTACATTTTGTAATTTTATTTCACCTTTATTTAACCAGGTAAGCCAGTTGAGAACAAGTTCTCATTTACAACTGCGACCTGGCCAAGACAAAGCAAAGCAGTGCGATAAAAACAACAACACAGAGTTACACATGGAATAAACAAAACATACAGTGTGTGCAAAAGTAGTAAGTTATGGAGGTAAGGCAATAAATAGGACATAGTGCAAAATAATTACAATTTAGTATTAACACTGGAGTGATAGATGTGCAGAAGATGATGTGCAAATAGAGATACTTGGGTGCAAATGAGCAAAATAAATAACAATATGGGGATGAGGTAGTTGGGTGGGCTAATTACAGATGGGCTGTGTACAGGTGCAGTGACCGGTAAGCTGCTCTGACAACAAATACTTAAAGTTAGTGAGGGAGATAAGGGTATCCAGCTTCAGAGATTTTTGCAGTTCGTTCCAGTCATTGGCAGCAGAGAACTGGAAGGAATGGCAGCCAAAGGAGGTGTTGGCTTTGGGGATGACCAGTGAAATATACCTGCTGGAGTGCATACTACAGGTGGGTGTTGCTATGGTGACCAATGAGCTAAGATAAGGCAGGGATTTGACTAGCAGTGATTTATAGATGACCTGGAGCCAGTGGGTTTGGCGACTAATATGTAGTGAGGGCCAGCCAACGAGAGCGTACAGGTCACAATGGTGGGTAGTACAGTTGAAGTCGGAAGTTTACATACCACTTAGGTTGGAGTCATTAAAACTTGTTTTTCAACCACTCCACAAATTTCTTGTTAACAAACTATAGTTTTGGCATGTCAGTTAGGACATCTACTTTGTGCATGACACAAGTAATTTTTCCAACAATTGTTTACAGACAGATTATTTCACTTATAATTCACTGTATCACAATTCCAGTGGGTCAGAAGTTTACATACACTAAGTTGACTGTGCCTTTAAACAGCTTGGAAAATTCCAGAAAATGATGTCATGGCTTTAAAAGCTTCTGATAGGCTAATTGACATCATTTGAGTCAATTGGAGGTGTACCTGTGGATGTATTTCAAGGCCTACCTTCAAACTCAGTGCGTCTTTGCTTGAAATCATGGGAAAATCAAAAGAAATCAGCCAAGATCTCAGAAGAAAAATTGTAGACCTCCACAAGTCTGGTTCATCCTTGGGAGCAATTTCCAAACGCCTGAAGGTACCACGTTCATCTGTTCAAACAATAGTCCGCAAGTATAAACACCATGGGACCACGCAGCCGTCATACCGCTCAGGAAGGAGACGCGTTCTGTCTCCTAGAGATGAACGTACTTTGGTGTGAAAAGTGCAAATCAATCCCAGAACAACAGCAAAGGACCTTGTGAAGATGCTGGAGGAAACAGGTACAAAAGTATCTATATCCACAGTAAAACGAGTCCTATATCGACATAACCTGAAAGGCCGCTCAGCAAGGAAGAAGCCACTGCTCCAAAACCGCCATAAAAAAGCCAGACTACGGTTTGGAACTGCACATGGGGACAAAGATCGTACTTTTTGGAGAAATGTTCTCTGGTCTGATGAAAAAAAAATAGAACTGTTTGGCCATAATGACCATCGTCATGTTTGGAGGAAAAAGGGGAACGCTTGCAAGCCAAAGAACACCATCCCAACCGTGAAGCACGGGGGTGGCAGCATCATGCTGTGGGGGTGCTTTACTGCAGGAGGGACTGGTGCACTTCACAAAACAGATGGCATCATGAGGAAGGAAAATTATGTGGATATATTGAGGCAACATCTCAAGACATCAGTCAGGAAGATAAAGCTTGGTCGCAAATGGGTCTTCCAAATGGACAATGATGCCAAGCACACTTCCAAAGTTGTGGCAAAATGGCTTAAGGACAACAAAGTCAAGTTATTGGAGTGACCATCACAAAGCCCTGACCTCAATCCTATAGAAAATGTGTGGGCAGAACTGAAAACGCGTGTGCGACCAAGGAGGCCTACAAACCTGACTCAGTTACACCAGCTCTGTCAGGAGGAATGGGCCAAAATTCACCCAACTTATTGTGGGAAGCTTGTGGAAGGCTACCGAAACGTTTGACCCAAGTTAAACAATTTAAAGGCAATGCTACCAAATACTAATTGAGTGTATGTAAACTTCTGACCCACTGGGAATGTGAGGAAAGAAATATTCTGACATTTCACATTCTTAAAATAAAGTGTTGATCCTAACTGACCTAAGACAGGGAATTTTTACAAGCATTAAATGTCAGGAATTGTGAAAAACTGAGTTTAAATGTATTTGGCTAAGGTGTATGTAAACTTCAGACTTCAACTGTATATGGGGCTTTGGTGACAAAACGGATGGCACTGTGATAGACTACATCCAATTTACTGAGTAGAGTGTTGGAAGCTATTTTGTAAATGACATCGCCGAAGTCAAGGATCGGTAGGATAGTCCGTTTTACGAGGGCATGTTTAGCAGCATGAGTGAAGGAGGCTTTGTTGTGAAATAGGAAGCCAATTCTAGATTTAACTTTGGATTGGAGATGCTTAATGTGAGTCTGGAAGGAGAGTTTACGGTCTAACCAGACACCTAGGTATTTGTAGTTGTCCACAAATTCTAAGTCAGACCCGCCGAGAGTAGTGATTCTAGTCGGGCGGGCGGGTGCAAGCAGCGTTCGATTTAAGAGCATGCATTTAGTTTTACTAGTGTTTAAGAGCAGTTGGAGGCTACGGAATGAGTGTTGTATGGCATTGAAGCTCGTTTGGAGGTTTGTTAACACAGTGTCCAATGAAGGGACAGATGTATACAAAATGGTGTCGTCTGCGTAGAGGTGGATCTGAGAGTCACCAGCAGCAAGAGCGACATCATTGATATACACAGAGAATAGAGTCGGCCCGAGAATTGAACCCTGTGGCACCCCCATAGAGACTGCCAGAGGTCCAGACAACAGGCCCTCCGATTTGACACATTGAACTCTATCTGAGAAGTAGTTGGTGAACCAGGCGAGGCAGTCATTTCAGAAACCAAAGCTATTTAGTCTGCCAATAAGAATGCGGTGATTGACAGAGTCGAAAGCCTTGGCCAGGTCGATGGAGACGGCTGCACAGTACTGTCTTTTATCGATCGCGGTTATAATATCGTTTAGGACCTTGAGCGTGAGGTGCACCCATGACCACCCATTTCGCCTACAGCGTCCGACATTAGGGAGGCAGTAAAAACATGTGTCAGTCGGGCCAGTGGATCTCGTCAGTCACTGGCCCGATAGGGCCAATAGCTTTTCAGCACATTTTTGCATTCCAGTTCACCATTTACCTACTCTGTTGCAGTCTACCATTAAAAACCATTGAAGAATACACGTGCACATTTCATGCTATTTGTATTTGAGCAATATGATTGGCCGTTCATTCAAGATCACCACGCTCCCTCAACTTCTCGAGCACTCATCTCGAGCAGTACATGAGTTGATGCCTTCACACAGCACACGCAATCTACTCGCTGAGCTTATTTATTTTAGTTAAAGTGATTTACAAAAGTAAAATGTTCAATAGTGAACATACTAGCAATATGCTGGCTACTGTTGATAGTCTGCAAAAAGAAAGCTACAAAAAGACACCAAAAATGTGTCTTGGTTAGCCTACTGTAGCCATGTCGATATCTCTTTTGGAACGCCTGTCTTAAAGTGGCAGCGTCCCACACTCAAAATGACATAAAAATGAATGCAATTAATACAATGCAATTATAAAGAATGGAGAATGATCTGCATTGCTAAATTATATAACACAGGGGGTCCCACTAAATTAACATATGGCATTGTTTTAAGATGGTCTTACCAATGATTATTTAGCTATTTGATTTAGAATTGTAGGACCCCTTTAAGGTATAAAAGCTTGACTAGTTTAGAAAAGGTGTCGTACTGACTGAATAAAGTCTATCTCATATATCCTTGCCATTCATAAATCATACAACGTAGTTATATGTCCATGGTATCGCATCGGGACAATTAAACTAAAGATCTCGTTTGCATTTTCGATATGAAGTCCATCAGGACTTGCCAGACAGTGACGTTAAAGTGAGTGACTTGTCAGTAGCCTACTGAATTGCATCGTTAAGAGAGCTGTTCATTTGGCTCCCTAATTTGCACACTGGTAAGCTTTTCGGCGAATGTGTGCAGATAAATTATGAAAACATTAGACGAAGATGGTAAATCCCCCTCACTGCAGGAACAACAGGTTGACTAGTGGAGAGAGAGCCTCACTCTGGTCCAAAATATGATAAAACAAAACAGATAAACAGCAAATGATACTTCTATGGTATTTTCAAAGATATTGATATAAGTCTACAGATTTAATCAAAGTGTTGACAATGGAGTCGTCAACTGCTGCTTTTTGTGTAGTAAAGCCCATGTTTAACAACTGCTTCATTCTTCAATCATACCTGTATTGCAGATAGCTGAGAAAATGCCTCTTAAAAGCAAGTTTGAAGCCTGTGGAAGTCAGCAGACTCTTACAGGATTCTTTAAAGGCTCAGTACAGTCAGAATTATGTTTTTCCTATGTTTTATATCATATTGTACAACAGCTGATGAAAGTGTGAACACATTTGATCAGTGTTATTTCCTGATAGTTGCTGGTTGAAAATACAATCTAGCATTAGAATGTACCAGAGTCCACCAAAATAGAGCTTGTTCTGCAAAAATCTCACTGTACGCTGCTGTACTAAACTCTACTGTAAAGTACTGAAATATACTCTACTTTTCTTTACTGTACTACAGTGGCTTGCGAAAGTATTCACCCCCCTTGGCATTTTTCCTATTTTGTTGCCTTACAACCTGGAATTAAAATGGATTTTTTGGGGGTTTGTATCATTTGATTTACACAACATGCCTACCACTTTGAAGATGCAAAATATTTTTTATTGGGAAACAAACAAGAAATAAGACAAAAGAAACAGAAAACTTGAGCATGCATAACTATTCACCCCCCCGCCCAAAGTCAATACTTTGTAGAGCCACCTTTTGCAGCAATTACAGCTGCAAGTCTCTTGGGGTATGTCTCTATAAGCTTGGCATATCTAGCCACTGGGATTTTTGCCCATTCTTCAAGGCAAAACTGCTCCAGCTCCTTGAAGTTGGATGGGTTCCGCTGGTGTACAGCAACCTTTAAGTCATACCACAGATTCTCAATTGGATTGAGGTCTGGGCTTTGACTAGGCCATTCCAAGACATTTAAATGTTTCCCGCTTAGGGTCATTGTCCTGCTGGAAGGTGAAACTCCGTCCCAGTCTCAAATCTCTGGAAGACTGAAACAGGTTTTCCTCAAGAATTTCCCTGTATTTAGCACCATCCATCATTCCTTCAATTCTGACCAGTTTCCCAGTCCCTGCCGATGAAAAACATCCCCACAGCTTGATGCGGCCACCACCATGCTTCACTGTAGGGATGGTGTTCTCGGGGGGATGAGAGGTGTTGGGTTTGCGCAAGACATTGCGTTTTCCTTGATGGCCAAAGAGCTCAATTTTAGTCTCATCTGACCAGAGTACCTTCTTCCATATGTTTGGGGAGTCTCCCACATGCCTTTTGGCGAAAACCAAACGTGTTTGCTTATTTCTTTCCTTTAAGCAATGGCTTTTTTCTGCCCACTCTTCCGTAAAGCCCAGCTCTGTGGAGTGTACGGCTTAAAGTGGTCCTATGGACAGGTACTCCAATCTCCGCTGTGGAGCTTTGCAGCTCCTTCAGGGTTATCTTTGGTCTCTTTGTTGCCTCTCCGATTAATGCCCTCCTTGCCTGGTCCATGAGTTTTGGTGGGCGGCCCTCTCTTGGCAGGTTTGTTGTGGTGCCATATTCTTTCCCTTTTTTAATAATGGATTTAAATGGTGCTCCGTGGGATGTTAAAAGTTTCTGATATTTTTTTATAACCCAACCGTGATCTGTACTTCTCCACAACTTTGTCCCTGACCTGTTTGGAGACCTCCTTGGTCTTCATGGTGTCGCTTGCTTGGTGGTGCCCCTTGCTTAGTGGTGTTGCAGACTCTGGGGCCATTCAGAACAGGTGTATCTATACTGAGATCACGTGACACTTAGATTTCACACAGGTGGACTTTAACTAATCATGTGACTTCTGAAGGTAATTGGTTGTACCAGATCTTATTTAGGGACTTCATAGCAAAGGGGGTGAATACATATGCCTGCACCACTTTTCAGTATTTTATTTTTTAGAATTTTTTGAAACAAGTACTTTTTTTTCATTTCACTTCACCAATTTGGACTGTGTATGTCCATTACATGAAATCCAAATAAAAATCCATTTAAATTACAGGTTGTAATGCAACAAAATAGGAAAAAACGCCAAGGGGGCTGAATACTTTTGCAAGGCACTGTATACTGTGATGTCCAAACTTGTGAACCCAACTGTGGTTTGTGACTACTATGATTTCCCTTTGTAGGCAATTAGGTAATGGAATATTTAGTGTTAATCACTTAATAATTCATAAACAAAATTGATATCAGTAAAAACACTATAACTAATTGATTGGTCTACCTTTACATCTGTGAACTTTCATTATCTTCCCTCCTCATGAGGGACAGAAATGAAGGCACAAGGCAATGTTTCTTAAATAGAAGTGTTGATATTAGTTGGCAGGAGTCAACTAACTAAAACACATTATTGTGTTTTGTATTTCTAATACATTTTAAGACATTCTGGTAGATGTTTTCTAAGACCCTTTTCCATCTGTTTGACTAGAAATCAAAGCCTTTGCTTATTCCAAATTTTTAGGATGTTAATGGTTGAAAAATGTATACATGCCTTAATAAAAAATATTTAATTTGACACCCAATTTGACATGCTCCTATGAACTTCACGTTGGTGCTCATTGGTCCTTTTACATGGACATGACCTGTTCTCTCTTTGTTCTACATCCATCATCTCTCTGCCATGATCTCTTTAAATCCCGCCAACATTACTGACCCACAGCAAGAACGCTCTGAAGGAATAAACAGGAACAATAACAACAAAGCCCTTTGTAAAACAGGACAAACAATAAATACACATACAGCACACATAAAGATGCCACACACCCGTTTATTGCCCTGCAGAGTAGCACAAACTCTCCACTGGCCACTGGAGAAAAACGAACGAGAGAGCGAGAGAGGCGGAGGGAAGTGTACACAACATATTACAGTTATCCCTCATGCAGCGCCTGTCACACTGGTCTGGGTGGCGACTCCCTGATGCACCCGCATCTACATGCAAATAAGACACTGAGGCCTAGTGTTGGTGGGAAAGAAAAGCACAGCTCGGAAAACATAATGTGCCATCCATACCATTCATCTTTACAGACGACTCCGCCCTGCACTGATGTTATACTATAGGGATGTGCTGTCAACAAAGCACTCCTGTAGTAGCCTAACTCTCTCTAGTCTTAGCCCAACAGAAAACTGTGAGACTATTACCTACCAATTGTGTGCCAGACTGTTGATTTACATGTAAACTAGATTTGACTGGATAATCATCACTTCGATTAGACCGTTTTGGTTAAAGTCCTTGAAGAGATAGCCTAGCAATTGAAGATTGAAACGTTGAAGTGTTAAGGTCAAGTCAGTCACTCCTTATCATCTATCTGTAAGCAAATAATTATTAGGATTGGGCACATCTGTTTATTTGCTTGTAGTGTTGGAAATTGCCAGGGACCTCACGATACGATATTATCACGATACTTGCCGATACGATTTGCATTGCAATTCTCACGATTCTATATGTATTGCAATTCGATATTATCAGCTGATATTAGCCTTTCACAGAAATATTTGTATCGGTCTTCATTCCACAGATAAAGCGCTGATATTATATACATAGAATAAGTAAATACGTCTGCTCATTTGCGGTCATTTTTTTACATTTTCAAATAGTTGCCTGAAGAGGGCACTCTCAGTGTTGCCAACTTAGTGACTGTCGCTATATTTAGCAAGTTTTCAGACCCCTCTAGAGACACATTTTCAAAAAAGCAACAAATCTAGCGACTTTTTCTGGTGTTATTGGAGACTTTTGGAGACTCTGACATGAAAGCACGTATCGTTCTTACTCTTCTCAACGGTTGGCCCCACCCCCGTCCCAAAGCACTCACAGGCGGCTCACGCAGCAGTCCCTCCCAGCTGCAGTCAGAGCAGGAGATGTTCACCCCTCCGTGTCTAGACTGCAAATGAATCGCGCATGGGGAAGCTTACATTCAGGGCGGGATGTAAATGTAGGGTGTTTTTTACTCCCTTTTTGTCTCTCCCACGACTTTATTCCTCTCTCCTACAGCGTCCATCACAATTACATGCACATGCCCAATTATGCAAATTAGGTGATGACGTCATTTAGCAACTTCTAGCAACTTTTAGGACAGCCAATAGCTACTTTCCTTACTGAGGAGTTGGCAACACTGGGCACTCTACGAGCTGGTCATTGAACAGCATTCAGCCCTAAGTCACAACGTGAGAGATAGTAGGCATGGTGGTTTGAGGGTGAGTAGCGTGCCACAGCCAGTGTATTTGAATAAGTAAATAATCAAAAGTAGACTTGACCAAGCAAGCAGCCCTGTCTTCATCACATTCTCACTTAGTTAACGTTAGCTTTCTAGCCAGTAAGGTAGTTAGCTTAGCTAGGAATTTGTGTTACTTATGTGCTAACACTGGACTGGCGCCAAAGTGAACACTCGTCCTTGATAGAAAAAGAAAACTTACCGTCAGGGCCTATAATGTTCACTCAAGACAAATGCTGACGCTGACACCTAGTGGTGACATTACGAATGGCATGTTACTGCATTTCAATGTTTATTTGTGAACAGTGCAGTTTCAGATTTACTTTGAGACAAAGTTTAATTCAGTCAGCCAGCAACCCCTTGCGGTGGTTTAGCACAAACACTTTTGCATACCTAAGAAAGTAAACTAAAGTTTTGTATTTACTGTTGTATTTATAGAGGATATGGTTGCTTTTGGTGGATATTCTGTAAACCACTAATTCAATTTTCTTAAATATGTAAATGTTAATATTTTGTTAAGAAATCCATTTAAAGTTTTTGTTAATCCTTTGGAGCACAATTTGTGTAGAAAAATGTATGTTTTTCATTCCACCTCTGAAAAACAAGATATCGGCAGATAAATAGGTAATCTGTGACTTTTGCCTCCCTAAAATCGGTATCGGACCCAAACATCCCATATCGGTCTGGCTGTAATTATTTGTGGTGTGAGGGGGAGAGGAGGAGGGAGGGAACCTCTTTAGACTACATGCTATCAGGGATGGTAATTACGGTGTTTTATTAAACAGATTGAGCCTTGCTGCTTTTGATGTGAACTTGAAGATCCATTGTGCTGAAAGAGTAGTCCCTGTGTTTACAATACATTCAAGAACCTGTTCAGAGGAGGGAGCGGAACACTGAAAGATGGGAAAACAACCCATCCACTATAACTAACAGTAGCGCCCACTCTAATGTAAGGAGGCAGTGAACAAAGCCATACAGGGTTAGGACAACAACACACCTGACCTGCAGAAAACCAACACACCTGACCTGCAGAAAACCAACACACCTCGCCCACCTGTACATCAGCTCAGTGTTGAGAACGCATGTCTGTGTGTTTTCAGTGAATGGGTGTGTGTGTGTGTGTGTGTGTGTGTGTGTGTGTGTGTGTGTGTGTGTGTGTGTGTGCGTGCATGCGTGTGTACTCATCCTCCTAGATCTATCCGCTGCCTTCGACACTATCAGATCCTCCTCTCCACCCTCTCAGGGCTGGGCGTCTCAGGCTCTGCACACTCTTGGATTGCATCCTACCTGCCAGGTCGCTCCTACCAGGTGACGTGTAGAGGATCTGTGTCTGCACCACGTCACTACTGGTGTCCCCCAGGGCTCGGCCCTCTACTCGTCTCGATATCCACCAAGTCACTTGGCGCCGTCATATCCTCACATGGTCTCTCCTATAAATTGCTATGCGGATGACACTCAATTACTTTTCTTCTTCCCACCTTCTGACACCCAGGTGGCGGCATGCATCTCTGTGTGCCTGGCAGATATCTCAGCTCGGATGTCAGCCCACCACCTCAAGCTCAACAAGACAGAGCTGCTCTTCCTTCCAGGGAAGGCCTGCCCATTCCAAGAGCACAAAGAACCTGGGCGTGACCCTGGACAACACCCTGTCGTTCTCTGCAAACATCAGAGCAGTGACTCGCTCCTGCAGGTTCATGCTCTACAACAAGAGTACGACCCTACCTCACACAGGAAGCGGTGCAGGTCCTGATCCAGGCACTTGTCATCTCCTGTCTGGACTACTGCAACTTGCTGTTGGCTGGGCTCCCCGCTTGTGCCATCAAACCCCTGCACTTATCCAGAACGCTGCAGCCCGCCTGGTGTTCAACCTTCCCAAGTTCTCCCATGTCACCGCTCCTCTGCACACTCCACTGGCTTCCAGTCGAAGCTTGCATCCACTAAAAGACCATGGTACTTGCCTACAGAGCAGCAAGAGGAAGTGCCTCTCCCTCCCATTAGGCTATACTCAAACCCTACACCCCAACCCGAGTACTCTGTTCTGCCACCTCTGGTCTCTTTGCCCTCCCACCCCTACGTGAGGGCAGCTCCCGCTCAGCCCAGTAAAAGCTCTTATCTGTCCTGGCACCCCAATGGTGTAACCAGCTTCCCCCTGAAGCTAGGACAGCAGAGTCCCTGCCCATCTTCCAAAAACATCCGAAACCCTACCTCTTCAAAGAGTATCTTAAATAAGGGACTATGCATCTAGTCCATAAAAGGGCCACAGGCCTAGCTGTTAAGCAAATCAATTAGAAAATGTTATGTGAGGGTAACAGTAGTCACCAGAGAGACCTCTCTTTGATCTGCTCTCCACTGTCAACCAGATTACCATTTTGTAAATAAGCCCCAACCAATGACGCAGTCTGGCATCGACCCATCAGGACAACTCAGTGTCCAACACAAAGAGACTAAAACGCTCCATATTGTTTCATCCCACATTTTTCTTTTATCTTTGATGTGGGATGAAATGAGAGGTTTGTACAGTGGTAGAGAGCTAATTAGAACACAAATATTTTTTAAATCAGCTCCTCGTTTTGTGCAAATGAAAACCGGAGGGATTTCCAAAAGGGACTGGCCGGCAGGAGGCTCTGTAATGAGCTCTAATTAGCTCTCTCTCTCAGCCTCCCTCTGTGGTTGTGCTGCTCTGCTCTCTCTCTCTCTCTCTCTCTCTCTATGAGCTCTGAGCACAGACCGTCTCACACACACACACACACAGCCCATCCCAGGTCCAACTCTGCAGAGGAATGCTACTGTAGCAGCTCCATTCAAAGGAAGAAGTCAGACGCTATTCATAGCCAGGTATTTACAAGAATGTAGGCTAGTTCACCCATTTCGCACACTACACAAAGAAATGCATCACTCGGTCTACGCAGGTGTCTGTCTATGTCTCATACATAATACTGAGAAACTGAGAATAGTGAGAAAACCTCCACAATAGGAACAGTAAGGGCCTATTGGATTTCCTTCCTCCTTACAATGGGGTGTGACATCACAGCAAGCTCAGTCTTGTCATTATTACAGCCCTCTCACTAACCCACTTTCAGAAATCAATTGCCAAGGACAGGGGGAGGATGATATCATTGGCTAAGATGATTACTACCTTTACCACCCTTAAAATGTTCCATTGCAACCGTGTGGATCTAATGAGAACAGATGGGGGAAGTAACCTACATTATCTCCCAGCACTGATCAAATAGGCTGTCTCTCCATCTGACTGACAAGGAGATGGGGAAACCAGACTCTGGTACTCAGACAGAATCTGTGTAACTTTAGTTAGATTTCGGGGTGAATAGGACGTTTTTCTTTTTTTGCCATAATCGAAGGTAGACATTGACACAAAGCTAAAGAAAAGTTGTCTAGGGTTTCACTTCAATAGATTGTGAGATGATTCAAGTGGTATATAATCTTCTCAATGGCTGACATCATTGGCAGTGGAGTAGACCAACGAAGCACAATGAGCCACTGTATCCATTTCAGCATTCCCCACGGAGGTCGCCACTGTTACGGCGGCTTGTCATTATGCCAACGTGGACACTGGGGAGGCAAGCAATGAGTTCCTCCTCCTTCCTTCCTTCCTTCCTTCCTTCCTTCCTTCCTTCCTTCCTTCCTTCCTTCCTTCCTTCCACATACAGATGATTGCAAATCATTGACTGCTGTGCAAAGATCTGGGAGTTAATTACCCTGTTTGCTGGAGGTGTACTATTGAGTAATCTGTAACTGGAGGCATGTGTGTAGTTCTGAAGTCCCCAGGGAAGACTGGCAAATTACTGGACAACAAATCCAGTAGTGAAACAGAAGCTGAAATGAAATCCTCCCTGGTGGGTCTCCAGGGAAACTAACAGGTGCAGCTCAGGGGGAGGGGGGAGGGTGGGTGGAACACTGGGTACTGGAGACAAAGTGGGTCTTTGGCACAAGACGGCCAACCGGCACACGCATCCACACCCACTGCACATCTGCTGCCAATGCGCCGTCCCCTGGGACATCATGGGCACACAGCTGAAAGTGGGAGGCAGAGTTGGGTTATGGATGTTTGCCCTGCGGCCTGAAAGAAAGCAGAGTGATGGCTGCATGCCAGTGGGGTAAATTGGCTGTGGTTGATGATGGCACCTTTTTCACATGGAAAAGTGCTGGACAGGCTGGATTGAGTTACTCAGGTCAGATGCACACCTAGTCAGATGCCATCTGCACACTGACACTACTACACTTTTTTTTCTCTCACAGTCATGAATAAACTTATATCACCATTTGGATAATGCACTTAACAGTGGTAATAAAGCTCCTGTCTAAGCCTTAATTCTAATACAATCCAAAATATTGGGTATTTTTACTCCTCCAAAACAATTATTTCCAATGTTGTGATATTGAGCAATCACCCAAATAAGATACAAAACTGCATCTGCATAAATGTAAGGACCAACAAATATCTCTGATTTTCCTACTCCAAATTACAGTAGCTCTCGTATCTCAGAAGTATCACAGAAAATAATACATTAAAACATTTACGATGATCGACCCTGCAAAACAAGACACTTCAAAACCACTGCTTTCCTGTTTTGAGGAAATATGTTTTTCCTCCAAAGTCTAAGAAGATTAGCAAAACTGAGTGTGCGGCTTAACACAGGAAACATAATGAAAAATGTTCAGCGTTTTAAACCTGCGATGCCTTCAGGTATGTAACGCCGTTTGGGTCTTTGTGTGTCAAAGCTGAGTGTGCGGCTTAACACAGGAAACATAATGAAAAATGTTCAGCGTTTTAAACCTGCGATGCCTTCAGGTATGTAACGCCGTTTGGGTCTTTGTGTGTCAAAAAAGATACATGTCAAATAACACCATTTGACGCGTCAAATAAGCTTGTTGACCAAAAGAAGAACAGAATATAACTGCATTTCACATAATAATTTAACACATTCATACATTTTTTACGTAGTTATTACACAATGATTAAACTATCACTCATTTCATATGTCACAGCGATTCACCGATACGTATGCTATGATGCTGGTAAAGTTCTGTCTCGCGCACCTGCTGCTGCCACACGAAGCAGACACACACTTCCCCAAGCTCTGGGACTAGCTGATGGATGCAAACAATGGTATCCCCAAAAAACATAGCAAAACGACATTATCTGTTTCAGTAGCTATAGTTAGCTAGCTAACTAACTATCTAGCTAGGTGTCATCATCTAAAATACCCCTAATTTATAAAGACAGTTTTTGTATTTGGTCAGACCCAGTCCGGTCAAGCTCACTAGCCAGATGAAACTAGCTAGCTGCTTATAACGTTAGCTTTGGGCAACAGGGCTAGGTACACGTCAACTATGACAGACAAAATGAGAAGAAAAAAATCCAGAAAATCACATTGTAGGATTTTTAATGAATTTATTTGCAAATTATGGTGGAAAATAAGTATTTGCTCACCTACAAACAAGCAAGATTTCTGGCTCTCACAGACCTGTAACTTCTTCTTTAAGAGGCTCCTCTGTCCTCCACTCGTTACCTGTATTAATGGCACCTGTTTGAACTTGTTATCAGTATAAAAGACACCTGTCCACAACCTCAAACAGTCACACTCCAAACTCCACTATGGCCAAGACCAAAGAGCTGTAAAAGGACACCAGAAACAAAACTGTAGACCTGCACCAGGCTGGGAAGACTGAATCTGCAATCGGTAAGCAGCTTGGTTTGAAGAAATCAACTGTGGGAGCAATTATTAGGAAATGGAAAACATACAAGACCACTGATAATCTCCCTCGATCTGGGGCTCCACGCAAGATCTCACCCCGTGGGGTCAAAATGATCACAAGAACGGTGAGCAAAAATCCCAGAACCACACGGGGGGACCTAGTGAATGACCTGCAGAGAGCTGGGACCAAAGTAACAAAGCTTACCATCAGTAACACACTACGCCGCCAGGGACTCAAATCCTGCAGTGCCAGATGTGTCCCCCTGCTTAAGCCAGTACATGTCCAGGCCCGTCTGAAGTTTGCTAGTGTGCATTTGGATGATCCAGAAGAGGATTGGGAGAATGTCATATGGTCAGATGAAACCAAAATATAACTTTTTGGTTAAAACTCAACTCGTCGTGCTTGGAGGACAAAGAATGCTGAGTTGAATCCAAATAACACCATACCTACTGTGAAGCATGGGGGTGGAAACATCATGCTTTGGGGCTGTTTTTCTGCAAAGGGACCAGGACGACTGATCCGTGTAAAGGAAAGAATGAATGGGGCCATGTATCGTGAGATTTTGAGTGAAAACCTCCTTCCATCAGCAAGGGCATTGAAGATGAAACGTGGCTGGGTCTTTCAGCATGACAATGATCCCAAACACACCGCCCAGGCAACGAAGGAGTGGCTTCGTAAGAAGCATTTCAAGGTCCTGGAGTGGCCTAGCTAGTCTCCAGATCTCAACCCCATAGAAAATCTTTGGAGGGGAGTTGAAAGTCCGTGTTGCCCAGCGACAGCCCCAAAACATCACTGCTCTAGAGGAGATCTGCATGGAGGAATGGGCCAAAATACCAGCAACAGTGTGTGAAAACCTTGTGAAGACTTACAGAAAACGTTTGACCTGTGTCATTGCCAACAAAGGGTATATAACAAAGTATTGAGAAACTTTTGTTATTGACCAAATACTTTTTTCCACCATAATTTGCAAATAAATTCATTAAAAATCCTACAATGTGATTTTCTGGATTTATTTTTCTCGTTTTGTCTGTCATAGTTGACGTGTACCTATGATGAAAATTACAGGCCTCTCCCATCTTTTTAAGTGGGAGAACTTGCACAATTGGTGGCTGACTAAATACTTTTTTCCCCCACTGTATTTCCTTGAACTGAAGTTCGATTTCAATAGAAGAACAACAAGTGGCAGCATAGCTAATACTGAGTCACATGGATTCCTAAATCATTGAAAATGATTGCGGTTTCTGGTCATTGTTTTCAGGCTGTTTGCAATGGTGCTAGCTAGGTACCAAGCTAAAGCTAGCTTGCTAGCTAGCTACCCCAGAAGTTGGTAATAACATCTGTATCAAAGATATTTGTGAGTGACTTTGTCATACTGCAAACCGAAGTCAACGTAGTAGGGAGACAGCCTACCTTCAGTTTCCAAACTGTCATCAATGTAGACAAAATGCTTGATAATTATTCTGTATTCTGACTAGCTAGGATGAATCAGGAGCAACTGCTTGGGATGTGGCTGGCTGGCAGGCAGGCAGAAGCAGCAGGATCACCATCCTTTCTCCCCTGCCTCTAGGATGGTTGCATGTCGGGGATAATGTTGGACTACATAGCTAACATTTTTTATCCTGATCTTATTTCAAATGCTCACACAGACATTTTCCCATTTGGTCTGACAAATAATGGCTTATTAACAATGTGGTATTGTAAACACATTGTGGCCGGTATGGGTGCTTGTTTCCAGACCTTTTCTTTTACAGCTTTGACAGTGCATAGTGGTGGCGCTTGGCTTGTGCATGCAAATTCAGCGCACACAACATTCTATAAAATAAGTGTTATTTGATGTGTCATATTAAAATGCTTATTTGATGTGTATCTTTTGACACACAAAGACCCAAACAGTGTTCGATATTCAGGCAACTAGGATATTATAATTACTTATTTTTAGGGCATCAAGGTGCATTAATTGTTGCTTCTGTTTATGCGCCATTACGCCACTTCCATAAAGTGACATCTTTGCTGGCGTGGCCATGCGTGGTGCAAATCTGGGAGCTTCTCCTCCATGGCGTCTCATTGGCTTTTCAGTAAATTTCAGGCTTCTCCAAACCTGCTTTACATGAGATGAATTGGTCAGGAAATCAATGAGCCATTGTTCCTTTAAGTGTGTTCGGTCTCTGTGAAGTGTGGCCTGAGAGATGCTTGAGACCAGGTAGGTGAAGAGGAATCAGAATAGGCCACTGTGATTTACTGACAGATCAAGCATTCACCTTCTCCGACCATTATTCCACACCAGGTAAACCACACTGATGATAGTCAGCCTTCAGTAGCTATTAAAGCCACTGTGGACACAGCTTTAAGAAGGTCATGGACATTCTTCTATTGAAAGTTGCTTTGAGGACAAGAGTCATCCAGTTCTCTTCTGCAGAGCATAGTAGAGACTGCATTGTTGTAGCGAATAATTCCTTTCTCCTAATTGTTTGACTCATTACACCCATTACATTTTACATTTTAGTCATTTAGCAGACGCTCTTATCCAGAGCGACTTACAGTTAGTGAATACATATTTTTTTATATATACTGGCCCCCCGTGGGAATCGAACCCACAACCCTGGCATTGCAAACACCATGCTCTATCAACTGAGCTACATCCCTGCCGGCCATTCCCTCCCCTACCCTGGACGACGCTGGGCCAATTGTGCGCCGCCCATGAGTCTCCCGGTCGCGGCCGGCTGCGACAGAGCCTGGATTCGAACCAGGATCTCTAGTGGCACAGTTAGCACTGCGATGCAGTGCCTTAGACCACTACGCCACTCATTAAGCTGTAGCCAGGGACCTGAGAGTGTAGATATCACTGAAATATGTTGTCGTAACCCTCAAAGCAGAGCAGCAACAAAGTCGCGTGTAGGGTTAAAGCATTTGCTATGAAGATGAAAGTCTATCTTGCTTATCTCACACATCCTGTGGTCACTACAAAATCGAGTGCAAAGAATCATAGGGGTAAATCTATTAGACCTCCAATAGCGTGATAGGTAGGTAGCCTAGTTAACTGTGTTAAACAAACCTACAGAGGAACACCATATTAAACACAAATCAATAGAAACTAATTGTGGACAGGGAAAGATTAAATTGAAAAGGAAAATCCATAAACTCGCACTTCAGTAAGCTCCTGTTATTAATTGGGTAAAACCCACTGGAGTATAGATATTGGCAACAAAAAAATGCTATTGAACTAAAATGTTTATCTGAGGAGACATGTCCTGGCAAAAACCATTAGTAATGTGGCAGAGAAATGTAACAATTTCAATTGAAAGGTCTTACTTACACGCATCTTCAAAACGAGGTCTGGAAAGGACTATAATTGAAGAGGGAGTGTTCTGTTCAAACTCTGCGGACACATTTATTTGTTGGCTTGACCTTTTTATTCATTATTGGAAAAAGGCACAAGGCAAACTAATGAAGACATTGTGTTAGGCAAATCGATTTTCTTCCCTCCTCCCCTCCGTACGGAAGCAGTTAGGCCGAGCCATCAATCATTTGTTTAACAGGCTAGAGATCACGATTAAAGAGCAGAGGCCAAACTATTCAAATCTGTTGGCCTGTAAGAGATGTTTGTTGAAGGAATAGGCACAGCACTGTCTGCAAAGGTGATCCATTCTGCACTGTCAGCATTCAGATCTGATGGGATCGATCCAAAAGGTCCTCAACGAACACAAATGTGTTGTTTGAGTTTTGCTTCAGCGAACCCTCACATAAGCTATATAGCCTAGGTCTTGCTCACATGGGCAACTCCTTCCACGCGCGACATAACATTTCTCGGCCACTGTGACTGGCCGCTCTGCCATGTTCCACCTTTAGCCCTCCAGTGTAACGGTGTAGGTGCAGAGGTCAACCTGGAACAGCTCCTAGAGACCATTAATCACATGATGCTAGGATTTGTTTAATACTGATGTGTCCAATCAGTGCCTCACACAGGGGAGGGGCAAGTAATCAATAGGGTCTATGCTCTACAGCACATACTGTAGGTGTCAGCATTGATTCGCCTGCTTGATGACCTCACTAGGCCGACATTATGACACCCAAACAGAGGGGTTAATGCATGGATGTCTAGGATTGTACCTTAGCACTGGCGGTATATTTAGAGATTAGAGAGTGAGCCAACATCCTCATCAGAAGAGCCACTGTGCCATGGATCTTCCTTAACCACCTAAATAGTTAAGAGTTTCCATTTGTAACTATTAGCGTGCAGTAGCTCAGTCATTTTTCCTAGACTGCAGAACAGAGTGCTCTCCTCTCCTCTTGGCTGCTTATTTCCTCAGTCAGTCTTTGAGATTCCGTCCACGAGGCCTTTGGTTCTCCTCTGTCCACATAAGAGTGCAGCCAGCCTCCTGCTGTATACCTCTCTCCACTCTTTTATAGCAAGAATAAAAATGAAATGTTCCTTCTGAGCATAAAAAGGTAGCAGGGCAGTGATGAAAATGAAGGTGCCTGCAGATGCTCGAGGGCTTCAATTACTGCCTTTATTGTGCCGCAGGTCAACAGGGGGCCTTTGGCTCAGGCCTGGCTAAGGTCAGCCCAGTCCAGCTGAGTTTGAATGAGGCCAGGGCTTGACTCTGGGCCGGGCTGTGGTCTGACATGAGAAGGTGAGATTGTATGGGGTCAGGGGGACAGGAACGAAGAAAGAGCTTTTACAGATAAAGCAGGCAGCCAGAGGGTTAGGGCCTGGCAGAGAGAGAACCTCACCGCTGCCCTGCCCTCGCTCTCTCCTCTATCTCTTCTCTCCTCCTCTGTGCTACCTACCTCCCTTATTTACGAGTGGAAAAATAAGAGGTTGCTGGCTGAATTATTTAGTGTATAGCCTCTGCTTTCCTTTTCCAGTAAATGAATGTGGTGTGGTGTGCTGCGTACACTGCCAAAACCAACCTGGGCAGGGTCCATAAAGGTCCTTGAAAACACAAAACAAAACACACAATTCAATCTGAGACACAAAAAGAGTGGATACTGCGAAATAGAAGCAACTCTGTAAAGAGCCAACAGTTGGACAGCATGGGCCCGCTTGTTGTCCACTTGACTTTACAAAGAGCATCAATCCAAACCCCTAACAACATTCTCAGCTGTAAGCTGTGTCGTCCAAACTAACACTAAATGTCCCAGAGGCAGAACTGCACGTAGCTTGGCACATTGGATTTAAGACATAATTTCACAAAATGGGACCTCTCAAAATGAAAACAGCCATAATTCAGATATGCCTGGTTACTTAAATCCCCAAAGATAAACAGTTAGTCTGGAAGAGGCAAAACGCTGCCATGTAGAGCTGTGAGGTTGTCCTTTACCATAACGGTGTTAACAAGGACAAGTACGTCACAAGCCTAACAATAAATAGGGTTTAACGGTAGTAATCACATGGTGGCAGTCTGGCAGATAGAGGGGTTACAGCTGCCCGGGTATGCTACTCCAGGCCCTTGTACTCTGCCTCTGCTCTTGTCTGTATTCAGCAGTATAGCTGACAGAGGGGAAAACACAGCCTGTGGCCAAAAGCAGAGGATTGATGGCTCCTGCTACAGCGGGGCCGATTGATCACATTCACATTGGGCAAAGTTTGTCATCATAATAGGATTCAGGGCAGCAGCGGATGGGGCAGTGGAGAGTCTACCACGCTGCCGGGCTGTTAGGCTGGGGCTGGGAGGACTAATCCGTTAACCACAGGTCCTTATTGAAATGCATTTCCTCATTTAGTGCTGCAAAATTAATGGTGAGTGGGATGGTGTCTGAAAATAAAAGTTCAGCCATCTTTAATGAATGAGTGGTATTGCCAAAGAGGGGTGCACCTTTTCAGCCAGTTTGTCTGTCTGGCGACCCAATGCAATCACCCCTCTTCATGCAGAAATACAGCAGTCAGTCAGACTGGTCTGCCCTCATGCATGGGAAGTGCAATATGTGAAGGCTGCTGAAGAGATCTATTCAATCAGGGGACATTTGTACCGTGAAAATGACTTTCTCCTCCATCTTCCATCTCTGCCCTGGCTTGACAGTATTGACTGTCCTGATTGTGAACAATCCTCCGCCTTGAAAACTATTCCTATTTTAATCCCACTGACAGGCAGTGCATGAGAGGATATGCTCCTGAAATAACCTGCGGGTCAGTACTCCATCTATCTTTTCAGAAGTAATGCAAAATGTAATAACTTTTTGCAGATTGAAAATAAATGATCTGTGTGATTGAGAATCTGAGTACCTGGCTGCCAGCTACGATACTGTACACTAGAGGGGTTGAATTCAGAGGGTTGTTGTCCTATAACACAGTATTATATTTAGCCCGTAATAATGAAATATAAAGCAATTTATTGTAGTCTAGTCTAGAGTCATCTAAAGCAGACAAACAGCCGTGATTCTGCTGATGAATTGCAGTGAAGCAAAGACAATGGCACAGAATCCTAATCACGCAGGCAGGCAGCTGTATGTAGAAGAGAGGAGGCAGGACAGGACACTAGAAGATGAATTGGAGCTGAATCTCATCACTGATCCTTAGCCCTGCCTCTCTAGGTGTGAGGGAAACAGAGTGGAGCCCTCCTCAGAGGGGGATATTAGAAAAGTAATTAATACTAACTGGTCATTGGGCCCATAAATTATGGTTCACCTGAAGCAATATGAAGAAATCTATCTCCCAGCCACAGTAGTCTATACATTACAGGGTATACAAAGGGAATGGCAATAAAGCAAACGTTATGCTCTTCGGACTACAAATTAGCCTACCTAGAATTGAAGGTGTAGGCCTATACTGGCTTTAAAACACCAAATAAACATCACAGCACTCAAGTCGATCCAATGGTATCACTCAATAAGGCCTATAGCAGGGAAGAAAAAAAACCTGTGCCTGATATCAAGACTGCACCTGTATACTGTAAATCAAGATTATTTTCAAGAGGGCACTGAGTCAATGTCGCAGTAGGTGTTTATTGGCATTCAATAAATAAACGCTACTGTACAAAGAAACCTTTACCTCCAGACATGTGCCAGCTAGGAGACATCAATTTGTGACTCCTGAGTGGCGCAGTGGTCTAAGGCACTGCATCGCAGTGCTAACTGTGCCACTAGAGATCCTGGTTCGAATCCAGGCTCTGTCGCAGCCGGCCCGGCGTCGTCCAGGGTAGGGGAGGGAATGGCCGGCAGGGATGTAGCTCAGTTGATAGAGCATGGCGTTTGGAACGCCAGGGTTGTGGGTTCGATTCCCACGGGGGGCCAGTATAAAAAAATATGTATTCACTAACTGTAAGTCGCTCTGGATAAGAGCGTCTGCTAAATGACTAAAATGTAAATGTAATCAATTTCCCTTTTACAAAGCAATTAAGACTGAAGGTCAGGATGCCTCACACGGAGCCCATTCAAAAGGAAGGGCCCCGCAGAAAGTGGTCCCCAATACTTCCCCAATGGGACTGTTTGTCTCTCCCTTGGCGCTGATCAATTGGATTAGGCCTCTGTTCTGCTTTACGGACCAGAGTCAGAGTGATTATTAGAGTCAGTCAGTCGGGTGGAGGAGGCTGGTGGCTTGGAGCTTGCCCTGGGCTGGAGCTCGGAGGCGTAGTAGTGTGTAGTGGAGCCACAGTGGCCCACCAGTGGCCTCAACAATCAGTCCTTCAATCACTCAGGAGGCATGGGATCACTGGGCTCCTGGACTGGTGGTCAGCGTGAGGACGAAGTGCCAGGGGCTCCTAAGGCCTGTGTTCACTGAAGGATAGGAACATATAGTACACACACACACAGAGGGAGGGCGATGGGTTCACAGTATATGATTACCCTGAGTGACGCAGTCCTCTGCACATAGTCCTGACTTTAGAGTACAGGCAGTGCCCGAGGGCCTCATAAAACCTAAAAAGCATCATGGCTGCCAATACTGCCTTTTTGCTAGCTTTTAACTATATCCTCTTAGAGAGAAAAATAGGCCTACATCCTCTCTCTAGGAAGGATTGTTCCTGGGGCTAAGATATAGGATGACAAGAAGATGATCAGGTAGCGTAACTCTCACTTATTATGAAACACAAAATAACTACAATTACTATTGACTAGTTAGAGGACAAAGCCTACATTCTTCCTCAGTAAGGCGACACTACATAAAATGACACTAGCATACAACTGCGATACTCAAGGGTAATGGCCACTAACATAGTATGCTCCTGTGAAGAGGCTTCAGGCTTCATCAGTGTACAATAGACTTTATCCACCGACATAAACAACACCGTGCCCCTCTGTGAAACGCAGCAGGTTTGGCTGGCTGAAAGGGACCGCTATTAAAGCCATTAGACATTTAGACTGAGCACCTGGAATCCATTTAAAGAGGTAAATTAACAAAAGACAGGCTAGTAGCACAGAATCGAACAATAAGTTATAATTAGTTAATGACATGATTTACTGTAGGCCAGGCAGTTATCTGATTGAAACGCTATTGATGCAGTAGACAACATAGTGAGGAAGTTATCAAAGTAGAAGTGAGGAATAGAGGCTCCTGGTGGGCTTATTAGAATGTTCCAGAGGTAGGTCAGGATTGGGAATGCCATTTCGCTGTCGTCCATGGTTACAAAAGACAATCCACTGTCTGAGTGAGCAAAAATAACTCAACTGGATCTTAGGGGACAGTGAAGTGGAAAGAGAGAGAGAGAGGACCGCATCTTCCTTCCTTTCTAGACAGCCAAGGTGACTTGAGACCTTTAACAAACCCACAGCTTCTAATCCTTGGCTGCTGAGCCGGCTGGCCCTCTCCTCTCTGCCTGCAGAGTGGTGGTGTGGGAATGGGATGGGGGGGAATGAAAGCCTGATGGGGTATTAACTGTTTGCCCTTTAAGATACTGAATGCATACTGATAAATGGGTCAGCCCCACAGAGCTGCTGCCCAGGCAATCATTTGCATCTCATTTCCAAATGCTGACTAGCCCCGCCCCATGTTGAGAATGCTGTTCATTGACTACAGACATTTTACATTTACATTTTTAGTCATTTAGCAGACGCTCTTATCCAGAGCGACTTACAGTTAGTAAATACATTTTTTTTTTTATACTGGCCCCCCGTGGGAATCGAACCCACAACCCTGGCGTTGCAAACGCCATGCTCTATCAACTGAGCTACATCCCTGCCGGCCATTCCCTCCCCTACCCTGGACAACGCTGGGCCAATTGTGCGCCGCCCATGAGTCTCCCGGTCGCGGCCGGCTGCGACAGAGCCTGGATTCGAACCAGGATCTCTAGTGGCACAGTTAGCACTGCGATGCAGTGCCTTAGACCACTGCGCCACTCAGGAGCCCGCTCAGCGTTCAACACCATTGTCCCAGCCAAGCTCGTCACCAAGCCTAGGACTCTGGGTCTGAAAACCTCCCTCCGCAACTTGATCCTGGACATCCTGACAGGCCGACCCCAGGTGGTGAGGGTAGGCAACATCACATCCGCCACGCTGACCCTTAACACAGGGGCCCAACAGGGGTGTGTGCTTAGTCCCCTCCTGTACTCCCTGTTCACCCACGACTGTGTGGCCACGCAAGACTCCAACAACATTATCAAGTTCGCTGACGACACGACAGTGGTAGGCCTGATTACCGGCGACGATGAGTCAGCCTACAGAGAGGAGGTCAGTGACCTGGCGGTGTGGTGCCGGAGCAACAACCTCTCCCTCAACGTCAGCAAGACCAAGGAGCTGATCGTGGACTACAGGAAATTAGGGGGGAGAGCACGCCCCCATCCACATCGACGGGCCGCAGTGGAGCAGGTAGACAGCTTCAAGTTCCTTGGTGTCCAAATCACTAAAGACTTAAAATGGTCCAAACACAGGCGCACAGTCGTGAAGAAGGCACGACAGCGCCTCTTCCCCCTCAGGAGGTTGAAAAGTTTGGCATGGGCCCTCAAATCCTCAAAAGGTTCTACAGCTGTACCATTGAGAGCATATAAACTGGCTGCATCACTGCTTGGTATGGCAAGATCACTGCACTCGATCGCATGTCGCTACAGAGGGTTGTGCGGACAGCCCAGTACATCACTAAAACTAAAAGCATTGTATTTGGGTCAAATCATTCACTAAACCCTAAACCTCAACTACATCTCGTAATGAATAATGTGGAAATTGAGCAAGTTGAGGTGACTAAACTTCTTGGAGTAACCCTGGATTGTAGACTGTCATGGTCAAAGCATATTGATACAACAGTAGCTAAGATGGGGAGAAGTATGTCCATAATTAAGTGCTGCTCTGCCTTCTTAACAACACTATCAACAAGGCAAGTCCTACAGGCCCTAGTTTTGTCGCACCTAGATTACTGTTCAGTAGTCTGGTCAGGTGCCACAAAGAGGGACTTGGGAAAATTGCAGTTGGCTCAGAACAGGGCAGCACGGCTGGCCCTTAAAAGTACACGGAGAGCTAACATTAATGAAATGCATGTCAGTCTCTCCTGGCTCAGAGTGGAAGAGAGATTGACTTCATCACTGTTCATCACTGCTTGTTTTTGTACCGAGCTGTCTGTTTGGAATACTGGCACACAGCTTAGACACTCATGCATACCCCACAATACATGCCACCAGAGGTCTCTTCACAGTCCCCAAGTCCAGAACAGACTATGGGAGGCGCACAGTACTACATATTCCACATCAGGTAACTGATGCAAGCAGTAGAATCAGATTGAAAAAACAGGTAAAAATACACCTTATGGAACAATGGGGACTGTGAAGAGACAAACACAAGGGTATAGACACATGCATACGCACACATTGTGATAGTGCCCTCAAAGCTCATCACTAAGCTAAGGACCCTGGGACTAAACACCTCCCTCTGCAACTGGATCCTGGACTTCCTGACGGGCCGCCCCCAGGTGGTAAGGGTAGGTAACAACACATCTGCCACGCTGATCCTCAACACGGGGGCCCCTCAGGGGTGCGTGCACAAAGTCCCCTCCTGTACTCCCTGTTCACCCATGACTGCATGGCCAGGCATGACTCCAACACCATCATTAAGTTTGCAGACGACATAACAGTAGTAGGCCTGATCACCGACAATGATGGGACAGCATATAGGGAGGAGGTCAGAGACCTGGCCGTGTGGTGCCAGGATAACAACCTCTCTCAGGTTGAGAGCTTCCAGTTCCTTGGTGTCCACATCACCAACAAACTATCATGGTCCAAGACAGTCGTGAAGAGGGCACGACAAAGCCTATTCCCCCTCAGGAGACTGAAAAGATTTGGCATGGGTCCTCAGATCCTCAAAAAGTTCTACAGCTGCACCATCGAGAGCATCCTGACTGGTTGCATCACCGCCTGGTATGGCAACTGCTCGGCCTCCGATCGCAAGGCACTACAGAGGGTAGTGCGTACGGCCCAGTACATCACTGGGGCCAAGCAGAGGAAGGCCCTAAAAATTATCAACGTCTCCAGCCACCCTAGTCATAGACTGTTCTCTCTGCTACCGCACGGCAAGCAGTATTTTTTCTTAAACTGCATTCTTGGTTATGGGCTTGTACGTATTTCACTGTAATGTCTACACCGGTTGTATTCGGCGCATGTGGCAAATAGAATTTGATTTCATTTCATTGTTGTATGGTGGTTTAAACATTTTGTATTGTAGATAGGTAGTGGTGTAATAATGTCATGATGTACTGTTTTATATTTTGTTTTATATGTAATGTAAGTGCTTTAATACGTTTGGACCCGATGAAGAGTTAATGGGGATCCCTAATAAATACAAATCACTGGGGCCAATCTCCCTGCCATCCAGGACCTCTATATCAGGCAGTGTAAAAAGACGGCCAGGAAAATCGGCAAAAGACTCCAACCACCCAAGCCATTTACTATTTTCTCTGCTGCCGCACGGCAAGAGGTACCGGTGCATCAACTCAAACACCAACAGGTTCTTGAACAGCTTCTATCCCCAAGCAATACGACTGATAAATAGCTAACAAAATAGCTACACAGACTGAGTTAAACTTGTATCTTTATTGACATTTTATTAACTTCGTCTCTATGCACACTCACAGGGCCCTACACACTCACACACACTGTCACTCCAACACACAAACAAACACACTCCATCATTTGCTTACTCACACATAATATGCACATTTTTACTGACTCTACACATCCACTCACATACAAGCTGCTGCTATTCTGTTTATCTTATATCCTGTTGCCTAGTCACCTTACCCCTACACATACAGTATCAACCTCCATCACTCCAGTATCCCTGCACATGTAAATATGGTATTGGAACTGACTTTTTAAATATTTCCTGTATATAGTATGCTTACTTACTTGGATATTTCCTATTCTTGTTTCTCGTGTGTTTTTTTTGTAGTAATACATTGTTATTGAAATGTTGGGTATTGAGTTTGCAAGAAAGGCATTTCACTGTCTTGTGCATGTGACATTAAAAACTTGAAACCTGCCCGGGAGCCTGGGGAAACATCAGGCAGCACACACTTACACACACAGAAAGAGGGTGACATGTGAATCAGCAACAAGAGGATGCTGCGTGTGGTGCCTATGAACTGTGCTGTAATTAGCCAATGGTTGCAACGGCAAAGATAAGCCTAAACGATTCACCCAGTAAGGGTCTTTGTCAAACAGGCTTTTTCCTATGGCAATGTTTTGTTTCTACCCTGTATTTTTGCAGGTTTGTAAGATGGAATGTGTGTAGGCTACTACTGAACTACAGTAAAGACTGGGGATATAAACAGAGACTGTTTATCTCATAGAAATAGAATGCGCTTGGAACCTCTAACCCTGTCAATTTGACTGGTAAAATCATGGGTACCTTGCAATGGCTGCCTGGTATTATGATGCAATAATTTCCATGGTCAGTTGAGTTCAATCAACAAATCAGAGCACATATTGATGGGTACACTTCCTGCTTTTTCTTCCAGCTTTGCTCCTCACAATGGCCACCAGGCCACCCATTATGCAATCATTGACTTGAATAGATGCGGTAGAGGTCAATGGAACGCAGACCATGGGGATAGAAGATGGGCGCCAGATTCGTGCACATTCAACAAAGCTGATTAACAATGTAGATATTCGTCAAATCCGTCATGATTGATGTATTGTAAAAGGCCCACAATGTGGTTACTAAAGTCCGATTTGGATATATTTCATAACATTTATAAGTTGTTCCTTTTCATGTTTAGAAGGAGTGACTGCTAAATGCTAACTCCTGTTCGTATAAGCTGGTAGCATAGCTAGCATACAGAAAATCGGTGGTGGTAGTCAATGTCATTTTTAACTGCAATGCAGTTGATTGGTGACGATGACATGACATCCATACAAGCATTTTACCTCAACATAGTGTGAAATACACATAAACAATAGCCTAAATATAGGCCCATTTTGCTGGGGGGCAATGAGAAGATTCCGGATCTTTCCCCACGCGGTTCCACGGCATTTCCATTGTTTGGGTCGAGTCCTATTGACCTCTTTACCACATCTATGGGGACGCCCGTTCTATTCATTCTATGGTTCACCTACTGTCTCTGATATACCCATACAATGATTCACAGTGGAACCTTGAAAGGGGGACAGGCAGGTGGTTGTGCAAGAAGGGAACTAGGCCCATCTCAACTACTTTCAAAAGAATGTACAGAATATTTTCCCATTACAAATAAAAATGACTCACCTTGTCTATAACAAACTACACAAAGCATCACTTCTGGTTATTTGGTTGAGCAATGTTTCCATAGCAGGCCTAAACCAGCACATCCCTCCCCCTAACACACACACACACACGGAGAAAAATGATGCGATTCTAAGCCCAATGCTGGTACCTGAGCTGAGGACTTTGCACCCATAAACATGGCAAATGTTGATTGACTGCTGAAGAATATGCCACCACTGCAGTTTCCTCTAAATCACCTTATGCCTCCTGAATAATTTGATCTCATCAAGTTGTAAGCTGATAGTCGACATGAGGAGAAGCCAAAACCAAATGCACAGAGGCCAGAGAAATGTCATGCAGAAGTAGGGCTGGACGGTATACCGTATTTTACGATATACTGGTATTGATGCAGGGAACAGTTTGGGTTTTATCTTGACCTTCTATAACGGTATTTGAATGTTTGGTTTGTTAAATGTGGTATGCCGTGTGTAACGTCCATTTTTATAATTTACTTTGCTACTTGAGTCATCTCTCTCTCCGCTCTCTCTCCATGCCGCTTTCCACACAGACCTAGCCCCACCCCCTGTCACTCAAGGAGCGCATTTGTTGTTCCTCGACCACGAGACACTACGATGCTGTTTTCACTTTGCTTTTTAATATTAATCCACTAGTGTTCTATAATTATATTATTAGTTTGTGTTCCTTACATCTGCAATTAGATAGTTTGTATTTTCTTAGCAAATTGGGCCTAAATCTTGTTAGCCGCTAATGCTAATCGCTAGCTAGCTAATAAATGTACTGAGTCAGAGCAAACTTAATTAGCTATTCAGCCTGATAATACCAGTGATGGTGTAGACCTAAAGCTGCATATTTTTTGTGCAACAGTATCTTCTAAATCAAAGAGGAATACGCGAAGCAAGAATATGTTAGCTACATGAACTAGCTAAAAGATTATAGGGTCCCCTAGGAAACACTTATCAACACGTCGGTTCCTACCCTGTCACAATAACTCCTCCCTGGCATTTTTTTTCGCTGTCATGTCAAACACTGTATTCAAAGTGCCCACTATTATATTCTAACTATAGAATTAGAATAATCATTCTATTTCCATGATTCCAACAGTTCACCCAAGTGTTTTGCTCTAAATCGCAAGTCAAATCGCAATTGCAACATTTCGTAAAAAATATGGCCTAGATTGTTTGCTGATATTGTGCAGCCCTACGTGGCAGTGTGGAAATGATCTCAAATGAGTGCAAGAAATGCAGAAATGTATGAAAATGCAGAAAATTATGTTTGGTTGAAGTTCAATTGAACAGTATAAAACAAATCAGAATGGAGAAAGACCCATTGAAATCATTTAGAATGTATGTGTTGCCACCCTAGGGTCACGCACTACTCATAAAGCACTTGTATTATTCTAAAACATATATATTTGTATATATACCGTGATATATTTTGGCCATATCGCCCAGCCCTATGCTGAAGTGACAAACCAGACAAGGTTTTCACAAGTGGTGAGTTGTTCTGCACTCAATTTTTTTTTCTTCTCCAAGACATTGGCCCACTGAATTGAAGTGATTCTGACCCCTTCACTACTCCTACATCATTTACACTATCCATCATAGTATGGGAGTTAGGGATGGGGGGGAATCGATACAGTAGAGTATCGCAATATTACTTTTGACTATATTTGATTGATTATATTACCTTTTTTTGCTAGGTAGTTAGCCTAGCGCTAGTCGGCTGTACCTGCGTCAAAACTTTAGTATTTCTCCTCCTATAGCTTGGCCTCAATCTTCTCCTAAAATGGTGTGCCAACATGTTTTCAGCACTTTCATTTCCATAACTGATTAAAACTCACTTTCTCATGGCTCTCTCGTCCCTCTACAGCAGACATATAGTGAGCAATATATTTGGAACATCAAATCGCAAAAGAATTGCAGTATCGAATCGCAATACATATAGAAACGTGATAAACCATGATACATATTGAATCGCAATACATATCGTATCGGCACCTAAGTATTGGGATAATATCGTATTGTGAGGTCCCTGGCAATACCCAGCCCTAATGGGAGTGTCTCTGAAATGGTTGGCTCATTCATTGTTTAAAAACAGGTCTGTCAGGAGTCTAAAGGTTTGCACACATCGCACCGAATGTGGATCTAGCGTTCCGTCTGCTGATCGTTCAGCACTCTGTGTTTTAGGGACCACCCGCTGGAGATGTCTGACTGCTGACATTTTTCAAGTCAAATCCGTGCACACTCAGAGGTGCTAAGTAGTCTCGGCCAGCAAAGTTACTGGTGTGTCTGAGCCCTTAGACCTGCTTGCCCCATCTAACCAGATATAAAGGTAGTGGGATTTATGTCCCCTATAGCCTACAGTTGTAGTGTCTGTATCCTGACATTGCACAACCATTGGCAAATAACTAGGCCTAAATGATGTACAATACAATAGACTGTTAGTTTCCACAAATCCCAGTTGTTAGACTCACCTAGCTAGGTAACATTTTACTTCATAGTGCTGATATTATTGTGTATTACTGTAAGTGTAATAAGCATTGTGTAAGCCTGCTTATTGTTACACTGTCCTTAGGGTTAGGGACACTGATGTGAGTGTAGTCTAATAGTGTCCTGTGTACCACGTAATTAGGGTACACCACACCCATTATATATTTACAACAAATTAAATGGCTAAGCATATATTTAGAAAAAATGCATTGCTCTGAGCTACACAGTACACTGTAACACATTGTTACCCCAAATTATATAAAATGGACAATGTTGTGGTTTGTCTACATTACAGGACAAGGAGTACACAGGATGTACTCTGGTCAATCTGGTGAGAATGAAAAGCATGATATAGAGAATATATCAATTCAGGATGGATTTCTACAGTATATCTGGATACAAAGTAAATTCATTAGTTCAAAGTTCAACAGGCACAAACTTCAAGCTGACAACGTTATGCCTGTGCTGTGTACAGACTAGAGTTGTATAACTGTAGTACATTTTAAATTTTAGTCATTTAGCAGACGCTCTTATCCAGAGCGACTTACAGTTAGTGAGTGCATACATTGTTTTGTTTTTTCATACTGGTCCCCCGTGAGAAACGAACCCACAACCCTGGCGTTGCTAACGCCATGCTCTACCAACTGAGCTACACGCGACTAGTACAGTGTGTTGTGTACAAGGAACTTGCCGATTAGGCTACACAGTACAGCAAACGCAGTACGGGAAGCAAAACTAGCTAACCACATACACCAAAAGCTGCCATACTGGTTGTAGTGGATGTAAAAAAAAAAAAAAAAAAAAGAACAATAAAATATCACTCACCTCTTTAATTTTTGCTCGTCTCTCTTTGGTTTCCGGATCGGTTGGCTCGTGCCCTGTTGCTCCGGGTGGCCGGACATATTCAATGACTGGAAGGTTATTGTAATCTTTCCTACCTTTCCCTTCCTTCAAAACTTTGTCCTTCTCGTTTTGTATATCTTGCTTTATCTCATCTGGTCGTTTCTGGAGAGTGTCTTTTGCTTCAACCAAAGCCTTTTCGTGGTCCTTTCTAATCTTGGATAATATTTTTTCGTCGGTCCCAACTGCAACGTTTGAATCACTGGCCGTACCTGTTCGCGTGTTGGTTTCTACCGCGGACGAGTGGAAAAAAACTCCGCTCAGTAGCTTAGAGGAATCCGGTAGGAAGAAAATAGCCCCGAAACAAAGCGTAATAAAAGCGCTAAAAACTAATAGCAAAATGAATTTCTCTGTCAGTCTGAAGGAGGTCGGGCTGGCAGACTTCCTACTCGGGGTAGCTGTAAAAGGCAATAGAGTTGCTACTGGCATTTTCCTTGTCGTTCAAGACAAAACAAATGAATTAAATTCTAAAATCGGCACAGTCTTAGCTTCCGTACAACAATATTAGTTATCAATTTCCCATATGTATATCAGAAATGAATAACTTAGTATTCTGTAAAAGTTACACTATTGAGCAGTGTCCTGCTGTTTCAACTGCCCATACTGAGACACATCTGCAAAACTCTTCGCCAAGCTCAGAACAGAACGGAAAGAATGGCAGCAATGCGCTATCGACAGCCCTTCTTGTCCAATGGCTTTTCTCTGCGCGTACAGTTAGCAATTGTGGGCGTGTTTCCGGACCCGAAGGTGACACACTTGTTTTAATGCCTTGTACAAACTGAATTGGTCACTCACAAATAAAGACACATGTAGTGATCAAAACGATAAAAGAAAGTGGTCATATAAAACGGTTCTAGATGTATGTCTTCCGTCAGTCAGTAGCACGTGGACATTCCACATCAGCTCTTGCGTTTATCATGTGCCTTTGCGGGAAGCGTCACTAGTTTCAAAGTAATAAACCCCGCCTATTTCTACAATTTCTCTCAATTCTGATTTTAAACCTAACCTTAACCCTAACCTTTACCACAGTGTTAACTTATGCCTAACCCTTACCTTAAATTAAGACCAAAAAGCTAATTTTCGAATATAGCCAATTTTGACTTTGTGGCTGAAGATTGTCAGAGGACATATTTTGGGTGACTTGTGAAAGGGGCCCCGATTCGAATCAACAACCTTGTGTCCACTCCCGAGCCTACATTAGTAAGGCAAGGTTTTGCATTGGTTGGACTTACTTATAATGTATAATGAAACGAAAATAATGAATAAAATAAACTTGTCCCAGTAGAGTTGTAATGAGATGTTTTGGGGATTTAGAGATATCTATCCATTATTTTGAATGCTTGAAAGTAAACAAAAGTATTTAATATATTGTAAAGATAAAACCCAAAGAATGCTCTTAAAATATATAGCTTTTTACAAATATAATAGGTTTCCCTTAGTTTTATGTTGAAAGCGATACAATGACCTTAAAGGGATAGTTCAAATTACAAAATGACACATTTGGTTCCTTACCCTATAAGCAGTCTATGGACAAGGTATGATAGCAATCCATGTTTTGGTTTTATTTCCCTGGCACTGTTTCCAAATGCGTTTGTGGCACAAATCCCATTTAGCATTTAGTGATCCCTTTAAACATTCCCTCTAGTGGCAAACTGTTATCGGGGGAGGGGAGGGGTCTATATAAATAAGCAATAAGCCACGAGGAGGTGTGGTATGTGGCCAATATACATTTTACATTTACATTTCAGTCATTTAGCAGACACTCTCATCCAGAGCGACTTACAGTTAGTGAGTGCATACATTTTTGTTTTCATACTGGGCTGTTCACAACCCTTAGCCGTGGTATATTGGCCATATATCACAAACCCCGAGGTGCCTTATTGCTGTTAGAAACTGGTTACCAACGTAATTTGAGCAGTAAAAATATATGTTTTGTCATACCCGTGGTATACGGTCTGATATACCACGGCTGTCAGCCAATCAGCATTCATGGCTCGAACCACCCAGTTTATAAAATATAATCATTAGCTAATCAAACCCTTTTAGTATGTCATACATTTGAGGATTCAGTTGATAATTTGGTGTGTATAAATTCAAAGTGTCATTGGTGTTACTCAATTTCAATTAAGGGAAAATAGATTGTGTGCATAACGATTAATCATATCACTTCAGTAAATTATTTTGAAAGGAAAAATCCCAAATTACTTAAAATGTGTCATTTGTGATACTGTCATTGGTGTTACTACTCTTACTGGTGGCACAATGTTATCACAATGGTACATTAAGTAATTGAGCTGTCATATTAGTTGATTTAGAATGGTAAAATACCCAAATAATTTAAATAAATAGAAATCTAGAAAAAGGAAGTTATCCCCCCCCCAAATGCCATGCCCAAATGGCACTGCAATTCAAGAACGACCCTTATGTAAAATGATGCCAGTCTTATCCCACCACATGTGTCAATCACCTACAGTAGTCCTTCACCTCATGATTCTGTTATTTGATGATTTGTATTGGAACAAGCAACATTCCCTAGAAAAGTGTAGCCCTGCTTTGACATGTTTTTCACTTGCAAGCAGGAGATTGCCCTAATCCAGGATTTACTAAACTCGGTCCTCGGGACCCCAAGGGGTGCACGTTTTGTTTTTTGCCCTAGCACTACACAGCTGATTCAAATAATCACCTTAATCATCAAGCAAAAACCACCCCTTGGGGTCCAGAGGACCGAGTTTGGGAAACGTTGCCCTAACCCGTACTTTTGTCCAGATTGGTTGCTTACAAGTCATTAAAGCTATACAGTACTGCTGCTATATGATGACATTGACACATTCACAATACTATTTGTTTATGCAGCAATTCAAAAGAAAATTGAAATGACCAAACATGGTTGCTTTGACGTTAAATGCTTGTTGCAGCAATCTGCTGACAACCAATCATCCAGGATATTACTTTCTATTTCCTTTCAATGCAATCTAACGTCAATATTTGAATATTTTCTGGAAAGATCCTGTGTTTGATTGACACTTCCAGAGAGTTTTGAGAGGCTACTAGTGTTGGGTTGTGTACCCTGTGAAGCTTTGCAACCAATCAGATGTTAAGTAGGCCATGTCACCCAGCTGTGTTATTCCTCCTTGCTCCCTCTTTAGCTATAGTCCAAATATAACCACTGATTCAACCACCATCGCCACCTTGTCCCCCAGGCAAGATGCACTCATTTGTGTAGCTGAAGAGAGAGAGGCTGGATATATTCAGTGAAAAGGGTCACTAATTGGAGTGGGAGTTTAAACTCCCTCACATTCCATTTTGTTCCTCCCTGACAGAAATCAAACAAATTATTTTGAAATGTTTTAATAAGACTAGAAAATATTCTAATTTGTAGGCCTATTGGACTGTTTGCTTTGCATGCAGTGAGGCTCAGACAAAGAATGTGCCAGCTGAGTTTTTGGAGGAAGGGGGAGTTCATTGTAACATAAAAAAATGCAGAGCAGAAATGATCATATCAAAGCACACAAAGGCATGTGAGGTCTGTATTATCTAATTCTACATCAGAGGCTTCCATTCATATTTTTCTCTGCACTAGCAAGCACTAACTTATCATTGTTATTTCCCCCCAATGGAGTTAACAGGGCTTCATGTCGAGGAGAAATGGAGGCTGCGAAGTCTTTTCCTGAAAGGAATTATATATAGTATCAGAAATCAAATCAAATCAAATCAAATTTTATTTGCCACATGCGCCGAATACAACAAGTGTAGACATTACCGTCAAATGCTTACTTACAGCCCTTAACCAACAATGCATTTCTTTTAAAAATAAAAGTAAAATAAAACAACAACAACAACAAAAAAGTGTTGAGAAAAAAAGAGCAGAAGTAAAATAAAATAACAGTAGGGAGGCTATATATACAGGGGGGTACCGGTGCAGAGTCAATGTGCGGGGGCACCAGCTAGTTGAGGTAGTTGAGATAATATGTACATGTGGGTAGTGTTAAAGTGACTATGCATAAATAATTAACAGAGTAGCAGCAGCGTAAAAAGATGGGGTGGGGGTGGGGGGGCAGTGCAAATAGTCCGGGTAGCCATGATTAGCTGTTCAGGAGTCTTATGGCTTGGGGGTAGAAGCTGTTGAGAAGCCTTTTGGACCTAGACTTGGCGCTCCGGTACTGCTTGCCGTGCGGTAGCGGAGAGAACAGTCTATGACTAGGGTGGCTGGAGTCTTTGACAATTTTGAGGGCCTTCCTCTGACACCGCCTGGTATAGAGGTCCTGGATGGCAGGAAGCTTGGCCCCAGTGATGTACTGGGCCGTACGCACTACCCTCTGTAGTGCCTTGCGGTCGGAGGCCGAGCAGTTGCCATACCAGGCGGTGATGCAACCAGTCAGGATGCTCTCGATGGTGCAGCTGTTGTTAGCATGAACTCTGTATTCTAAAGGGTTTATTCTTCCCATTCATACAATGGAGTTGAATGGCACATATTGTACAGACTGTGATGTATGAGGTTTGTCATATGATTACATCCATAAAGTATGACTAGGTCTACACATTCATAAAGGAATGTATCAATAGGACGGTATCTTTCATACAGCACACCCTTTATTGCAGTGTTTTTCAAATGATTACTTTCATGTAGTATGACTAGGTCTACACAATCATAAAGGAATGTATGAATATGACAGTATCTTTCATTCAGCATACCTTTTATTTTACATTTTACATTTTACACTTTTATTGCGGTGTTGCACACTCTGACTCAGTATTCTCTGTATATACCTAACCTTCCTCACACACATTGCCCCAAATGTGAAAAACGATTGAAAACAATATCTGATTAGACTATGTTTTTGAAATGACATAGCAAAATACTTTCCGCAACTTGACTGAATTTGTTGACCCAGTCTCCAATCTCTTCCTTGTTTACTATCCTGTTAGCACTGCACCAGTCCCAGAAGAATCTGTGTGTCTTCTCTACACACACTGATATCAGACTAGCTTCCCCTCTCATTCCCCACTCCTGCTGGATTGTCAGCGGCAGCCTTTCAGTCGGGAGCTTCATGCAGGGAAGCATGCGCCGCATGCCACCCACTCAACACCTGAAGCAACAACCCACCTGCCGAGTTCAGAGCTCTGCTACAGGTAATTCATCATAGGTAATACACTGTGATCATATTCCATTTTCATTTCACACATCATTATGAGAGCTTGTAGGGAGTGTAGCCCAGAAAACACGGTTGAGTTGAAGAGCGTCTTCTAAATTACTCAAATGTAAAAATGTTAATGTAAATTGGTCCCATGTTACTGTAATAGGAAATTGCATACAAAGGTTTTACTTGGAGCAGGAGGCACATGAGGTACAGTGCATTCAGAAAGTATTCAGACCCTTGACTTTTTCCACAGCCTTATTCTAAAATTGATTAAATAAAATCCTCATCAATCTACACACAATACCCCATAACGACAAAGTGAAAACAGGTTTTTAGAAATGTTTGCAAATTTATTACGAATAAAAAACAGAAATACTTTATTTACATAAGTATTCAGACCCTTTGTTATGAGACTCGAAATTCAGCTCAGGTGCATCCTGTTTCCATTGATCATCATTGAGATGTTTCTACAACTTGATTGGAGTCCACCTGTGGTAAAATCAATTGATTGGACATTATTTGGAAAGGCACACACCTGTGTATATAAGGTCCCACAGTTGACAGTGCATGTCAGAGCAAAAACCAAGCCATGAGGTCAAAGGAATTGTCCGTAGAGCTCCGAGACAGGATTGTGTCAAGGCACAGATCTGGGGAAGGGTACCAAAAAAATTATGCAGCATTGAAGATCCTCAAGCACAAAGTGGCCTCCATCATTCTTAAATGGAAGAAGTTTGGAACCACCAAGACTCTTCCTAGAGCTGGCCGCCCAGGCAAACTGAGCAATCGGGGGAGAAGGGCCTTGGTCAGGGAGGTGACCAAGAACCTGATGGTCACTCTGACAGAGCTGCAGAGTTTCTCTGTGGAGATGGGAGAACCTTCCAGAAGGACAACCATCTCTGCAGCACTCCACCAATCAGGCCTTTACGGTAGAGTGGCCAGACGGAAGCCACTCCTCAGTAAAAGGCACATGACAGCCCGCTTGGAGTTTGCCAAAAGGCACCTAAAGGACTCAGACCATGAGAAACAAGATTCTCTGGTCTGATGAAACCAAGATTTAACACTTTGACCTGAATGCCAAGCGTCACGTCTGGAGGAAACCTGGCACCATCCCTATGGTGAAGTATGGTGGAGGCAGCGTCATGCTGTGGGGATGTTTTTCAGCGGCAGGGACTGGGAGACTAGTCAGGATCGAGGAAAAGATGAACGGAGCAAAGTACAGAGAGATCCTTGATGAAAACTTGCTCCAGAGCGCTCAGGACCTCAGACTGGGCGAAGGTTCACTTTCCAACAGGACAACAACCCTAAGCACACAGCCAAGACAATGCAGGAGTGGCTTCGGGACAAGTCTCTGAATGTCCTTGTGTGGCCCAGCCAGAGCCCAGACTTGAATCCGATCTAACATCTCTGGAGAAACCTGAAAATAGCTGTGCAGCAACGCTCCCAATCCAACCTGACAAAGCTTGAGAGGATCTGCAGAGAAGAATGGGAGAAACTCCCCAAATACAGGTGTGCCAGGCTTGTAGCGTCATACCCAAGAAGACTTGAGGCTGTAATCGCTGCCAAAGGTGCTTCAACAAAGTACTGAGTAAATGGTCTGAATACTTATGTAAATGTGTATTTTTCAGTTTTTTATTTGTAATAATTTGGCAAAAAAATCTAAAAACCTGTTTTTGCTTTGTCATTATGGGGTATTGTGTGTAGATCGATGAGGGAAAGAAACAATGTAATACATTTTAGAATAAGCCTGTAACGTAACAAAATGTGGAAAAAGTCAAGGGGTCTGAATACTTTCCGAATGCAATGTAAATTGAACAACATGCTTGGCTTGCCTTTTGATGGGTTTGAGGATGCGGTTCTGAGGTCAAAGATGATTGTTTCCTAATTCTATGCAAATTGGAAGAATAATTCAGTAATAATTACTTATTTCAGAAGGCTAACAGGTTCCTCAACAAAATTAAAGAGCTCTGATCAATCAATTTACACGACCTTTACGGTAATCTAGACTTCCAAGAAAGACAAATGTTGTTACCTGAAATGAATGCAAAAGAAAGGGTACATATTGTTATTTTGTCCTGATTATATGAACACAGAAGCACTACCTTTGTGTGAGCTAAAACAAATCCTACCAAATAAAAATTATGAACTAAAATGGTAACTACCTTTGTGAATTAGGCTACCATAGCTACCAGCCTCAAGGAATTGGCCATGTTGACTCAAGTGGACTTTTGCTCCATCACTTTTAGCCCCATGAATTCCGCATCCAAGCTCCTCAAGCTGCAGGCTTGACCATTCATTATACAGAGTAGGCCGCTGTATAATTCCTGACTGACGTACATTAAATATTAATTACCCATTGCAAAACCCCATTGCTTTTATACTATGGAGTTTAAGTGTGAACTTCAAAGTTTGAGAAATCAACATGCAAGCAAGTGTTTCTCCACAGCAACCAGTCGCACAATAGCAGTATTTTTCCATCTCTGTGTATGTGCACCAGTGATGGAATCATTCATTACTCTACCCCGGTTTGTGTGTATGCAGTGGTGATACGATTGTTGGCTGATCCTATCGGTTTATGTAAGCTATTCGAATTGGGGTCTATTGTCATGTGTGTGCTACCATTGCAATATTGCTCAATAACACAGACTCAGGAGCAGGGGTTTACTCAATATACACCCAGTAAAAAATACCCAGAACCATCTTAGTCAGCACCTTTACCACAAATGTCTGTGTGTTTCTTTCTACCTATTGACTTACATTGACCCATGTAGGTTGACTGGAGGCGAAATTGTGCAAGCTCTTTTAATTATTATAATTATCATTATGTTAGCTAGAGAGAACCAGATATTTCCGACGTAGCATATTCTGGTTTTACAGGGAAGATAATCTGAAATCCTATCAGTGCATTTTCCCCTCCTCCTCAGAGGACAGTCCCCTATTAATAGCATAATGTATTCTGATTCCCATGTAGAGCAGCATGTTGCAACCCTCTGGAACAGCCTTTGTAACCAAAAGGTCATGAAGCCCAAGACAAGTCTTTTGAGTTCTAATTTGGCAGGTCTGAAGTGTTTTGTTTGTTATTGTAACCTTCAAGAAACCTCAGGGAGCAGTGTGAAATCCTTCAGGGAGCAGAGTGAAATCCTTCAGGGAGCAGAGTGAAATCCTTCATGTAGCAGAGTGAAATCATTCAGGGAGCAGTGTGAAATCATTCAGGGAGCAGAGTGAAATCCTTCAGGGAGCAGAGTGAAATCCTTCATGTAGCAGAGTGAAATCATTCAGGGAGCAGAGTGAAATCATTCAGTGAGCAGAGTGAAATCATTCAGGGAGCAGAGTGAAATCATTCAGTGAGCAGAGTGAAATCATTCAGGGAGCAGAGTGAAATCATTCAGTGAGCAGAGTGAAATCATTCAGGGAGCAGAGTGAAATCATTCAGTGAGCAGAGTGAAATCATTCAGGGAGCAGAGTGAAATCATTCAGGGAGCAGAGTGAAATCCTTCAGGGAGTGAAATGTTGCCACTCAAAGAGCTTTTGGTTTACCACTGGTTGTTTGTTTGCATGATGATTGAAAATAGCCATAGGCACCACAACAGTCATGATGTTAACCCACGTCACGGCCTAAAACTAAGCCTAATCCTAGCCCTACCCTTTGCTCAGTCATTCTTTGCCAACCTAAACAACCAAGTCCTCTCCTGCACCCTCTTTGACTTTGAGGACTGCATTATAGACTCATTGGAGCAGGGACGCCATAGTGGCATGTTGCCACCCTCCTGAGAGACTCAGTGCAGCGGCTGATGTTGTGGCTTGTGTTAATTGTCTTAATCTCTCCCTTCTGTGGAGCAGTCACTGTTTTATCCAGGAGCCGCAGCCCTCCACGTCTCTGTGTGGCCCCTGAGACTTTGGGTGATTTTTCATCATAATGCCACAAAATTTACTTCAGTTATGAGTGGAGCAGTGTAACGTTACTAAACACACTGCCATTTTATTCGGATAGGTAGGGGAGCCAGCATGAATAACAATTAGGGCATATGCATACAGTGAGACAGCCAGAGCCAGCATGAATCATTCTTAAGCTCTCTTCAGAAGGGAACTGGTGCAGATGTTTTTTTCGCAAAGGGAAGGTATTTCCATATGCAAAATATGGATCAGGGAGGAGATTGAATTTGTTGCGTTTTTTTAACCAGCAAGAGAGAATGCCACGTTTGAGGTATTGCCTATCTATAAAAGTGAATATCCTGCCTATCCAGGAGTTAAAACACAATATTTCATATAAGGATGTAACGGTGAAAAGCTATTTGGGCAACCGTTGATTACTATTCCAGTGTTCACATCCACTACCCTAAAAAGTGTAAGCATAATCCTTGAAGAGTTTGGAGACAGTTACAACGTATTTATGTGGAGTTTGAATGAACTTTATTAAGCATTACATAACCTTGCTGTCCACACAGCACAATAAGGAGTCAGAGATTATGCCACCATGTAATTGTGAGGCCGTGGTCTTCTGCTCACTGTGAGGGATGCTACTATGTAATCACCAATAAACTAAGCCTATGCTTAAAGGGTGGCTACATATTCAGGCTGAAAATAAGCCAGTGTACTACAAAGTAATGTATTATGTTTTATTTTGTTATTGATCTCATCTAATGCTTTGCTAGAAGTACCTTTCCACCTTTTTGCCTGTGTGTTGCTCATCATCCTTGAAAGTTCATTTATCGCACACTCTTCCTCATCCTCTACTCTCCCTGTTGCAGACAAAACCAAACAAATTGAACTAAAGGTTTGGCTTCAATAGATCTCTGGCCTCGCAATTGATAAGAGGAAAATATCAATACCACCATTTGCCGCAGTTTGGAGATGAAAACATAACCCTTCCTTATTTCTCTATTGGCCTTATCATCGATTTCTGTGGGTGGGAGGGTAGCCTACAACACAAAGAAACTGTCTGACTTTATTATTACATCTGGATTCCTGTTTAGTACCACTGTAACAGTCTCACTGACTGCAAGTAAACCACTATATTTATTTTTAAAGACTTTCATTAGCCATAATGAAACACTGCGGTTTTCAGGCACACTGCTTCTCTCTGCGTTGTCAAGTGGAGGAGAGAAACATCTCCTTGAACAGCAGGGTCAGTAAACTGTGTGTCACATGATGTTATAATAACAGATGCAGTCACTTTGGGGCTCTCTGGTGACTTTGAGATTACATTGCCCTCTTCCCCCACCTGTGACATGGACGCCCCTCCACCCACCCAGGCAGCCTGGAGAATTCCATGCACAACTCAGCTGCTCCGTTGTGTGGGACAAACCACTGACCTCTCCCCTCCCTTCCACTGAATCCCTGGGCCTCTCTCTTAGCAGGGTGCAGACAGAGGGGTGACAGAGTCAGGCCACCTGAGGGTCTTTGGCATTGAAACATGCCTGAAGTGAGAATTAATGGTAATTAGCATCACCACGAGCAGCGGCCAGTGTTCAGAGGTTGAGAGAGGAAAGTGTAATTATACTCGCACAAGATTGCCATAAGCATGTGCTCTCCCGCTGCACATACCGCTTGATTCTCTCACTTATGTGACATGTCAAATGTTCTCAGCAGCACTATGTGATGATGAATACGCTGTACTACCGGCTGTACCATATATTTATTTTATTTATTTTATTTATTTTTGGTCATTTAGCAGACGCTCTTATCCAGAGCGACTTACAGGAGCAATTAGGGTTAAGTGCCTTGCTCAAGGGCACATCGACAGATTTTTCACCTAGTCGGCTCGGGGATTAGAACCAGCGACCTTTCGGTTACTGGCACAACGCTCTTACCCACTAAGCTACCAGGCTGACACCTGTGACCTATCAATATACAAATGATTTAGCTGGAGTTTTAATCCCTGTCACGTCTGAAATGAATATACTCTTCAATCAGAGCAAGAGATTCCACTTCATCTGAGGTCATAGGTACTTCATTATTCCGACTGCGCTCTAGTTTCTAGAAAATAAACATTCAATATGAGAGGGAATTCATAGAAAGCCAGGAGGTGTAATTGTAAGGCTGATGCGGTCCTTTTGTGAAGGACTAATGAATATGATATGGCCATATTGTGACAGTTCATAACCTCAGAGCTGCAGGTGAAAACAAAATGCTTCCATTACATTTTCATTACCTTTTTTAATGAGCTTCTTCTCAGGCAGGCTTTCACCTTGAACGTTAACCTTGCATGTTTTTAACAGCTGTGGTAAAGTTTCCCTGAAAATGATTGTTTCATTTATAACTTCTAACTCCAAGGACAAAATCACACCTTGCAGGCAGGCTATGTAAGTTTAATGTTTTCACATTTATGATTTCTGGACAATTCTTAAATGACATTCCCTATATCGTGCACCAATTTTGGCTAGAGCAACATTTGTAGTATTTTGTATAGAGACAAATATTATACCAGTTTATAAAACAATTTTGAACAATTTCCCATAGCATCAGAAGCAGACAACATGACAACAGTATACTTTCCCACTGGACATTCTAACCAATCCTGACATCCTTTGTTACATTATTCTAATGAGATTATTAGATTACTATATTAATCCAAATCAAATCACTTAACAGTACATTGGCCTGTCAAAGTGTTTTCCAAAGCCAAATAGTATAGTCAGGTTTAGATGGCCTCTGACATTTTAAGTCATATTAGCCAGCGTAGTAGATTCAGCTCAGCTCATCAGAATTTGATGGGTTTAGCAGAGAGTGCATTGACATTCCATACCATGATCCCAGATAAGGACAAGACAACAGGACTGTTTGATATTTCAGACTGTGGACAAGATGCTGACAAATGAAACAGCCAATACAGACCAGCAGTGTACTTTGTGGTTTTCAACCCACTTTTCTCAAAGTCAAAATGAGGCCATTTGCATCATGCTGGGATCTAACTATGAAATGACCCATTCTAAGCTCTCGGATGTACTCTGAAAAGCAAATATCATTGATGAATTTGGGGGATTAACAATTGTCTGTGTTGGGATACTTGGTGAATAAAACTGCAGTGCTCATTACATGGAGCCTACAGTTTCTTCCCAGGACTGGATTAGTAAAGTGACTGAAAGAGTCCGGTGTGGGAGTGTCTCTAAGCGTTCATTAGCAGGTCAGTGTTTTGGTGCAGTATTAATCAAGGATTATTCACTTATCCTCCATACGTTTGTATCACACACACTCTGCACTGCTCTGTCTCACAACTGTACTGCTCTTCCTGTACCAGCACTTACATTTACATTTACATTTAAGTCATTTAGCAGACGCTCTTATCCAGAGCGACTTACAAATTGGTGCATTCACCCTATAGCCAGTGGGTTAACCACTTTACAATATATTTTTTTTATTTTTTTATTTATTTATTTTTGGGGGGGGGTAGAAGGATTACTTCATCCTATCCCAGGTATTCCTTAAAGAGGTGGGGTTTCAAATGTCTCCGGAAGGTGGTGAGTGACTCCGCTGTCCTGGCGTCGTGAGGGAGCTTGTTCCACCATTGGGGTGCCAGAGCAGCGAACAGTTTTGACTGGGCTGAGCGGGAACTATGCTTCCGCAGAGGAAGGGAGCCAGCAGGCCAGAGGTGGATGAACGCAATGCCCTCGTTTGGGTGTAGGGACTGATCAGAGCCTGAAGGTACGGAGGTGCCGTTCCCCTCACTGCTCCATAGGCAAGCACCATGGTCTTGTAACGGATGCGAGCTTCAACTGGAAGCCAGTGGAGTGTGCGGAGGAGGGGGGTGACGTGAGAGAACTTGGGAAGGTTGAACACCAGACGGGCTGCGGCATTCTGGATGAGTTGTAGGGGTTTAATGGCACAGGCAGGGAGCCCAGCCAACAGCGAGTTGCAGTAATCCAGACGGGAGATGACAAGTGCCTGGATTAGGACCTGTGCCGCTTCCTGTGTAAGGCAGGGTCGTACTCTCCGAATGTTGTAGAGCATGAACCTGCAGGATCGGGTCACCGCCTTGATGTTAGCGGAGAACGACAGGGTGTTGTCCAGGGTCACGCCAAGGCTCTTCGCACTCTGGGAGGAGGACACAACGGAGTTGTCAACCGTGATGGCGAGATCATGGAACGGGCAGTCCTTCCCCGGGAGGAAGAGCAGCTCCGTCTTGCCAGGGTTCAGCTTGAGGTGGTGATCCGTCATCCATACTGATATGTCGGCCAGACATGCAGTTGTATAGCTATGTACGTATGCAGCTATTTACATTAGCTGTGCGATAGACGTCATGTCAATGCATTCTTTATGATGGTGTCCAATAAACTGTAACAGTAAAAACTCGCCCATCATATCAAACCATCATATCTTGATGCCTGTATGAATATAATGTGATGAATGGGGGTTTATACAGCACGTCCATGTTAGACAAGACAATGTGTGTTAAGCTATCAATTACCTGTCATAACGTCAAGTTTCAGCCATTTGGTCTTTCTTTGAGTGAAATAATACAAGACCTCCATTGAGGCGCAACAAAGTTAATGTGGCAATCACAATCATTTTACTGCTGCATTAAACTCTTGGGAAGATCATAAATGTACAGTCATTATGTCTGGAGTGCAACTGTGACGTGTTGTGCCTCTGAATAGTTTCCAGGAAGAGTTTTGCCTGTTTTGACTGCTAACATTGGATGTCAACAGCAATAATTTAGATACTACCGGAGTGTGAATATGAAGCACACCTGTTTTGTATACAGTATGAGGAAGAAGCCATGGGCTCAACTGTGTCTGAGTATGTTTGGGTTGACTATGGAATTTTACCAAACCAGTTATGGAATGTCAGGGTGAGACAAAAATGTGTTTTGATGGCCAAAGACTGCTCTATTCGCCACCCGGAGTGAATCATTTGTTGTTTCCTGGTTAAACCAGGCCAAATACAACATAAGGTAAATGGTACATTTCTCTCATGTGTATAATGATAGAATACATTTTACATTTTAGTCATTTAGCAGACGCTCTTATCCAGAGCGACTTACAGTTAGTGAGTGCATACATTTTCATACTGGTCCCCCGTGGGAATCAAACCCACAACTGAGCTACACAGGACTATAATACCACTCACACATCAATTTATATACCGCAACCTTGAACTCAGTTTGGTTTTATTTAGCACAATTGGCTGACGTGCCTTACCATAACTGATGTATGAGTCAATTATGGTACAAAATTCTGTCTAAGCATTCTTTGGGTTGAAAGGACTGCCCAGAACATTAAAAATATTAAATTATACACAAAGTGATTTGTGATGGCTTGGGACCAAGATATTTATTTTGTGTAGGGTCTACTAAGTGTACCCTTGAGATCTCCCTAGTTCCCCCTCCTCCATCTCAGGGGACTTGGCATGTGACCAAACCTCTGACCTGTGAGCTTGAGCTTGATAGATAGCATAGTGGCAAGCTTTTACATGTGTCACTCACATCCACGGCTTGGCAGAGGAAATCTCGACCCGAGACCAATCTGGATTTATTGCACCAGATCCTATTCACGGACATCAGTTTCAAGCCCTCACTGACCATTTCAACAGCATGAATCTGTTATAGTACCATGTGTTGTACATCAGAGGAGGCTGGTGTGAGGAGCTATAGGAGGACGGGCTCATTGTAATCACTGGAATGAAATGTTTGGAACGGAGTCAAATGTGGTTTCCATACATTTGATGTGTTTGATACTGTTCCAGACATTAAAATGAGCCCGTCCTCCTATAGCTCCTCCCATCAGCCTCCACTGTTGTACATCTTTAGAAGGATTGTGACTGCCCCTTTTTAAAGTAGTTTTTGTTATATGATCAAGAAACATTTATATTTTTGTTTTCACTATCCAGGAATAATTTACAGCAAGACTTGGAGACTTGCCAACATTTTGTTTTGATGGATAATGATATTAAATGTTCTTGAGAGATTCGATGTGAGACGTATTTAGGCCACGTCAATTCATATACTATTTTGGCAACCCTATAGTATGATCGGTTCTGTATGCCATTCTTGCTATTTTAATTGTACCTTTATTTCAACAGGGAGTCCCATTGAGACCAAGGTCTCTTTTACAAGGGGGGCCTGCATTTGACAATTTTATAGATTACAAGCAACAGTTAAAATACACAAAAATACACAATCAAAAATACAATCATAGATAACATCTACATCTCTCAGCTATCAGGTCTTCAATCAATACCCTAAACTGCCTGAGCGGCACCAGAACCATCCAATTTCAATGATAGGTAACATGATGCAGGCCTGAGCTCCTGAGCTGCATATGGTATCTAGAGTATTCAGAACTGTGTTTACTCTAGAAAGCCACAGCCTCCCCTGATGGGAATGTTGAATGAATGTGATATCAAACTAAATCATTGAAGAGCGTATCTTAGCACAGAGTGCATTCTCAGCTTGATGTCCTGCATCTACTTGCTTTCAGGATCTCTGTAAATCATTAATCTAATTTGACACTTTGATTAATAAATGTTTGAACTGCCTGAAGCGATACGCCAACAAACATATTCAGTTAGGACACTGCTTTCAGGTTTAATTTGGAGAGAAACATGCAGATGAGGCTTTGGATGCGCCTCATCTGAAGTAATTTAATCTTTAGTTTTAGGGCCTCAATTACAACCATGTGTGGTTTTAAATGGTAATGTATTCAAGACTTATGACCTGGGGATTATTATGGGTTTCCCTCTTAAATCACTGAGTACGTTTACATGCACACTAATAATTAGATATTAAACTGATTATGGCAGTAGGCAGATTATGCAATAGTCATGTAAACACCTTACTCTGCTTATCTTAATCGTCGTAAGGTCAAAATCGAAGTAAGCATACGCTGATTAAAACACCTGATTTTCTGAGCAATCTTTCGAATGATTAGAACATGTAAACACCTTAATCGGTGTTCCAGCTGTGTTATTTTGATCTGCGCATGTGCTAGCACCAGCCGAGCGAGCAAACTATACCGGTACAAACTTTGTATGTCCGAACTCAGAATCAAATATGCTTCCCAAAAATAACTTGGTCGCTGTGGTAGAACGTTTATTCTGATTGGGTGCCATCAGGTAGCCTGATTTCTGATGTGTCCATGTAAACAGGATTATTAGGGAAATTGTTCTTCTTGCAAAGCATGTAAACGTTTTAATCGAACTATTATATGAATCTGCCTATCCACAATAATCGCATTATTGTGTCCATGTAACCGTACTCACTAATGCTTTGTTCAGCCAACTTGACACTTCCATGGAGAGAGGAGACAGAACTCCCTGTACCTCTTTGTATCATAATTATAATAATTTGTCTCATCTCTCCTGTAACCTGTCTCTCAGTGGGTTACAACTCATTTCCAGTCTGCTTGTAAAAATCACAAACCATTTTTGAATTTTCGAAGGCGTACAAACTCATCACAGAACTCAATATATACAATATACACCGGATGCACAATGAATGGATGAATGAAACTTTTCAATGAATTACTTTTTGGTTTGGGGTTTTAGTGATGCTTTGCGAATGTGTAATTTGGTCCCAGTGAAGCTATGAAGGGAAGGCAATAAGTGCAGGTGATATACTGCACTCGTCTCTCTGTGTATTATACACATTCACAGCCATTCATACCTCTATAGCATGGCAGATCAGCAGCAGTCTACTGTACTGTATGTATGTGACCAGACACATCCATAAACCCTTCGTCTTGTACCCTGCCAGTGGTTGTCATCCCAGAGAACATAGGGCCCTGCATGACACCTAGTAGATCTAAACACATCCAGCTGAGTCTACACATAGCCTATCTTATACAAATGCATTTAACATGAGAGAGAGGGGGAGGGCACCCTTCCCTGTGCTCAATTCGATTACGGTGTTGGGCTGGTGCAATACTCTCTGTCATGGCTGTCACATCAGGATAAGGGGAGAACCGGACGTCTTCAGCCGGAAAACAGCTCTCCTGTGCAGGGGAAGAGGGGGAGGCGAGGGGGGTGGCCACGGAGACACTGGTTACTGATGACACTTGACGCTGTACAGATAACAGACTGTCATATCATCCCCTCTCCTCCCAAGTCATACTGAAGCGTCATGTTATGAAGTACAGCATCGACTCCATCCTCACATTGTCTCATTGTGCATGTGTTTACCATTGACCAAGTAAAAGCCCCCTCTCTTAGATCGGTTGGGATAATAGGATGTCCATAAGAGATTGCCGTCTGTTTGTATCTGGGTTTACAGTGGCGCCTATCTGTTCTTTCTGGCCCATTCTATGTGCTCTTTATCCACCTATTCAAACACACTCTGTGTGCGTGAGCTGCAGTCTAGTGGGGTGGGACTGGGAATACACCTTTGCTGGTTTGCAATCAGAGTCAAGTGATCTTCCAGCTGTCATTGCTTCCACATGAGCTCCAGAGGTGTGCGGAAACATGAGGAGAAGTCTGATTAAGATCCATGATCATGAATGCTGCCGAACGTCTTGATATCGGCAGGATTCATTAGCAGATATGCAGCCCTGGTGTTCAGAAACCTGCTCATCGTCATTCTATGGTGCTTTGTAGTCAAATGAGCACACCAGGGGATAATAGAGGTACTGTACATGTTTCTGAATAGCAACTCTGGCTGGTTCAGAGGTGAATGTGTATTTGTACAGTATTATGCATCCATTTATCCTTACAGCTATAATCCACAGCTGTTGCTGTGTTGATTATTCATTTCCAAGGGATAGATATTGCTGTTAATAATTAATTAAATCTGAGCTTATAGACGTTCTGTCCTGATGAAATATCTTCTGTACAGTTGCAAATCAAATCAAATCAAAATGTATTGGCCACATGCGCCGAATACAACAGGTGCAGACATTACAGTGAAATGCTTACCTACAGCCCTTAACCAACAGTGCATTTATTTTTAAATAAATAAAACAACAAAAAAGTGTTGAGAAAAAAAGAGCAGAAGTAAAATAAAATAACAGTAGGGAGGCTATATATACAGGGGGGTACCGGTGCAGAGTCAATGTGCGGGGGTGTCACGCCCTGACTCTAGGGACTCATATTTGTTGAGTCAGGGTGTGTATTTTCTGTGTGGTATGTTCTATGTTGCATTTTCTATGTCTAGATCGTGTAGATCTATGTTGGCCGGTGTGGTTCCCAATCAGAGGCAGCTGTAGCTCGTTGTCTCTGATTGGGGACCATACTTAGGCAGCCTATTGGCACTAGTGGGTTGTGGGATCTTGTTCCGTGTGAGGTATGTTGTTGGTCTACCTTGGACTTCACGTTTCGTTTCATTTGTTGTTTTGTCGGTTGTTTATTCATATAAATAAACATGTATGCATATCACGCTGCGCCTTGGTCTGACCCGTCTGTAAACGAACGTGACAGAAGATCCCACCAAACGAGGACCAAGCAGCGTGTTCAGGAGCAAACGCCGGGAATTCAACAGGAGGTTACATTAGTAGATGTCCTCCTCGGTTGGGGGAGAATTACGGAGGAGGAGGCCGTCCGTTACCGGAAGGCGATGAAGGAGGATGCCCAGGTAGGAGAGGAGAAACGGCGCCAACAGTGCCGACGACGGAGACCCGAGAGGCAACCCCAATAAAAAAATTTGGGGGGGCACACGTTGTGGACGACGAGGCAGCAGGAGGCCGTTAAAGGGCGGATCTGCAGGTTAGGAGAGGAGGCCACCATGTTACGGGGGCTATTGGTTCAGAGGGAGCTGGAGTTATTCGGTCAGAGGGAGGCGCAACAGGAGGCTATAAGGGAGAAGGAAAGTGTAGAGGCACGGCGAGAGGAGCTGGTTAGGCAGCAGAAGTAGCGGGGGTTAATAAAGGAACCCAGTCCCGCTCCTCGCACCAAGAAAGTGGTGCGTGTCGCCAGTCCGGTCCGGCCCGTTCCTGCTTCCCGCACTAAGCCAGTGGTGCGTGTTCCCAGTACGGCCCGACCCGTTCCTGCCCCTCGCACCAAGCCAGTGGTGCGCGTCGCCAGTCCAGCCCGTCCTGTTCCTGCTTCCCGCACTAAGCCAGTGGTGCGTGTTCCCAGTACGGCCCGGCCTGTTCCTGCCCCTCGCACCAAGACAGTGGTGCGCGTCGCCAGCCCGGCCCGGCCTGTTCCTGCCCCTCGCACCAAGCCAGTTGTGCGCGTCGCCAGCCCGGTCCGACCTGTTCCTGCCCCTCGCACCAAGCCAGTGATGCGCGTCGCCAGCCCGGCCCGGCCTGTTCCTTCCCCTCGCCTGGAACGGCACCGGTCAGCTGCTTCACTCCGGAGCCAGAGCAGTCCACTCCACCGATGCCCAGTTCAGCTCCGGTCAGCTGCTCCACTCCGGAGCCAGAGCAATCTGCTTCACCGGGGTCCAGTCCAGCTCCGGTCAGCGGCTCCACTCCGGAGCCAGAACAGTCCGCTCCACCGGTGCCCAGTCCAGCTCCGGTCAGCGGCTCCAGTCCGGAGCCTGTGCAGTCCGCTCCACTGGTGCCCGGTCCAGTTCCGGTCAGCGGCTCCAGTCCAGACCCAGACGTTAGCCCCTCTCCAGGTTCGGGGTCTCCCACACCAGGGTCCAGACAGGGCTTGGTACTTCGTGGGAGGAAGGAGAGGAGAAGCAGCGTGCCGAGGTCCAGACCAGACCAGGGGCGCAACAGGGAGGCGGAGAGTAAGTGGTCGTCACGCCCTGAGCCGTATCCGCCTCCGAGGCGGAATGCCCACCCGGCCCCTACCCTGTTATGTTTATGTTGTGCGGTCGGAGTCCGCACCTTTGGGGGGGGGGTACTGTCACGCCCTGACTCTGGGGACTCGTATTTGTTGAGTCAGGGTGTGTATTTTCTGTGTGATTTTCTATGTTGTATTTTCTATGTTTGGATCTAGTATGTTCTAGATCTATGTTGGCCGGTGTGGTTCCCAATCAGAGGCAGCTGTCACTCGTTGTCTCTGATTGGGGACCATACTTAGGCAGCCTATTGGCACTAGTGGGTTGTGGGATTTTGTTCCGTGTGAGGTATGTTGTTGGTCTACCTTGGACTTCACGTTTCGTTTCATTTGTTGTTTTGTCGGTTGTTTATTCATATAAATAAACATGTATGCATATCACGCTGCGCCTTGGTCTGACCCGTCTGTAAACGAACGTGACAGGGGGCACCGGCTAGTTGAGGTAGTTGAAGTAATATGTACATGTGGGTAGAGTTAAAGTGACTATGCATAAATAATTAACAGAGTAGCAGCAGCGTAAAAAGATGGGGTGGGGGGGGGCAGTGCAAATAGTCCGGGTAGCCATGATTAGCTGTTCAGGAGTCTTATGGATTGGGGGTAGAAGCTGTTGAGAAGTCTTTTGGACCTAGACTTGGCACTCCGGTACCGCTTGCCATGCGGTAGCAGAGAGAACAGTCTATGACTAGGGTGGCTGGAGTCTTTGACAATTTTGAGGGCCTTCCTCTGACACCGCCTGGTATAGAGTTCCTGGATGGCAGGCAGCTTGGCCCCAGTGATGTACTGGGCCGTATGCACTACCCTCTGTAGTGCCTTGCAGTCGGAGGCCAAGCAGTTGCCATACCAGGCGGTGATGCAACCAGTCAGGATGCTCTCGATGGTGCAGCTGTATAATTTTTTGAGGATCTGAGGACCCATGCCAAATCTTTTCAGTCTCCTGAAGGGGAATAGGCTTTGTCGTGCCCTCTTCACGACTGTCTTGGTGTGTTTGGACCATGATAGTTTGTTGGTGATGTGGACACCAAGGAACTTGAAGCTCTCAACCTGTTCCACTACAGCCCTGTCGATAAGAATGGGGGCGTGCTCAGTCCTCTTTTTTTTCCTGTAGTCCACAATCATCTCCTTTGTCTTGGTCAAGTTGAGGGAGAGGTTGTTATCCTGACACCACACGGCCAGGTCTCTGACCTCCTCCCTATAGGCTGTCTCATCGTTGTTGGTGATCAGGCCTATCACTGTTGTGTCGTCGGCAAACTTAATGATGGTGTTGGAGTCGTGCCTGGCCATGCAGTCATGGGTGAACAGGGAGTACAGGAGGGGACTGAGCACGCACCCCTGAGGGGCCCCCGTGTTGAGGATCAGTGTGGCAGATGTGTTGTTACCTACCCTTACCACCTGGGGTGGCCCGTCAGGAAGTCCAGGATCCAGTTGCAGAGGGAGGTGTTTAGTCCCAGGATCCTTAGCTTAGTGATGAGCTTTGAGGGCACTATGATGTTGAATGCTGAGCTGTAGTCAATGAATAGCATTCTCACATAGGTGTTCTTCTTGTCCAGGTGGGAAAGGGCAGTGTGGAGTGCAATAGAGATTGCATCATCTGTGGATCTGTTGGGGCGGTATGCAAATTGGATTGGGTCTAGGGTTTCTGGGATAATGGTGTTGATGTGAGCCATGACCAGCCTTTCAAAGCACTTCATGGCTACAGACGTCAGTGCTACGGGTCGGTAGTCATTTAGGCAGGTTATCTTAGAGTCCTTGGGCACGGGGACTATGGTGGTCTGCTTGAAACATGTTGGTATTACAGACTCAGTCAGGGACATGTTGAAAATGTCAGTGAAGACACTTGCCAGTTGGTCAGCACATGCTCGGAGTACACGTCCTGGTAATCCGTCTGAATGTTGACCTGCTTAAAAGTCTTACTCACATCGGCTATGGAGAGCGTGACAACATAGTCATCCGGAACAGCTGGTGCTCTCATGCATGCTTCAGTGTTGCTTGCCTCGAAGCGAGCATAGAAGTGGTTTAGCTCGTCTGGAAGTCTTGTGTCACTGGGCAGCTCGCGGCTGTGCTTCCCTTTGTAGTCTGTAATAGTTTTCAAGCCCTGCCACATCCGACGAGCGTCAGAGCCGGTGTAGTACGATTAAATCTTAGTCCTGTATTGACTCTTTGCCTGTTTGATGGTTCGTCGGAGGGCATAGCGGGATTTCTTATAAGCGTCCGTAAAGAGTCCCGCTCCTTGAAAGCGGCAGCTCTACCCTTTAGCTCAGTGCGGATGTTTCCTGTAATCCATGGCTTCTGGTTGGGGTATGTACGTATGGTCACTGTGGGGACGACATCATACATGCACTTATTGATGAAGCCAGTGACTGATGTGGTGTACTCCTCAATGCTATCTGAAGAATCCCGGAACATGTTCCAGTCTGTGCTAGCAAAACAGTCCTGTAGCTTAGCATCTGCGTCATCTGACCACTTTTTTATTAAGTCACTGGTGCTTCCTGCTTTAGTTTTTGCTTATAAGCAGGAATCAGGAGGATATAGTTATGGTCAGATTTGCCAAATGGAGGGCGAGGGAGAGCTTTGTATGCGTCTCTGTGTGTGGAGTAAAGGTGGTCTAGAGTTTTTTTCCTCTGGTTGCACATTTAACATGCTTGTAGAAATTAGGTAGAACGAATTTAAGTTTCCCTGCATTAAAGTCCCCGGCCACTAGGAGCGCTGCCTCTGGATGAGCGTTTTCCTGTTGATTTATGGCCTTATACAGCTCATTCAGTGCAATCTTAATGCCAGCCTTGGTTTGTGGTGGTAAATAGACAGCTATGAAAAAATATAGATGAAAACTCTCTTGGTAAATAGTGTGGTCTACAGCTTATCATAAGATACTCTACCTCAGGCGAGAAAAACCTAGAGACTTCCTTAATATTTGATTTTGTGCACCAGCTGGTGTTTACAAATATACACAGACCGCCACCCCTTGTCTTACCGGAGTCAGCCGTTCTATCCTGCCGATGTAGCGTATAGCCCGCTAGCTGTATGTTGTCCATGTCGTCGTTCAGCCACGACTCGGTGAAACATAAGATATTACCGTTTTTAATGTCCCGTTGGTAGGATAACCGTAATCTTAGGTCATCCAATTTATTCTCAAATGATTGAAGATTGGCTAATAGGATTGATGGGAGTGGCAGTTTACTCGCTCGCTGTCGGATCCTTACAAGGCACCCCGACCTCTTCCTCATGGGAATGACGGGGATTTTGGCCTTGTCGGGTGTCTGTAGAATATCCTTCGCGGCCGCCTCGTTGAAGAAAAAATCTTCATCCAATACGAGGTGAGTAATCGCTGTCCTGATATCCAGAAGCTCTTTTTGGTTATAAGAGACGATGGCAGAAACATTATGTACAAAATAAATTACATAATAGTACAATTGGTTAGAGGGCTGTAAAACGGAAGCCATCTTCTCCGGCGCCATTATTACTAATCACTAATGTAAGCCATGTGAATTCACATAATAATACAACCTAATATGCCCTTACATCACGAACATAGCAGATATTCATTTATTTGAATGACATCAAGGACCAAAATAATGCTTTTATTATTTCAATCCCCCCTGTAGACACTTTTGCTCCTTTTCAATTTCCCTAAGTCGCAGTGTCTGCTTTCCAAAGTCTTCGGCTTATTTAATCATAAAATTGGACATGTTTCATTCAAATCAGATAGGAAGGAAAAGTCATTTTATCTAACTGATTTACTTTTTTTTTTTTATGGAATAGGAAAAACCACAGGTTTGTTGCTTATATAGTGTGGATCCTTGGTGGACTAATCCTGACTTTGAAGGGGTGTTACATGGTTGTATGTTTATGACCCAGATCATTAGGATTTGATGGAAGTACTTCTGAAGGTCCTGTGGTTTGTTATCACAGATCTCATAATCCATAGTTTATATCATTTTCCAATCTGCTCAGTGTGGTGTCTGTTTTTAATCTGTACATCTTCTTAGTTTTGCTCCATCTAATGCCACAAGAACAGAACAAACACAATCACAATCAAAAAGAATTTTTTCACATAATCACTCACCCAGCCAATGTACTGTGTTGCTTTTGTGTTACCTCGAGTGAGAACATAGTAGTATAACATTGTAGTGGAGTAATATTTGATATATCAGTATAATATACTATATATATATATATATATATATATATATATATATATATATATATACATATATATATATATATATATATATATATATATATATATATATATATATATATATACATACAGTGGGGAGAACAAGTATTTGATACACTGCCGATTTTGCAGGTTTTCCTACTTACAAAGCATGTAGAGGTCTGTAATTTTTTATCATAGGTACACTTCAACTGTGAGAGACGGAATCTAAAACAAAAATCCAGAAAATCACATTGTATGATTTTTAAGTAATTCATTTGCATTTTATTGCAAGAGCATTGAAGATGGGTCGTGGCTGGGTCTTCCAGCATGACAACGACCCGAAACACACAGCCAGGGCAACTAAGGAGTGGCTCCGTAAGAAGCATCTCAAGGTCCTGGAGTGGCCTAGCCAGTCTCCAGACCTGAACCCAATAGAAAATCTTTGGAGGGAGCTGAAAGTCCGTATTGCCCAGCGACAGCCCTGAAACCTGAAGGATCTGGAGAAGGTCTGTATGGAGGAGTGGGCCAAAATCCCTGCTGCAGTGTGTGCAAACCTGGTCAAGACCTACAGGAAACGTATTATCTCTGTAATTGCAAACAAAGGTTTCTGTACCAAATATTAAGTTCTGCTTTTCTGATGTATCAAATACTTATGTCATGCAATAAAATGCAAATGAATTACTTAAAAATCATACAATGTGATTTTCTGGATTTTTGTTTTAGATTCCGTCTCTCACAGTTGAACTGTACCTATGATAAAAATTACAGACCTCTACATGCTTTGTAAGTAGGAAAACCTGCAAAATCGGCAGTGTATCAAATACTTGTTCTCCCCACTGTATATACCTCACATGGGACCTGTAATAAGACTAAGCAATTAGCAAAATACAAGCAAGCATTAGGCAATGAGTTGACGTTGACTAGCAAGAATTGTCTATATCAAAGGCAGATATTGAATTACATTGTAAAATGAATGAATTCACATACAAGGCATAAAGCTTAAGTTACAAGGCAATACTGACATTAACAAAGCATACTTCTAGGCATATAGATCCTAAGGTTAACTTACAAGACAAAGCATGAACAAAGATACCTACTAGGCCAGAGGCCTAGAAGCCAAGGAAATGAGAATTGATCATACAACCTTCCTCCATGGACTGGATACAGGAGAAGAGAGAGAACAACAGACCTTGATTCCATTTATACCATCTGAAGGTGTAACCTTCTCAACCCAAAACCAACCACCATTGACCAATCAAATGATACCAAGTTTACAGTAACCTATACCATCTGAAGGTGTAACCTTCTCAACCCAAAACCAACCACCATTGACCAATCAAATGATACCAAGTTTACAGTAACCTCAACACTCCCAGGCCCTATCTCCACAGGGTGTCACAGCATTTAAAGGCTTGTGTGGGGGATGAGACCAATGTAAATAAGACAGAATTCCTGAGAGGACCATAAATCCATTTTGCATAGAGTAATTTAGAGTTCACCCTGTACAGATACAAGTTACCACAGAGGTAATACATCCATATAGATAGCATCAGAGTTATCCTTAGAGAACAAGTTTCAGATTGATGGATTCTATATCATTATTCTATCACACCTTCAATAGTCAGTCCTTTGGATACTGTAACAGAGAGATACATTTTGGCCACTCAGAGGGGGAAGGGCTGACTAGTCCTTGGGCATTGTCCTTTGTGCTTTCCTAGTGTTCCTGGACCATTTGCCGTGCAGCTCCAGGTGACAGAGAGCACATAAATGAGGGTCAAGCCTACACATTAGTGTAACATCACATATTAGTATGACATTATGCAGCATCTAACTGAAGATCTCCTTTGGAAGTGGGGAGAAAGTGGTTCCTGTGACCAACAGGGTATATAATCCTTGTATAATGACTGAGCCAGTGTTCTGTATGCCCCAGAGTCCTATCATACAGTAATACAAATTAGAGAGATGAGGAAGCATCTGTGGGCTTATGAATGAGAACCATGCACCTACTACCTCTCATACTGATCATCTGCAGTGATGAATAGTTAATACTCCCCCTGATATGTAACAGGGTTTGTTCAGCGCCACGGACAGCAGCGCTGAACAAAGGGGACCGAATGGGTAGTTTAGACAGCGGTCAGGCTTCACTGAAAGTTAATTATATTGGGATTTTTTGCTGTGGACTTTGTCCAACGTTGCCTGCTTTTTGTTCTGTTGCTCTAATATTCCTAACTCACCACTCAACTTGCTATTTCAGCACCGCGAGCCACTGGGGGTTTCATAAAAGGATCACCTTTTATTTCTTGTCCTTCTTTAAAACACCTTTCAGTTTCGATTTTCTGGATGACCAGCATAGCCTGTTTCCCCTCATACAAGGTTATGGTTCCTCTGAAGAAAAGCCCCTTCTATCCCATGTTCATTTGATTTAGTCATTGCTTCACACATCTGCTTTTGTTAATGGAGTTTTAAAAGGTGAGTAATCACAGTCTCAATCCCTCTCTCAGTACAAACAGGTTTTTTTCCCATTAAAAAAGTAGGAGCATCTATGCTGGATTTGGACTCCCAATATACTGCATATACATTACCTAGTTGGATATATTTATTTCCGTCATATAACAAACAGAACAATGTGGAAAACTTTATAATAGTTTGAAAATGAAGTCTGATACTAAACAGTGCAGTCTCCATTTCCAGGATAGTGAATGTTAAGACTGTCTAAAATGACTGGTGGACATAGATTAGGACCCAGGTTATTCTTACTTTCAAGGTTGATGAAAAAGTAATATTCGGAGAAATGGGAAGTCGAAGAATAAACGGTATGTGCCCTGCATGAGAATAATCTCCATTCCCGGTGTTTGGTCTACATTTCACAGGGAAGTGGAGCTCTCCCAGAAGGCTAGAGCTCCGAGGCAACAAACACACCCAGCAATCATGTGATTGTCTGGGATCTGGGAAGACTGGGGCCTGAAAGAGAGCAGTCTGTCCGCTCCCCCTCTGTCAATCACAGCTGATTTATCAGGGCTTGATGGAGATGTCGCCCCTGCTCAGATCATCACAGGGTGATCTGTCCCATTCTGGGGGAGCAGGGGATGAGCCCTAGGTCTCATGGCCCATAGAGCCAGATATAACCAGGTTATCATTAACTCAGCCCTCCCCTCATCATGAGGCTGGACAGGGGACAGCTGGCTACAGCAGGGTCATACATCACTGTCACCCAGCCAGACACACCAGACTTCACCGTGTTGTTTGTCCTTGTCACCGACTGTCTTTGGGGTGACACACGTGTAGATTGATGGTATTGTGTTACACACAAGGAGTATGAAGTGAGGAAGAGTATAGGCATCTCAAAGCAAAGCTCCCCATTGATTGGAGATTTTTTTTTTTTTTCTGTATTCATTAGTGACTTCATGGAGTGGAGAGGTTTTTATTTCTCTGATGGGTATTGGGACTGAGACAGGTGCTGAAACATGGCCAAACTTGGGAGTACTTTTCACTGATATTACAGCATTAATCCTGAGAGGGAGGCAGCTGAATGACAGTGGTTTGGATCTCAGGAGGATTTCTTGGCTGGTGAACTGAGAAAGGCTTAATTGAATTGAAGCATAAATCAATTGGCAGGACAGGTTGGATAGAACACTACAGCTAAGGTTATTTGTCCGTGGTTGGATCTGGGGGATCCAAATGGGTGCGATCAGAGTCAGGGAGGACCAAGTCAACTGCCCACTCCACCCTACCTTACCCCCCTGTCCCTAATTGGCCAGGTCGCTTATGTGTTTGGAAGCAGGTTTAAGGTGATCCACATTACCACAGGACCAGATGGTGTAGCCAACTAGCGACCAGCGGAGAGCTGGCTGGATCAGGCTGCTGTCCAGTCCAGAGGGTTCTATTCCATCTGCACAGCTGCACAGTCAGGGTTGCAGCCAGTCTGTTCCTTGCCTGGTGAACTGATGTTGGCCGTCTGGTCACTCAGTATCTGCTCCTCTACCCTCCTCCTCTACCTCTCTCCTCTACCTTCCTCCTCTACCCTCCTCCTCTACCTTCCTCCTCCTGGCCTCTCTCCTTTACCCTCCTTCTCTACCTTCCTCCTCTACCTCTCTCCTCTACCTTCCTCCTCTACCTTCCTCCTCCTGGCCTCTCTGCTCCCTCTCTTCCCCCTCCCCCTCGGCTGGGTGTGTAGTCCAGTCGTGACCTGGGTAAACACCATGTTATTCAGCATGATTGCTCTGTCCAGCCGGGCACTGAGGGAGCCCATCTCTGGCCAGCTCGCTTCATTGATGATGACATCAGTGCGGCAGCAGCTGACGGATTGCGTTGGCAGGCAAGTCCCAACACAAAAAAAAACATTCAATTTGTCCATGTATTGGAATGGAATGGAAATATAGGATGTGTGATGACCAATGCTGATTTAACTCAGCGTCATGGCTCTGATTAAACTCTCATTTAGGACATTGTGGCCTGCTATTAGATTGAGCTGGGAAAGGCATTTACATTTTTCTCAGCAGGATAGTTAGGAAAAGTACAGAGGAATTAAACAGAGAACAAACAGGAGGAGAAGAATGACTCGGCATGTTATCTCAAAGTGTGACCCACCTGCCCAACACATCAGACCAAATTGAACTGGTTATTTTTTGGAAGGGAAATCCAGTTATAATTCAGCTCAACTGGTTTTGCAAACATTCTCAACATATCTCTGTATAATTGAAAGTGATTCATAAGTCTTTGTTAATGAGCATGACATTGATATTATGAATTGAAGTGTTAATGAATCAACGTAGGGCTGAGCTTGCAGAAGAGATGGTCTCTTTGTGAACCTGTGCCGTCGTGATGATCGAAGTGAGCCGTCCATCGGTGGCTAGATGAATGCTCTCCATTTGCAACCACCAGCGGTGTAAAGTACTTAAGTAAAATAACTTTGAAGTACTACTTAAGTCATTTTTTGGGGTATCTGTACTTTACTTTACTACTTATGTTTTTGACACTTTTATTTTTACTCCACTACATTCCTAAAGAAAATCATGTACTTTTTACTCCATACATTTTCCCTGACACCAAAAAGTACTTGTTACATTTCAAATGCTCAGGCAGTACAGCAATATGGTCCAATTCACACACCTATCAATATAATGCGTTGTCATCCCTACTGCCTCTGATCTGGCAGACTCACTAAACACAAATACTGTGTTTGTAAATTATGTCTGAGTGTTGGAGTGTGCCCCTGGCTGACCGTTACATTTTCTTTTTTTAATCGTGCTGTCTGGTTTGCTTAATATAAGGAATTTTATGTATAGTATTTACTTTTACTTTGTACTTTTACTCAAGTCTGACAATTGAGTACTTTTTCCATCGCTGTACTTAAGTACATTTAAAACCAGATACTTTTAGACTTTTACTCAAGTAGTATTTTACTGGGTGACTTTCAATGTTACTTGAGTCATTTTCTATTAAGGTATCTTTACTTTTACTCAAGTATGAAAACTGAGTACTTTTTCCACCACTGGCAACCACCCAGAGAGCGAGAAAATGAAACATTTTGTCTGAATTATGATTCTCTGCTAAAAGTCCATACAACAAACCATGAATCATCATCTATGGAGCCATCACTGAAGACCAGTAGCGGTGCGTGGGTAAAATCACCGGGGAAGCGCCAATGCCATCCTCCTCTTTCATGTTGCCTAAATGGTCTATAACTCTGTCATACAGTACACGCTTTTAGTTTTTGTTGTCCTAGGCTACCTTGCTAAAAATGCTTGCTCACTAGCCTAACTTTCTTTCATTGACCAAGAAAGAAAGAAAAAAACACACAAAATAAATTATCTTTCCTCTCTCTGTGTTTCATAATTTTCGCAAAAGGCTTATTTTTTAATTTTTTTTAACTTGAGGGGCCAAATTAAACCACCTGCGGGCCAAATTCCATTGTCCTATTGTGACTGTAACATATTGATGATTTTGTAACATTTCCTGAAGACACTGAGGAAGAGGAGAAGCAGTTAAATCTATTTTTTCTCTTACCATTTTCAGTTGACTTGTTTTGTGTTAAGGCAAGGCAAAGGGGAGAACATAGACAAGATAGATCATAAACCTTGGCACTCCTTTCAGTCTCTTTGAGCAGAAACATGTCTCTAGTAGTTCTTCATACAGTGAAATCCTCATGTTCTCTGGCAACATTGCCCTCTGCTGGAAATTACTTTATCACGCTCATAAAACACAAGTGACACATCATAAAACATAGGTCACACATAAAACATAGGTCACACACAATAGTTAGACAACATAGGAAACAACATAGTGAGATACTTTGAAACTGTTGCACATTTTGTGACAAATTTCTAATTATATTCACAATATTCAGATTTCATACACTTCTTTTCTGAATATCATGTAAATTCCCAGGGGTAACTCTGGCAAGGGGACAGGGTTGGGCATTATAGGATGCACTGTGGCAGTCTAGTCACCATGATAAGTATACTGCAGCCTCCACTGCAAACCAACACCTTAATTAAAACTCCACTCAGTGTTTTTTTCCTCTCAAGAAAAAGTAATGTGCTTCAGAGAGGGATCTATTTTCCACCGCTCACCCCTGCCCCTCCATTGGCGGCTAATTACAGTGTGCTGATCAAGCGGAGGAGAGAGCAGGAGCAGAGCTAGACAGTGGGAGAGAGAAGGAGAGATAGAGACAGAGAGACAGCGTGAGTTGGCATGCAACAAATGTGGCCCAGCCTTTTCATGTCGCAGGCAGGCAGAGACAGGAATCCTGGAGAAATGTCAGTCAACCTAAACATAGATCAATAGATACATACGGCGCTGTCACTGTGCATTAATGCATCTGCCCTGATAATTTATTAATGAGGCTGTGTTAAACACAGCTCCCAGACAAGCACATGGAATCACACGCCTTCATTCTATAGCTAGAGGACTCCTAATATCTTCAGGAGTGATACGTATAATTTATTTGGCTTTATCTTTTGTGGTCTAGTACTGTCTTTTTTGCTAGCTAGGGCCATCTACTTTAAGTGCTGCCTGTCTTCCCAGTAGCCTACTTGGTGTGGGAACTGCTGACTGCTCATAATTTGCAGATATTTGTTGACACATCAACCAGGATCAAGGGGCAGGGCAATTTGTGACTTGTTTTGGTAATCAGTGGCTATATTGGAGGGGGAGTGGTTTCACCTCTGCTAGGCAATTAGCAATTAGTGTTAGTTCTTCAGTCTCCCCTGGGTTATCAGCGGGAGCTGTAAGCGGTGGTCGTGTCAGTGGCAGTTTTGTCGCAACACTAAGACTGTCGCTGAAACAAAGACTGTTCTGCCGAGTTGTTCTGCAGAGTTATTCGAGGAAGGAAAGAGAGGTAGGCTCCACACCACTCTCTCACTTGAGTATCTTACTGAGTTATTTACAGATTATCTAATTTTGCTCTTTTGTAGCTTTGTTAACTGTGTGTGTTTTCTATACCTGTCCGCACCTCTCCCTGTAGGCTTTACAGACGCTCCCCACACCTTGGCTGCAACCCTTCTAATTTAGTGTACCCTGCGCACACAACCCACATGGAATTCCGGATCTCTGGCAGCGTTTGGAACTGCCAATCTGCGGTCAAGAACACAGAGTTAATCTCAGCCTATGCTGCCCTTCAGTCCCTTGATCTTTTGGCGCTGACGTAGACATGGATCACCCCAGAGAACACTGCTACTCCAGCTGCTCTTTCTTCATCTGACTATGTTTTCTCTCATAGTCTGAGAGCATTTGGTCGTCGCGGTGGTGGTACAGGTCTACTCATTTCTCCTAAATGGAGATTTTCACCCTTTCTCACCTGTCCATCTCCTCATTTGAATTTCATGCTGTCACTTGTCCACTCAAGCTTATCATTATTGTCATCTATCGCCCACCAAGTGCCCTTGGAGAGTTCCTCAATGAGCTTGACACCATGATAAGCTCATTTCCTGACGATGGCTCACCGCTCTTCGTGCTTGGCAAATTCAACCTCCCGACGTCTGCCTTCAATTAATTTCTTTCCAACTCTCTCTTTCCCCTCCTTGCCTCTTTTGACCTCACCCTTCCCCAATCCCCTCCAACTCACAAGGCAGGCAATACAGACGTCGTCAAAAGTTTTGAGAATGACACAAGTATTGGTCTTCACAAAGTTTGCGGCTTCAGTGTTTTTAGATATTTTTGTCAGATGTTACTATGGTATACTGAAGTATAATTACAAGCATTCCATAAGTGTCAAAGGCTTTTATTGACAATTACATTAAGTTTATTTGCAGTGTTGACCCTTCTTTTTCAAGACCTCTGCAATCTGCCCTGGCATGCTGTCAATTAACTTCTGGGCCACATCCTGGCAGCCCATTCTTGCATAATCAATGCTTGGAGTTTGTCAGAATTTGTGGGTTTTTGTTTGTCCACCCGCCTCTTGAGGATTGACCACAAGTTCTCAATGGGATTAAGGTCTGGGGAGTTTCCTGGCCATGGACCCAAAATGTCGATGTTTTGTTCCCAGAGCCACTTAATTATCACTTTTGCCTTATGGCAAGGTGCTCCATCATGCTGGAAAAGGCATTGTTCGTCACCATACTGTTCTTGGATGGTTGGGAGAAGTTGCTCTCGGAGGATGTGTTGGTACCATTCTTTATTTATGGCTGTGTTCTTAGGCTAAATTGTGAGTGAGCCCACTCCCTTGGCTGAGAAGCAACCCCACACATGAATGGTCTCAGGATGCTTTACTGTTGGCATGACACAGGACTGATGGTAGCGCTCACCTTGTCTTCTACGGACAAGCTTTTTTCCGGATGCCCCAAACAATCGGAAAGGGGATTCATCAGAGAAAATGACTTTACCTAGTCCTCAGCAGTCCAATCCCTGTACCTTTTGCAGAATATCAGTCTGTCCCTGATGTTTTTCCTGGAGAGAAGTGGCTTCCTTGCTGCCCTACTTGACACCAGGCCATCCTCCAAAAGTCTTCGCCTCACTGTGCGTGCAGATGCACTCACACCTGCCTGCTGCCATTCCTGAGCAAGCTCTGCACTGGTGGTGCCCCGATCCCGCAGCTGAATCAACTTTAGGAGATGGTCCTGGCGCTTGCTGGACTTTGTTGGGCGCCCTGAAGCCTTCTTCACAACAATTGAACCTCTCTCCTTGAAGTTCTTGATGATCCAATAAATGGTTGATTTTGGTGCAATCTTACTAGCAGTAATATCCTTGCCTGTGAAGCCCTTTTTGTGCAAAGCAATGATGACGGCACGTGTTTCCTTGCAGGTAACCATGGTTAACAGAGGAAGAACAATGATTTCAAGCACCACCCTCCTTTTAAAGCTTCCAGTCTGTTATTCTAACTCAATCAGCATGACAGAGTGATCTCCAGCCTTGTCCTCGTCAACACTCACCCGTGTTAACGAGAGAATCACTGACATGATGTCAGCTGGTCCTTTTGTGGCAGGGCTTAAATGCAGTGGAAATGTTTTTTGGGGATTAAGTTCATTTTCATAGCAAAGAGGGACTTTGCAATTAATTGCAATTCATCTGGTCACTCTTCATAACATTCTGGAGTATATGCAAATAATTGCCATCATCAAAACTGAGGCAGCAGACTTTGTGAAAATTAATATTTGTGTCATTCTCAAAACGTTTGACCACGACTGTACACTTGACCTCATCTTTACTAGAGGCTGCTCGCCTACTAATCTCACTGCAACCCCCCTCCAGGTCTCTGATCACTACTTTGTTTCCTTTTCTGTCTCCCTTTCCTCCAAACTTAACCACTCAGCCCCTACCAGATGGTCATGCGCCATCGCAATCTCTCTCCCACTACTCTCTCCTCTTCTATCATATCATCTCTCCCTTCTGCTAAATCCTTCTCCCTCCTGTCTTCTTATTCTGCCTCTGCCCAACTCTCTCCTCCCTTTCTGCATCCTATAACTCGCACTGTCCCCTTTCCTCCCTGCCAGCTCAGCCCTCCCCTCCTGCTCCGTGGCTGAGTGACTCATTGCGAGCTTACAGAACAGGGCTGCGGGCAGCAGAGTGAAAATGGAGGAAAACTACATTTATGGAGGACCTATCATCCTTTCTCTACCTTCTCTTCCTCTGTATCTGCTGCTAAAGCCACTTTCTATCACTAAATTTCAAGCTTCTGCCTCTAACCCTAGGAAATTATTATCCACCTTCTCCTCCCTCCTTAATTCTCCACCTCCCTCCTCCCTCTCTGTGGACGACTTTGTCAACCACTTTGAAAAAAAGGTTGACGACATCTCCCATCCCCTCCTCCCTTCTTCAGACCATCTCTGGAGACCTTCTCTCATTCCTCACTTCGCTCATCAACTCATCCCTGACCACTGGCTGTGTCCCCTCTGACTTCAAAATTGCCCGAGTTGCTCCCCTCCTCAAGAAACCAACACTCGACTCATCTGACATCAAAAACTATAGACCTATATCCCTTCTTTCTTTTTTTCCCAAAACACTTCAGCGTTCTGTCTCTGATCAACTTTCTCGTTATCTCTCTCAGAACGATCTTCTTGACCCTAACCAGTCAGGATTCAAGACGTGTCATTCAACCATAGAGTACGACCCTACCTCACGTCTGGACTACTGCAACTCGCTGTTGGCTGGGCTCCCCGCTTGTGCTATCAAACCCATGCAACTTATCCAGAACGCTGCAGCCCATCTGGTTTTCAACCTTCCCAAGTTCTCTCATGTCATCCCGCTCCTTTGCACACTCCACTAGCTTCCAGTCGAAGCTCGCATCCACCACAAGACCATGGTGCTTACCTACGGAACAGCAAGAGGAACTGCCCCTCCCTACCTTCAGGCTATGCTCAAACCATCCACCCCATCCCGAGCATTCTACCACCTCAGGTCTCTTGGCCCTCCCACCCCTACGGAATGGCCGCTCCCGATCAGCCCAGTCCAAGCTCTTCTCTGTCCTGGCACCCCAATGGTGGAACCAGCTTCCCCCTGAAGCTAGGACAGCAGAGTCCCTGCCCATCTTCCGAAAACATCTGAAACCCTACCTCTTCAAACAGTATCTTAAATAATCCTCCTACTCACTTCGACCAGCACTTGCATTTGACCCCCTCCACCCCCCCTTCTAGCTCTGACTCTACTGATATCTACGTTATTGAGGAGAAATGTACTTTCTATGCCTGTGATATGTGGCTGTCCCACCAATCTATCTTAAGATGAATGCACTAATTGTAAGTCGCTCTGGATAAGAGCGTCTGCTAAATGAAAAAAAATGAAAAAACATTCACAAACACCATGAACTGTCACCGGAGGAGCATCAGGCATCAGGCCTGGAGAAGCACATCCCCTTATCTCTGGCGCATGATGGAACAAATGTGGCGATTATCATTCACACAACTGTGGCGAAGTAGAGGATAGTGTTGTTGAGAAATGGATGCCTGCTGGCTGTATGGGGATACCTGATACATACTGTATCAGATGGAACCATGACAAATATTGTCTTTCTAGAATGTCAGATCCATTCTCGTTCATCATCAACATCCCCTCAGGAAGTGTTGAAACTTTCTGAACGGTGATCCAGTTTCCACAGGAGTAAATCAAACAGTCATTGTCTGTATTCGGTTTTACTCAAAAACCTCCTCCGCAATGTGGATGAACGTCTTTGAATACTGTGGTGGTTACAGGGGTCAATTATAGCCACCTATACATTTTATGTGCACTTAAATCGAGTGCTGGTACAGGTCGTAAAACACACCCATCTGCTACACACATCAGTCATTTTTATGCCCCCCACGGGTCACTTTTTATCTCTTTAGATTACTCTGGCATTTCCAGCTACTTCTCTGGGCTGCATTACTGTTATTGCCTCCCCTGGCTCCTTTCTGGAAGGCAGTGCCATGGATATATATATATGCTCTGCTTGTAACCTTGAGAAACAATTAGATGAAACATCATCTCCACTGTCTGAGACAAACAACATGCTGCTTGCTGTGAGGGGAGGTCTCCACGCTGTGTACGGTTCAGTGGAGAGATGTTAACTGTATCCCAAATGATCAATCTTTAAAGCCCTTGTTTGGCTCAGTCTCCTATCTGGGACTGATCTTCTATTCTGTCACATGGCCCCCAACCTGTGTCTTCTAACATGTGATGTGGCAGATGTTCAGAATAAATACAAAAAGCCATTGCTCATGCTTGTTATGAAATAAACACACTGGTGTGCACAGTTTTGCATTTGAGAGGAAAGAACAGGAACAAACAGAAGACATCAAAAGTGTATTGGGATAACATGACTGTCAAGTTTATTACTGAGAAATAGAAAGAGGGATTAGGCTAATATGCTGTTTATTCAGCAGCTGGATCAAGTATTTACTTCATAAACATATCAACCCATTCCAACACATATTTGAATGTAGGCTAGGCCTACTGTATTTGGGAGTTTCAGTTGAGGAGAACTCCGCTTTTGGAATATGGAACAATGTTCATGTAGACACTTGCGCTGGTGCCAAACTTTAAACCTGGAACAGAAGTCATGAAGACAACAGCTCATTACTAAAACAAATACTGTGTTTCCTAACCACTTTATCCCGCATAACAAGCACCAAGGTTTTTGTTCTCATTTGAGTTGTTTACGTTTTAGTAGGAATAAACGCTATGCCACTCCTGAGGGGAAACACTTGAAAATATTTTTAGGCAACCTCATTTAGTGTGTTAAAAATCAAACAACAGAAGATATGAACTTTAGTCTGTGGGGAGGAGTTTCTTATTCGTACATGCTAGTTTAGGTTTCCACTCACTCCCTGTGTACAGTATTCATATTCAGTGCATCTCCTATATTGCATAGAAGTGATAAAGACAACAATATCTTAGTCCTGTTGCATTCTTTATGGATTTCAATACCTCTGGGAACACATAAAGGGTAATCAGAGTTAAGCTGAGGACGTCTTAGTGTATTCATTGCTAAGGAGAAAAACATTAGCATCAGGTTACAAATGATCTCTTATACAACCGCAAACAACAAAAACCAATTTTAAAGGAATAGAAAAGCAAATAACATTTGAAAACCACATCATTTCAACGTGGAAATGGGGTAATACTTGGTTGAGACATTGATCAATGAGATTATCAACCTTTATTCACCCACTCAAAAAGACAGCCAGAATTTGTTGAATTTCTAATGTATTATCACTATGCTTTCAACCATCTAATAAACAACCAAATTCCAATGGAAAAACAATGTCAGATTTTTTGTTTAGTTGTCATCTAAACCAAATCTTTCAACCATTTAAAAGCACAACAAAGTTAAAGTAGGAGTACAATGTCAGCTATTTTGTATTTATACAACAATGTGTTATCACTGTTCTTCATCTAATAGCAAAACCAAATGAACTGAATTGCAATTGAGATTATATTAAAAGTACAGTTGAAGTCGGAAGTTTACATACACCTTAGCCAAATACATTTCAACTCAGTTTTTCACAATTCCTGACATTTAATCCTAGTAAAAATTCAGTTAGGATCACCAATTTATTTTAAGAATGTGAAATGTCAGAATAATAGTAGAGAGAATTATTTATTTCAGCTTTTATTTCTTTCATCACATTCCCAGTGGGTCAGAAGTTTACATACACTCAATTAGTATTTAGTAGCGTTGCCTTTAACTTGTTTAACTTGGGTCAAACGTTTTGGGTAGCCTTCCACAAGCTGAATTGTGGCCCATTCCTCCTGACAGAGCTGGTGTAACTGAGTCAGGTTTGTAGGCCTCCTTGATCGCACACGCTTTTTCAGTTCTGCCCACAAATGTTCTATAGGATTGAGGTCAGGGCTTTGTGATGGCCACTCCGATACCATGACTTTGTTGTCCTTAAGCCATTTTGCCACAACTTTGGAAGTATGCTTGGGTCATTGTCCATTTGGAAGACCCATTTGCGACCAAGCTTTAACTTCCTGACTGATGTCTTGAGATGTTGCTTCAATATATCCGCATAATTTTCCTTCCTCATGATGCCATCTATTTTGTGAAGTGCACCAGTCCCTCCTGCAGCAAAGCACCCCCACAGCATGATGCTGCCACCCCCGTGCTTCACGGTTGGGATGGTGTTCTTTGGCTTGCAAGCAGCCCCCTTTTTCCTCCAAACATAACGATTGTCATTATGGACAAACAGTTCTAATTTTGTTTAATCAGACCAGAGGACATTTCTCCAAAAAGTACGATCTTTGTCCCCATGTGCAGTTGCAAACCGTAGTCTGGCTTTTTTATGGCCGTTTTGGAGCAGTGGCTTCTTCCTTGCTGGGCGGCCTTTCAAGTTATGTCGATGTAGGACTCGTTTTACTGTGGATATAGATACTTTTGTACCTGTTTCCTCCAGCATCTTCACAAGGTCCTTTGTTGTTGTTCTGGGATTTATTTGCACTCTTCGCACCAAAGTACGTTCATCTCTAGGAGACAGAACGCGTCTCCTTCCTGAGTGGTATGACGGCTGCGTGGTCCCATGGTGTTTACACTTGCGTACCATTGTTTATACAGATGAACGTGGTACTTTCAGGCTTTTGGAAATTGCTCCCAAGGATGAACCACACTTGTGGAGGTCTACAATTATTTTTCTGAGGTCTTGGCTGATTTATTTTGATTTTCCCGTGATTTCAAGCAAAGAGGCACTGAGTTTGAAGGTAGGCCTTGAAATACATCCACAGGTACACCTCCAATTGACTCAAATTATGTCAATTAGCCTATCAGAAGCTTCTAAAATGACATCATTTTCTGGAATTTTCCAAGCTGTTTAAAGGTACAGTCAACTTAGTGTATGTCAAGTTCTGACCCACTGGAATTGTGATACAGTGAAATAATCTGTCTGTAAACAATTGTTAGAAATATTACTGTCACGATCGTTTACGGACGGGACGGACCAAGGTGCAGCGTGATAAGCATACATGTTTATTTAAACGAATAAACACACGACAAAAACAACAAACGAAACGTGAAGTCCAAGGTAGCACACAAACCTACCATAACACGGAACAAGATCCCACAACTAACTGGTGCCAACAGGCTGCCTAAGTATGGTCCCCAATCAGAGACAACGAGCTACAGCTGCCTCTGATTGGGAACCACCCTGGCCAACATAGATCTAAACGATCTAGAAACTAAACATAGAAAACCTAACATAGAAACAACACACCCTGGCTCAACATTAAAGAGTCTCCAGAGCCAGGGCGTGACAGTACCCCCCCAAAAGGTGCGGACTCCGACCGCACAACCTAAACATAACAGGGTAGGGGCCGGGTGGGCATTCCGCCTCGGAGGCGGATCCGGCTCCGGGCGTGACCACCACCTATCATCCGCCTCCCTGTTGCGCCCCTGGTCTGGTCTGGACCTCGGCGCGCTGGTTCCCCTCTCCTTCCTCCCACGACGTACCAAGTCCTGTCTGGACCCTGGTGTGGGAGACCCCGAACCTGGAGAGGGGCTGACGTCTGGGTCTGGACTGGAACCGCTGACTGGAGCTGGACCCGACGACAGTGGAGCGAACTGCTCAGGCTCCGGACTGGAGCCACTGGCCGGATCTGGATTGGACCCCGGTGGAGCGGATTGCTCTGGCTCCGGAGTGGATCCGCTGACCGGAGCTGGACTGGACCCCGGTGGAGCGGATTGCTCTGGCTCCGGAGTGGAGCAGCTAACCGGTGCCGGACCAGGCACCGGTGGGACAGGCACGGGCCGTGCCGTACTGGACACACGCACCACTGGCTTGATGCAAGGGACAGGAGCGGGCCGGACTGCGCTGACGACGCGCACCACTGGCTTGGTGCGGGGAGCAGGAACGGGACGTACCGGACTGGCGACGCGCACCACTGGCCTGTTGCGAGGGGCAGGAACAGGCCGGGCCGGGCTGGCGACGCGCACCACTGGCTTGGTGCGAGGGACAGGAACAGGCCGGACCGGGCTGGCGACGCGCACCACTGGGTTGGTGCGAGGGACAGGTACAGGCCGGACCGGGCTGACGACGCGCACCACTGGCTTGGTGCGAGGGACAGGAACAGGCCGGACCGGGCTGGCGACGCGCACCACTGGCCTGGTGCGAGGGGCAGGAACAGGCCGGGCCGGGCTGGCGACGCGCACCACTGGCTTGGTGCGAGGGACAGGAACAAGCCGGACCGGGCTGGCGACGCGCACCACTGCCTTGGTGCGAGGGACAGGAACAGGCCGGACCGGGCTGGCGACGCGCACCACTGGCTTGGTGCGAGGGACAGGAACGGGCCGGACCGGACTGGGAACACGCACCACTGGCTTGGTGCGGGGAGCAGGAACGGGCCAGGCCGGACTGGGAACACGCACCACTGGCTTAGTGCGGGGAGCAGGAACGGGCCGTACCAGACTGTGGAGGCGGACTGGAGGTCTGGAGCGGAGAGCTGACACAACCCGTCCTGGCTGGATGCCTACTTCCACACAATATGTGTGAGGCATTAGCAAAGGACGTACGGGGCTGTGCACGCGTACTGGCGATACAGTACGTAGCACCGGCGCAGGATATACGGGACCGAGGAGGCGTACTGGAGACCACGAGCGTTGAGCCGGCACACCCCGTCCTGGCTGAATGCCCATCTTCGCACGACACGTGCGTGGTGCTAGCACAGGACGTACAGGACTGTGCCGGAACACTCGTGGCACAGTACGTAGCTCCGCATAACACAGAGCCTGCCCAGTCACACGCTTCCTAGCATGAGTACGGGGAGTTGGCTCTGCTCTAACACTAGGCTCCGCCAACCACCCTTTTAGCCCCCAAAATTTTTTTCTTGGGGCTGCCTCTCGGGCTTCCTCCTCGGCCGGCACCTTCTGTGTTGCCGCTGCTCCTCTCTATAGCGCACCTCTACTGTCTCCTCCCAAGGACGGCGATCCATTCCAGCCTGAATCTCCTCCCAAGTCCAGGATCCCTTCCCGTCCTGGATCTCCTCCCAGGTCCAGGCTGTCTGCTCCTGGACACGCTGCTTGGTCCTCATTTGGTGGGATCTTCTGTCACGATCGTTTAAAGACTGGTCGAACCAAGGCGCAGCGTGATATGCATTCATGTTTATTGACGACTAAACACACGACAAAACAACCAACGAAATGTGAAGTCTTAAGGTACACACACACAACAATACCTTACACGGAACAAGATCCCACAACTAACTGGTGCCAACAGGCTGCCTAAGTATGGTCCCCAATCAGAGACAACGAGCTACAGCTGCCTCTGATTGGGAACCACCCTGGCCAACATAGATCTAAACGATCTAGAAACTAAACATAGAAAACCTAACATAGAAACTACACACCCTGGCTCAACATTAAAGAGTCCCCAGAGCCAGGGCGTGACAATTACTTGTGTTATGCACAAAGTAGATGTCCTAACCGACTTGGCAAAACTATAGTTTGTTAAAAAGAAATTTGTGGAGTGGTTGAAAAACGAGTTTCAATGACTCCAACCTAAGTGTATGTAAACTTCCAACTTCAACTGTATGTAGTGCAAGTGATCAATGCTATTCAAGAGTCTGCGCAGATTATTACAGCAATTGTGAAGATCTCCACAGAGCTGTGACTTTTGCATGCTATCTTGATTACTCATTGTTACTCATTTTAAGGTTGAATAAATACTGTTCCATTAGTTTGTAAGATAGCCTTAACTTTAGGCTATTTACAGTATTACGAAAATATTATTGAATTGTGTTTGGTTGACAACGCAACCAAATATCAACATTTAAAGGATATCTAATGCTTGGATAGATTCATCTGAGCCCCTGGCTTAATCCTATTCCAACTTTTATTTTTGGTTTAGTTGGAGACGTGAATCCAACATATCATTTGTTAACTTGTCAACAAGTTAATAGGCTATTTACTGTATTACAAAAGTGATATTAAATTAATAATTTTTATGTTGGATTCACGTCTCCATCCCAACCAAGAATCAAAGTTGAATAATAGGACTAAATCAAACTTTATTTAAAGTGCATTTAAAGTTTGATTTAATTCAGTCCTATTCTTTAACTTCGATTTTTGGTTGAGATGGAGACGCGAATCCAACATATCAATTATTAAGTTGTAGACAAACTGGAATTAAAGCTAAACTAAGTCAGCGGCACAGATGGAACTATCCAAGCAGAGGATACATCTCATTCAAATGTTTATTTGGTTGCGTTGAACACCAAATATAATTCAATATCCAGTTTGTCTACAAATAATAATTGATATGTTAGATTCACGTCTTTTTCTCTCAACCAAAAATTCAAGTTAAAGAATAGGACTAAATCTAATCAAATCAAACTTTAAATGCACTTTAAATAAAGTTTGATTTGATTTAGTCCTATTCTTTAACATATTTTTGGTTGAGATGGAGATGTGAATCCAACATATTAATGATTAACTTGAAGATAAATATGAAATCAACCAAAGCTTGAAACCCTAGGTGTCACGACTTCGGCTGAGGCTGCCTCCCCTCCTTGTTCGGGCAGGCTTCGGCGTTCGTCGTCACTGGAGTACTAACCACTGCCGCCCCAATCATCATCACACTTGTCTTGTCAATCACACACCTGGTTCCTATCCCCTAATTAGTATGTGTATAAGTGTTCCCTCTGCCCCCTTGTCCTTGTGGGTGATTGTTAATTGTGAGAGTATGTAGCTCGGTGGAGCTACTCATAACATTGTGTTGCCAGGGTAGATTTTCCAACTGTGCCTATGTATTATTGGATTCCGTTACAGTGTATTGCCAGGGATGTTTGTTTCCCCCGTGCCTGTTTCGTTGATTGCTATTGGAGCGCATGTGTGTGTCAACGAAGGAATAAACTCTGTATTCATACCCTCCTGCGCCTGACTCCTTTCACCATACTAGGCCTAGGTATTGTCTAGTTTTAGTTGAATCCTGGGTTGAATTGAAACAGTAGATGTTGATGACTTTGCAAATGCTATATAGGCCTAAATCAGGCCTTTAAACATGACTTTAAAAACATAAGGCTATGCAACATTAACCAATTAAAAACAGTTATGTAGCAGTACGGTTTGTGCAGTAGGCTATATGCCTAATACATTTTCACTGAATATTGGCTATGCTTGAATTGCCCTGCCAATGTTATTGTTCAGACCATTTTGAAATGATATATATTTTTTAAATGGTGTATGATCACACTGGTAATAGATTACTTGTGAGGCACAGCTGAGTGAGCATAATAATTAGCTTTACATTTTTTTTTACTGGACTGATGGCCTGCATCTGATGGTCAGTCTGAGGGGAGGGAGAGAGCAGCGGTGAGGCTGCCTCTCACCTGACTCACCGTCCCTCCACTCTCCCTCCCTCCGCTGAGAAAAGGGGACACAGTCTTCCAGCTGAAGGCAAAACTCAAGTCACACTGCATTATTTCTGCCTCATGCACCAATTAATGTTGTTACTCCTATGCCCATAGAAAGTGAAGTATTCCTCGATATTAAAAGACAAGCCGCTAATAATAACAACACAAGCTTATAGAAACACTTTGCTACAGTCATTCATTGTAGCTGCAGTGCTGGTTGTAGCGTGAGTGGAAGTAGGGAGAACGCACATTTTATGGCTTATAAAAGTGTTGAATAAAGTGTTGACAGTGCTGAATAACAACTTAAAGATGAACTTACTCATAAACACAGCAGCTCTTTGCTTTACTCGTTGAGTCTCTCGCTAGTCATGGTTTTAAACGTTTTGAAATCCCCGTATCAACTTTGCTGTGCGTTGGAGGCTTCTTTTTACAGTCTATGGCACCAGGAAACTGTGCAGACATGGTGATCTGAGCTATCTGATTAGCCAGAGGTAGGCCTATAGGTGCACTTGATTTGCTTTCTGGGCCTGCCAGGTAGGCGGCGTTCTACTGTACCTTCAGACACATGAAATGGTACAAAATGAGAACACTTTGCCTTCCCGGCACTAGGGCTGCTGAATCAAGTGCACTTACTGCCAATAACGCGAAACAAAACAAAAAATAGGAACGCAAGGCTTTATCGTTGGGTTTTTTAGAGAAATATTTGATCATCATCTAGGAATATCTTGAAGATCGACCAGTTGGTGATCACTGGCCTAAATAGTATCATTGATGATATATGACATATAAAGTATGGTTACATTTTATTTGCTCTGTTAAACATACCCTTTGGAATGAGTTCGATAGCAACATTGAAAATATTTAGTTATTAAGAGATCTCTCAATATCATTCTCATAATAGCACATTGGTAATAGTCAGTGACAAATATAAAAGCTAAGCAGGGCTTGGTTAAAAACCTGGATGGGAGACCAAATTAATAGCTGTAGATCAACTCTCCAGTACAAGGTGCTGCCCAGCCTATTGTATTAAAAAAAAAATATATAGTGGATATAACGTTGAAGATCTGACATTGTTTCAAAGGTACAAATTCAACATATTTTACACAAGGTTTGCCTATGTTGAAAATGTGTTACAATGATGACATAATCCTGTGGTTGAAATTTCACCCTCAAATGTATTTTCTATGTAGATTCCATGTCACAATACGTTTAAATAACATTGATTCAACTAGTTTGTGCCCAGTGGGTTGCTTGTAAACTGCATTATGGTAGGCTACTGTATGTCTGACCTCCATAGAATGATTGTGTTCAATAGCACTAAAACATGAGCCATAAAACACACAGAAACTACATCTGTGACATCAGGGTTAGAAGCTACATCAGAGATCAGAGATCAATGTCTGTCAATCACCCAGTCACAATAACATCCTCCTAGACTAAGAAAGCATCACATCAGGCTGGAAATGGAATTCCAACAGTGAATTTGCAGATCAATAAGGAAATGATCGCATCATCCTATGGGCTCCATGGAGCCATAGGAAGCCACCGAGTTTAACTATGCACTCTCAAGTGAGTATTGATATCTAACACTGCCGGAGAGCTAATTGGGCGCGTGGGGATTTGTTCACTGATTAATTGTGAAAACTCTAAACCTCTATGCTAATGGCCTACCTAATGTGTGGGCAAGTTGTACTTGGCCGTCATTTACAGCTCTGTGTCTCATCCTCTACCAAATCCTCTCTCTCCGTTGCGTCCCTGCTGATTTCTTTCCCAGAATCAGAATCTATTAAAAGACTTACAGCTTCATTCGATTTATTGAAATTCCGTGGTGCCCCTCTACGACAGGTTTGTGGGGGCTGGATTGCACATTGATGTCAATACTCGGAACCGTTCCAGATCCAGCGATAGCTCCCATTTAGACATGCGACACGGCTGACTGCAGGTGGTGAACACACTCCAGTGCCTCTTGCTTTCCTGCTCCAGCTATACAGAACATCTGCATTAGTGTGATTGCACTAAAAGGAGATATGGGTTATAGAATGTAATGAATAATGATCTTTTGAGCTGTTATTACTGAAGTGTTTGTGTACTGCCTGTCACTCATGATTCCATTGGGGTTGGAACTAGTGTGCATTGCACCGATAAATAAATACAGCTTTAAAGATAGTTATTCATGTGTATACGTCACCAAGCAGACAAAAGATACTCTAAAGACTACTTTTGGAGAACAAATGGCAAGCATTTCTTTACATGGTCATTGGTTACCCTTTGCAACAATGTAAACTAACCATAAAAAACCATGCTAATGAACTTGTTTTGGCTGATAAAAACTCTAGATTGACGTTGAGAGTCATCATGGCTTCCCGTGGTGTCCCTCAGTGGAGCTGCCCTTACTGTAGCTGCCCAGGCCTGTTTTGAAGGAGCGGCTTTTATCCCGTCATGAATATGGATGAGCCACTGCTGTGGGACTGGCTGGGAACTATGTAATCAATGCATATCAAAGTTGTCTTAGCTTGTTCGTCCAGCTAATTAGAGGAAAGCTGGGAACATATGGTGCACACTTGCATTGTTGAATGGGCTGAGTAATGACTTTGGCTACGTTTTGTGACGCCTGCAGAATGTATTTTTTGTCCAACTATATAGGCATGCAGCATATTGTGAGTTGTCTTGCCTTATGAGCCGTTTGGGTCTTGCACGACTTGCAGTTGTGGTGTATAAAGTTCACATCTGATTAGAGACCTAGCAGATTAAGTATGACAACATTGGCAGTGCTAAGGGTTCTGGTCGCGAATGATGTGTTTCTGTCTAAAACACATTTAGGTGACAAACTATACTACATAGCAAGTATTTGCTATTACAGGGGATAGATTCCCTCCCATGTTAATTTGGGAAATTGGAAATTAAGGATGGAATGCTGCGGTACTGTAATACTTATTCCATAAAGAATGTGCATTGACACAGTCTATCTGTAATACAGTCTGCTTACAATGGTAAGCTAACAGTTCACCCCCATGCTAGCAGTGAAGAGGGGAGCATCACAGTGATGAGACTTCCCCTGTGGTTAAGAGTAATCAGGCTCTATTTTAACAAACCTAATTCAATGGTAAATCTAAGCGCTGGCGGTAGTGCTATAGGTTCTAGGTTCGGGGGTGTGTTAGAAATATTTTTGCAGTAGCTGGTTTTGTGGACGAAAGGGCTGGGTTTTAATGAATAAACAAGTTGCAGGTGTGTTGAGGCTTGACCCCTCACTGGCCTATCAGAACGTGCTCCATGGCTTCAGAAAGTATTCATACCCCCTGACTTTTTCCACATTTAGTTGAGTTACAGCCTGAATTTAAAATTGAGATTTTTTGTCATTGGCCTACACACAATACCCAATAATATCGAGGTGGAATTATGTTTTTCAACATTTTTACAAATGAATAAAAAATGAAAAGCTGAAATGTCTTGAGTCAATAAGTATTCAACCCCTTTGTTATGGCAAGCCTAAATAAGTTCAGGAGTAAAAATGTGCTTAGAAAGTCACATAATAAGTTGCATGGACTCACTCTGTGTGCAATAATAGTGTTTAACATGATTTTTGAATGACTACCTTATCTCTGTACCCCACACATACAATTATCTGTGAGGTCCCTCAGTTGAGCAGTGAATTTCGGGGGGGCTTTACATGGCTCATCGCACTTTAGCAACACCTTGTGGTGGGCCGGGTGCCTGCAGGCTGACTCAGTCGTCAGTTGAACAGTGTTTCCTCCGACACATTGGTGCGGCTGGCTTCCGGGTTAAGCGGGCAGATGTTAAGAAATGCGGTTTGGCGGGTCATGTTTCGGAGGATGCATGACTTGACCTTTGCCTCCCGAGCCCATTGGGGAGTTGCAGCGATGAGACAAGATCGAAAAAGGGGGTAAAATAGAAAAATAAAATAGCCTTACAGAGTTTAATGGCTGTGATAGGAGAAAACTGAGAATGGATCAACAACAGTGTAGTTACTCCACAATACTAACCTAATTGACAGAATGAAAAGAATGAAGCCTGTACAGAATAAAAATATTCCAAAACATGCATCCTGTTTGCAACAAAGCACTGAAGTAATACTGAAAGAAATGTGGCAACGCAATTCACTTTTTGTCCTGAATACAAAATGTTATGTTTGGGGCAAATCCAATACAACACATTACTGAGAACCCCTCTCCATATTTTCAAGCATCATGTTATGGGTATGCCTGGGGATTTTTTCAGGATAAAGTAAGTAACGGAATGACGCTAAGCACAGGCAAAATCCTAGAGGAATACTTGGTTCAGTCTGATTTCCACCAGACACTGGGAGATTAATTCACCTTAAACACAAGGTCAAATCTACACTGGAGTTGCTTTCCAAGAAGACAGTGAATGTTCCTGAGTGGCCGAATTACGGTTTAGACTTAAATCGGATTGAAAATCTATGGCTGTCTAGCAATGATCAACAACCCATTTGACAGAGCTAGAATAATTTTGAAAAGAATAATGGGCAAATGTTGCAAAATCCGGGTGTGGAGATCTAAATAAATAAATATAAATAAATCTCTTAGAGATCTCTTAGAAGACGTACCCATAAAGACTCACAGTTGTAATTGCTGCCAAAGGTTATTGTACAAAGTATTGACTCAGGGGTGTGAATGCTTATGTAAATTAGATATTTCTGTATTTCATTTTCAGTACATTTGCAAAATTTCTAAAAACATGTTTTCATTTTGTCATTATGGGGTATTGTGTGTAGATGGGTGAGACATTTAGGCTGTAACACAACAAAATGTGGAATAAGTCAAGGGGTATGAATGCTTTCTGAAGCCATTGTAAGTGGTTGCTTCAAGTTCTGTATTTATGTATTTTATGTATTGCGTTGTCATCAACTTCAATTCGAATGATAGCATTGTTTGCTTTGTTATAGTATTGTTAGCCTTGTCCATTATAGCCGAACCCTACCTTAACCATGTTACATTTAAACTTAAATGGGGGTAAGGACGTCACAGGATACCGGATAGCAAGGACCTTTGTTAAAACAAAATAACAACTATGTAGGCCTATCCCATATTTGATAAATATGTTGGACATGTTTTTGAACAGTAATTGCATGGCTTCAATATAGAAATATATTGTTAACATAGCATTTGCACTGCTATAGGCCACCTGTAAAATGCATTATTTCTGAACCATGGACAGACCTAAAGAGACAGTGAATAATTCTAATACAATTCTAATAAAACGAAACAACATTTGTTTTAAATAGGCTATGTCTAAATACAGTTACAGTTACCGTAATTGCTTCCTGTGGGCATATAATACTAGGCCTAAAACAACTTAGATTATGGAGGGTTTTATGCACATCCAAACTTTTCACAGTAGCTGGAATAAAATAGATTATAAAGAGAAACCAGGAATGTCCACTCACCGTTACTGCTCCCAAATATATATAGCTATAGTCTACTATTGCCGTTGATAAGGTCAGTAATGACTTTGCCACATGAAAGGTAAACAACATGCAAATATAGCCTACAAGCGGATTCAGCACCACAGACAGCGATCGGAATTCCCGCTATTTGACAGTTGGGTCCAACAGAGGAAAGTAGGAGATGCATTTTTTGATGATAAACGAAAAACAATAAGCAGTCTTTTGAAATAACTTTATGTTACTAAACAGGCTTCCTACAGTCACTGACACCTTTTATGCAATGGGCATCGCACATAATGAGTCCAAAGGTTTCACAGAATTTGAAGAAAATGTATGTCCTGTATAAATAAAAAAAAAGGGGGAATGTCTGACTGTTTTTCTCCTCGTGATATTTTAATACAACATTGGTGATGTACATAAGGCTCATGTGTGCGCGTCCGCTGGCAAAATCAGTGCCATAACCAATTAAGTTACCGTTAAGACCAGCTTTTGGTCGGTCTTAAATATCCCTAGTTGCTCTCAATGAAATGGGTATATTTCCACCCCTCCCACCTCAGCGCAAGTGAGTTAATGTTACAGGTACATTGCCGAACCTGACGTAAGGGCTGGGCAATGCCAGTGCACCAGTTCTGACATTACGAAATTGCTAACTAACGTGCGTTTGACACTTGCGCCTCCTTACCGCCAGCCGAAAATAGAGCCCACCATCTCACTCTGGCCACCTTATCCCTCCGGGGTTCAATCCCCAGGCTCTTTGAGACCGGTTATATCAGAGCACATCTGGGTCCGATCTGTTGGACGAGACAGGCTTTACCCCCGGCCACCCTGTGACTCTGCAGGTGCCCACCCCAGGTCCAGAGACACCACCTGGGAAAATCATTTTCTTTGCTCCCCTAATTGGAGAGTTGACAGGGCCATTAGCGTGCTAGCGCTCCCCTCGGCTAAAGGTCAGTGCCTTTTAGAGGACCAGCAGCAGACTGATGAGGAAGGTGGGCTCACCTCTGCCCTGCTTGTCTGGAGTGGCAGCTCCACTGCGCCACCTGCTAAATGTCTGCCCTGCTCTGTGGTATGACCTTTCCCTAAACAAATTGGCTTAGTTTTCAAATGTGATAATGAAGGTCCTGTCAATGTTCCCTCAACTTTTTATTATATATATATAACTTCTGGCTCATTACAATAAAGTTATGTTACAATCTATGTTCAGAGTTTCAGACTTCGGCAATTATATGGGGAAATTCAATTATACTGGGATAATTGGGTGGCTAGACTGCTAATGATAAGAAATGGATGCATATCACTACAAGGTGATTTAATGATACTGGTGCTATGTCGGATTTTATGAGGGTTGCCAGATTGGAGGAAAAAGCTGTATTTGTCTGTTTTTTTTGTGTGGTATTGATGAAGGTAGTTGACTGGGGAATGGGGATACATTAATTCATCAATAAATGTGGGGTAACAGAAGACCTGCAAAATAAATCTGTTTGGTTTAAATTCCCCTGGTGCAACTGCATGGTATTTGCAACTATAACGAGCCTGGACTATGATCAATTAAGCCATATCAATGCAGTTAAACAGGTTCATGTAAAATAAAAAGTATGATGGCTTACACTTATGGCACTTCCAAGGCCGTTTCGTGATGATTATTACGGACATGTCAATCATGTTATATACTTAGGCTATTGTAACAAGGCATATGCCAGCATTGTAGGCCTACTGCCTCTGCCCAGAGGCCTACTAGACTTTCATGGCAACGGCCGTTAGAGCTCACTTTGCCACTTATGAGCCCTGGTTAGAGTCCCTGTTGCAGCTTTTACTTTCTTCCGCTACATTGGAGGCAGCATTGGGGTCACGTCCAGCTCACATCTAGTTATGTGATCTAGATCTGGCTCCATGAAATATGAAATGCATTATGAAGAAAATCGTGTAGGCCTACTGTTGCCTACACAATAAATGGCCTTTCTGACTACAAGTGCACCAGTACCCCAAAGTATTAAGTGAAAACAAGCATAGAAAACATAATTGGCATTAATACAAAATAAACGTAAGACCACTATTATATTACAATTATTTCGGTGACAACCTGGTTGATTAACAATATTGGGTTTGTTTTTTTATATAAATATATGTGACACACAAAAAAGGCAGTGTAGAACACCATTGCCCATCATGCATTGCTCTAATAACTTTCAAAATATTGTTCAGAAGTTTGTCCCCAAAACATTTATTTTCCTATGAATGAAGTCGCACAAAAAATAGTGTATTTTCACACAAATTAAGCCACACAAAAACTCACAAAATCTGCTGAATTACTTTTTGTACATATTTGCACGAATTGAGTGTGAATTGTTTTTGCCACCAAAGATAGACTGCCTCAGGCTCATTCTTCAGTATCAGGGCAGTGATAAAACATGAAAAAGGGGTAATAAAACCCCCAAATGTCCTGGCAAAAATGGCAACGCTCTGAGTTAATGTTAAGATGCATCTTGGTGACACTTGCTTCACTACCAACTCAATTCCCCTTTGTAGTTCTGCTACAGTGAAAATAAAATTGACATCTGGTTAAGATGACTTATATATATGTATTTGACATGGTGTCGACATTGGAAGGCTTGCACTGTATGATGTGTTAACATGAAATGAACAGATTTGTCATGGAGGCACTGAAACGTGCTGGAAGTGGCATTTCTCTTCTAGCGGCAACCTTAATCTTGTTCTGTAACTGTCTACGTGTTGCTGCATCTTTATGTGAGTTCGACTGGGACTGTTAAATAAACTGTCTTTATAGAAAAACTGTGAGAAAACATGATAGTGCCAGGTTTTTTTTTCTTTCAACACACAAATGACTGAGGAGTTTGACAGCTAGGGAAAACAGCACCCACTCTGAACTTTTCACAAAATGCTGGAGGATTCATCCATATAAATAGCATCCCACAGTATGCGCGCTCTGTGCATGTATCAAACGGTGCGGAGCTCAGGTACAGATCAAAAGCTACCTGTGCTGGGGAAACAGAAATAAAACTGACAAAGTGGCAGCTTCAGATTATGACTTTGCACCTATTGCAGTTGTTCAGCAAATAACTATATTGAGAGAGGCCTTCCTTTCTGGAGATGGGAAAAGGTCCTCAGAAAGGTCCTTAGAAATTATAAGATATTCTCTTCTGGGTTATAAAAAAAAAGAAAGGAAGATAGTGATTATCATCCGACATTGAGGGTTCATTCTAACAAACGTAGAAAGGCAAAGAGTCTGGAAAATACATCATTTCAGCTATTGCCACTGCCTCTAACTGCCAGCAGCCTCTCCCAAGTAAAGCCATTATGAACAGAAAGAGGCATGAAATGACTGTCCCAAATCAACACACCTCTGGTTCACTCCTTGGAGAACCTTGGCAAGACGGAGCTGCTCTTCCTCCCGGGGAAGGACTGCCTGTTCCATGATCTCGCCATCACGGTTGACAACTCCGTTGTGTCCTCCTCCCAGAGTGCGAAGAGCCTTGGCGTGACCCTGGACAACACCCTGTCGTTCTCCGCTAACATCAAGGCGGTGACCCGATCCTGTAGGTTCATGCTCTACAACATTCGGAGAGTACGACCCTGCCTTACACAGGAAGCGGCACAGGTCCTAATCCAGGCACTTGTCATCTCCCGTCTGGATTACTGCAACTCGCTGTTGGCTGGGCTCCCTGCCTGTGCCATTAAACCCCTACAACTCATCCAGAATGCCGCAGCCCGTCTGGTGTTCAACCTTCCCAAGTTCTCTCACGTCACCCCACTCCTCCGCACACTCCACTGGCTTCCAGTTGAAGCTCGCATCTGCTACAAGACCATGGTGCTTGCCTACGGAGCTGTGAGGGGAACGGCACCTCCGTACCTTGAGGCTCTGATCAGTCCCTACACCCAAATGAGGGCATTGCGTTCATCCACCTCTGGCCTGCTGGCTCCCCTACCTCTGCGGAAGCATAGTTCCCGCTCAGCCCAGTCAAAACTGTTCGCTGCTCTGGCACCCCAATGGTGGAACAAGCTCCCTCACGACGCCAGGACAGCGGAGTCACTCACCACCTTCCGGAGACATTTGAAACCCCACCTCTTTAAGGAATACCTGGGATAGGATAAAGTAATCCTTCTACCCCCCCTTACCCCAACCCAAACCCCAACCCCAAAACAAAAAAACAAAAAAAAACATTGTAAAGTGGTGATCCCACTGGCTATAAGGTGAATGCACCTATTTGTAAGTCGCTCTGGATAAGAGCGTCTGCTAAATGACGTAAATGTAAATGTAATATAGACAAAAGATAGCACAATGTTTGGCTATGTGATTCCTTAAAAATCATAAAACATCCAAAACATTCCCCCATGCTAAGGACCTGGACTACACCACCACTAATACCTACCTACCCTCTCCGGACTCTCACACATACCCATGTCTGTACCAGAAGCAGGGCAGGCCAGGGGCACAGTGAAGGGGTTTGACTGGAGCTCAGTGCCCTCTTGACATTAGGTCATATTTCCACTCTGCCTCGCTCCACTGGGCCCTGGGTGGTTCTCTCACCCTGCCAGATGTTAGCCGCAGCTTCAGCCAGCAAGTCAACCAAGGTAAAGGTAAGTAGACACTCCAATGCATAATTCAGGATTTTCACTGCAGGGGAGAGTGAGGTAAGTTGAGCCATTTTTTACATTCAGCATCACTACCTCAAGGGAAATATAGTATTAATTTTAACAAAGATATCTACATATATTTCAGGATTTTGTGTATTCATGGAAATAGTCAGAATTAATGTAAACATAACAGTTTTGAAAATAGAGCTTGTCTCTTGGCACAACTTACCCCGGGTATGGGGTAAATTGAGCATAGGAACAGGGTAAGTTGAACCGCCTTGGGGTAAGTGAAAGATGGTGCTGGTAGGTCAAAGTTTAATTCATGGAATGGGGGTGTGGTATATTGTATATCTTAAATGTATGCCTACATTCAGATATAGATATCTCTGTTCAATTTCACTTACCCTTACATTTTTTGACCAGTTGTCTGGGACAGTGATGTTGTTTCGATGTGCCAATTCAAAGGCAAGTTCTCTGAATTTGAAACTGGTCTGCGAGATTCTTCATATGTTTAGCAAGTTCAGACTCCATGTCATTAGATAAGATCTTGTGTGCCTCTGCTACTCTATCATAGCCTCTGTTTCACACAGATACGTTTGTTTTATTTTTTGTCAATCAGTGTCATAAGCTAGGTTTCCATCCAATTGACAACTGATTGTCATGCGAATATTCTAAAATATGCATAAAGAAAATATGCAAATTTTCCCACAGGTAGTCTGTTTTCAGAAACAGGCTTGTTGGGGATAAAGATCAGTGTGTGATGACTTACATTTTCATGTAACGAATAAAAATCTAAAGTTCAATGTGTTTCCATCACATTTTCAAGTACCGATAGTTTTGTCACAAAAACTGTTGGTTTCAATAGCAAATGTGCCTACTCTGGTCTTGGCATGTGTGCTCTAGCCGACAGCTGGCAGATACAGTATGGGTAAACTGTGCGGGTAGGCTGTGCTGGTAGGCTAGTCTATATGATGAAATTATTATGGATAAGAGCGAGAATATTTGTGTTTGTCAAACGTCAGTCAAGCATCGATCATCATGTGACCAGAATAAGACCCCTGATATTTGCTGGAAAGGAGCATCAAGCTCATCACCGTGCCCTTTCACCACCCTGTGAAGTTCAGAATTTATTTCATCTCTAGCCGAATAAACTGCATGGTTTCCCGAATCGTAGTGGGAGGACCACACACCATATCATCATGTGACTCCAAGTTTACTTTGATATGATGGTTAATATATCAATATTTGTGCATAAAGGTGTTTTCTTCGCCATTTCTAAATAATTAATTTTACTGACACAAAAAGATTACACCATGTTGAACGAACAAATGATCCGCTCGAATTGACTTCTTTCCTTCTCTCACTTCCTTGGCTGCTCTCTCAAGATCCTCAAAGGGGGCTTGAGCCCTGCTTGTTTAATGTTTGTAGACACAATAAAAATGCACATCTTGAGTTCAAATGCATGACAAATTGCATAAAGCTGACTAAATGTAATCATAATTTGTATGGGGTATGGCGGCCACTGGCTCAACTTACCCCATGGCATATCCCACAACTTACCCCAAGGCAAATATTTTGACTATATTAGCCCACACAACTACAAGGATGCACTTTCATGCTAGGTTTAGGACATCATATTGTAGCTTATAGAAACCCCAACTGATGTATAAAACTATCTTAAAACAATCTACATTGGTTTAGATACAAGCATCATTAAACCTATACAGTGGGGAAATTTTTTATTTAGTCAGCCACCAATTGTGCAAGTTCTCCCACTTAAAAAGATGAGAGAGGCCTGTAATTTTCATCATAGGTACACGTCAACTATGACAGACAAAATGAGTATTTGGTCAATAACAAAAGTTTCTCAATACTTTGTTATATACCCTTTGTTGGCAATGACACAGGTCAAACGTTTTCTGTAAGTCTTCACAAGGTTTTCACACACTGTTGCTGATATTTTGGCCCATTCCTCCATGCAGATCTCCTCTAGAGCAGTGATGTTTTGGGGCTGTCGCTGGGCAACACGGACTTTCAACTCCCTCCAAAGATTTTCTATGGGGTTGAGATCTGGAGACTGGCTAGGCCACTCCAGGACCTTGAAATGCTTCTTACGACGCCACTCCTTCGTTGCCCGGGCGGTGTGTTTGGGATCATTGTCATGCTGAAAGACCCAGCCACGTTTCATCTTCAATGCCCTTGCTGATGGAAGGAGGTTTTCACTCAAAATCTCACGATACATGGCCCCATTCATTCTTTCTTTTACACGGATCAGTCGTCCTGGTCCCTTTGCAGAAAAACAGCCCCAAAGCATGATGTTTCCACCCCCATGTTTCACAGTAGGTATGGTGTTCTTTGGATGCAATTCAGCATTCTTTGTCCTCCAAACACGACGAGTTGAGTTTTTACCAAAAAGTTATATTTTGGTTTCATCTGACCATATGACATTCTCCCAATCCTCTTCTGGATCATCCAAATGCACTCTAGCAAACTTCAGACAGGCCTGGACATGTATTGGCTTAAGCAGGGGGACACGTCTGGCACTGCAGGATTTGAGTCCCTGGCGGCGTAGTGTGTTACTGATGGTAGGCTTTGTTACTTTGGTCCCAGCTCTCTGCAGGTCATTCACTAGGTCCCCCCGTGTGGTTCTGGGATTTTTGCTCACCGTTCTTGTGATCATTTTGACCCCCACGGGGTGAGATCTTGTGTGGAGCCCCAGATCGAGGGAGATTATCAGTGGTCTTGTATGTCTTCCATTTCCTAATAATTGCTCCCACAGTTGATTTCTTCAAACCAAGCTGCTTACCTATTGCAGATTCAGTCTTCCCAGCCTGGTGCAGGTCTACAATTTTGTTTCTGGTGTCCTTTGACAGCTCTTTGGTCTTGGCCATAGTGGAGTTTGGAGTGTGACTGTTTGAGGTTGTGGACAGGTGTCTTTTATACTGATAACAAGTTCAAACAGGTGCCATTAATACAGGTAACGAGTGGAGGACAGAGGAGCCTCTTAAAGAAGAAGTTACAGGTCTGTGAGAGCCAGAAATCTTGCTTGTTTGTAGGTGACCAAATACTTATTTTCCACCATAATTTGCAAATAAATTCATAAAAAATCCTACAATGTGATTTTCTGGATTTTTTTTCCTCAATTTGTCTGTCATAGTTGACGTGTACCTTTTTAAGTGGGAGAACTTGCACAATTGGTGGCTGACTAAGTACTTTTTTCCCCCACTGTAACACAATAAATTCCTTTGCTTACCACTTTTTCCATGCGGTTTCTTCCTTCACAGACTCCATTAAATGATGGTCTATTCCTAAATATTTGGTAAAATTATACATTTTGTGTATGGTTTCCTAGAAACAAGGGGTGGTTCAACTAAACTTTTGGCTCAACTTACCCCTCTCCCCTACAGTTTTGTTTTCACTCCGTTGCAATGTTCTAGCTTAAATTTTTCAACATAGTCATGCCTTATTTATGGTGTTGAGGATGAGGTCACTCTAGCCGTGTTCTGTGTGGGCTGAACTCACTAGACTGTGTTTCTTTCCAAAAAGTTATCCTCCATTCACTCCTCTCCGCAGATCTGAGATCACTGGGTGGTTGGAAACAATAGCTCCATCTAGTTATGTTTTCTTCACCTCTCCAGCTCTCTATAAAATCTGTGAAGTGAGGGGCCCTAAATATCCGTTGGATATGCTCCAGCATGTTGCTATGCACATTTCTAGTGCTTTCATGCCAGAGAAAGGTCATTCCATCTTGGACAGAGCTTTCAGTTGTGAAACAAGTAATAGCCCACCGCTTGTTTTCTTTGGAGATGACATCGTCCAAACATAACAAGCTGTTTATGTAATGATAATGCAAGCTAGAGCTATTTGAGAATGTTTGAAGCATCCTTTATTATTTTTGTTCGTCATAGCATTCCTCCATTTTAGGAAGGACTTTTTTTTGTTGTCGCATCCTTTCCAGCTATTTCTGATGGCCTGTCAAACATTCCCAATGTGATATGGAACAGTGTGGAGATGTATGGTATGTCTGTCAGTTTCACAAACTTCTGTTGCTCCTTGAAGTTTGTTTCAAGGCAGATACTTCTTAACGAAGGAAAAGTTGGCTAAGAACAGAGAGTACACTTGGCCTGTCACAGGGAGCTGAGAGTTTCTGATTGCCTCTGTCTGTGGCATTGACAAGAGACAGGCTTTCATGAGAACACAGACGTGGAAGAACAGGATAGGGCTTCCTCAGAATAAAGACCACCATCTTAGGAAGTGACTGGAGGCTCATGTAGAGGCTGCTGTGTGTGACTCTCTTTCTGTTAGAATTGTTAGAACATGCTGGTATCAGAGAACCCAATTTCATATTAAGTTTTTCATGTTTTGTGAAAATCTTTGCTTTTCTTATTTCGAAATCTATAGCTCTGTGACGATGCAATCACACAAACAGAGAGAGAGAGAGAGAGAGAGAGAGAGAGAGAGAGAGAGAGAGAGAGAGAGAGAGAGAGAGAGAGAGAGAGAGAGAACAACATTGATATCAAACAACCCCACTAGCACAATATGTTGCCGCTGTGTTGTCCTGTGTTGCTCAGGAAAACATATGTTGCCATCATCCACCCAGCATCTGTGCCCCTAATGGAATGATTAAACAACATTATACATTTTTTATACAGCCCTGTGAAATCAATTACAGACCCAGAGGAGGTTTTCCTCCAGGCCCTGCCTTGCCCACTGGTGGTTCAGTCCCATGATGGTCACACTCGAGAGGGAAGAAGTCGGCACTAAAACCAAGCACCCAGCCTCCAGGCAGGTCCAAGGTTTTGTTTATCAATTCATCACTCAAGTCAAATCGCTGTCAGATTCAATTCCATCCCAGCTCTGAGACGAGGTGCCACAGAATGAACACACTCTCCCACTGGGCACAGACGTCAATTCAACGTCTATTCCATGTTGGTTCAATGCAATTTCATTGAAATGACGTGTAAACAATATTGATTCAACCAGTGTGTGCCCAGTGGGCTGTAAGGAGGACCGTAGGGATCTTAATTAATGTGCAACAACAGCATGCAGTACACACTGTTGTTTTGATATGAATGGAGTATTGTTAAGCAGATCAAACAAGAGAAAGGTTTGGAGCGGGTGTTGTAGGAATAGAGGCACTCCATTGTTAGAACGTAGCCCCAGGGTTGTTTACATGTGGAGACGAGCTGGGAGCTCTTGATTCCTCTGTATTGCTCCTCTCTCTCTCCCATTTGAATGGGGAATGCTGAGGGATTATGTGATCTGTGCCTCTCTGACCCTGACATTCTCATATAATCACCACTGGTCATCATGCTAAGGACATTGGATTAAACCTAGAGAACAGTCATGCAGTGCGCAGTAGCTCTTGGCTTTCCTTACCCTTGGTAGAAACCGCTGATTGAATCCTACAGCATGAACAGTAGCCACTGTAAAACCTCACTATTCAGTTTGTAGTGTTTCTGTAAGTGCTTTTGGAGCCCAAGCAGTGTCCTTGAACTACAGAGTAATTACATTTCCGCTTGCCATCAGTCTTCCCAGTTAAACCAACATGCTACTGTGAAAGTGTGCAATTCAATTTACAAAAACACAAACTATCCTTTGTAACCTGAATGTCCCCCTATAAATGAAACATGAATAGCAACATGAATGTCATGCTAGAATAATGACGCATTGCTTAGAGACGACCACACATACAGTTGAAGTCAGAAGTTTACATACACTTAGGTTGGAGTCATTCAAACTTGTTTCTCAACCACTCCACAAATTTCTTGTTAACAAACTATCATTTTGGCAATCTACTTTGTGCATGACACAAGTAATTTTTCCAACAATTGTTTACATACAGATTATTTCACTTATAATTCACTGTATCACAATTCCACTGGGTCAGAAGTTTACTTACACTAAGTTCACTGTGCCTTTAAACAGCTTGGAAAATTCCAGAAAATGATGTCGTGGCTTTAGAAGCTTCTGATAGGCTAATTGACATCATTTGAGTCAATTGGAGGTGTACCTGTGGATGTATTTCAAGGCCTACCTTCAAACTCAGTGCTTCTTTGCTTGACATCATGGGAAAATCAAAAGAAATCAGCCAAGACCTCAGAAAAAAATGTGTAGACCTCCACAAGTCTGGTTGATTCTTGGGAGCAATTTCCAAATGCCTGAAGGTACCACGTTCATCTGTGAATTACCTGATTATTTCCATAGTGGAGTACAGGTGCCCACGGGGCAACCCAATCTCATCAATCACCCTTACAGTGCCATCGATCTTACTTTTGACACACACTGTTACCTTTTGCTTTCTTCATTAGTCAAACATATGGATTATGGAAATGTCCCCATTGTAAGGCTGAACAAGTTGATTAATATGTATGAATCGGCAGTGTGTAAACACACAGATGCTCAACATTAACCTCACCACCCGTTCAGCCATCTGGTTCTGTGTTTGTGGTGAAAAGGAAACTGTCAAAAAGCTAAAAACATTAGCATATGTTTCATGTCTGGAGTACAGAATGCTGTTTTGTTCCTGTAGCTAATTGCATCCAGAGTTTACATTGAAACTAGGGCTGAACATGAATGGGGAAACAATGCAACATATATCAGTGGCCTTTATTGTTTAGTACTGGCATACATTACTTGATCTGTTGTACTTGCAATATCTGAGATCCATAGACATCATATATACAATATACTGTATATGCAAATATTACATTATTGGTACAATCGGAATGTATCTGAATCTGAATCCAATTTGAATGAATCCAGAACTAGAGAGAGAAGAATCAGATGCAATACTCTTAATGCGAGAGATTTAAAGGGAGTACAATTCATTTCAGGCGTAGAGAGAGAGAGACACATACAATATGTACAAATTGCCACGGAGATATAGAAATGATTAAGGCTCTAAGAACACTTGACTTCCTTGTTTATCATATTGCTTAAAAAAAGGAGAAGAAGACATTCTGAAAGCACTTCCTGTGTTGTATATGCCATTCATTTTTTGTATCTGCATATTGCACATTTTGTGACAGCACACTGATGGCACCGCTGTGCATTCAGAAATACGCTGCCAGAGTGAGCAGTGAATGTAATTTCATGAGTGAATTATGATTGAAGGGCAGAAATAAGAGGCATGCCTTATCTTCATTTGGGGGCGAGGCGGGGGGGAAGGGTGCAGACTTACTGAATTGTTTTTACTTAATTTAAATGGCGCTTAAACATTCGGAGCACAGGAGATAATGCAAAATTGCATACATTTTTAATGGACTGACAGCATTTGGATCAGAGGAAATTAATCCATCGCTTTGTCGCAGGCCTAATATCGCCTTTTACTCAGCCGTTATAAGGAGAGTTAGACTTTGACGAATGGGGAATGAGAAGGGAGATAGCCTGCATATTTACTGGGTGGCAGGCAGGCAGGAAGAGTCAGGCTGGTGATGACACAGACTGCCTGTCACTGTGGTTAGGCGAGAGACATGGGATCAGTCGGAGAGGAAGCTGTATGCTAGAATGGAGAAAGCTTATAAAATGGCGGAGGATTGGAATAATCATTTTCTAAACAGTTTCTTAGCATTGAATCAGATACAGCAGTACAGGTGTGTCGATAAACAAATGTTTCTATTTCACTTCCATTTACAGAAGCAAATTTAAACTAGGAAAACCAACATTCAAAAATGTTCTCTGAATTCCAGCATGACAGTTTCAGTGTACAGAAGGGGTTATTAACATTTATTTTGCAAAATGAAACCGATTATGAAGCAAATGGCAAATTACATTTGGTTAGGCCTGTCTGCAAAACCCTAGATTATTAAGACGTCATGGAACTCATTTCAGAAAGTCAATATAAATGCCCTGAAGAAAATGTACATGTGACTATTAACAAGTTTTGCCATCCCCTACACAGTTGTAACCCCACTGAGAGAGTAGTTGAATTCCACATCATCATAGCGAGGTACTATATGTGTCATAAATGATTGAGGTCTTCATTAAATACAGATCTTCTCCTTCATCCATGGGGATGGATGTTCAGTTGTTTCCTGCTTTAGGGAACAAAAGATTCCAACAAACACAACTCAGCAAGACAGACAGACTGACAGAGACTGTACATTTCATATCCCTGGTGTGAATCTTGCTCCAGGCGCTCTTCTCACCTCTGCTAACTTTCCCTGCCTGTTAGGAAACAATAGGAGCTTTTTACAAAGATGACTTTTGCAAAGATAACTCCCCAGACTATGGTTATGATATCCTGTCATACTCTTCTCTGTTGAACCAAAGCACTTTAGGTGAATCTCATCATTTTAATCGGTTTAATCTTCTCCTTTCCTGTTTGACGCTAGTCTTGTGTGAAGAGGAAGGTATTTATCTATTTTTCTGCTTAAAAGAGCTAAGTGGTTTACGACATCCCTCCCTCCCCCAATATACACATGAAATATTTATGAGAAGTCTGGGGTGGCTATGGATTGGATTATTTAGCTTTAGGCTTGTGGTGTTAGTAGATGACAGTTGAATATCTGTTTACTGCAGTATTTGCTTCAAACTATTAATGATCCATGTTTATCTTGACATCAATCTTCTTTTTGATTAGTCTTCTTGAGTGAGTATCAAATGAAGCAGAACTGAATCAATATTAAAAGTGATGCTTTTCATCCTGACTTAAGCTAGGCTTTGGATCAATCCTCCTGTCATTTACTTTATCTGGATCTATCATTTCTCAAGGTCACGAGGTCATGCCATGCATTGTCCTCATTCAATATAAGTTGTGTGGTATATTTAAGCAATAAGGCCTGAGGGGGTGTGGTATATGGCCAATATACCACGGCTAAGGGCTGTTCTTAAGCACGACGCAACGTGGAGTGCCTGGATACAGCCCTTAGCCATAGTATATTGGCCATATACCACAAACCCCAGAGGTGCCTTATTGCTATTATAAACTGGTTACCAATGTAATTAGAGCAGTAAAAATAAACCTGTGGTATACGTTCTGATATACCATGGCTGTCAGCCAATCAGGGCTCGAACCACCCAGTTTATAATCCTAGACGACTACTGTACCGCACTTACGAACAACCTACTTAATTCTCTCTTTGACACATTCAGTTCACTGATTATATCAAATAATGTGATGTTAGCTGAAGTGGCAGGCTCTCATAGTGATTGCTTTATTTTTCACCTCATTATCCCAAAAGACAAAGGCCTTCAAATATTCCTTGAGGATGGTGACATTTACATTTTAGTCACTTAGCAGACGCTCTTATCCAGAGCGACTTACAGTTAGCGAGTGCATACATTTTCATACTGGCCCCCTGTGGGAATCGAACCCACAACCCTGGCGTTGCAAGCGCCATGCTCTACCAACTGAGCTACACGTGACAAGTTATGCTACACGTGACAAGTTATGCCAGGCGTGATGCAGAATTAAGCCAGCGTGCATCCATCACAAAGTGGTGTTTACTATGAAGTGATTAAATCACATACGAAATGAAGTATAATGAATAAATCCTTAATATAGTAAATGGTCACTACCAACTCCCTTTCAATGGTAAGAGAGAAACTGAGAGGAGAAAAAGTTCAAATGATTCTATCTATTACTTTGAGAGAAAATCCTCCTATTTGTGACTGTGTGACTCCGGATGTAAAATCGGATTGCTTTCCCCAGTATGGGTCAAGAGCTATTGGGTTATTGTCGTCATGGTGTTCCATGACTCTAGTTCTGCTGTGGAGGGGTCCTGGCGGAGCACAGGGTGAGGGAGAGGACGAATAACAGCCATGTCACAGGACCTGATAGGTGGTTATTACCTGCTACAGAGACCTTTAATGCTTTTAATAGATTTCAATAATTATCCCAAGACAGCCTAAAATCCCCCTCCAATCCAAATGTCATTTACACAGCGGGTCAAAGAGCAGCAACTTATGAACTCATGAGGGGAGAAATCTACATGGAACGTTTTTGGTCGGCTTTACTGCATTGCATGAATATCAAATAATTCTTATAAACAGGAATATTCATCATAATATTTCCCTAGTGACCATTTTAACAGCTCAGACCAATTTTTCTCTAGTTGAATTCTATTATTCTCCGCAGCATTCATGTCTTCTAAGTGAGAGGGTATCAGTTCCCCATTGATTCAGTTGTACCAATATACCACTGTCTGAACAGAGGGAACATTATGTTGGATTAAGCCTTCATAAAAAAGTACAATAATAATGCAACTCATTTGTAAATGTTGATGAAAATACCCAAGAATAGCTGTGGCCCTGCCTTGTCTGTGTATCTGAAATCAATAATGAGGCCCCGTGTTTCTCAGTTGGTAGAGCATGGCGTTTGCCATGCTCTGGATAAGAGCGTCTGCTAAATGACTAAAATGTAAAAAATGTAAGAGACCGCTAATTTCCCTCTGGAAAAAAACACTGCTCAAAGGCTAGAAAATGAAACCACTGTTCTCCGTTTGCATCTCTTCAAAACCACAGAAGTAGGGCTTGTCTTAGTTTCACCCCTCTCTTCTTCTTCTCCCCTAGCTCTCCCTAATGCCAGATGCCAAAGAAGAGAAAACAGAGATTTATCCAAAAAATTCACACATTGTCAGAGACACTAGAGAGTGTGTTATTCAGGATGGCTATGAGTAAGAAACTACATATTGTCATCTTGCACAAGCACATAAATCAATCTCCCATCAATCATATACGTTGGGCCGGGAGGTGTCAATCAAACAGGAAACAAACACCTGCGCGTTGCAGAGGGGCTGTACACGCAAGAGCTGGAGAGAGAGTAAATCTCAATGACATATCATCTCCTAAGAGTGGACAGCCAGAGTGACCAAGGTCAGCCTGACAGCTACTGTTGACGAAGCACTCTGCTTCCAATCTCCACCTCTGATTTAGATCTGAAGATGGGAACGCGTCTCCATTTAAATTTTCTGCCGGCATCTCCTCCTACTGCCTCAACAATCACCATCACTGTAATTCACACGCTGATGGCGTCTGGAGCAGACCAACATCTCTCTGTTTGTGTGTGAAGAGATGGTTTCTGTGGAAAATTGGAGGGAAGACACTTATTTTCCGCATAAATTATTTTGGTGTTGATTTTTCATATCTGAAATACGGTATATCTCAGTTCAACACAAGTTTATGTATAAATATATTGCAGCAGTAATCAGGGATCATTAGCTTTATTAGTATTTCTTATCAGTGGCATGGAAATGATAAAGAAGTGGCGACTGTGGCTGAATATGAGGTATCAAGCGATGATTTGTTTTCAAATGTAATATTGGCATTGCCATAGCTAAGGCTGATTTTGTGTATGCAGTACTATTCACAGTAGAATACGTTGCCTATGTGATTATTGATGACAGTTTCTAGACGTTTTCTTTGGGACATCAATACTATACTCTATATAGAGTTTGGAAATGTACACCTCAGAGTGAGAGGAATTATGTAACAGACTGGAGTCATAACCCCAAACAACTCTAGGAACTGAAAAGAGAGGATGTTAAACGGCAAGATTTTTACAATGCATTTATACTTGTACTTTGGGGAGAAAACTGGCAACCACAACAAAGTGTAAATCTAGATCTAATGAATTGCTTTCATAAAGGAGTATTTTCTTCCCAGTTCAGTAATCTCATTGTACTTTATGAAACATTTTCCTCCAGAGATCTGCACAAGGGAAGGTAACCAGGTAATGTATATTTCGGTTTCCAGCTGACTGATTTCTAAGTCACTCTTCATTCAGTGGGAAGACAGACGGTAGAAGATAAAGATGCAAAACTGAAAGAAAAGAAAATGAAATATGTTACACCCTCTCCGTCCCAAACAACTTTGTCCTTTGAGTATTGACACTGATATCATTCCAGTGTCTCCAATACAAGAGGATATAAAAGGCCTTATCTTCTCAGCCCTGTAATAAATACATTATATTAACATGGCTCCCTCAATTAGGAAGAGTGCTGGGGCTCCTATGGTGTCTTTAGTAACTCACCACTTAGCAGATATAGAAAACAATGTCCCTTTGCTTCACCGCTGGTCTTCTAGGATCCTCAATGGGAGATGCTGTATAAGTTTATATGAAAACTGAATCCCCTTTTCTGCCATGCAGGTATGGAGCCCCACTGAGACCTATGGTGAGTGAGCCATAATTGCTATGGCCGAGCCACTACATAATGTTTGCTGCTACAGAACTGCACCAGATACACTGAATCAGAGATACGATAAATGATGTGACTGCAGGTTTCCCAGAGATGTCAACACAGTAAGTGTTCGATTAACAATGAGTATGTGTCCTCTGCTTGGTCCTGTAACCTCGCATAGACCTGAAAACGTCCTTTTGTTTATCCCCCCCAAAAGTATCCATCATGATTGTGTATGAGAGAGGGGGCAGAGTGAGTCTTGGGGCCAATTTGGAGCACCTAAAGCAACTTCATTGAAATGCATGGTTCTCTTATAAAGGAGTTCTCTGCTGGAGCCACTTAAGTGTGACTGGATTTAAGCAGAGCTTGTGACTCTATCCTAGAGCAACCCGAGTTCCATTAAAACCATTTTTGATACCAAATAGGTTCTAAACATTTCAGCGTTTGCCTGTTTCCTCAGCGTAATCGCAGACTCTAATTAAAAACTGAGAATCTGCATCAACGAACACATTCTGCTGTTGAAAAGCCATTTACAAAATCCTAATGGAATTCATTATGTTCTTAATTTGCAAACTCCTCGCACAAGAGCTGAGCAACTTAGCATGAACAGTTGATCATCTTATGGGTCTGTCTGACAGCTGGCTTCTGTCTCCATGTGAGCTGATATACAAACAGTTTGCGTTGCATACAGGCAGGGCCAATAACGCAGACAGCCTGGTCCCGCTCTCAAAGCCACACCCCCCAGAAATGGGATGGAAGGAAGAAGATGTCCCAATTAGAATACAGGAGCCATCTCAGGGGACTGTCAGGGGCCTGAGTGAGTGTGTTGCGTCTTTGTGATTATGTCCTGCATGCTTTAAAATATAGGCTTCCTCAAAGTCAGGAGTTTAAAGAAGATGGTTCATGTTGCTTCCTCGCTCCGCTCCAAAACATATCACATGACCCCCCCTCTCACTCAACACAGTATAATATGGAAGTATCTGTGTTCTACATGCTAATACACATCCATTTGGGAGCCTCTATATGTGAGAGAACAGGGGAAGTGCACAGGAAATTGCCTTTGACATAAAGGCAAACCTCTCCAATTAGGATATGGTTTTCAAAAAGGGAAGTGAACCAGAGAACACAGCAAAGAGCATCTCAGATCTCTGCATTAAAGCAATGAACTCCAAAACATTGTGATTGACTCACCAATGGACTTGACATTATGTATAATTTGGGCCTGTCCAGAATGCTTTCATCCTTAGCACATGGACAGCTTTTGTACCGCTGAGGTTGCAGCTCTCCTACAACGAGAGAGGAAGCTGAGAGGGAGAACCTGTTCAGTGACTCCAGCACTCTGATCATACACTCTTGTACCTTTCTCATGAATTGCACGCCAATCTCCAAAACCATTTCAACCAGTTGAGTGGTCCCAGGTTATGGGTGCAAAGGTGACTTCAAAGCTGCATCCTGAGGGACTGTACCCATGGATGAGTGGTGGTCCTCTGTAGCTCAGCTGGTAGAGCATGGCGCTTGTAACGCCAGGGTAGTGGGTTCGATCCCCGGGATCACCCATATGTAAAAATTTATGCACACATGACTGTAAGTCGCTTTGGATAAAAGCGTCTGCTAAATGGCATATTATTATATGAGATCACTATTTAGATTGAAGTTGTGCAGATCACACTGATCCCCTTGCATCACTCCATGAATTATTATGTACGCTGTCCCTGTATTACCCAAGATGGGTATTCTCAGTGGGCGCAGCTATGACTTAAATCATGCATGGAGAGCAATCCACAAATTGTTCATGGTGAAACAGCATTCTCAATAATTAGTGCATTTCTTCCTCTGTAGCGTAGCACCTTTTTTCTCCAGTCTTCTTTCATGTAGTGGGTAGCCTAAGGTGACAAACTTGCAAAGAGATTAATTAGTTTGCATGGATCCCAGGGGCAGTACGGCTCCTCTCCTCATCTCTCCATGTGAATGTTACACAAAACCGCCTACAGTATGCCTGCACTGACCTTCTCTCAGCTGTTCTTTTCAGTCACTTTTATTGATGAGAGCTAGAAGGAGAGACAAAAACGTGTGATGCGTCTGCAATCAAAAAGAGTTGCATAAAGCTTACCTTCTTTTTTTAACTTGTTATTCTTTTTACTGCATCAGGATAGCATACACAGAGTCATCTGCCAATCAGGGATGTGGCTTCTCTGGTTTACCTGTATACGTGTTACAATCCCAAAGAAATACAGAATAACAGAGTATGGGAGGGGCAGATGGAGAGAGAGAAAAGAGAGCGGGAGCGAGAGAAAGAGTACCTCGAAATATACATATTTTCTCCAACTAATGTCAGCAAATGCTTTGTAACCAATACCACCAAATTGATAACACAGTGAGATTCATCTGTTCATTTTGTCCCCAAGCGCTATGATTAATTTAACTACTATCCAGTCCTCCAGTATCTCTCTCTCTCTCTCTCTCTCTCTCTCTCTCTCTCTCTCTCTCTCTCTCTCTCTCTCTCTCTCTCTCTCTCTCTCTCTCTCTCTCTCTCTCTCTCTCTCTCTGACGTAATAAGTATTTTGACTGTTTCCGCAGTGCTGCAAAAGCTTGGTTTGTGTTTCTTGGCCAAGGCTGGATAACGTTTACCAGGAATGCTTTATCTTCTGCTGTAATTATAGAACAATGTCGTTTTTTTGTGTAGCATTTGTACAAGCAGCATTTTCCAAGCAATTTGTTGAGACAAAATAGGTTTTGGACAGCCAGTTCAACGCTGCTTGGTGAGGCAGGTAGGCAGGGTGACAGACAGACAAAAAGGGTTTGAAGTTATTAGTATGTGTGATCGGAGAAGAACAAGTCTGATTTTCAGGCATAGACAGTTTTCTGTCTGCTCACTGGACCCTCTGGCTCCATTCAAACTCCAGGCCGATCAATACAGCTGGCCACAGAGACACTCTAACTCCACAACACCCTGCAGCTACTAGCCAGGACTTAGCAATGGAAAATGAGAAGGAAAATAGCTACTGTCTGCTGGCTGCAACAATGGAATCTAAATTGCTTTTGTAGAACATTAATGTGTGTCTCCAGATGTCCACCATCAGTGGCCAGAGTATATGGGATCTCATTCATGTGTAGAGCTATAGCGCCTCTCCCATAGCTCAAAGCAAGATGGAGTGGTGAAGGAGCCCATGGAGAACGGCTGTGATGTTAATGTGGGGACCTATATGAAGCTGAGGCTCCAGGAACTCGTCTGGGATCTGTGATCACCATGCTGTTCCTCCACATTAGTGGGACCCCAGAGAGACACGGGGGATGCAAATGATGCAGGTCTGTCAGGGAGGCACACACTCTGTACCCAGCATCAAAAGTGCTCTAGTTTGTCAGTCAGTGCACAGTGTGTGTGCGCACGGGCGCGAGTGTGTGTGGGTGTGCTGAGTGGCGAAAACCTATTTATCTAACCTATTTCATGTCATTGCTGTTTTTTTCATCACGTGTTCCTATCTAAATGATCTTAGAGGGACCTTTAACTGGCTCATCCAATATATCTCTTTTCCCCCATGGAAATGAATCCAAGATGATCGGTATAACTAGATCCAACGTCATGTTCCATATATTATTTATATCTATAGTGCCTTCAGAAAGTCTTCACACCCCTTGACTTTTTCAAAATTTTGTTGTGCTACAGCCTGAACTTAAAATTGATTAAATTAAGATTTTTGGTCACTGGCCTACAGACAATACCCCATAATGTCAAAGTGGAATTATGTTTTTCGACATTTTTACAAATGAATTACAAATGAAAAGCTGAAATGTCTTGAGTCAAAAAGTATTCAACCCCTTTGTTATGGCAAGCTAAGTTCAGGAGTAAACATTTGCTTAACAAGTCACATAATAAGTTGCATGGACTCACTCTGTGTGCAATAATAGTGTTTAACATGATTTTTGAATGACTACCACATCTCTGTACCCTACACATACAATTATCTGTAAGGTCCCTCAGTCGAGCAGTGAATCTCAAACACAGATTCGACCACAAAGACCAGGGACATTAAATATGTGTTTGTATTGGGTGTTTTATATGTAGCCCTATATGGTCAACTCTTTTATGATAAGTTGCAATGCATAAAAGTATGAAATATCTCATGGCAAATACATTTACTACATCTCAAACACGTGTATCTGTGTCTTCTGAACAGATGTTGGTATTTTTTTATTCAACACCTTACATCCATGCTGCGGTATTCAGCCCTTCAATGCATGAAACCACTTCTGCGAGTACGTTTACATGCACACTAATAATTAGATATTAAACTGATTATGGCAGTAGGCAGATTATGCAATAGTCATGTAAACACCTTACTCTGCTTATCTTAAATCAAAATCTAAGTAAGCATACGCCGATTAAAACACCTGGTTTTCTGAGCATTCTTTCAAATTATTAGGAAATGTAAACACCTTAATTGGCGTTCCAGCGGTTAATTTGATCTGCGCATGTGCTAGCACCAGTCGAGCGAGCCTCCCTCTTTAGCGCAAGTGAAGTGAGTTCAGAACAACTGAATGTATGCATCTTAGAAGTAGTTTTCACATACAAACTTTATATGTTCGAACTCAGAATCAAATATGCTTCCCAAAAATAACATGTTCGCTGTGGTAGAATACTTATTTTGAGTGCCGATTTTCTGCGTTTTCAGTGCCATCAGGTAGCCTGATTTCAGATGTGTCCATGTAAACAGGATTATTAGGGAAATCGTTCTTCTTGCAAATCATGTAAACATTTTAATCAAACTATTATATTAATCTGACTATCCTTAATAATCACATTATTGTATGATTGTAACCGCACTCACTGTGATCATGTGTGAAATGCTTTGATTGGATCCCCTTTCAAAGGTACCAATTAAGTCATCATTTAGTCATCCTTCATTCATGCCTGAAGTGAAACCTTTTCAAATGTTCTCTGTCAAGCCACCCCAACTTCAGCCCAGAGCACGGGCTGGAAATGAAAGGCTGGCTGGAAATGAAAGGCTTAATATGTCTTAAACAGGGACATGCACAGGTGGCAGAAGATCGAGACTGGAGGAGTGTTTGCATGCATATCATCAGCCTCGTATTGATCGAAGCATTGCTAAAAATCTGAGCAGATTGAGTCAATTGCTCATCATGAAATGCACTTTTATGTTCTCAGAGCTCTGAAACCAGCTTACGGTGCAAATGACTTCAAGAAAGCTAGTATCAGTCGAAGCAGTGCTGCAAAAATAATTTTCTCGATACAGTACTTCCTCAATATTCTACAGAGGAAAGTTGAAAAGAGAGCTGTCAGCCAATTCTCTTTGATTTATTCATGTAAAGTCTTGATTTGTCAAGTGTTGATTTATTTGCTGACCAGTAGATTTACTTGACTATTAGTTCCTGCATACAAGGTTGTATATACTCAACACTTAAAATTAATCACGGGGAATAACAACACCTCTACTAATCCAGAACTAAAGTATTGCGTAATTGGTCAGATTATATTCTGGGTCCATACCTGCAGTGGTGGGAAAAGTACCCAATTGTCATACTTTCTAACTTAATAGAAAAGGACTCAAGTAAAAGTGGAAGTCACCCAGTAAAATACTACTTGAGTAAAAGTCTAAAAGTATTTGGTTTGAAATATACTTAAGTATCAAATCATAGAAATAATTTCAATTGCTTATATTAAGCAAACCAGACAGAACAATTTTCTTGTTTTTTAATTTACGGATAGCCAGGGTACAACTTGCAGACATCAGTTACAAACTAAGCGTTTTTGTTTAGTGAGTCCGCCAGATCAGATAACCAGGGATGTTCTCTTGATAAGTGCGTGAATTTGACCATTTTCCTGTCCTGTTAAGCATTACAAATGTAACAAGTACTTTTGGGTGTCAGGGAAAACGTATGGAGTAAAAAATTAATTATTTTCATTAGGAATGTAGTGAAGTAAAGGTAAAAGTAGTCAAAAATATAAATAGTAAAGTACATATACCCCAAAAAACTACTTATTAAATAGTACTTTAAATTATTTTTTACTTGAGTACTTTACACCACTGCATGAGTGTTAAGAGAAGAGAACGAAGAACTCCACCCTCTCTCAATTCAATTCAATTTCAATTTAAGGGCTTTATTGGCATGGGAAACGTGTGTTAACATTGCCAAAGCAAGTGAAGTAGATAGTAAACAAAAGTTAAATAAACAATAAATATTAACAATAAACATTACACTCAGAAGTTTCAAAAGAATAAAGACATTTCAAATGTCATATTATGTATATATACAGTGTTGTAACAATGTGCAAATAGTTAAAGTACAAATGGGAAAATAAATAAACATAAATATGGGTTGTATTTACAATGGTGTTTGTTCTTCACTGGTTGCCCTTTTCTTGTGGCAACAGGTCACACATCTTGCAGCTGTGATGGCACACTGTGGTTTTTCACCCAGTAGATAAGGGAGTTTTCAAAATTGGGTTTGTTTTCGAATTCTTTGTGGATCGCTGTAATCTGAGGGAAATATGTGTCTCTAATATGGTCATACATTTGGCAGGAGGTTAGGAAGTGCAGCTCAGTTTCCACCTCATTTTGTGGGCAGTGTGCACATAGCCTGTTTTCTCTTGAGAGCCAGGTCTGCCTACGGCGGCCTTTCTCAATAGCAAGGCTATGCTCACTGAGTCTGTACATAGTCAAAGCTTTCCTTAAGTTTGGGTCAGTCACAGTGGTCAGGTATTCTGCCACTGTGTACTCTCTGTTTAGGGCCAAATAGCATTCTAGTTTGCTCTGTTTTTTTGTTTGTTCTTTCCATTGTGTCAAGTAATTCTCTTTTTGTTTTCTCATGATTTGGTTGGGTCTAATTGTGTTGTTGTTGTTGTTGTTGTGTTGTCTCTCTCTATCTCTCTCTCTCTCTCTTTCTCTCTCTCTCTCTCTCTCTCTCTCTCTCTCTCTCTCTCTCTCTCTCTCTCTCTCTCTCTCTCTCTCTCTCTCTCTCTCTCTCTCTCTCTCTCTCTCTCTCTCTCTCTCTCTCTCTCTCTAAGCAAATAACAGGCAAGTCTATGAACCAAATGTCCCCTGCCATTCTGAAATTCGAAAGATGCTAACACCTGCAAAATATTTTTTTGTCCAAAGCACCGGAACTAATGCTGCTTGTTATCTCACGCATCCCGTTGTATCATGACAGATCTACAGTACCATTTATGTTTACGTAGTCTGTCCACAAGATTAAACATCTACAAACATCCCAGACCACTACTTCCCCTCTCTAATGAACATCAGACTCTCTCCAATGAACATCAGACCATCGCTCTAATAAACATTAGACTATCTCTCTAATGAACATCAGACAACAGTGAGCTCCAAAAGTATTGGGACCGTGACCATTTGTTGTTTATTTTGGCTCTGTACTCCAGCACTTAGAATTTGAAATGATACAATGACTATGAGGTTAAAGTGCAGACTGTCAGCTTTAATTTGAGAGTATTTTCAACCAAATCGGGTGTACTGTTTTAGAAATTACAGCACTTTTTGTACAAAGTCCCCACATTTTAGGGGACCAAAAGTATTGGGACAAATTCACTTACAGTGGGGAGGACAAGTATTTGATACACTGCCGATTTGCAGGTTTTTCTACTTACAAAGCATGTAGAGGTCTGTAATTTTTATTTTCAACTGTGAGAGACGAAATCTAAAACAAAAATCCAGAAAATCACATTGTATGATTTTTAAGTAATTAATTTGCATTTTATTGCATTACATAAGTATTTGATACATCAGAAAAGCAGAACTTAATATTTGGTACAGAAACCTTTGTTTGCAATTACAGAGATCATACGTTTCCTGTAGGTCTTGACCAGGTTTGCACACACTGCAGCAGGGATTTTGGCCCACTCCTCCATACAGACCTTCTCCAGATCCTTCAGGTTTCGGGGCTGTCGCTGGGCAATACGGACTTTCAGCTCCCTCCAAAGATTTTCTATTGGGTTCAGGTCTGGAGACTGGCTAGGCCACTCCAGGACCACCTTGAGATGCTTCTTACGGAGCCACTCCTTAGTTGCCCTTGCTGTGTGTTTCGGGTCGTTGTCATGCTGGAAGACCCAGCCACGACCCATCTTCAATGCTCTTATTGAGGGAAGGAGGTTGTTGGGCAAGATCTCGCGATACATGGCCCCATCCATCCTCCCCTCAATACGGTACAGTCGTCCTGTCCCCTTTGCAGAAAAGCATCCCCAAAGAATGATGTTTCCACCTCCATGCTTCACGGTTGGGATGGTGTTCTTGGGGTTATACTCATCCTTCTTCTTCCTCCAAACACGGCGAGTGGAGTTTAGACCAAAAAGCTCTATTTTTGTCTCATCACACCACATGACCTTCTCCCATTCCTCCTCTGGATCATCCAGATGGTCATTGGCAAACTTCAGACGGGCCTGGACATGCGCTGGCTTGAGCAGGGGGACCTTGCGTGCGCTGCAGGATTTTAATCCATGACGGCGTAGTGTGTTACTAATGGTTTTCTTTGAGACTGTGGTCCCAGCTCTCTTCAGGTCATTGACCAGGTCCTGCCATGTAGTTCTGGGCTGATCCCTCTCCTTCCTCATGATCATTGATGCCCCACGAGGTGAGATCTTGCATGGAGCCCCAGACCGAGAGTGATTGACCATCATCTTGAACATCTTCCATTTTCTAATAATTGCGCCAACAGTTGTTGCCTTCTCACCAAGCTGCTTGCCTATTGTCCTGTAGCCCATCCCAGCCTTGTGCAGGTCTACAATTTTATCCTGTTCTATTATATAAATACTTATTTTCCACCATAATTTGCAAATAAATTCATTAAAAATCCTACAATGTGATTTTCTGGATTTTTTTCCCTCATTTTGTCTGTCATAGTTGACGTGTACCTATGATGAAAATTACAGGCCTCTCTCGTCTTTTTAAGTGGGAGAACTTGCACAATTGGTGGCTGACTAAATACTTTTCCCCCCACTGTATGTCATGCAATAAAATGCAAATTAATTACTTAAAAATCATACAATGTGATTTTCTGGATTTTAGTTTTAGATTCCGTCTCTCACAGTTGAAGTGTACCTATGATAAAAATGACAGACCTCTACATGCTTTGTAAGTAGGAAAACCTGCAAAATCGGCAGTGTATCAAATACTTGTTCTCCCCACTGTATATGTGTATTAAAGTAGTCAAAAGTTTAGTATTTGGTCCAATATTCCTAGCATGCAATGATAATTACAAACTTGTTGGATGCATTTGCTGTTTGTTTTGGTTGTGTTTCAGATTATTTTGTGCCCAGTAAAAATGAATGGTAAATAATGAATTGTGTCATTTTGGAGTCACTTTTATTGTAAATAAGAAGATAATATGTTTCTAAACACTTCTACATTAATGTGGATGTTACCATTAGACGTGGATTAATGGACTGTGGAGTGGAGAGGCTCTGGTGTGAGAGTGGGGAGAGTTCAGGAACGAAGGACACTTAGTTTGTGTTATGTCAGATTAGGTTGGGAGGTGTGGTGCTAATGAAGAAGTGAGTGGGGTGTTGGGGACCTGCTTACCCTGTGGCATTTCTCCTCAGTGCTGTGGCTGCTTGCAGTAATTACTTCTGACTGATTTGTGTAGCGACTCCTATGACACCACCACATCCCCCGTCCGACTCCTGGCACCCGGAGGTGGCACATACAATTATCTCACGCTCTGAGCACTGCCTTCCATCACTTATCAGTCATCACCCAACCAGAGGAAATAAGTTAGGAAGTAGAGAGAAAGAAAACAACTCTGATTTGACATGAGGCTGAATACAGTTTGGTATTCTAAAAACTGAAGGAGTCAATTTGAAGTTTGGTCAAACTTAAGACTCAAAGTCTAGCAAGAGCAGTTGTGCCAGCACCTGTTAATACTGAGGCACAACACTCTGAGGGAGACTGACTGTTTTACAGTGTCTGTAAAATTTAAAAAGCTTGTTTCACAGCTTGTGCTACTAACAAAACAATAATACTAGCCTGGTTCTAATTTCGATACGGTAGCACAGAATTGCTCGTAAAATGGCCCAAAGAATCAGGCAAACATACAATAAATCTATATCCTTATGGGCCTGCAGGCTGTAAAGCAGGATATCAGCAGCAGCCAGAAGCACAGTCTGATTTAGAGCACACACAGTCAGGAACCTTGAGGATAAATCACCAAGAGATGTTGTGATTACAAGCATGCAAAACATACAAAACACTTTTCAACATCATTTTGCACAAGGCACGTTGGGATTTTGCTTTGAGTATGTTCAATGTGCGATTTGCAGGAGGTTGACCTAAATTAATGAGGACTATCTGTAATAATTGGCTGACTGTGTTGAATTTTTTTCTCTCCCTCCTTGCTGAGTGTCTTTTCCCAAGTGGCTTATGTGTTAGTACTGAGCTGAAGTATGATTTCCCCTTGCTCATTTGCTCAGTGGTGTAAAATACTTAAGTAAAAATACTTTAAAGTACCACTTAAGTAGTTTTTTGGGGTATCTGTACTATTTCCATTTTTGACAATTTTTACTTTTACTTCACTACATTCCTAAAGACAAGTATGTACTTTTTACTCCATAAATTTTCCCTGACACCCAAAAGTACTTAACAGGACAGGAAAATTGTCTAATTCACACACTTATCAAGAGAACATCCATGGTTATCCCTACTGCCTCTGATCTGGTGGACTCACTAAACACAAATGCTTCGATTTTAAATTATGTCTGCGTGTTGTAGTGTATCCGTAAATTAAAAGAAACAAGAAAATTGTGCCGCCTGGTTTGCTTTCGGAAAGTATTCAGACCCCTTCACTTTTTCCACATTTTGTTACGTTACAGCCTTAATCTAAAATGGATTAACATCTTAAGGATAAGACCCTTATTGACATTCCCAAATCTAACTGCCTGTAGCTCAGGACCTGAAGCAAGGATATGCATATTCTTGATACCATTTGAAAGGACACACTTTGAAATTTGTGGAAATGTGAAATTAATGTAGGAGAATATAACACATTAGATCTGGTAAAAGATAATACAAACAAAAAAACATGCGTTTTCTATTTATGTTGTTGTTCCATCATCTTTGAAATGCAAGAGAAAGGCCTCAATATCATATTTTTTCATGCAGTTTAGGCGCAATTTAGATTATGGCCACTAGATGGCAGCAGTGTGTGTGCAAAGTTTCAGATTGATCCAGTGAAGCATTGCAATACTGGACTATTTTGTATAAAGTCTGCCCAAATGTGCCGAATTGGTCAATTGATAAATGTTCAAGTACATAACTATAGAGAACATACTAAAATGATATGGTAATACAAAATGTAAGTTTACACACTCCCAGGGATGTCATACATGATGGATCATTAGCTTATACACTAACTTTCACACATCTAGATGGCCGGGAGCGGTGGGTGTGGAGCCAGAGACAGCAGGGGTTCAAACTGTAGAACCCAGTTCCTACATTTGAATATACAAATTGATTTTATCAAACAAAACTATGCTACATTTTATCTCTGGGACCCTTATGATGACAAATCAGAGCAAGATTACTGAATGTAAGTACATTATTAACCTTTAGAGGTGAATATCAAACCAGTTGCCGTGAAATGTTTTTTGTTGTTGTGCAATCTCCTCAAACAATAGCATGGTATTTTTTCACTGTAATAGCTACTGTAAATTGGACAGTGCAGTTAAATTAAGAATTTAAGCTTTCTGCCCATATAAGACATGTCTAAGCCCTGGAAAGTTTGCTGTTACTTACAACAGTCATGCTAATCACATTAGCGCACGTTAGCTCAACCGTCCCGTATACGGGACACTGATCCCGTCGAGGTTAAATAAAAAATGTTCCTCATCAATCTACACACAATACCCCATAGTGACAAAGCAAAAAACATTTTTTTGAAATTTTGCAAATGTACTACAAATAAAAAACAGAAATACCTTATTTACATAAGTATTCAGACCCTTTGCTATGAGGCTCGAAATTGAGCTTAGGTGCATCCAGTTTCCAATGACCATCCTTGAGATGTTAATACAACTTGATTGGAGTCCACCTGTGGTAAATTCAATTGATTGGACATGATTTGGAAAGGCACACACCTATCTATATAAGGTCCCACAGTTGACAGTGCAAGTCAGAGCAAAAACCAAGCCATGAGGTCGAAGGAATTGTCCGTAGAGCTCCGAGACAGGATTGTGTCGAGGCACAGATCTGGGGAAGGGTACCCAAAAATGTCTGCAGCATTGAAGGTCCCCAAGAACACAGTGGCCTCCATCATTCTTAAATGGAAGAAGTTTGGAACCACCAAGACTCTTCCTATAGCTGGCTGCCCAGCCAAACCTGAGCAATCGGGGGAGAAGGGCCTTGGTCAGGGAGGTGACCAAGAATCCGATGGTCACTCTGACAGAGCTCCAGAGTTCCTCTGTGGAGATGGGAGAACCTTCCAGAAGGACAACCATCTCTGCAGCACTCCACCAATCAGGCCTTTATGGTGGAGTGGCCAGATGGAAGCCACTCCTCAGTAAAAGGCACATGACAGCCAGCTTGGAGTTTGCCAAAAGGCACCTAAAGGACTCTCAGACCATGAGAAACAAGATTCTCTGGTCTGATGAAACCAAGATTGAACTGTATTTAACCCCATATTTTTGGCACTAAACAGTCTCCATATGTACAGTACGTCCATTAATTTTTTCAACTGGTACCGGGGGACCTTTAGACGAATCTTGTGAGGCCTGTGGGCGTCCTAGAGCAAAACATGTGCATGTTCGTGAGAGTCTCACCTTTCGACAGATGGGTCATATTAGTGTATACCCAAACTGTGCAGACACTAAAGATAGAAGTTCGGCAGATCGGCTGTACCAACTTCAGACGAGTCCCAACACGCTTGTGGGGGTTGTAGAGCAAAACGAAGAACACCATTGTGTTCGTGAGAGTCTCATCTTTCCAGAGGGGTCATAATAGTTTGTAGGCCAAACTGTTCGGACACTACAGACGATTGTGTGAGAAGACTGATTTTCGGGATGTCTCATGGTCTGACAAACACCGTCCTAGCTCTGTAACCTTTCACTGCAGATGCGGAAGTGTGACATCAGCGGATGCGGTAGATCCAATGCAAACAGATATCTCTAGCTTAAACTGACAGATTTTTATGGGGATGTTTTTATTATGCTAATTAGGGGCGTGGATATAAACTCTAAGGGGTTTAAGGTATCTTTACTTTTACTCAAGCATGACAATTGGGTACTTTTTCCACCACTGCTTTTGCTGTTTTATAGTTTGAAGCAATACCAGTGTTTGAGAGATTAGTGAGCATACTAATGACTTCTGCCTTGTGCATCAAACCATTCCCTGTTTGGGTTTACTGCATGGAAAATATGCTCCTCCCTCCCCATGGCTGGTATTATGGGCGAGCCTTAGTGGGTCTGGCCCACCCTACCGTACCTCCTTGCCAATCCAAATAAAATATATAAATATTGATCATTTATTTGACTGAGATGCACGCAGACAGAAAGACTCATCAATCTCAAGTAAAGCATCCGAGCGATCGAAACAGTCTCAGTATGTGTAGACCATGTACTGTATCTGATGAAATTATATAATTAGTCCTGTCTAACCAGAGAGCATGAATTAGCCACAGAGGATCATTAGCTTCTTAAAAAAAAAAACGGTGGATTGTTTCATATCACAAGCTCGTAGACCTATGCCTATTTGGGAAGCCTGCAGTTTGGGCAGCGCGCGTGGCAATAGGCCTAGCTGATTATTGAGTTGCGGCTGTCAGTGAAAAGCATCTAAAATATGTGTGAAGATAATGTGTTTTGAGTATAATTTTAAATGTTGAGACTAGAAGAAGGGGAGGGGTGTGTGGCAAAGATATTGGGCGTCTCTCTCCAGAATGCGCTCAGCTCTTTCCCACCAATTCTTGCGCATTCATTGTTTCATTGTGTGAATTATTTTCCCTTTGATTGTTATTTTTTATAAATTCCCCATTACATACACTACCGTTCAAAAGTTTGGGGTCATTTAGAAATGTCCTTGTTATCCATGAAAACATACATGAAATGAGTTTGAATACAAAATATAGCAAAATACATAGGAAATGTAGTCATTGACAAGGTTAAAAATTATCATTTTTAATAAAATAATAATTGTGTCCTTCAAACTTTGCTTTCGTCAAAGAATCCTCCATTTGCAGCAATTACAGCCTTGCAGACCTTTGGCATTCTAGTTGTCAATTTGTTGAGGTAATCTGAAGAGATTTCACCCCATGAATTCTGAAGCACCTCCCACAAGTTGGATTGGCTTGATGGGCACTTCTTACGTACCATACAGTCAAGCTGCTCCCACAACAGCTCAATAGGGTTGAGATCCGGTGACTGTGCTGGCCACTCCATTATAGACAGAATACCAGCTGACTGCTTCTTCCCTAAATAGTTCTTGCATAGTTTGGAGCTGTGCTTTGGGTCATTGTCCTGTTGTAGGAGGAAATTGGCTCCAATCAAGCACTGTCCACAGGGTATGGAATGGCATTGCAAAATGGAGTGATAGCCTTCCTTCGTCAAGATCCCTTTTACCCTGTACAAATCTCCCACTTTACCACCACCAAAGCACCCCCAGACCATCACATTGCCTCCACCATGCTTGACAGATGGCATCAAGCACTCCTCCAGCATCTTTTCATTTGGTCTGCATCTCACAAATGTTCTTCTTTGTGATCTGAACACCTCAAACTTGATTCGTCTGTCCATAACAATTTTTTCCAATCTTCCTCTGTCCAGTGTCTGTGTTCTTTTGAACCATCTTAATCTTTTATTTTTATTGGCCAGTCTGAGATATGGCTTTTTCTTTGCAACTCTGCCTAGAAGGTCAGCATCCCGGATTCGCCTCTTCACTGTTGATGTTGAGACTGGTGTTTTGCGGGTACTATTTAATGAAGCTGCCAGTTGAGGACCTGTGAGGCGTCTGTTTCTCAAACTAGACACTCTAATGTATTTGTCCTCTTGCTCAGTTGTGCACCGGGGCCTCCCACTCCTCTTTCTATTCTGGTTTGAGCCAGTTTGCGCTGTTCAGTGAAGGGAGTAGTACACAGCGTTGTACGAGATCTTCAGTTTCTTGGCAATTTCTCGCATGGAATAGCCTTCATTTCTCAGAACAAGAATAGACTAACGAGTTTCAGAAGAAAGTTATTTGTTTCTGGCCATTTTGATCCTGTAATCGAACCCACAATTGCTGATGCTCCAGATACTCAACTAGTCTCAAGAAGGCCAGTTTTATTGTTTCTTTAATCAGCACAACAGTTTTCAGCTGTGCTAACATAATTGCAAAATGGTTTTCTAATGATCAATTAGCCTTTTAAAATGATAAACTTGGATTAGCAAACACAACGTGCCATTGGAACACAGGACTGATGGTTGCTGATAATGGGCCTCTGTACGCCTATGTAGATATTCCATAAAAAAATCTGCAGTTTCCAGCTACAATAGCCATTTACAACATTAAAAGTGTCTACACTGTATTTCTGATCAATTTGATGTTATTTTGATGGACAAAATAAATTGCTTTTCTTTCGAAAACAAGGACATTTCTAAGTGACCCCAAACTTTTGAACGGTAGTGTATGTCATCAGTAGTAAATATACCCTTAATCCCCGTCATGTGGTTACATTAATTTCTGTTAATGCATGTATTAATTACAGTCATTTACCGTTCTCATTCTCGCAGTGGAAACGTCGTTTGCAGAGTTCACAACCTGCTACACTTGTGAGAAACAAGTTTTAGTTTATTTCATAACCATCATTTACGAGTTTTGTCAATTTTTTCATCGTCTTTTGTTTGGAGGGCTCCATGCGAGTAATGAGCATGTGTCTGGTTTCTCTGTACTGATAACATTGAGGGAGCGCACGCCTGAGCACACATAGAAGAACCTGGCCTGCTGCGCGCATATGTAGAAAAGTGCCCATTTGGGGATGTCTGATTTCTGATTGTCTTAACAAAGCACGTCCACCACTAATTAGCTGAGCTTCTCAGTCATTCTTTCTTCACCTCACACAGTAAGTCAACGAAGTGATTGCGAATGATAATAGTTCCTCACACTCTCCTGGCCTCGATAATCACCAAGACTCGGCGCGAAAGAGCTAAATATCATGATCTGATGATCCCATATATTCAGTGGACACGTCAAAAGATACCTGAACCCTTTTCCCTTGTACAGAAACAGCTGTCTGTCCCAAGCTCACTGGTGTGGGAAACTGAGGGCAGGGAATAGGCTACTTGATACGTTGCAAGTTCGCTAGACAGCTTCGGGCCAGACCCAGTTGATTGATTTGATACGTTTCACTTCACTAGCGATAGCTCAAGTCAAGACAGATAGAAAGGGAGTCAGACAGGTGGAGTAGAGAGATTAATGCAATTGAAAGAACCTGAATTTTCATCTGGTTATTTTTTGTATGGAAATCAAATGCCTGTCCAACTGATTCCTTCTGGCGCCAGCCCTGTCCATCCCATCTATAATTAATCACTTTATGCAAGCTAGTGGGCTGGCGCCTCATACATCATATTACATGTGCTAGGACTTGCTGTGGTGATGTGTGACTATGGAAACTCAGCTTTCTGATGTTGTTTAGCCCAGCTAGGGGCTTAAGTAAAGTTTGTTTTGAAGTGAAGTCATGAATGAGAGAAACTGGTACTGTACATTTACCCTTTAAAGTCAATGACAAGAATATGTAATGACAATGGCGTGAATACCGCCACTATGGGTGTCTCAGGACAGTATTAACATATTTTTAATGAATTTCATTCTCTTTCCAACATTGACAGTATTGTCATTAAATATGTAATCACTTCTCCCAGGAGACAGCTGATTGTTCCCAGGAGACAGCTGATTGTTCCCAGGAGACAGCTGATTGTTCCCAGGAGACAGCTGATTGTTCCCTGGAGACAGCTGATTGTTCCCAGGAGACAGCTGATTGTTCCCAGGAGACAGCTGATTGTTTCCAGTAGACAGCTGATTGTTCCCAGGAGACAGCTGATTGTTCCCAGGAGACAGCTGATTGTTTCCATCATTTTCATCACCTATAACTTCCTGTGACTTCACCATACAGAGCTGGTACAAACAAAAAACAAGCACAACCAACAGCAAAACTGCTACAATTGTCTCAGCAGTCTCCAATATATATATATTTTTGTACATACAGTACAATAAAAAATGATAGATTTCAGACATAAACATCAGTGTATAATCAAACGTCTAGCCAGGAGTGATGATTATCAGTCAAGTCTCACATTCATTCTTTCATTATTCTCTCTCCAACATTTATACAGGGTTACTGTGCTGGTTAGCTTTAATTATGGGCTACAGAGTGGCTAGCTATCTGAACAACACATAATGATTGACAAGCAGATCTCCTCTCTCCCTCTTTCATTGAGGGGTACTGTAACTAATCCACTCCCCACAATTGTGATTTCACGCAGCAGCTCCACACAGATTTAGAGTATTACCGGCAATGGGATTTTATGGAGAAGTACATTGCGACTCCTCCTTGATTCTCCCCGACTAATGAGAAATGAAAATAAAATCTGATGAAGTATGAGGGTGTACGGGCAAATTTCTCCTTTGAATGTACAGTGAGGGAAAAAAGTATTCGATCCCCTGCTGATTTTGTACGTTTTCCCACTGACAAAGAAATGATCAGTCTATAATTTTAATGGTAGGTTTATTTGAACAGTGAGAGACAGAATAACAACAACAAAAATCCAGAAAAACGCATGTCAAAAATGTTATAAATTGATTTGCATTTTAATGAGGGAAATAAGTATTTGACCCCCTCTCAATTAGAAAGATTTCTGGCTCCCAGGTGTCTTTTATACAGGTAACGAGCTGAGATTAGGAGCACACTCTTAAAGGGAGTGCTCCTAATCTCAGCTTGTTACCTGTATAAAAGACACCTGTCCACAGAAGCAATCAATCAATCAGATTCCAAACTCTCCACCATGGCCAAGACCAAAGAGCTCTCCAAGGATGTCAGGAACAAGACTGTAGACCTACACAAGGCTGGAATGGGCTACAAGACCATCGCCAAGCAGCTTGGTGAGAAGGTGACAACAGTTGGTGTGATTATTCACAAATGGAAGAAACACAAAATAACTGTCAATCTCCCTCGGCCTGGGGCTCCATGCAAGATCTCACCTCGTGGAGTTGCAATGATCATGAGAACGGTGAGGAATCAGCACAGAACTACACTGGAGAATCTTGTGAATGATCGCAAGGCAGCTGGGACCATAGTCACCAAGAAAACAATTGGTAACACACTACGCCGTGAAGGACTGAAATCCTGCAGCGCCCGCAAGGTCCCCCTGCTCAAGAATGCACATATACAGGCCCATCTGAAGTTTGCCAATGAACATCTGAATGATTCTGAGGAGAACTGGATGAAAGTGTTGTGGTCAGATGAGACCAAAATCAAGCTCTTTGGCATCAACTCAACTCGCCGTGTTTGGAGGAGGAGGAATGCTGCCTATGACCCCAAGAACACCATCCCCACCGTCAAACATGGAGGTGGAAACATTATACTTTGGGGGTGTTTTTCTGCTAAGGGGACAGGACAACTTCACCGCATCAAAGGGACGATGGACGGGGCCATGTACCATCAAATCTTGGGTGAGAACCTCCTTCCCTCAGCCAGGGCATTGAAAATGGGTCGTGGATGGGTATTCCAGCATGACAATGACCCAAAACACACGGCCAAGGCAACAAAGGAGTGGCTCAAGAAGAAGCACAATAAGGTCCTGGAGTGGCCTAGCCAGTCTCCAGACCTTAATCCCATAGTAAATCTGTGGAGGGAGCTGAAGGTTCGAGTTGCCAAACGTCAGGCTCGAAACCTTATTGACTTAGAGAAGATCTGCAAAGAGGAGTGGGACAAAATCCCTCCTGAGATGTGTGCAAACCTGGTGGCCAACTACAAGAAACGTCTGACCTCTGTGATTGCCAACAAGGGTTTTGCCACCAAGTACTAAGTCATGTTTTGCAGAGGGGTCAAATACTAATTTCCCTCATTAGAATGCAAATCAATTTATAACATTTTTGACATGCGTTTTTCTGGATTTTGTTGTTGTTATTCTGTCTCTCACTGTTCAAATAAACCTACCATTAAAATTATAGACGGATCATGTCTTTGTCAGTGGGCAAACGTACAAAATCAGCAGGGGATCAAATACTTTTTTCCCTCACTGTATATGCATTCATACAATTAGTCACTACTTTCATCTAGAATGAAAAAGAGGCTGTCCTGCAGAGCATTTTTAGGAATACTAGACTAACTAGAGAGTTCCTAGAAGTACCCTTTCAATCAAACAGCTATTTAAATTGGTATTTGATTGAATGACATATACATTTTGTACATACAGTATATTAGTATATGTGATAAACTGCAAATCAGGACACATCTGAAAAATGTCACCAGTTTCATTCACTGGCTGTTTTGGTGAATAGGCTAGTTGTTTTGATAAATAGTCCATAATCGCAGCCTTATTCCACAAAGGCAAAGGGGGCGAGTCAACCCCTATGGCACATGGATGTCACCATTTGTCTGAGACATACACTGTACAGCTACATCAATAGCTAAGTGAGCACACCCTGTTTGAAATTCTGAGTGTGGCACATATAGAATCTAAACACAGCCCACATAACAGCGTCCTCTCCGTGACCTGTAAAGGTGACAATATGGCTCTGTATTGTCAGTGTCAATGTTTAACTATGTGACCAGGGCAGACGGAGCCACACGGCTCCCACATAAGTGTCCTCTTAGGAGTCATGAACCTGAAAAATATTTATCTATATGATGATACATCACAGCATGTGCTCTCCTTTACCCAGGAGAATGACAAATAGTTCCCTCTCCCCTCTCTCTACGATTCAGCCATTCTGGCAGCCACGTACTGATGAATAGCTACATGATGGGACTGCTCAGATCTGAAAGGTGCTTGCAAATGGAACTGACGGAGTGTGACTTCCTCCCTCTGTCTCTGGATATCAGTGGTACGCTGAGGGATGCTGTAACACGGGCCACATTATAATCACTGGATGACGAGAGCTGTATAGATCTGCAGCTCTGATACCTGCCTGCCACCTGCTGACTTAAGACCTCAAAATGTCCTAATCGTTATATCTGTAAGGCTAATGTCCTCACTCTGTCGTTTCACATCACCGCTACCATAGCAGAGCTACATATTTCACCACAGTCACATTTCAGAGAGGAGAGAATTATGTTAGAGGCTATGAGGCCTTACAGCAGTTACCTTGGATATTATGTTGTTTTACAGTGGATATTCCCTTATTTGTCAACAAGTAAACAGATGCAACAAGCAAAAGTAACACACAGTGAGCATATGACTGACATCTTTCGGCCCTCAGATTCATTCAGACACGGTACAGCCTGTATATCAAGCATGTCTGGGAACCGTGAGCAGAGCCTGAATCCCTCGCAAATCTACCTGCGGCCATGTTGCTTTGCTGAGCCTGAGCCTCTTCAAGTGATGCAGCCTGGTGGGGAGCGAGATCACAAGCAGGCCCACCCGAATGAGAGGCTGCTGGGATATGGCTCACGGCTTACATCCGCCTCAGAGGAAGTGTGAAAGATTCCATGGGCTTACTGATAGAAAGCAGCATTGCACACAGTGACATGGAGCCCAACTGAAAACCATTCAATTATAAAATGCATGGCTGATTATTGCAATGACTCCATCAGTGGGTTGAAATCATCAGTCTCACTGTGTCAAAGCTGGCGTAGGGGTGGTGTGGGAATCAGATGCAGGATGCAGAAGTAGTCCAAAATACTTTAATAAAGTCCACAGAATGAACGGCTACAAACAGAGCCGGAGGCACAAGAAAAATAACGCACTCAGCGTAATAAACAAAACACGCACAATAGTGCGGACTCTCTACAGAAATAGAGCACAAACTTGACATGGAAACACCTGCTGACAATGAACAACTACACACAACCACAAGACAGAAACAACGAGAACTTAAAGGACACATAATCAAGACAAAATGAGAGACAGGTGTACCAAAATAGACCAAACCAAACGAACACAGAAACAACGAACGGTGGCAGCTAGTACTCCGGGGACGACGACTGCCGAAGCCTGCCCGAACAAGGAGAAGGAGCAGCCTCGGCAGAAACCGTGACACACTGCTTCAATTGCTGAATTATTAATTGATGATATAATGAGGAAAATGGAATAAATACTGTAAACTCAAGGACTGAAAGGTTTGCCTTCCCTCTAAGATTTCTTTTGTAGAAACATCTATAAATAATGTTCCTGAATGACAGAATCAATGATTTTTACACCATGGGTTGGAACCGTTTCAGGGAACTGAACCGAAAACCGAAAAATAACAAAACAAATTGAGGAACAGAATCAGAACCAGGAACAAAAGTGATCAATACTGTTCTGGAACAGAACCGTTATTTAAAAAGCATGGGAAGAGGTTAATAACATTATTTTATGTTAGGGCATTTTTTTCCAGTCCCACAAAAAAACGCAAGAGCCGATGCAAAGCCCTCACTCTGTCACTCAGAAACGTATTCCAGTGTCTGCCTGCCAGCTGGAAATCTTTGCCAGTGTGTGTGTGTGTAGGCTACCTGCCCCTCCCCCTCCGAAGCATAGGCTACTTACTGTAGCTTATTGATGTTACAAGCGTGATTCAGAAATTATGGAGAGATTTTTAATTAGAAAATAATGGATTCACCTTTTCAATGCTATTGAAGGATACTATATCATCACGTTTATTAACTACAAAAAGGTAACATGTTTTTATTTTAATTCTGGTGCCTCTGCACACACAAGCTTGTTAGCTAGCTAGCTAGCTCTGGTCCAACGCTAAGCCAACTCTTCGGAAGTTGAAAGACATTAAAAGTTCCTTCATAGAAGCCGCTCCTCCGTATGTTTAATTCTGTGGGCCTAATTCAAATAACGCATGTCATAACAAGATGCTCAGCGCTTACATTTTAGTCATTTAGCAGACGCTCTTATCCAGAGCGACTTACAGTTAAGTGAGTGCATACATTTTCAAGCTGGCCCCCCATGGGAATCGAACCCACAATCCTGGCGTTGCAAGTGCCATGCTCTACCAACTGAGCTACAGGAGGCTTCAAGCCAAGACTCCTCCTTCATCCTCTCTTGCTCTCACCAACCCGCAAAATTTCAGTTGCATCTCACGCCCTACACTTGTCTGTCCAATGCATGTAAACAACTATAGTTTGCCCGCTCCATAGCAAGCTGCTCTATCCTCACTGATTGGTGAGGTAATTTATTAAATATTTCTGAGGTTTATAAAGGAACACAAAGGAACAATATAAACTGTTACTTTTTTTTGGTTCGAACCAGTTCAGAACATTCTTTTGCAGGTTGGAACAGTGGAACGGAAGGGGAAAAAAAATTGTTCTGTTCAGACTGAAACGCTTGGAAAATAATTTAGGTTCCAACCTATGTTTTGCACACAGATTACTGAAGATACGCTACATTTTCCTTAGATAAGCACATGCAATAAGATACATTTTGTGCCATCATTCAAATGCAGTGCTACAATTTGAAGAGTTTTTCAAGGCTGATAATGTCTTCAAATCCCTGTAGTAAACAATGTCTCTCTCTGTTGTCGCCTTTGAAATGCAATTTGAATCTAGGCTTATAGTGATTATGTATTTGTGTGTTTACTTTTTACACCACTGTATGTTGATTCAAATGTACTTTAATTAAGTAACATGCAACAAGTGGAATTTGATTCTTTAATCATCAAAGCTACGCTTTCTGTTTAAACATGGCCATTAATGTAGCTCTCCAGGAGCATGTAGTGGTATTCTATTGTTCTGGTCAGCGTTTGTGATATATTTTACTTGAAAAATACACCTCATTAGCTTGGAAAAGAAACATACTTTTAATATTGTAATGCCCCCCTCTCCTCCCCCCTCTCCCCGTATGTGCCAGGGTTGAGGCCCATGTTTACTTTAATAATTAATGAGGGATTGGGGATGCAGATCCAACGCACAGGAAGTGGGTCTGAGTTAAGTGGGAGCAGAGCAGGAGACTGGACAGAATACCCAATGAGCTGGGTTATCCCTCTGAGAGCTAGCCTCAGTAATGAAGGAGAACTAGCTGGCTGACATGGACCTGTCCTTTTACCTGACAACAGCAATATGTTTGCTCCTCACACCTGACTGCAGGCAGAATTATGCTACAGACAAAAGGCACAGGTTTTGAAAGCATGCTGTGCTGTATGATTTGTATGAACACATTTAATAGAGATTGCATCATTCATAGGGATATTTTGTTCAAAGTAACTAAAGATAGATGGCCGCTACTGTCGATTAGTTTTTCCCGGAGGTGCATGTTAATTACCTTGAAAAATGGGTAAGTGAATGAAGTGGAGCCCATTTCACAAGCAGCAGCTCAGTTCACCCAGATGCAGACTGATACCATGATAACTCTGTGATCATGAGGCACAACATGGGTCTATAGCTACCTGTCAATCTCTTCAGCCACATTAACAAACTCATACAAGCTCTTCTCTGTGTCACGGAGGCTCTCCGCACTGCTAAAGCTAACTCTCTCTCCTCTGCTCTTGTCCTTCTAGACCTGTCTGCTGCCTTTGATACTGTGAACCATCAGATCCTCCTCTCCACCCTCTCCGAGCTGGGCATCTCCGGCGCGGCTCACTCTTGGATTGCGTCCTACCTGACCGGTCGCTCCTACCAAGTGGCGTGGCGAAGCTGTCTCCGCACCATGTGCTCTCACCACTGGTGTCCCCCAGGGCTCAGTTCTAGGCCCTCTCCTATTCTCGCTATACACCAAGTCACTTGGCTCTGTCATATCCTCACATGGCCTCTCCTATCATTGCTACGCTGACGACACACAACTAATCTTCTCTTTTCCCCCCTTCTGATAACCAGGTGGCGAATCGCATCTCTGCATGTCTGGCAGACATATCAGTATGGATGACGGATCACCACCTCAAGCTGAACCTTGGCAAGACGGAGCTGCTCTTCCTCCCGGGGAAAGGACTGCCTGTTCCATGATCTCGCCATCACGGTTGACAACTCCGTTGTGTCCTCCTCCCAGAGTGCGAAGAGCCTTGGCGTGACCCTGGACAACACCCTGTCGTTGTCCGCTAACATCAAGGCGGTGACCCGATCCTGTAGGTTCATGCTCTACAACATTCGGAGAGTACGACCCTGCCTTACACAGGAAGCGGCACAGGTCCTAATCCAGGCACTTGTCATCTCCCGTCTGGATTACTGCAACTCGCTGTTGGCTGGGCTCCCTGCCTGTGCCATTAAACCCCTACAACTCATCCAGAATGCCGCAGCCCGTCTGGTGTTCAACCTTCCCAAGTTCTCTCACGTCACCCCGCTCCTCCGCACACTCCACTGGCTTCCAGTTGAAGCTCGCATCTGCTACAAGACCATGGTGCTTGCCTACGTAGCTGTGAGGGGAACGGCACCTCCGTACCTTCAGGCTCTGATCAGTCCCTACACCCAAACGAGGGCACTGCGTTCATCCACCTCTGGCCTGCTGGCTCCCCTACCTCTGCGGAAGCATAGTTCCCGCTCAGCCCAGTCAAAACAGTTCGCTGGTCTGGCACCCCAATGGTGGAACAAGCTACCTCACGACGCCAGGACAGCGGAGTCACTCACCACCTTCCGGAGACATTTGAAACCCCACCTCTTTAAGGAATACCTGGGATAGGATAAAGAAATCTTTCTACCCCCCTTACTCCAACCCCCCCAAAAACAAATAAATAAATAATAATAATAATAATTGTAAAGTGGTTATCCCACTGTCTATAAGGTGAATGCACCTATTTGTAAGTCGCTCTGGATAAGAGCATCTGCTAAATGACGTAAATGTAAATGTAATACTGGCTGGCCAATTAGGAGCAGACTCAGACAGAAATAAATCAAACTCCATATATTATAACTAACATGAACCTTCAACTTTTGGAGGTGAATCTAAAGTCTCTCTCCCATGCCAGTAGAGTTATCTTAGCAGGAAATTGATAGAATAATGAATCAAAAACACTACTCCCCCATTCCCTCCCTCTACTGTGTTCTCAATGGCAAATGATGAGTTTCATCACTCATTTTGTACTACCACCAGGTGCCAATGATTGAGAAGATACATGGTCGATTGTTTCAAGTCTCAAGATTTAATGTCACATACACAAGTGCAGTGAAATGCCTTTCTTGCAAACTCAAAACCAAACAATTCAATAATCAATAATGATGTAATACTAGAAAAAAGATGAAGAACCCAATAAGTAAGTAAGTAAGCATGCTATATACAGGGTCAGTTCCAATACCATATTTACAATGTGCAGGGATACTGGAGTGATGGAGGTAGATATGTATAGGGGTAAAGTGACTAGGCAACAGGATATAAGATAGACAGAGTAGCAGCAGCTTGTATGTGAGTGGGTGTGCGTTTGTGTAGAGTCAGTATAAATGTATGTGCATATTATGTGTGAGTGAGCAGATGATGGAGTGAGTGTTTGTGTGTGAGTGTGTAGGGCCCAGTGAGTGTGCATAGAGACAGTACAAAACTAAAAGGTCAATAAATATAAAAGGTTAACTCAGATAGTCTGTGTAGCTATTTTGTAAGCTATTTATTACTTATTGCTTGGGGATAGAAGCTGTTCAAGAGCCTGTTGGTGCCAGACTTGATGCACCGGTACCGCTTGCCGTGTGGAAGCAGAGAGAATAGTCTATGGCTTGGGTGGTTAGAGTCTTTAACGATTTTCCAGGCCTTTCTATCACACCACCTGTTATAGATATCCTGGATGACAAGGAGCTCGGCCCCAGTGATGTACTGGGCTGGCTGCACCACCCTCTGTAGCGCCATGCGATCGAGGGCGGTGCTATTGCCATTTATTTTATTTCACCTTTATTTAACCAGGTAAGCCAGTTGAGCACAAGTTCTCATTTACAACTGCGACCTGGCCAAGATAGTTACATATGGAATAAACAAAAACAAAACGTACAGTCAATAACACAATAGAAAATCTATATACAGTGTGTGCAAATGTAGTAAGTTATGGAGGTAAGGCAATAAATAGGCCATAGTGCAAAATAATTACAATTTAGTATTAACACTGGAGTGATAGATGTGCAGAAGATGATGTGCAAATAGAGATACTGGGGTGCAAATGAGCAAAATAAATAACAATATGGGGATGAGGTAGTTGGGTGGGCTAATTACAGATGGGCTGTGTACAGGTGCAGTGATCGGTAAGCTGCTCTGACAACTGATGCTTAAAGTTAGTGAGGGAGATAAGTGTCTCCAGTTTCAGAGATTTTTGCAGTTCGTTCCAGTCATTTGCAGCAGAGAACTGGAAGGAATGGCGGCCAAAGGAGGTGTTGGCTTTTGTCACGCCCTGACTCAGGGGACGCTTATATGTTGAGTCAGGGTGTGTATATTCCTTGTTGTGCTTGTTCTATGTTATAGGATCTAGTATGTCTAGATCTATGTTGGCCGGTGTGGTTACCATACTTAGGCAGCCTATTGGCACTAGTGGGTTGTGGGATCTTGTTCCGTGTAAGGTTTGTTGTGTGTTACCTTAGGACTTCACGTGTCGTTGGTTTATTGTTTTGTCGTGTGTTTATTGAGTAAAATAAACATGTATGCATATCACGCTGCGCCTTGGTCCGACCAGTCATTGAACGAACGTGACAGCTTTGGGGATGACCAGTGAGATATACCTGCTGGAACGCATACTACGTACGGGTGGGTGTTGCTATGGTGACCAATGATCTAAGATAAGGCGGGGATTTGCCTAGAAGTGATTTATAGATGACTTGGAGCCAGTGGGTTTGGCGACGAATATGTAGTGAGGGCCAGCCAACGAGAGCGTACAGGTCACAATGGTGGGTAGTATATGGGGCTTTGGTGACAAAACGGATGGCACTGTGATAGACTACATCCAATTTGCTGAGTAGAGTGTTGGAAGCTATTTTGTAAATGACATCGCCGAAGTCAAGGATCGGTAGGATAGTCAGTTTTACGAGGGCATGTTTGGCATCATGAGTGAAGGAGGCTTTGTTGCGAAATAGGAAGCCGATTCTAGATTTAACTTTGGATTGGAGATGCTTAATGTGAGTCTGGAAGGAGAGTTTACGGTCTAACTAGACACCTAGGTATTTGTAGTTGTCCACATATTCTAAGTCAGACCCGCCGAGAGTAGTGATTCTAGTCGGGCGGGCGGGTGCAAGCAACGTTCGATTGAAGAGCATGCTTTTAGTTTTACTAGCGTTTAAGAGCAGTTGGAGGCCACGGAAGGAGTGTTGTATGGCATTGAAGCTCGTTTGGAGGTTTGTTAACACAGTGTCCAATGAAGGGATTCGAAATGGTAGGTGATCTGTTTGCTAACTAGGCGTTCAAATACTTTCGAAAGGCAGGGCAGGATGGATATAGGTCTGTAACAGTTTGGATCTAGAGTGTCACCCCCTTTGAAGGGGGGGATGACCGCGGCAGCTTTCCAATCTCTGGGGATCTCAGACGATACGAAAGAGAGGTTGAACATGCTAGTAATAGGGGTTGCGACAATTTCGGCGGCTAATTTAAAAAGAAAGGGTCCAGATTGTCTAGCCCAGCTGATTTGTAGGGATCCAGATTTAGCAGCTCTTCCAGGACATCAGCTATCTGAATTTGGGTGAAGGAGAAGCGGGGGGCATGGGCAATTTTATCGTAGATTTATCGGTGGTGACAGTGTTTCCTAGCCTCAGTGCAGTGGGTAGCTGGGAGGAGGTGCTCTTATTCTCCATGGACTTTACAGTGTCCCAAAAATTTTGAAGTCAGTGCTACAGGATGCAAATTTCTGTTTGAAAAAGCTAGCCTTTGCTTTCCTAACTGATTGTGTATATTGGTTCCTGACTTCCCTGAAAAGTTGCATATCGCGGGGGCTGTTTGATGTTAATGCAGTACGCCACAGGATGTTTTTGTGCTGGTCAAGGGTAGTCAAGCCTGGGGTGAACCAGGGGCTACATCTGTTCTCTGTTCTAAGCAGTGATGCAGCCAGTCAAAAGGTGTCAAGAATGCTGTAGGTGGGTGTAGTGGTGGAATCAAGCGCAGGACACCGAAGTATAGTCCAAAAGACTTTAGTTCAAATTCCAACAAGGAAAATACGAACAAAACTTGCCCGAAGGCGAAACTACGCACGAAGGCGACACAAACAAAAGGCGTACAAAACATGTGCGTAAACGCTCCAACACAGTGGAGTGAAGCTCAACCGAGCGAAAGCAAATACGAGCACAACACACGACAGAAATAAATCACACACAAACACAGACACACCCAACGAGACTTAAATAGAACACTAATGAGGACTAACTAGACACAGGTGTACAACATCAAGATCAAACCAAACGAACATGAAACATAGATCGGTGGCAGCTAGTACTCCGGGGACGACGACCGCCGATGCCTGCCCGAACCAGGAGGAGGAGCAGCCTCGGCCGAAACCGTGACAGTACCCCCCCCTTGACGTGCGGCTCCAGCCATGCGCTGACCCCGGCCTCGGGGACGACCAGGAGGGCGCGGAGCAGGGCGCGCGGGATGGTCCCGGTGGAACTCCGACAGGAGAGATGGGTCTAGGATGTCCCTCCGCGGCACCCAGCACCGCTCCTCCGGGCCGTACCCCTCCCACTCCACGAGATACTGGAGACCCCCCATCCGGCGTCTGGAGTCCAAGATGGACCGAACGGTGTACGCCGGAGCCCCCTCGATGTCCAATGGGGGCGGAGGAGTCTCTCCTATCTCATTGTCCTGGAGTGGACCAGCTACCACCGGCCTGAGAAGAGACACATGGAACGAGGGGTTAATATTCTTATATTCAACAGGTAGATGTAACCTATAACACACCTCGTTCAATCTTCTCAGGACTTTAAAGGGGCCCCACAAACCGCCGACCCAGCTTCCGGCAGGGAAGGCGGAGGGGCAGGTTTCTGGTAGAGAGCCAGACTCGATCTCCGGGTGCGTACACCGGCCCCTCACTGCGGTGGAGATCGGCGCTCGCCTTGTGACGAAGGACGGCCCGCTGCAGGTGGACGTGGGCAGCGTTCCACGTCTCTTCCGAGCGCCTCATCCAATCATCCACCGCAGGGGCCTCGATCTGGCTCTGCTGCCATGGTGCCAGAACCGGCTGGTAACCCAATACACATTGGAAAGGGGTTAGGTTAGTAGAGGAGTGGCGGAGAGAGTTCTGGGCCATCTCGGTCCAGGGAATGTAACGCGCCCACTCCTCAGGCCGGTCCTGGCAATACGACCTCAGAAACCTACCCACATCCTGGTTAACACGTTCTACCTGCCCGTTACTCTCCGGGTGGTACCCCGAGGTAAGGCTAACCGAGACCCCCAAACGCTCCATAAACGCTCTCCACACACGGGAGGTAAACTGAGGGCCTCGATCAGACACTATATCCTCGGGGACCCCGTAATGCCGGAAGACGTGGGTAAATAGGGCCTCAGCGGTCTGTAGGGCAGTAGGAAGACCCGACATAGGGAGAAGACGACAGGCCTTAGAGAACCGGTCCACAACGACCAGGATGGTGGTATTCCCCTGAGAGAGGGGAAGTTCTGTTACAAAATCCACCGAGAGGTGGGACCATGGTCGTTGTGGAACGGGTAGGGGCTGTAACTTACCCCTGGGCAGATGTCGGGCGCCTTACACTGGGCGCACACCGAGCAGGAGGAGACGTAAACCCTCACATCCCTAGCCAAAGTAGGCCACCAGTATTTAGTGCTAAGGCAATGCACTGTCCGGCCAATACCCGGATGTCCAGAGGAGGGTGACGTGTGAGCCCAGTAGATGAGTCGATCCCGAATCTCGAGCGGAACGTACCTCCGACCCTCAGGACATTGTGGAGGGCTGGGGTCTGTACGCAACGCTCGCTCGATCTCGGCATCGGCCTCCCACACCACCGGTGCCACAAGGCAAGACTCCGGTAGTATGGGAGTAGGCTCAACGGACCTCTCCTCCGTGTCATACCGCCGGGACAGTGCATCTGCCTTACCATTCTGGGACCCAGGGATGTACGTGATTTTAAATACGAACCTGGTGAGAAACATACTCCATCGAGCCTGGCGAGGGTTCAGTCTCCTCGCTGCCCGGATGTACTCCAGGTTCCGATGGTCAGTCAAAATGAGGAAAGGGTGTTGAGCCCCCTCAAGCCAATGCCTCCACACCTTAAGGGCTTGAACTACAGCTAACAGCTCCCTGTCCCCAACGTCATAGTTACGCTCCGCCGGGCTGAGCTTTTTGGAGTAAAAAGCACAGGGGCGGAGTTTAGGTGGCGAGCCGGACCGTTGAGAGAGAACGGCCCCTATACCAGCCTCAGACGCGTCCACCTCAACCTGAAATGGAATTGTGGGATCCGGATGCGCCAGCACCGGAGCCGACGTAAACAGGTCCTTCAGTCTCCCAAAGGCCCTGTCCGCATCAGCTGACCACTGCAGGCGCACCGGACCCCCTTCAGAAGGGACGTGATGGGAGCTGCCACCTGTCCAAAACCCCGGATAAACCTCCGGTAGTAATTCGCAAAGCCCAAGAACTGCTGCACCTCTTTTACAGTGGTTGGAGTTTGCCAATTACGCACAGCGGACACACGATCCACCTCCATTCTCACCCCTGACGCGGACAACCGATAACCCAAAAAGGAGACAGACTCCTGGAAAAACAGACATTTCTCTGCCTTGACATATAGGTCGTGCTCCAACAGCCTCCTCAATACACGTCGCACCAGGGTTATATGCTCGGCTCGGGTAGACGAGTACACCAGAATATCATCAATGTACACGACCACCCCTTGTCCCTGCATATCCCGGAAAATGTCATCTACGAAGGATTGGAAGACTGATGGAGCATTCATCAACCCATATGGCATGACAAGATACTCGAAATGACCTGACGTGGTACTAAACGCCGTTTTCCATTCATCGCCCTCCCTAATGCGCACCAAGTTATACGCGCTCCTGAGATCCAATTTTGTGAAAAACCGCGGCCAATGCAATGACTCCGTCATGGTCGCAATCAGAGGGAGTGGATAACTGTATTTCACAGTAATCTGATTGAGACCACGGTAATCAATGCACGGGCGCAACCCTCCATCTTTCTTTTTCACAAAAAAGAAACTCGAAGAGGCGGGGGAAATGGAAGGCCGAATGTATCCCTGTCCCAAAGATTCGGCTATGTAAGTCTCCATAGCTTTCCTCTCCTCTTGAGACAAAGGATACACATGGCTCCGTGGGAGCGCTGCTCCTGCCTGGAGATCAATCGCACAATCCCCCTGTCTATGGGGAGGCAACTGCGTCGCCCTAGTTTTGCTAAACACAAGAGCTAAATCCCCATATTCAGGCGGAATGTGCAGTGCGGGCACTTGGTTTGGAGTCGCCCCCACGGAAACACCCAGACATCGCCCCTCACACTGAGCAGACCACCCATCGAGAGCCCTCTGTTGCCACGAAATAGCAGGGTTATGGGTGCTTAACCAGGGAATCCCCAGCACCACTGGGTACGCAGGAGAGTCGATCAGATACAGCTGTATAGTCTCTTCATGACCCCCCTGCGCACACATCCTAAGTGGCGCTGTGACCTCCCTGATCAACCCCGACCCCAACGGGCGGCTATCTAAGGCATGTACGGGAAAAGGTTTGTCAACAGGTAGGAGAGGGATCCCTAACTCTAAACAAAACTTTTGATCAACAAAATTCCCAGCTGCGCCTGAATCTACTAGCGCCTTATGCTGGGAATGAGGTGCAACCTGTGGAAAACCAACAGGTATACAAAAGTGCGCAACAGAAAGCTCTGGGTAAGCGGGGCGTCTACTCACCTGGGAGGCCCCCCCAGTGCGTGGCCTGTTGTCCTCTCCCTCGGAGAACCCTCCCCCAGCACCTGGCCGCAGTGTGCCCTCCACGACCGCACTTGGTGCAGGAGACAGGCCCCCTCGGGCTCTTCCTCCTCCGCTCTCTAGCGCCAGCGCCCCCGAGCTCCATGGGGCACGGCTCGGAGGCGCTGGAGGGTGAAATGGACGGACCCCCCTCGGAACGTCCGCGGGTAGCTAGCAGGTTATCCAGCCTGATGGACATGTCGACCAACTGGTCGAACGAGAGGCTGGTGTCCCTACAGGCCAGCTCCCGACGGACGTCCTCGCGAAGACTATATCTGTAGTGATCGACGAGAGCCCGCTCATTCCACCCTGCATCTGCCGCTAGAGTACGGAATTCTAGGGCGAACTCCTGGGCACTCCTCCTCCCCTGCCGGAGGAAGACCAGACGCTCCCCCGCCGCTTTCCCCTCCGGGGGATGGTCAAACACCGCCCTGAAGCGGCGGGAGAACTCGTCGTAGGTGATGGTATCCGCGTCGATCCTCCTCCACTCCGCGTTGGCCCATTCCAACGCCTTCCCGGAAAGGCAGGAGATCAGGGCGGACACGCTCTCATGTCCCGAGGCGCCGGGTGCACGGTGGCCAGGTACAGCTCCACCTGGAGAAGGAATCCCTGACACCCGGCCGCGGTCCCATCGTAGGCCCTCGGGAGCGAGAGTCGAACTCCTCGGGGTTCCGGAACGGGAATGGGCTGACTGGCCGATGGTGCTGGCAGGGAGGATGGCGGTGGAGGAGTCCCCCAGCCTCGGATGGTGGTGATCACCTCCTGCAGTGCGGACCCCATCTGCAGGATCTGGTCACTTTGTTCACGGACCTTGTCCTCCAGCGTCGCCTGGGCTGCTGCGGCTCCTGCTGATTCCATTCTATATGGTGTGTGATTCTGTCAAGAATGCTGTAGGTGGGTGTAGTGGTGGAATCAAGCGCAGGACACCGAAGTATAGTCCAAAAGACTTTAGTTCAAATTCCAACAAGGAAAATACGAACAAAACTTGCCCGAAGGCGAAACTACGCACGAAGGCGACACAAACAAAAGGCGCACAAAACATGTGCGTAAACACTCCAACACAGTGGCGTGAAGCTCAACCGAGCGAAAGCAAATACGAGCACAACACACGACAGAAATAAATCACACACAAACACAGACACACACAACGAGACTTAAATAGAACACTAATGAGGACTAACTAGACACAGGTGTACAACATCAAGACCAAACCAAACGAACATGAAACATAGATCGGTGGCAGCTAGTACTCCGGGGACGACGACCGCCGATGCCTGCCCGAACCAGGAGGAGGAGCAGCCTCGGCCGAAACCATGACAAAAGGCTCTTAATGGTACAGCTGTAGAACCTTTTGAGGATTTGAGGGCCCATGCCAAACTTTTCAACCTCCTGAGGGGGAAGAGGCGCTGTCGTGCCTTCTTCACGACTGTGCACCTGAGTTTGGACCATTTTAAGTCTTTAGTGATTTGGAACTTGAAGCTCTCGACCTGCTCCACTGCACCCCCATCGATGTGGATGGGGGCGTGCTCTCCCCCCCGTTTCCTGTAGTCCACGATCAGCTCCTTGGTCTTACTGACGTTGAGGGAGAGGTTGTTTTCTGGCACCACACTGCCAGGTGACTGACCTCCTCCCTGTAGGCTGACTCATCAGGCCTACCACCGTCGTGTCGTCAACAAACTTCATGATGGTGTTTGAGTCATCCGTGGCCACACAGTCATGTGTGAACAGGGAGTACAGGAGGGGACTAAGCACACACCCTTGTGGGGCCCCTGCTTTGAAGATCAGCATGGCGGAGGTGATGTTGCCTACCCTCACCAGCTGGGGTCGGCCCGTCAGGAAGTCCAAGTTGCAGAGGGAGGTGTTCAGACCCAGAGTACTAAGCTTGGTGAAGAGCTTGGAGGGGGAGGACAGTGTGGAGAGCAATTGAGATTTCACCATCTATGGATCTGTTGGGGTAGTATGCAAATTGGAGTAGGTCTAGGGTGTCTGGGATGGTGGAGTTAATGTGTGCCATAACCAGCCTCTCAAAGCCCTTCATGATTACAGAAGTGAGTGCTACAGGGCGGTAGTCATTGTGGCATGAAGCCTTAGAGTTCTTGGGGACAGGAATGATGGTGGTCATTTTAAAACAAGTGGAGATTACAGACTGGGACAATGAGAAGTTGAAAATTGCCATGAATATGCCTGCCAGCTGTTCTGTGCATGCTCTGAGAACGCGCCCAGGAATACCGTCGGGACCCGCGGCCTTGCGGGTGTTGACCTGATTAAAAACCTTTCTGACGTCGGCCTCGGAGAGCGAGATCACTCAATCCTTTGGGTTGGTGACGGCCCTCACACCTGGTACCATGTTGTTATTGTTGAAGTGTCTATAAAATGCATTGAGTTCATCTGGTAGCGAGGCATCGTTGGGCAGATCACTGCTGGGTCTTCCTTTGTAATCCGTAATGAACTGTAGCCCCTGCCACATGCGGCGGGCGTCGGAGCCTGTGTAATATAATTCCACCTTATTCCTATATTGTCCTTTTGCTCTTTTGATGACTCTGTGGAGATCATAGCAGGACTTCTTGTACTTATTCCTGTCCTCGGCCATAGCTTCAGGGTTGTCTATGATAGCTCTGTGTGCGGTAGCCCTGTCCTTTAGTTTAGCGCCAACCAGAGTATGTGCGTGGAGCAGAGCTGGAGCAGAGTAAGGAGAGGAGCGTGGCCAATTTGTCTGCAGCATTGAGCGAGATTCCCAAAGGCTGGAGCGTCGGCCTTCTCGCCCGCTCCAATTTCGCTCTAGTAGCACTCACTTCACAAGCTCAGGGCATGCTCGGCTCAGTATGCATCTGTAGTCTACTTGTGTGCTGCTATCTATAGCCCCTTTCTTTAGTTATTGTCATGGAGTTCGCTAAATATTTTCATAAAGAAACACACAGGTGCTAAATCAAGGTGACTTACTAAGACAAGGACCAAGAGCAAGACAGGGAGTGCAGTGATGTAGTGTCCACAACTAAATAATCATTGTGGAATCTGAAAAGACACGTATCCCGAAAGCATGATGGTGTACTTACTACGTGCACATGCTAAAAGAAAGGAATGAGGTGGGTAGATAACTAAGTGTGTCATTGTAGCAAAGTATTTATAAACCAAAAATCAGATCTCTTAAATGTTTTGTTCATTTTTGTTCTATTATCTACAGTATACAATAGGCCATAATTGATTTTGGCCCAATAGGCCTGGCATATTCCCACCTTCAAGGAGCTTTCCATTTTGATTGGGTTATTTTGCCTAAAAACCTTTAGGCCCACCTATAGAAAAAGTTTAAAACAATTCTGCATCTCTGCCCAGCCTGGGAAGAGTGGTGAAAAGGGGGTTTAGCATCCCCAGTGGCTCTGCTGGCCTGCTCTCCAGGCACCATCGCATGAGCCTGAAGCCACAGAATAGCCAAACTTTCTAAAATTGAATTATAAAAATGAATTCAAAGGCACTAATAAGTCATTTTTTGTTTAATTTGTATTTGATTCTAAATAAGTCACAGCCTATATGCGCAATTTATGGACTATAATGATTTAAAACAACAAAATGTTGTTTAAATGCTGAACGTTCAACGTCCCTACCAGCCTAGTGTGTTGCACTCGCAAATGTTTCACAATGTATTTCTTTGTAGGCTATAGCCTTGAAATAACTGAAATAATATAGCCTAAATAATTATTTTTTTGTTCCTGTCTGGCTCATGACCTATTTAGTGTAACGATCCCGGCTGTCTGAGTCGGGTCCTGGTCGTAATCTCCAGTTTCCCGAGGGTTCGGGAACGCTCCGGGGAGCGCTCTGGTTTCCGCACCTGCTTCCCATTAGCAATCTGCACACCTGGGCCTAATCAGCACCTTTCTTAGGCTCTGGCCCAACATCCAGTTCCTGCCGGATCGTTAGCCATGAACAGTAGGTGTATCTGCGTATCAGTTAGAGTATCTAGCGTGAGTTTTTGTTGTTTTGTACTTTGTTGAGTTTTGTGTCCTTACCTCCGTTTTTGTTTCACCTGCAGTCACACGTCCGGAACCTTCACCCCACCTCTGCCTGATGGTCGGCGGCTGCCGAGCCATCACTGGACCTTGCACTGCACCCCCAACTACTCATCCACGCCGCCCGCTCTGTCCCTGGAATATTCTGCACCTTTTGTTTGTATCCGAATAAACCCTCACTTTCGTTCAACTCTCCTTGTCCTGGTCTGCTTTTGGGTTCTGGCTGAGGGAACTGTGACAGAACGATCCGGCCAATTATGAACCCAGCGGACCTGGACTCCGTTCGCCATGCCATCACCCAGCAGGAGAAGATGTTGGGCCATCATAGCACGGTACTACAGGAGATCGCGTTGGCAGTTCGGAACCTCTCTACCGGTCTGACGGAGGTCCAGGACCAGCGCAAGTTTCCGGTGGAGGATCCACTACCGGTTTCACCCATCCCGCCTGCCGCTTCTGGAGCTGTGTCCTTCCGTGAGCCCGAGGTTCCGACGCCGGATAGATATGAGGGGGAGCTGGGAAGATGCCGTTCCTTCCTTATGCAGTGTGGATTAGTGTTCGATCTACAGCCCTACTCTTATGCCACAGACAAGGCTAGGATAGCCTTTGTGATTGCGTTGCTGCGTGGTCGAGCGCTGGAGTGGGCTTCAGCCGTTTGGGAACGACAAGACCCCTGCATGGCTTCATACCAGGGGTTCACGGCCGAGATGAGGAAGCTCTTCGACCATTCCGTCCGAGGAGGGACGCAGCTAGGCGCCTGTTTTCGCTTCACCAAGGTACTGCGTAGCGTGGCCGACTTCGTGATCGAGTTCAAGACGTTGGCTGTGGAGAGTGGGTGGAACGAGGAGTCTCTGCAAGCGGCCTTTTACCAGGGTCTGTCGGAGCAGCTCAAGGATGAGTTGATCTCCTATCCGGAGCCTAGTGACCTGGACAGCTTGGTAGCCTTGTCTATTCGGGTGGATAATCGAGTCCGTGAGCGAAGGAGGGAGAAGCAATGGGGTCCATCCAATCGATCAGCTTCTCAGTTCCCAGTCGGGTCGGGTGGTGGTCCAGAACACGTCGATCATTCTCCTCCACAAAGGATTAGTGGAGAGGTCCTCTCTCCCGATTCTGAACCCATGCAAGTGGGGCGGCACGGGTTAACCAAGGAGGAGCGTCAACATAGACGTAGGACCAACTGCTGCCTCTACTGTGGTCGCTCGGGACATTACATCTCCACTTGCTCCCTGCGGTCGTCAAACTGCCCGGCTCGCTAAAGTTGGGAGGACTTTTAGCGAGCCAGTTTCAACCTCTCAGTACCTCTGTCAGACCCCGCTTCCCGGCTACCCTTGTGAACAGGAATCAGAGCTTAGCGCTTAACGCTTTTATCGATTCAGGTGCCGATGGAAGCTTTCTTGATGCCGAGTTGGTGGAACAGCTGGGGCTTTCCAAGGAGCAATTGCCGGAAGCCATTGAAGCGACCACTCTGAACGGCAGTAGTCTGGCACGTATCACGATGAGGACTGAACCGGTTAAGATGCGGTTGTCAGGGAATCATTCTGAGATGATTTCATTTTTCATTCTGCCGTCTTCCCATGTTCCTCTGGTCCTTGGATACCCCTGGCTGAAGGAACACAATCCCACGTTCGATTGGGTGACGGGCAAGGTAACGAGTTGGAGCCTGGATTGTCATGCTAACTGTCTCAAGACTGCCTGCCCTCATTCGGTTACCAGTCAGGTGATTGAGGCTAAACCTCCAGATTTGTCCCTGGTTCCCGAGACATATCACGATTTGGGGAAGTTTTCAGTAAGCAGAAGGCTCTGTCACTCCCCCCCCACCGACCATATGATTGTGCCATCAACCTGGTTCCTGGAGCTGTCTACCCCAAGGGAAGGTTATACAGTATCTCCCGACCTGAACGTGAGGCGTTGGAGACCTACATCAAGGAGTCCCTAGCTGCTGGTCTCGTTCGTCCCTCGTCATCACCCCTGGGGGCAGGATTCTTCTTTGTGGGTAAGAAGGATGGCTCTCTTCGACCATGTATTGATTATCGGGGGTTGAATGACATCACGGTCAAGAACAAGTATCCCCTGCCCTTGATGAGTTCTGCCTTCGACTCTTTACAGGGTGCTACGGTGTTCACCAAGTTAGACCTACGCAATGCGTATCACCTGGTCCGGATCAGAGAGAGGGGGACGAGTGGTTGACGGGTTTCAATACACCGATGGGGCACTTCGAGTATCAGGTGATGCCGTTTGGACTGACCAATGCTCCAGCGGTATTCCAGAGTATGGTGAACGACGTCCTGAGAGATATGATCGGTCTCTTCGTGTTTGTTTACCTGGATGACATTCTGATCTTCTCGAAGGAACCTTCCGACCACGTCCAGCATGTCCGGCAGGTTCTGCAGCGATTATTGGAGAATCGCCTGTTCGTGAAGGCCGAGAAGTGCGAGTTTCACGCCCACACGACATCCTTTCTCGGGTACATCATCTCCAGGGGTGAGATTAGGATGGACCAGGAGAAGGTTAGAGCGGTTCTGGAATGGGCCCAGCCCGGTGCGAGATTGCAGCTCCAGAGATTTTTGGGGTTTGCGAATTTCTACCGCAGATTCATCCGGGATTACAGCCGTGTGGCCGCTCCATTAACTGCCTTGACTTCCAGCATCAGGACCTTCAAGTGGAATCCGGAGGCGGATCGAGCGTTTCTGGATTTGAAGAGGCGATTCACCAACGCACCGATTCTCTCTCAACCGGACACGGCCCGTCAGTTCGTCGTTGAAGTGGACGCGTCTGATGTGGGAGTTGGCGCCATCCTGTCGCAGCGATGCTCCACGGACAGTAAACTCCATCCCTGCGCCTACTACTCTCGTCGCCTTTCGCCTGCGGAGAGGAATTACGATGTGGGTAACCGGGAGCTGCTCGCGGTGAAACTTGCCTTGGAGGAGTGGCGCCACTGGTTGGGGGGGGCGGAGCAACCGTTTATTGTCTGGACTGACCACAAGAATCTTGCTTACGTGCAATCGGCTAAACGTCTCAACTCCCGTCAGGCCAGGTGGGCGTTGTTTTTCGGACGATTCAAGTTTGTCCTGACGTTCCGACCTGGATCTAAGAACGGCAAGGCGGACGCCTTGTCCCGGATGTTCTCCAAGACGGAGGAGAGTGGGTCCAAGACCGAGACAATTCTCCCCCGGAACTGCGTCGTGGGAGCAGTTATGTGGAGGATTGAGGAGGAGGTGCTGGCGGCCCTTCGGACTCAGCCCGGTCCCGTAACGGTCCACCCGGTCGGTTGTTTGTGCCTGAGTCGGTTCGTCCTGCTGTTCTCAAATGGTCCCACGCCAGTAAGATGGCTTGTCACCCTGGCGTGGCTCGGACTATGGCGTTTCTTCGCAGACGTTTTGGTGGCCTGCCATGGCCGAGGATACTCGGGGGTTTTGTTGCTGCCTGTCCAGTGTGTGCGCAGAATAAGAGTACCAATCGGCCCAGCTCTGGACTACTTCACCCCCTTCCTATTCCCCGGCGTCCATGGTCGCATCTGGCCCTGGACTTCGTCACGGGGTTGCCCGCTTCTGAGGGGAACACGGTCGTTCTGACTATCGTGGACAGGTTCAGCAAGTTCGCCCACTTTGTGCCTATTGCCAAGCTTCCCTCTGCCTCGGAGACGTCCGAGATCCTGGTCAGGGAGGTTTTCAGGGTCCACGGTTTGCCCAGTGATATCGTTTCCGACCGTGGCCCTCAGTTTACCTCTGCTGTCTGGAAGTCCTTCTGTTTGGCCATTGGAGCTACAGTCAGTCTCACATCTGGTTTTCACCCCCAATCCAATGGTCAGGCGGAGAGAGCCAACCAGAAGATGGAATCCACGCTACGCTGTCTGGTCTCTTCCAACCCCACCTCCTGGGCCTCTCAGTTGCCTTGGGTTGAGTATGCCCACAATACTCTCCCCTACATCTGCCACTGGGATGTCTCCCTTCCAGTGCCTGTATGGCTACCAACCTCCCCTGTTCCCTTCTCAGGAGAAGGAGCTCTCTGTGCCTTCTGTTCAGGCCCATATTCGTCGTTGCCACCGGACCTGGCATCGGGCCAGAAAGGCACTCCTTAGAGGTTCGGACCGGTATCAGCTCCAGGCGAATCGTCGCCGGACCCCGCTCCCACCTATACCATCGGAGATAGGGGTTTGGTTGGCCACACGGGATCTTCCGTTACGGACTGAGTCTAGGAAGTTGTTACCGAAGTTTATTGGTCCGTTTGTGGTGGAGAAGGTGATCAATCCAGTGGCAGTGCGACTCAAACTACCGAGGACGCTCAGAGTCCATCCCACCTTTCATGTCTCCTGCCTCAAGCCTGTCTTCCTCAGTCCTCTGTTGCCTCCTCCGCCTCCTCCTCCTCCTCCTCGGATGATCGGAGGTGGTCCTGCCTACACGGTGCGTCGCATTATGGATTCCAGACGGCGGGGCCGGGGTTTCCAGTATCTCGTGGACTGGGAGGGGTATGGTCCTGAAGAGAGGAGTTGGATTCCGCGGCGACAGGTCCTAGATGCGGATCTCATCAGGGACTTTTACCGCCTCCATCCTGGCGCTCCGGGAGTCCGCCCGGTGGCGTTCGTCGGAGGGGGTACTGTAACGATCCCGGCTGTCTGAGTCGGGTCCTGGTCGTAATCTCCAGTTTCCCGAGGTTCGGGGAACGCTCCGGGAGCGCTCTGGTTTCCGCACCTGCTTCCCATTAGCAATCTGCACACCTGGGCCTAATCAGCACCTTTCTTAGGCTCTGGCCCAACATCCAGTTCCTGCCGGATCGTTAGCCATGAACAGTAGGTGTATCTGCGTATCAGTTAGAGTATCTAGCGTGAGTTTTTGTTGTTTTGTACTTTGTTGAGTTTTGTGTCCTTACCTCCGTTTTTGTTTCACCTGCAGTCACACGTCCGGAACCTTCACCCCACCTCTGCCTGATGGTCGGCGGCTGCCGAGCCATCACTGGACCTTGCACTGCACCCCCAACTACTCATCCACGCCGCCCGCTCTGTCCCTGGAATATTCTGCACCTTTTGTTTGTATCCGAATAAACCCTCACTTTCGTTCAACTCTCCTTGTCCTGGTCTGCTTTTGGGTTCTGGCTGAGGGAACTGTGACATTTAGAGTGTTTATATGTTGTTTAATATGACATTTTTGAAATGCCTATTTGAAATGATGTGCTCCATGAGCGATGAGCGGGATTTCCAACTGCTCAACTCCGCTCACATTCTCTGGCGCCAACCTCTGTGTTAATCCAGGGCTTTTGATTGGGGAAGCAGCGAACCCTCACCGTGGGGACAACGTCCCCGATACATTGTCCCTGATTCATTGTCTAATGAAGCCGGTGACGGAGGTGGTTAGCTCGTCAATGTTATAGGCGGAGCCTCGAAACATATTCCAATCAGCGCTAGCAAAAAAGTCCTGTAGCATAATCTCTGATTCTGGTGACCATTTCTCAATGCATCGAGTCATGGGTACTTCCTATTTGAGTTTATGCTTGTAAACAGGAAGCAGGAGTACGAAGTCATGATCTGATTTGCCGAATAGCGGACGAGGGAGGGCCTTGTATGCTTCTTTGTGGGTACAATAACAGTGGTCTAGGACTTTATTGCCCCTAGTGGTGTTGGAAATTCGTCATCATGTGTCTTAGTGATGCGGAATTAAAATAGCCGGCAACCAGAAAAGCAGCATCTGAATGCATGTTTTCTTGCTTGTTTATAGCCTTGTACAGTTTGTTAAGTGCCAGCTTGTTATTTTTCTTGTCCTGAGGTGGAATGTAGACAACAGTCACGATAACAGCTGAAAACTCTCTCAGTTATTCCAAGACAGGTGGGTGAACAGTGTGTCGACACTTCCACCGCGCTGGAGTTAGCACACCAGTTGGTGTTGATGTAGAGGCAAACCCCTCCCCCCCCCTCGATTTCCCCGACTCCACTGTCCTGTCCGCTTGGTGAATGGAGAATCCATCGAGTTGGATAGCCATGGGGGGTATCAGGAAAGCAAATAATATTGCAGTTTTGAGAGTCCTGTTGGTAGCAAATCCGCGATCGGAGGTCATCCATCTTACTATTGGCCAGTAGAATGGAGGGAAGAGGTGGCCGGTTTTCCCTTTGCATTAGTCTCACCAGGATCCCCCCCCCCGGATACATTTCGTGAAAATAAAGTTCAAATAAACAACAAATAATCACAAAATAGCAAAGTTGGGTCGGAGCTTGCAAAACCTATGGTGCCATCCTTATTTAGTAACTACTGCTATAGTAACTACTGCTATAGTAACTACTGCTATAGGAACTACTGCTATAGTAACTACTGCTATAGTAACTACTGCTATAGTAACTACTGCTATAGTTACTACTGCTATAGTAACTACTGCTATAGTAACTACTGCTATAGTAACTACTGCTATAGTAACTACTGCTATAGTAACTACTGATATAGTTACTACTGCTCAGTGGGAGCTGTGAGTTGTTTGCTTCCCATCAAGGTTATTAAGTGGAGGCATGTTGGAGATGCACTTCAACCTGCTGGTCAAAAGGAATTGATGTGCTTTATTCCTGCATGCATGTGAACTGCGCTTCCCAGTGGTGTGCCACAGCCTGGAGGTATAAATCCAGCTACTACACCTTCATGTTGCATCAGCCCCCTGTTGTGTGATTAAGACGGAGCCGCTATATAAACCCAACATAGGATCACTCCCATAGAGGGAGACACACCACTGATAATGAGGCTGGGTAGCACTTCTTTACTGGAATACGTAGATCAGAAAGACAGCAGCTTCTCTGATATCCAGCGTTCCACATTCAAAATGTAAATGAATTTGTGTGTAGTTAAAAAAGAAAGGGTGACTAGAGGGGAGGGCAGCATCTCAAACAGTGGAGAGAATAAAACAGTTTAAAATAATCATCCTCACAGGGGGTACCAGTTATGTAAGAAAAGTATCTTCACATGGGGTACCAGCTATGTAGAGTACCTTTATTTTTTGAATGGTTAATTTAGATTGGTGCATCCGGTGTGAGGATGATGTTTACAGCAGCATGTACAGATCTATCCCTATCCTCACACCGGGCGCTGGAAATGAAGCACAACCCATGGAATGGCGGGAACAAAGTGTATATACTGCTGTCACGGTTTCGGCCGAGGCTGCCTCTCTCCCTTGCTCGGGCAGGCTTCGGCGTTCGTCGTCTCCGGAATACTAGCTGCCACCGTTGTATGTTTCTATGTTCGTTTGCTTTTGTCTGATTGTTGTACACCTGTTATCGTTTAGTGTAATTAGTGTCCTATAAGTTCTCGTTGTGTTTGTCTAGTGTTGTGTGTGATTGTTTTACTGTCGTGCCGGTAGGCTGGATTTACTGTTTGCTCGGTTGAGCTATTTTGCTCCTTAGTTTTGGAGTATTTTGTCGCACCTGTTTGTGCGCTTGTGTTTTCGCCTACGTGCGGAGCTTTTGCCTCAGGGCAGTTATTTCGTGTTTGTTTTGCTGTGCATCACTAAAGTCTGTTGGACTAACGTACTGCGTCCTGCGCCTGATTCCACCCACACCCACCTACATCTACCTTGACAGAATCACACACCATACTCGATGGAATCAGCAGGAGCCGCAGCAGCACAGGCGACGTTGGAGGACAGGGTCCGTGAGCAGAATGACCAGATCCTGTGGATGGGGTCCGCACTGCAGGAGGTGATCACCACCATCCGAGGCTGGGAGACCCGAGGGACTCCTCCACCGCCATCCTCCCTGCCCGCACCATCGGCCACTCAGCCCATTCCCGCTCTGGAACCCAGAGGAGTTCGACTCTCGCTCCCGAGGGCCTACGATGGGACCGCGGCCGGGTGTCAGGGATTCCTTCTCCAGGTGGAGCTTTACCTGGCCACCGTGCACCCGGCACCCTCGGGACACGAGAGTGTGTCCGCCCTGATCTCCTGCCTTTCCGGGAAGGCGTTGGAATGGGCCAACGCAGAGTGGAGGAGGATCGACGATAACACCATCACCTACGACGAGATCTCCCGCCGCTTCAGGGCGGTGTTTGACCATCCCCGGAGGGGAACGCGGGGGAGCGTCTGGTCGGCCTCAGGCAGGGGAAGAGGAGTGCCCAGGAGTTCGCCTTGGAGTTCCGTACCCTAGCGGCGGATGCAGGGTGGAATGAGCGGGCTCTCATTGATCACTACAGATGTAGTCTACGCGAGGACGTCCGTAGGGAGCTGGCCTGTAGGGACACCAGCCTCTCGTTCGACCAGTTGGTCGACATGTCCATCAGGCTGGATACCCTGCTAGCTACCCGCGGACGTTCCGAGGGGGGTCCGTCCATTTCACCCTCCAGCGCCTCCGAGCCGTGCCCCATGGAGCTCGGGGGCGCTGGCGCTAGAGAGAGGAGGGGTCGGCTTACGAGGGGGTCCATCTCCTGCACCAACTGTGGTCGGGAGGACACACCGCGGCTAGGTGCTGGGGATGGCCTCCTCGGGGAGAGGACGACAGGTCCCGCACTGGGGAGTCCTTCCAGGTGAGTAGGCGCCCCACTCACCCAGAGCTCTCTGTTGCACATTTCGGTATATCTGTGCGTTTTCCACAGGTAGCACCTCATTCCCAGCATAAGGCGCTGGTAGATTCAGGCGCGGCTGGGAATTTTGTTGATAAGAAGTTTTGTTTAGCCTTAGGGATTCCCCTTCTCCCTGTGGACGTTCCCTTCCCCGTTCATGCCCTAGATAGCCGTCCGTTGGGTGCGGGCTTGATCAGGGGAGGTCACTGCGCCACTTAGGATGTGTGCGCAGGGGGGTCATCAGGAGATGATCCAGCTATTTCTGATCGACTCGCCTGCGTATCCGGTGGTGCTGGGCATGCCCTGGTTGAGTACCCATAACCCATCGATTTCGTGGCAGGAGAGGGCTCTGATGGAGTGGTCTGCCCAGTGTGTGGGTCGATGTTTAGGCGTTTCCATAGGGGCTACCTCGGTGGAGAGTCCAAACCAGGTGCCCGCATTGCACGTTCCCCCTGAGTATGGGGATTTGGCTATTGTGTTCAGTATGTCGAGGGCGACGCAGTTGCCTCCCCATAGGCAGGGAGATTGTGCGATAGACCTCCAGGCAGGAGCTGCGCTCCCACGGAGCCATGTGTATCCTCTGTCTCAGGAGGAGAAGAGAGCTATGGAGACGTACATAGACGAATCTCTGAGACAAGGATACATACGGCCTTCCACTTCCCCTGCGTCCTCAAGTTTCTTTTTTGTGAAGAAAAAGGATGGAGGATTACGCCTGTGCATTGATTACCGTGGTCTCAATCAGATCACGGAGAAGTACAGTTATCCACTCCCGCTGATTGCGACCATGACGGAGTCATTGCACGGGGCGCGTTTCTTCACTAAATTAGATCTCAGGAGCGCGTACAACTTGGTGCGCATTAGGGGGGGCGATGAATGGAAGACAGCCTTTAGTACCACCTCGGGCCATAACGAGTATCTTGTCATGCCATACGGGTTGATGAACGCTCCTTCAGTTTTCCAATCATTCGTGGATGAGATCTTCAGGGACATGCAGGGGCAGGGGGTGGTCGTGTACATCGATGACATTCTCGTGTACTCACCTACCCGAGTCGAGCATGTGGCCCTGGTGCGCCGAGTGTTGCGGAGACTGTTGGAGCACGACCTGTATGTCAAGGCAGAGAAGTGTCTGTTCTTCCAGGAGTCGGTCTCCTTTTTGGGTTATCAGTTGTCTGCGTCAGGGGTGAAGATGGAGGTAGACCGGGTGTCAGCCGTGCGTAATTGGCAAACGCCAACTACTGTGAAGGAGGTGCAGCAGTTTTTGGGGTTTGCGAATTATTACCGGAGGTTTATCCGGGGTTTTGGACAGGTGGCAGCTCCCATAACGTCTCTTTTGAAGGGGATCCGGTGCGTCTGCAGTGGTCAGCCGAGGCGGACAGGGCGTTTGGGAGGCTGAAGGACCTGTTTACCTCGGCTCCGGTGCTGGCGCATCCGGATCCCTCTTTGCCATTTCAGGTAGAGGTGGACGCGTCAGAGGCCGGTATAGGAGCCGTGCTGTCGCAACGGTCCGGCGCGCCACCTAAGCTCCGCCCCTGTGCCTTTTATTCCAAGAAGCTCAGTCCGGCGGAGCGAAACTATGACGTGGGGGACAGGGAGTTGTTAGCCGTGGTACAGGCCCTAAAGGTGTGGAGGCACTGGCTTGAGGGGGCTCAACACCCTTTCCTCATTTTGACGGACCACCGTAACCTGGAGTACATCCGGGCAGCGAGGAGGCTGAACCCTCGCCAGGCGAGGTGGAATATGTTTTTGACCCGTTTCACATTTAAGATCACGTACATCCCTGGGTCACAGAACGGTAAGGCAGACGCACTGTCTCGGCGGTATGACACGGAGGAGAGGTCCGTGGAGCCCACTCCCATACTGCCGGAGTCTTGTCTGGTGGCACCGGTAGTGTGGGAGGTCGATGCCGAACTCGAGCGGGCGTTACGCACCGACCCTAGTCCACCTCAATGCCCGGAGGGTCGGAAGTACGTTCCGCTCGAGGTTCGGGATCGTTTGATCTATTGGGCTCACACGTCACCCTCCTCTGGACACCCTGGTATCGGCCGGACAGTGCACTGTCTTAGTACCAAGTACTGGTGGCCCACGTTGGCGAGGGATGTGAGGGTTTATGTTTCCTCCTGCTCGGTGTGCGCCCAGTGTAAGGCGCCTAGACATCTGCCTAGGGGTAAGTTACTACCCCTGCCCGTTCCACAACGACCATGGTCTCACCTCTCGGTGGATTTCCTCACTGACCTTCCTCCTTCACAGGGGAATACCACTATACTGGTCGTTGTGGACCGGTTTTCTAAGGCCTGTCGTTTGCTCCCTATGCCGGGCCTTCCTACTGCCCTGCAAACCGCCAAAGCACTATTCACCCATGTGTTCCGGCACTACGGGGTACCCGAGGATATTGTGTCTGATCGAGGTCCCCAATTTACCTCCAGAGTCTGGAGAGCTTTTATGGAGCGGTTGGGGGTCTCGGTGAGCCTCACCTCGGGTTACCACCCGGAGAGTAATGGGCAGGTGGAACGCGTGAACCAGGATGTGGGTAGGTTTCTTAGAACATACTGCCAGGACCGGCCGGAGGAGTGGGCAAAGTACGTTCCCTGGGCCGAGATGGCCCAGAATTCCCTACGCCATTCCTCCACTAACCTAACCCCTTTTCAATGTGTGTTAGGTTACCAGCCGGTTCTGGCACCTTGGCAGCAGAGCCAGATCGAGGCTCCTGCGGTGGATGAGTGGGCGCGGCACTCGGAGGAGACATGGAACGCTGCACACGTCCACCTGCAGCGGGCCCTCCGACGTCATAAGGCGAGCGCCGATCTCCACCGCAGTGAGGGACCGGTGTACGCACCTGGTGATCGAGTCTGGCTCTCTACCAGAAACCTGCCCCTCCGCCTGCCCTGTCGGAAACTGGGTCGGCGGTTTGTAGAGGCCATTTAAAGTCCTGAGAAGGTTGAACGAGGTGTGTTACAAATTACAACTACCTGTTGAGTATAAGAGTATTAACCCCTCGTTCCATGTGTCTCTTCTCAGGCCGGTGGTAGCTGGCCCACTCCAAGAAAGTGAGATCAGGGAGACTCCTCCGCCCCCATTGGACATCGAGGGGGCACCGGCGTACTCCGTACGGTCCATCTTGGATTCGAGACGTCGGATGGGGGTCTCCAATATCTAGTGGAGTGGGAGGGGTACGGCCCGGAGGAGCGGTGCTGGGTGCCGAGGAGAGACATTTTGGACCCGTCTCTCCTGACGGAATTCCATCGTGGGCACCCGACGCACCCTGCTCCGCGTCCTCCTGGTCGTCCCCCGAGGCCGGAGTCGGCGCACATCTGGAGCCGCGCGTCAAGGGGGGTACTGTCACGGTTTCGGCCGAGGCTGCCTCTCTCCCTTGCTCGGGCAGGCTTCGGCGTTCGTCGTCTCCGGAATACTAGCTGCCACCGTTGTATGTTTCTATGTTCGTTTGCTTTTGTCTGATTGTTGTACACCTGTTATCGTTTAGTGTAATTAGTGTCCTATAAGTTCTCGTTGTGTTTGTCTAGTGTTGTGTGTGATTGTTTTACTGTCGTGCCGGTAGGCTGGATTTACTGTTTGCTCGGTTGAGCTATTTTGCTCCTTAGTTTTGGAGTATTTTGTCGCACCTGTTTGTGCGCTTGTGTTTTCGCCTACGTGCGGAGCTTTTGCCTCAGGGCAGTTATTTCGTGTTTGTTTTGCTGTGCATCACTAAAGTCTGTTGGACTAACGTACTGCGTCCTGCGCCTGATTCCACCCACACCCACCTACATCTACCTTGACAACTGCTTTGAGAATGTTTATATTTTTTTAACCTAAATGTGTTTGAGAGATTAAATAGATAGAGGGTTCTACTTTTTTCCTTGAGTGCATATATTTGAGAAACCTTTCAAACTCTCTGACCATTCTTCTGTCTTTCATAACTGTTTTGTCCCCTATGGACTATATAACACTGTGTTATTGTGGCATATATTTTTAGAGAATGATTAACTGAAGTTGAGAGCTGCTCACAGAGCTGAGATGGAAATGTAATAGAAATCATCATCATTTTCCATCTCAATAAAGATGAATTAATCAAGGGGTTGACAGCTTCTTTTGTGTGTTTTGCTCGACAACCAGTTTATTTTCACAAGAAAAATATGAATACGCTGTTGCTCTTGGCAACAGATCAGATCTGATATTGCTCTTGAGAATATATTCCAATGACTTGAGCCATCTTGGATTAATATTTAATTTGTGAGCAGATGCTTCAAAGGGGGAAACGGATTAGACTGCATACCCCTGGGATGACTTTCAAAGGAATCCCATAATGTATCTGCTCCAACAGGGTGCCCTTCTCCACTGATCTGGGATCAGAACCGCCAACTCTTAGGATGCTGCTATAGTCTCTGGGGGTCACAGCAGGGTTACTCTGGATCAGTGAGGTGAAGGTCACAGGTAGAACCCTGTTGACGTTTTACGCTATGTTCCTCCTCATCTCTTTTGTATTGCTTTTCTTGGGGTAATTTTCTCCAAAGTCCCAAGCAAAGTTCATACAGTGTTTGTAGAGTATTTGTGTTCATTGCTTCCAAAAGTCCAGAATCCACAAAGATCTTGGATCTGACACTTGTAGGAGTGAGGAGTGAGCAGAGTGGTCAGACTGCAGTGGGTCTTGGGCCTTGTTATTCTGTGCTGTAGTCCATATCTCTGTGACTGACAGTAAGGTCTCCATTACCTCAGTGAGTTAGAGACTGAGTTAGTGACTGGACGAGGGTGAGTGCACTCAGGAGTGTAGTGTTGGAGTGGATGAGACTTCTTCTATGGCCGTGGCTTTGACTTAATCTGGCCTGATGTTTCTCTCTCTCCTCTAACTATTCCCAGGAGAGCTCTTCTTAAATCAGACACACCATTGTGAAAATTATCCAAGGGAACCCAGGGAAGGGGAACAGACGGCCACATCTTCACTCTCCTATCCTTTGCCTGTCCATAATAGATTCAGTGTCCTGCATCCTGACTGAAGAACAAAACAGTGCTGGCTATATGAGATGGACCATTTTACATTCCCTGAATGTTTTGTTGCAGGTGATGAGGGCTGCCAAGATGAAGGCTGCGTTTTGAGAGCTTGATCTTAGTTATCAGGGCACTTTAACATATTCTGAATGTCCCATCGTTATTTTACTTACTTGCTACCTAAATATGATTTCAAATGAGTTGGGAATCTTTTGATATAATTTTTATAGACACACACAGTAATCACTTTTTGAATATTGTCAGATTCACTGATGGAACTCATAAAACATAAACTTGGCAATGAATATGTACACATACCTAGTGAAACCACAGCAAAGAAGATACAGGTAACTGCCAAAATAAAGGAAACACCGACATAAAGTGTCAAGGGCATTGGGCTGCCACGAGCTGCCAGAACAGCTTCAATGTGCCTTGGCATAGATTCGACAAGTGTCTGGAACTCTATTGGAGGGATGCGACACCATTCTTCCGCAATAAATTCCATTATTTGATTGTTGATGGTGGTGGAGAACGCTGTCTCAGGCGCCGCTCCAGAATCTTCCATAAGTGTTCAACTGGGTTGAGATCTGGTGAAACACACACACCCTTTGAAACCCCTATGCTCCTTTTTCAAAGTCACTGAGATCTCTTCTTCTAGCCATGGTAGCCAAAATAATGGGCAACTGGGCATTTTTATACGTGACCCTAAGCATGATCGGATGTTAATTGCTTAATGAAATCAGGAACCACACCTGTGTGGAAGCACCTGCTTTCAATATACTTTGTATCCCTCATTTACTCAAGTGTTTCCTTTATCTTGGCAGTTACCTGTATTTGTTGTATCAATTTTTTTTTTTATCCAATGAGATTTGGGCAAATACACAGGAGATGCAAGATTTATTTTTTATTTTTTACAATAGGCCTATTGGTACTGCATTACATGGATTTACTAGACATCAGGATGAATGAATCTAGAACTTTCTTGTTCCCCTGACTGAAGGGAAAGTGTTGACTAAGATGGGTCCCTACTGTGAGAGTAGAAAAATCACCTCTTTAAAGAGCTTCACTGATAGAAAAACAATGATCTCCAAAACCGTAGCTTCTCAACGTTTTTTAAGTTAGGATTTCTAAAATGGCATATCCTCCTTTGTGAACAGTATTTGACAGATTTTTAGCACACCATTAAAAGTCACAATCCTGCAGTTTAACTGATGGTTATAACACGTCGTTATCACTTTATTGGGACTGTCTGCTTCCTGTCCTCTAGTCCTAATCTTTGTATTTTAAATGAACATGTTAAGAAAACAATTCCTCTTGCAGGAAGTGAAGGCAGCAATTATGCTGCTGTCTGCTGTTGACATTTTCTATGGCATGGCAGTCTGAGGTGTCAGAATTTCAACTTGTTGAGTAAGCAGTGGATATATGCGGCACGCGCTCCTGAGCTAACCGAGCAGTGGGAGCCGGCCTATCAGACTCTTTGAAGGAATCCATTAAAACAGGACAGGCATCCCTCCTGGGAGTGTACTGTTTCAACAACCTTCCACCATCCCTCTCCCGCTCTGACATAGAGAAATGAACGAGACAACAGCAAAACAAAACTGATTTTCAAACGGCCTCTGTCGTTGGAAAGGTATGATTTATTTAGAACCATTATAATTGATCAGTCATATATGACCGTTGTATAATAAATGGGGTGTTACTTTTCATGCTGAATATGGTTTGCGGGGACACTGGCTATGTGTGACTGACATCTGGAATATGAACTAGAGGGCAGAGCAGAAAAACAGCAAGCAACAGTCAGTTTACTGTCACATTTCTTTCCTGTTAATTCTTGATAGAGTGAATTAAATGTGAACCTTTTCCTGATCAGTGAATTAATCCACTCACTTTGACAGTTGACGTTTGAAAACACTGAAGTCTTTATAGGGGTGCTATTTCAGATTTCTCTGAAAATAATGAGGCAGAGATTGCTTCCATCTAATAATTGGACATTACATTGATATTACTTATGAGGCTGATTGAGCCTACAAATCCCCTCCTCATGTTTTCATCTTTACCTGGCGAGCAACAAGTGTGATGAGGTGATTTTGAAGGAGTCAGGCACAGGCGGGTAAATCACAGAATAACAGGATTTATTCTGAACCACAGAGTTACACAGTAATGCGTAAAATCACTCCAGTGCGCAAAACAGGCGCACTGGAAAATACAAGGCACATGGGGAAATATTCCCGGCGATACAAAATACACTGCGCTCCACCGAGCTTCTCTCTCCTCCACAATAAACAATCACACACAAAGACAAGGGGGCAGAGGAAACACTTATACAGGTACTGATGAGGGGATATGAACCAGGTGTGTGTAATAAACAAGACAAAACAAATGGAATGATGAGATGAGGAGCGGCAGTGGCTAGAAGGCCGGTGACGACGAACGCAGAAGCCTGCCCGAACAAGGAGAGGAGGCAGCCTCGGAGGAAGTAGTGACAACAAGAGAACAGAAAGATACTTAAATACTCAAGACAGGAAGGTTGAATAGCAAAACACCTGGCCTCTCGTTATTACAGTGCATTCAGACCCCTTGACTTTTTCCACATTTTGTTACGTTACAGCCTTATTCTAAAATTGATTAAATTGTTTATTTTTTCCCCTCATCAATCTACACACAATACCCCATAATGACAAAGCAAAAACGGTTTTTTGATTTTTTAGCAAATCTTTACAAAAAAATGAAATATCACATTTACATAAGTATTCAGACCCTTTACTCAGTACTTTGTTGAAGCACCTTTGGCAGCGATTACAGCCTTGAGTCTTCTTGGGTATGACGCTACAAAATTGGCACACCTGTATTTGGGAAGTTTCTCTCATTCTTCTCTGCATATCCTCTCAAGTTCTGTCAGGTTGGATGGGGAGCATTGCTGCACAGCTATTTTCAGGTCTCTAAAGAGATGTTCGATCGGGTTCAAATCCGGGCTCTGGCTGGGCCACTCAAGGACATTCAGAGACTTGTCCCGAAGCCACTCCTGCATTGTCTTCGCTGTGTGCTTAGGGTCTTTTTCCTGTTGGAAGGTGAACCTTTGCCCCAGTCTGAGGTCCTGAGTGCTCTGGAGCAGGTTTTCATCAAGGATCTCTCTGTACTTTGCTCCGTTCATCTTTGCCTCGATCCTGACTAGTCTCCCAGTCCCTGCCGCTGAAAAACATCCCCACAGCATGATGCTGCCACCACCATGCTTCACCGTAGGGATGGTGGCAGGTTTCCTCCATACGTGAAGCCTGGCATTCAGGCCAAAGAGTTCAATCTTGGTTTCATCAGACCAGAGAATATTGTTTCTGATGGTCTGAGAGTCTTTAGGTGCCTTTTGGCAAACTCCAAGCGGGCTGTCATGTGCCTTTTACTGAGGAGTGGCTTAAGTCTGGCCACTCTACCATAAAGGCCTGATTGGTGGAGTGCTGCAGAGATAGTTGTCCTTCTGGAAGGTTCTCCCATCTCCACAGAGGAGCTCTGGAGCTCTGTCAGAGTGGCCGTCAGGTTCTTGGTCACCTCCCTGACCAAGGCCCTTCTCCCCCGATTGCTCAGTTTGGCCGGGCGGCCAGCTCTAGGGAGAGTCTTGGTGGTTCCAAACTTCTTCCATTTAAGAATGATGGAGGCCACTGTGTTCTTGGGGACCTTCAATGCTACAGAATTTTTTTGGTACCCTTCCCCAGATCTGTGCCTCGACACAATCCTGTCTTGTAGCTCTAAGAACAATTCCTTCGACCTAATGGCTTGGTTTTTGCTCTGACATGCACTGTCTACTGTGGGACCTTATATAGACAGGTGTGTGCCTTTCCAAATCATGTCCAATCAATTGAATTTACCACAGGTGGACTTCAATCAAGTTGTAGAAACATCTCAAGGATGATCAATGGAAACAGGATGCACCTGAGCTACATTTTGAGTCTCATAGCAAAGGGTCTGAATACTTATGTAAATAAGGTATTTCTGTTTTTTAGTTGTAATACATTTTCAAGAAATTTAAAAAACCTGTTTTCACTTTTTCATTATGGGGTATTGTGTGTAGATTTATGAGGATTTTTTAATTGTATTTTTTTATCCATTTTAGAATAAGGCTGTAACGAAACAAAATGTGAAAAAAGTCAAGGGGTCTGAATACTTTCCAAATGCACTGGAATGTCTCTCTTCAGTTCTGTTTCAGAGCAAAAAACTAAAAATTAAAAACATAAGCCATGTCTAGACTTGTTGACTAATCTACTGGTACATTTTCAAAAATCTCCTGATGCGCTATCATTTACACCTTACAATTTCAGTCTGTGTGAATAGGCACCTTTTCATGCCACACTTCTAATATGAAGGGCCTTTTGTATTTGAGCAAGGCATTTTGATGTCTAGAAGGCCACATTTAGCTAATAAATCCACAACCTATTCAGTTGAATACACAAATCTCTGCTCTGAGCTGCTATTTTTGCATTACAGAGAACACTGTGTGAAACAACTCACACCAATGGAAATAATGGCGTCTGTGGATACTGAAATGGCTCTTGTGTTTGTGATTATTGCTCTCTATTTCAGAACGGTGATGCGACAAGGGCCGTCTGCAGAACACAAAAGCTGTCGGAATTATGCCAGTGCAAACTCCAGACGCACACACACACACACACACACACACACACACACACACACACACACACACACACACACACACACACACACACACACACCTCCCGTCTCAGAGTACCAGACACATCAGAGGAGACAGAGTGGTGCTGCTAGGGGCCCGAGGCCCTTCACTGACTGTTTTAGCCTGGGCTGGCTGGGACCCTGTCTTCCGCCTGTAACTGGACTCTGGTCTCAGGCACTTTTATTGGTGCATTACTGTCACCCAGATAAATGGGAGTAATGGAGATATTCTACTCTGCCACAATAACCAGGGACCAGGGACCACCGTGTCCCCATAACTGTCACTAGGAATATATATGGTGTCCAGAAAGCCCCAGACAATCACAAAGTTGTTATATTCTGCCCAGCTATATACACAGTTATTGGGAGAGGGGAAAACTTTCCAAACAGAGGTTTGAGTGTGACTCACAACAGCTATGTCAGAATCAAAGGTTGTTGACTCTTGCTCTTACCCCATTAAATTATACCCTTTCAAATGACACCCATTGTTCAGAAATAAAAACTGGTGTTAAAAACACATCCTCCCAGATCCAATATTGCTTGCGCATCCTTGGCAGATATGACTGTTCTACTGCTGAGCAGAAGGACCCTAGGTACAGTAAGCTAAGTCAAAGCCTCAAGGTGATATTAATGCGGCCGTCAGAAGCAGCTCAGCCTTCACAAACCAAACAAGCCCGCCTCTCCATCTACAAAGACAAGGACCACTGTCAGATTAGGTGATGAGGTGATCTCTCTCCTACAGAACCTCCAGAGGAGAGAGATAGACAGACAGGAGAGAGGGAGGATATGTTTAATTGTTGGTGTGAAAAATATCTTTACTGTGCCCATAAACCACAAACACAAAGACATCATGTCATCATGAGCATGGCACTTTGTTTAATTGCCCAGAGACCATGGAGACCATCTGTGCCTGTCTGCTTTTTCTACATTTGGACACAAGGCTTTCTGAAGTGACAATGAAAGTTCAAGAACAGGATGGGTTGATGAAAAACTGAAGGTAAATGGATGAGATAAATAGACACAGTATCCTTGGCTGTTAATGTAGTTAATTACCGTTAACAATACAGATACTGTTAACCACAAACAGACATCTACTGTAGCATGACTCAGGGAAATTCACTAGCTATACAGGGTTTCATTAAACTTTCAATCTACAGTATGTGTGCTTGGATATAATCTCTGCTCTTGTATATTTCTAAAGAGAAACACAGTGGGTCTGTGAATGTGCTGAAAGGAGGCTCGGGTGGAAGTCTGAATCTCTGACTGCGTGTGTCATTCCGTGTGGGAAAGGCTGAAATTATTACTGGCTTGCCGCACTCGCTCTCTCTGTAATTACTGATATTGTGCAGATGCAAATTTTGGGTGATGAATGTGGAATTTAAATCAGATGAATTGCAAAGTTCTCAACAGGATGCTTGTTGAGGCCCTCTCTCTTTTTCTGGGAATGATAATGTGTTGCAATCAATCCATAGTTTGGTTACAAACCCTCTTGAAAGGCTACTTTTATTATAATCTTCTCCAGTATCTATTTACTGTGATCTGTTTGGAAGGTAGGAATCATATTCAAATTGTAGTGGCTGTGGTTATGGAAATACATATCTACAAAAACCTCAGGTGGTAGGATCTGTAAAATCGTTATGTTTGTGTGATTGCACTCAATAATGAACATTAATTCCGCTTCACTCATCCAAGTTTATATGGGGGTAATGAAGGCATACTGTGTGTGCAGTGGCGGCTCCTGAAAAAATTCTCAGGAGGGGCAATTTTTCTGATGATTTAGGTGACCTACACACATTTTAAAAAAGATATGTCCAGCAACAACATGAAGACAGGGGCAGCATATAAGTCAATACCAGAAGCATTTATTGACTGATCTGGGGAGATGGATTCCAGTTTCTGTGACAGATTATAAATAATCTCTGATGCCTTTGTTATATTAGCTTTTGGTTGAATGTACTGTCGTAGTAAATATATAATGTTATAGCTTGGTCTGACTAAAATCTTGTGCATGACCCATTTTGTGTTGGGCGTTTGTTTTCAATCAATGCTGTTCCTATCCTATAACAATGGACAAAAGAGTCCTATCTTGTCAGCCTTGTCAGCAGGTGGCCAAGGACAACACCCACGCCATAGGTCTCTCAGTTCTTCCAACTCACGAGTTCTTGCTCTGAGGACACACACACACACACACACATCATCACTGATAACACACACACACACACACATCATCACTGTTAAACACACACACACACACACATCATCACTGTTAAACACACACACACACACACACAAAAATCCCCTCTCTTTAGGCTGAACATTTGAAGACAGAGAACCCGACTCAGAGCCAATGCAACAGCGGAGGGGACCTCGCCCAACTCATCAGGACCAATCAGAAGATCAGAACTACTAGATTCAACCTACATCATTTATTGTATAAAATGTCAGCACACAATGTTTTCGGGGCTCTCTTCAGATAGCTCCCTAAGAGTTTGACGAACGAGTCCGTGCACGCGATTCCAGATATCTTTACCTCTGAATAAACTGCCTTTATTATACCATATCCACCCTGTCCAAAGTCTCTACTTGGTCTCAGTTCTCCAGTAAACTTGTGATTATCAACAGTACACAACGGTAACAAACAATTGGGGGAACTCACGGGGCAGATAGTAAGGTCACAGTGACACAGAAAGCAGTTCAATGTCAAGGCTCGGGGGTACAGAGTCGCTCTCTTACCAGGATCGACAGTGACTGTCAGATCGAGGTCCGCTCCGACCAGGGTGAAGCCGGCCGGCTCCACTTCTCTGTCCGGGACTCTGTCATCCAGCCAAGTCTCCCAGCTGTATTGGATTCCGCTGCCAGCAACGTTTTCATTATTTAGTCCGTTCGTAGCGGGTATGTACACGATCAACAAGATCAGTCCAAAACCCACCACTCGAAATCCATGGTTGGCAGAATGTTTGTAAACTAAGTGTACAAATTAAAAACATAAAATAACGCCACTAAGTGTACAAATTAAAAACATAAAATAACGCCACACTGCAGGTCGCAAAGAGACGCTGCTAGCCGCTATTTGCTTAGTTACGTTCATGGTTACGTCACGTATGACGAAAGCGCGTAAGTGCAAGCCCACAGACACCCATAGAGAATGTATTGAAAGCTTTGAAATTTGAAAAAAATAGATTTTACATGACAGGCTATGAGAGACTTCTGGGCGATTTTCAACCTGACTGAAATCGCCCAAAAACGGGCGGGGCCATTTGAAGCACGACTTTAGCCTGATTTGACATTTAGTGGCAGTCAGATCAGATTACAACACTGATAACTACTGTTGCCGTGATATAATTGATTAGAAAAAAAATCCCTTCCTTTTCCCGTTTGGCAGTGCGTCGCCCATATCGCCCTATTGAACAGGCCGTCCCTGTGTGTGTGTGTATACAGGGTGTGTGTGTGCCTTTATGTGCACTCTGTCTGTAGATATGTGAGCTCAGTGGTTGTGGAGGCTCCAGGGCCACATCATTAATTAGAGCTGGTATAATCTGTGCCCCACTCTGAACTTTGCAGGGATTCCAGGGCTAGTGCAACTGCCACCAAATTAATATCAATGTCTTTGGATGTAAATAAGGGTCTTCTATTTTTGTAGTGCTCTCACAGACGGAAGTGGTTATACCGCTCATTTCACGGTTATTCAAGAAGGAAATCTACACTGATTGGGTAACCAATGGCACAACTATGTAAATACTTTGTAACTACATAAGTAGAAACACACTGCATACAATGCATAGATTTTGCATCATACGAATATAGTTACGGTTATTGATTTGATACAGTATAACACAAGGACAGACTTTCACTATGACAACAAAGTCTACCTACTGCTAATGAACCCGTCCAGATAATGTAGCTTGATGCTAGCTAGCTCCTCTGTGTGCTGTGTGAGGGCCACCCCTCCCCTCTTCTGTCTTGTTAATGCTGGTCGTGCCAATGAGATCAATAGCGACAGGACAAGTGTGAACTTTCCAGAGCCTAGTTAATTAAACTGGAGGGATATTTTAAATGGAAATACGAGGAAATGGACAGGCTGCAATTACCATGCATGTCAGCATCTCCACTGAATAATGAATCCCTCCATCTTCTCTATTTCCTCCTTCTCTTCACCCCACACGTCATCCTGACCGACCGGGAGACCTCTGCACAAAACATTATTGGATGTTTTAGGTAAAGTATGTAATAATATATTTAACTGAAATATTAGTTCAAATGCATTGTCTGCAGGGTTCCAGGACTTGCTTTTACAGGTATAGCGTTATCTGTTTTGTAATCAGCAGATGAGATGCTGTTGGCTGTCCGTCGCTGGTGAAAGATCTAGCTAATAAAAGCTCATGTTTATTGCATTGCACCAGCCCGGCTGATGTGATGACTCCCATCTCGCTCACTGACCTGTCATCTCCTCTGCCACAGGGAGAACTCCTGCACCTCACCAGGCCAAACTCATTTACTGCTGTAGTTTCATCACACACACTCAAACTAACTGCCAAACCTTGCCGCTGCTCATATCCAAAGGTGAATTATCAAGCAAGTGGACGCATTGGGAAAACGCCCTGGGTTAGTCATCATAGTTGTTAATATGAATACATCATTATCTGTTTTTCTTTAGCTTTAGAGATTGCCTGGCAAAGAGCTTTCAATTCAGACTTTTAGTGAGTCTGCAAAGCCTTGTCATTATCAATCTAATCTCTTTGCATGACTTGCAGAGTGGACCACTTTTGACTGGGAGCTTGCAGAGTGCACTCCCGTGACATATTATGATTAATATTTGACTGGAACTGTCCCCTGGTATATTGTCTCCTACCCCCTGAGGGACTTGTATTGATAAATGGAGAGCACTAAGTTAAGCTTGTTTGATCTGCTCAGTCAAGGCTATACAATAGAGAACCGTTGCATGCCAATTCATTTGTCTCATCTCTTTCACCCGATGTTGTTTTTCACGTCCCCAGCAAAACTTGGCCATTGTCTTTTTCTACTTCTTATTTCACTGTAATAAATCATGAGTCATGGTGACCAGTAAGCAAAGGTTTATCTGTGATCACAATGCTATTGTATGGACACACCTGTTGGAGGATAACACAATGTTCAGTGTACACAAAGGTTTGGTTTTTAATAAACAATGAGTGACATTCGGCCTTGACCTTTAAAGGATGCACACGTGGAGCCATTGTTAGCCATCTCCCCTGACATATAGCAGCAGCCGTTGACTGGTCCTGGAGTGCTCCGTTCCAAACAGCGTCTCTGGAGTTGTGACATTCAACAGCACAGAGCAGATAGCGTCGTTGTGAACACTGACACTAGCCTGACATTTCCTCTCATCAACACAAGCTGTCAGAGACGGGGCTTTCGGCTGCACACTCATTTGAACTCAAAACACTGGAGCAGCAGGTCCATAATATATAGAGTTAAGACTATGCTTTCTGCAGAGTTATTTAACCTTTATTTTAACAGGGAGTCATGCTGAGCCCAAGGTCTCTTTTACAGATAAGCCCTGTAATTACAAAAATATACACATCAAAACAATATGAAAAGCAAAACAGAGATACTGTACAAAACACAGTTACAGAAAACAAACACATTCTTCATTAAAAAGGTCCTTAATCTGCCATCTGAAATGCCCTAGAGGCACCAATTCCTCAAATTTTTGAGAGTTTTGGAGATTATTCCACAAGTAAGGTGCAAAAAAAACTAAAAGCTGATTTACTTAACTCTGTAGACTGAAGGAATTTCCGGAGTTAGCCATCCCTGAGACTGGGTATGGTAACTTGTCTAAAAGTTATTTTGATGTTAGGTACAGCAGGAGTTTTTGTAAAATAGCTTTATAAACAAAAAGTGAGCAATGCATCGATCTACGTGACTTCAGAGGGCCAACCTTCTTTCTGATACATAATGCAGTGATGTGTACTGATCTGCTTCCTGCTATTAAGCTAGAGGCATTACCTATTTCTATAGAAGAAGCCAATTTTATTCGCAACAGCTTAGTTAACTCATCAGTGTGTTTTGTAAACGACAACTTGTCATCTATCCAGATGCCCAGATACTTATAAACAGGGACACGATCAATGTGGGCACCATCCAAGGTACAGATTCTTGAAGAATGTGAGATAAAGATGTTGACTCCCTGTAAGGCTTATACTGTACTTTTTTTCTGACATGCTGACGTTGTTGCCTGCACTCAACATGGTCAAAAAAACATGACTGTTATTGGTTAGCATGGTCAAAAAAACATGGATGGTCTTGGTTAGCATGGTCAAAAAAACATGACTGTTTTTGGTTAGTCATAACCATCCATCATTCATTAGCGCAACATTTGCATCCCAATGAAGCACAGCAGAGATGAACACAACACGATTAAACCATGTTTCAATACTGACCATTATAATGAAGGGTGAGGGGTTGAGAGCTCGTGTCAGAATGAGAGCATCTATACATTATAGTCAAGTCCATGCACGCAATATGCAGAACAGCCTGTTGGAAAGCCCTTCTAATGATGTATCTCAAGTGACCTTTCTCCGCGGGTGTCTGAGACATCAGGAAGCATCGCCGCTATCATGTTGCTGTGATGTATGGTGGGGAGCTGCTCTGACTTATTGCCCTTCACTAATTTAACACAGTGCCTGATAGCAAAGTACTGCCCCTTCATTTAACGGATGCCCCTGGCACAATCCGCCCTCTCTAGCTTCTCTAACTCTGCCACCCTCTTTATGTAGCAGATTTGGAACTTGATTTCCTGTTTCCTTGTTTTGTATGGATCAGTGTACTGGAGACCTAGTGTTTGCGAGTGTGTGTGTGCGTGCAGGTGAGTGAAAATATGTGTGCGCTCTTATTAGTGTGAGTTCCTCTCTGTATTGCAGTCAGGTCTGTGTTTCTTTGCCATTTCTCATCCATTCTCTCTCAGGGCTCTTGTTCAGTATTCTAGCAGGACACACAGACAGACAACACACCAGTGCACGTTGTGTGTTCTTTGAAAATATGTGCTTCAACTGCAGGAGTTGTATTCCAGGGGATAAAAACCATAGGTACTGAGAATGTTTTTGCCTGCGCTACACATGGCTATATCGGTCTGCTAATACAGGATTAGTAAAGTCCCAGTCCTCTACTTTTGTGGGAAATACAGTATATACTGTATACACTATATATACAAAATTAGTGGATTCGGCTATTTCAGCCATACCCGTTGCTGACAGGTGTATAAAATCGAGCACACAGCCATGTAATCTCCATATACAAACATTGGCAGTAGAATGGCCTTACTGAAGAGCTCAGTGACTTTCAAGGTGGCATCGTCATAGGATGCCACCTTTCCAACAATTCAGTAAGGCCATTCTAATGCCCTGCTAGAGCTGCACCAGTCAACTGTAAGTGATGTTATTGTGAAGTGGAAACATCTAGGAGCAACAACGGCTCAGCCACGAAGTGGTAGGCCACACCAGCTCACAGAACGGGGCCGCCGATTGCTGAAGCGCGTAAAAATTGTTTGTCCTCGGTTGCTGTACTCACTACCGAGTTCCAAACTGCCTCTGGAAGCAACGTCAGCACAAGAACTGTCTGGAGCTTAATGAAATGGGTTTCCATGGACGAGTAGCCGCACACAAGCCTAAGATCAAGCCAAGCGTCAGCTGAAGGCGTGTAAAGGCGTGTAAAGCTCGCCTCCATTGGACTCTGGAGAATGATACCTGCCCCAATGCATAGTGCCAACTGTAACGTTTGCTGTAGGAGGAATAATGGTTTGGGCTTTTTCATGGTTCTGGCAAGGCCCCTTAGTTCCAGTGAATGGAAATCTTAATGCTACAGCATACAATGACATTCTAGACGATTCTGTGCTTCCAACTTTGTGGCAACAATTTGGGGAAGGCCCTTTCCTGATTCAGCATGACAATGATAACATACAGCTAGCGGGCTATACGCTACATCGGCAGGATAGAACGGCTGACTCCAGTAAGACAAGGGGTGGCGGTCTGTGTATATTTGTAAACAATAGCTGGTGCACAAAATCAAATACTAAGGAAGTCTCGAGGTTTTGCTCGCCTGAGGTAGAGTATCTTATGATAAGCTGTAGACCACACTATTTACCAAGAGAGTTTTCATCTATATTTTTCATAGCTGTCATTTACCACCACAAACCAATGCTGGCATTAAGATTGCACTGAATGAGTTGTACAAGGCCATAAATCAACAGGAAAACGCTCATCCAGATGCAGCGCTCCTAGTGGCCGGGGACTTTACTGCAGGGAAACTTAAATCCGTTTTACCTAATTTCTACCAGCATGTTAAATGTGCAACCAGAGGAAAAAAAACTATAGACCACCTTTACTCCACACACAGAGATGCATACAAAGCTCTCCCTCGCCCTCCATTTGGCAAATCTGACCATAACTCTATCCTCCTGATTCCTGCTTATAAGCAAAAACTAAAGCAGGAAGCACCAGTGACTCGGTTAATAAAAAAGTGGTCAGATGACGCAGATGCTAAGCTACAGGACTGTTTTGCTAGCACAGACTGGAACATGTTCCGGGATTCTTCAGACAGCATTGAGGAGTACACCACATCAGTCACTGGCTTCATCAATAAGTGCATCGATGATGTCGTCCCCACAGTGACCGTACGTACATACCCCAACCAGAAGCCATGGATTACAGGAAACATCCGCAATGAGCTAAAGGGTAGAGCTGCCGCTTTCAAGGAACGGGACTCTAACCCGGACGCTTATAAGAAATCCCGCTATGCCCTCCGACGAACCATCAAACAGGCAAAGAGTCAATACAGGGCTAAGATTGAATCGTACTACACTGGCTCTGACGCTCGTCGGATGTGGCAGGGCTTGAAAACTATTACAGACTACAAAGGGAAGCACAGCCGCGAGCTGCCCAGTGACACAAGCCTACCAGACGAGGCTAAACCACTTCTATGCTCGCTTCGAGGCAAGCAACACTGAAGCATGCATGAGAGCACCAGCTGTTCCGGATGACTATGTGATCACGCTCTCCGTAGCCGATGTGAGTAAGACTTTTAAGCAGGTCAACATTCACAAGGCCGCAGGGCCAGACGGATTACCAGGACGGGTACTCCGAGCATGTGCTGACCAACTGGCAAGTGTCTTCACTGACATTTTCAACATGTCCCTGACTGAGTCTGTAATACCAACATGTTTCAAGCAGACCACCATAGTCCCCGTGCCCAAGGACTCTAAGATAACCTGCCTAAATGACTACCGACCCGTAGCACTGACGTCTGTAGCCATGAAGTGCTTTGAAAGGCTGGTCATGGCTCACATCAACAGCATTATCCCAGAAACCCTAGACCCACTCCAATTTGCATACCGCCCCAACAGATCCACAGATGATGCAATCTCTATTGCACTCCACACTGCCCTTTCCCACCTGGACAAGAGGAACACCTACGTGAGAATGCTATTCATTGACTATAGCTCAGCATTCAACACCATAGTGCCCTCTAAGCTCATCACTAAGCTAAGGATCCTGGGACTAAACACCTCCCTCTGCAACTGGATCCTGGACTTCCTGACGGGCCGCCTCCAGGTGGTAAGGGTAGGTAACAACACATCTGCCACACTGATCCTCAACACGGGGGCACCTCAGGGGTGCGTGCTCAGTCCCCTCCTGTACTCTCTGTTCACCCATGACTGCATGGCCAGGCACGACTCCAACACCATCATTAAGTTTGCAGACGACACAACAGTGGTAGGCCTGATCACCGACAACGATGAGACAGCCTATAGGGAGGAGGTCAGAGACCTGGCCGTGTGGTGCCAGGACAACAACCTCTCCCTCAACGTGACCAAGACAAAGGAGATGATTGTGGACTACAGGAAAAAAAAGAGGACTGAGCACGCCCCCATTCTCATCGACAGAGCTGTAGTGGAACAGGTTGAGAGCTTCAAGTTCCTTGGTGTCCACATCACCAACGAACTATCATGGTCCAAACACACCAAGACAGTCGTGAAGAGGGCATGACAAAGCCTATTCCCCCTCAGGAGACTGAAAAGATTTGGCATGGGTCCTCAGATCCTCAAAAATCTCAACAGCTTTTACCCCCAAGCCATAAGACTCCTGAACAGCTAATCATGGCTACCCAGACTATTTGCACTGCCCCCCCACCCCATCCTTTTTACGCTGCTGCTACTCTGTTAATTATTTATGCATAGTCACTTTAACTCTACCCACATGTACATATTACTTCAACTATCTCAACTAGCCAGTGCCCCCGCACATTGACTCTGCACCGGTACCCCCCTGTATATATAGCCTACCTACTGTTATTTTATTTTACTTCTGCTCTTTTTTTCTCAACACTTTTTTTGTTGTTGTTTTATTTTTACTTTTTTGTTAAAATAAATGCACTGTTGGTTAAGGGCTGTGAGTAAGCATTTCACTGTAATGTCTGCACCTGTTGTATTCAGCGCATGTGACCAATACAATTTGATTTGATTTGATTTGAAATGGCAACAATCAATAATGCAGATTAACAGTGATGAAGTCAAAGTGTGACTGTGGACTAATACAATTATGAAAGGTTAGATCATGGAGGCATTAGATTAGATGTGGAGAAAAGCATATGGTATACAGAGACAACCTTTTAGCCACAAAGTTGGGGACAGCAATGCCATTACAATCTTAAAAGGCCAAACAAAATGTTGCCTCATGAATATCTACCAATTCAGAGCCTGTGCCCATGAAAAATTATGTAAAGAGTGCTAACTAGAAACGTAAAATCTTTATTCAATACTCCCTCCCTTCCACCTAATTGGTCTCCCTATTATCTTATGTCCTATTCCTTCTTCCACCTCTAGCCAATGAAGGGAATTGAATGTATTATTCTCTCACAGAAGAGACAAATGGTCAAGATAGGGGTTGATGCAAGCAGGGTTTAGGCAGAGGGACTGTGGGAGTCTACCTCTTGCATTTTAATCAACATCAGCCCATTTTAAATTAAAGGAGAAGCAGCAATTGAATGGAGAGACAAATTATGGAGTTTCTACTGCTGCCTGATGCACTTTGGATCAATAAACAATTCTGCATTTCTATAGTTAGCAAAGACGTGGTTGTAAAATGCTAAGTTCAGATGGCTTCTTCATCTGAGATGTATCCAATTACTATACTGTGAGCTGGCTGCCCATTAATATTTATTGATGTAATGGTGTGACTTATTGAGTTGTTATTCCCCAAACCACACGCATGCAAGGTGAACATTACACCGCATCAAAAGGGCATTAGTGACCACTAAAATACATACACTACATGACCAAAACTATGTGGACACCTGCTCATTGAACATCTCATTCCAAAATCATGGGCATTAACATGGAGTTGGTCCCCCCTTTGCTGCTATAACAGCCTACACTCTTCTGGGAAGGCTTTCCACTAGATGTTGGAAATTGCTGCGGGGAAATGCTTCCATTCAGCCACAAGAGCATTAGTGAGGTCGGGCACTGATGTTGGGCGATTAGGCCTGGCTCGCAGTTTGCGTTCCAATTCATCCCAAAGGTGTTCGATGGGGTTGAGGTCAGGGCTCTGTGCAGGCCAGTCAAGTTCTTCCACACCAATCTCGACAAACCATTTCTGTATGGGCCTCACAAGGGCATTGTCACGTTGAAACAGTAAAGGGCCTTCCCCAAACTGTTGCCACAAAGTTGGAAGCACAGAATCGTCTAGAATGTCATTGTATGCTGTAGCGTTATGATTTCCCTTCACTGGAACTAAGTGGCCTAGCTCGAACCATGAAAAACAGCCCCAGACCATTATTCCTCCTCCAAATAAACTTTACAGTTGGCACTATGCATTGGGGCAGGTATCATTCTCCAGAGTCCAATGGAGGCGAGCTTTACACGCCTTCAGCCGACGCTTGGCATTGCGCATGGTGATCTTAGGCTTGTGTGCGGCTACTCGTCTATGGAAACCCATTTCATTAAGCTCCAGACGAACAGTTCTTGTGCTGACGTTGCTTCCAGAGGCAGTTTGGAACTCGGTAGTGAGTACAGCAACTGGGGACAAACAATTTTTACACGCTTCAGCAATTGGCGGTCCCGTTCTGTGAGCTTGTGTGGCCTAACACTTCACGGCTGAGCCGTTGTTGCATCTAGACGTTTCCACTTCACAATAACAGCGCTTACAATTGACCGGGGCAGCTCTAGCAGGGCAGAAATTTGACGAACTGACTTTTGGAAAGGTGGCATCCAATGACGGTGCCACGTTGAAAGTCACTGAGCTCTTCAGTTAGGCCATTCTACTGCCAATGTTTGTCTATAGAGATTGCATGGCTGTGTGCTCGATTTTATACACATGTCAGCAACGGGTGTGGCTGAAATAGCAGAATCCACTAATTTGAAGGGGTGTCCACATACTTTTGTATATATAGTGTAGATATTTTTAATACATAGCCTACACCGTCTACAGTATAGGGAATCTGCCCGCTTGGCAAGGCTCATATAGCATTGCACAGCAGCTTTATTACCACGTAATCAATGTAATTATAAGTAATTAGCCAATAAAAATTACTTCCTGTCATTTAAAGTCTATCATTCAGATGAAATATTAGATTGATCATTACTGTAAAGGTTGCTGTTGTCATTTTTAAATGTAATCTAACAGCAATCTCTAGAAGGCGCAGCAGTGTTGGCCCGATAATGCGATTTTTTTACATAATTGAAATAAACAGCTCATTAGACTAAAATTAAATGATTTAGTACAATGGAGTCATACCAAGGAAGAAAAGGGGCTGACAGACAATCAAACATAGAAGGTGGAATTTTATTTAACACATGGAGATCAAAGATAAATAAATACAAGTCTAATGACTTTTAAACCTTGCTTGAAGAGCTTACCAGGTAAACATTTTGTCGCACTGATTTCTATCACTTCTATCCACCTCTTCCCTATGTAGATGGTAAACAGTATATAATATTTAACAGTTGTTGTGTTGGAGAAACCAAAGACTTTAATGATCTCATTCATTATTCAGAGGTGTTCATTTCAGATGTTTCAGCTGAAGGAGAGAGAGGGGATGTTTATTAATGAAGGTTTGTCACAACGCTGCCTCTCCATGGTCATCATCAACCATCTCTATGAGGAGAGTGGACCCGCAAGATAGAGCTATTTGGTATACAGACCCTATACCATTCATAACGATTTGGAGCTTAGCATTGATCTCAAGGAGAGGATGTGTAATACATTGTTGAGTAGAATTGGAATTAAAAAGGCATGACCAAACAATCATCATATTGTCTAGTGGAGGTATTAGTAGTGGTTATATTGAATAGGAGAGGTCAGTAGGTTTACAGGTAAATATAATATGCCCTTAGAGATGGATTACTATAATGCATCATCATAACCCTGAAAATGTAAAAGACAGTACATCAAGTAGAAGATCATTATTATGTACACTGAACAAAAATATAAACGCAACATGTAAAGTGTTGGTCCCATGTTTCATGAGCTGAAATAAAAGACTGCATTCATTTTACATACGCACAAAAAGCATATTAATCTCAAATGTTGTGTACAAATTTGTTTACATTTCTGTTAGTGAGCATTTCTCCTTTGCCAAGATAATCTATCCACCTGACATGTGTGGTATATCAAGAATCTGGTTAAACAGCATGATCATTACACAGGTGCAACTTGTTCTGGGGACAATAAAAGGACACTAAAATGTGCAGTTTTATCACACAACTGCCACAGATGTCTCATGCTTTGAGGGATTGTGGAATTGGCATGCTGACTGCAGGAATGTCCACCAGAGCTGTTGCCAGATAATTGAATGTTCATTGCTCTACCATAAGCCACCTCCAACGTCATTATTATTATTTTTTGTATTTTTACCCCCTTTTTCTCCCCAACAGGCTCGGGAGGTGAAGGTTGAGTCATGCATCCTCCGAAACATGACCCGTCAAACCACGCTTCTTAACACCCGCCCGCTTAACCCAGAAGCACCAATGTGTTGGAGGAAACACCGTTCAACTGACGATCGAGGTCAGCCTGCAGGCGCCTGGCCCGCCACAAGGAGTTGCTAGAGCGCAATGAGCCAAGTAAAGCCCCCCCGGCCAAACCCTCACCTAACCCGGACAATTGTGCGCCACCCTATGGAATTCCCGATCACGGCCAGTTGTGACACAGCATGGGATCGAACCCGGGTCTGTAGTGACACCTCTAGCACTGCAATGCAGTGCCTTAGACCGCTTAGGTTTAGGGTTAAGGTTAGGTTTTTGGGTTAAGGTTAGGGTTAGGGTTAGGGTAAGAGTATGGGTTAGGGTTAGGCTTAGGGGTTAGGGAAAATAGGATTTTGAATGGGACTGAATAGTGTGTCCCCACAAGGTTAGCTGTACAATACTGTGTGTGTGTGTGTGTGGGGGGGACTTTAACAACCTGTAAAAGTGCAGCCAGTGTGTGGGATGGCCTAATGTGCAATGACATTTTAACAACTGCAATTGGATCGAGGCCAGATTGCTAAGGACAAAATACAAGTTAAAATGTTGGTAATTTGTACAGTCAGCAATTTCATTTATGGCGTTATAATTACTCTCGGAGTGAAACATCTTTTATGGTGATTCTCAAGTACACAGACAATAAAAAATGAAAAACAGAGGAAATAAACTTTTATGGGTTCATTGGAAAGTCGATGTGTGCAGTGCAAGCGTATACTGTTTGCTACCTACAGAACACAGCACCCAAATGGTGGATATCTTAGCCAATGACACAGAACAACCCTGAGCAAACAAATGCAATGCAAATGTCCTTATATTCACACTTTAAATTATGTAGTGGCAGGGGTTAAAGCCAAAATAAATCCCATGACTGAAATTTAAGTCAATCTCAGATCGATTGTCTAGGGCCAAGTTAACTTCCCTTTCATGTAAGTCATGACCATCATGCTTTTAGGGAAAGAGGATTGTTTTGTACATGTATTAAACTGTGAGTTTGACCAAATCCAGTCCTCTTGCTTAGGGGGTCTGGAGTCCTCCCTGGGAAATGTTTATGTAGAAGGACTGAGAAGCTCAGTTCTGGTGACTTTATAAAAGGACATTCTACAAAGAATGCATGAAAATAAAATAATGTTGACACCATCTAAAATATAATTTCCACCTCCAGAAATGGGCCCAATAACATATTGGTAAAAATGATTGGACCGTCAGTGGTGTAGTGCTATATTTTTTAGGTGAGGGACATAACAAAATGACTCAGTTTGTACTGACGGATTGAATATCATTATAAAATAGGTGCATAAAATGCATCCTCCAATTGCAACGTCTGCCTATATGCCCACACATCTTGTCTCAGTAATATTTTATATTTTTAATACCCTCAAACACCATACATAATTTAAAAATAGGCCATTATTACTGTCAATCGTGAAATATAATTCTTCACGTTTACCAGTGAAATGTCCAAACTGCATGCACAATATTGGATCTCAATCAGTTTCATGAGGATATGCATTTAGATCTTATTGAATAACTGTTTCATGAGCGAATTAAAGCAGATAGTGTTAAACTATTCGCATTTCTTGTAGGCCTATTTTGTTTCAATCAAAGCATAGCCTGCAGCGCATGCTGTTGAGTTTTGGCCGCATGAGGAAAATGTTTTGACTATTCAGCTTCAGATAAGAAATGACTGAGGAGGTGTTTTTGGTGTAAAATGTTATAGGCCTACTATGCTACAGTAGGCTTATATGCCATTGTATTCAGATCTGTTATGTAAAATACTAATGAATCATTATGTGATCTTGCGAGATTCAGCTTTGAGCTAACTTTACTAAACAAGCACCATTGGGAGAAGTGATAATCTTAAATTTGTAAGAAGAAGAAGAAGAAGAAGAAGAAGAAGAAGTAGAAGAAGAAGAAGAAGAAGAAGAAGAAGAAGAAGAAGAAGAAGAAGAAGAAGAAGAAGAAGAAGTGATGAGTAGGACTATTAGGCGAAGGCAACATCTTGATGAGGGAGATTTTAAGCGTTTTGAGTGCCCTTCGAATCGTGGCGCTGAAAGGAAAGCTGTGGTCACGTATCATTCTGGGTTCCTCTGTGCAAGGGGGTCCGTGGAGTTTTATGTTATGAACATCATGGCAGACGCGGTGAATTTGGATTCTAGATCTCGTTGGTGTGATGATAAGGTTCATGAGTGGATCACTTTGTCTGCATATACAATAGAGGTGGTACGTTTCTGTAAGCTAAGCACTCGGACAGTAGGGCGAGTTCAAATGGGTCGTACAAGACCGTTTTGAGGACAGACGTTTTGGCAACCCTTGGTAGAGTTTTCGGTCTGTGGCTGTTCTTGCTACGTCGGATTTGGCCTGCTCAAAGTGGTCAAGCCTCCGACCGACGGGACTCTGCACACATGCCTACAGTTCATAATTCGTGCCACCGCCATAGAGAAAGAAGACAGGGAAGAAACCACAATTTAGGCTACCTACCTATAGGCTGCTATAGCCTACATATTTAGTTTGTCATTCCATCGTTTTCATGGAATGTTTGGTGGTAATTAAATATAATTTATTTAGAATTTATCAGAATACATTTTCCAGATATAATTTTACCATTCAGCTAGTTGTACACTCAAATTGAAAAAGTGAGGGCGCACTACATCCCTGTGGACCATGCATATAGCCTATGCATGGTCTATATTATCAGATGTGCTATTAGCAATAAGCATTATCACCTGTAGCCCAACTGATGCAGCATAGTAACTATAAAATGTACATAGGCTGAAGCAGGGGTTTGTCCATCTGCATTTACCCCATTGGATACAACATCCTGATTGTTATTATTATTAATTATACATTTTTATTCACAAAAAAAAAATACTTTTTTGTTGTTGTTTCTATTACAAAGTATGTCATTGCCCTTTTAAGACGAAAATGCACCTTTAAGAGCTCTGTTGCGCAGCTGAGCCTAAACCGTGCTTGAAACTCCGGTTGTAAAACTGCATTTGTTGTCACGAGTTACAAAGCCAGAACCCAGAAGCAGACCAGGACAAGGTAAGTTGAAACGAAGGTGAGTGTTTATTTACAAATTCAAGAGTGATGCTGAATAATCCAGGGAACAGAGCGGGCGGCGTTGATTAGTTGTTGGGGGTGCAGTGGTTGATCCAATCATGGCTCGGCAGCCGCCGACCACCAGGCAGAGGTTGGATGAAGGTTCCGGACGCAGTGACTGCAGATGGAACAAAACGGAGGTAAGTAAACAACAAACCAACAAGGTGCAAAACAACAAAACTAACGCTAGAAGCTCTAAGACTGATACTCTGGTAAACCTACTGTTCATGGCTAACGATCCGGCAGGGAATGGATGTTAGGCCAGAGCCTAAGAAGGGTGATGATCAGGACCAGGTGTGCAGATTGCTGATGGGATGCAGGTGCGGAAATCAAGAGAGCTCCCCGGAGCGTTCCAGAACCCTCGGGAAACTGGAGATCCCGAGCAGAAAAACTAGTCCACAGACAGGACCCGACTCAGACTGCCGGGATCGTTACAGTACCCCCCCCTCCGACGAACGCCACCGGGCGGACTCCCGGAGCGCCAGGATGGAGGCGGTAGAAGTCACGGATGAGGTCAGCATCTAGGATCTGTCGCCGCGGAATCCAACTCCTCTCTTCAGGACCATACCCCTCCCAGTCCACGAGATACTGGAAACCCCGGCCCCGCCGTCTGGAATCCATGATGCGTCGCACCGTGTAGGCAGGACCACCTCCGATCATCCGAGGAGGAGGAGGAGGAGGCGGAGGAGGCAACAGAGGACTGAGGAAAACAGGCTTGAGGCAGGAGACATGAAAGGTGGGATGGACTCTGAGCGTCCTCGGGAGTTTGAGTCGAACTGCCACCGGGTTGATCACCTTCTCCACCACAAACGGACCAATGAACTTCGGTAACAACTTCCTAGACTCAGTCCGTAAAGGAAGATCCCGTGTGGCCAACCAGACCCTATCTCCGATGGTGTAGGTGGGAGCGGGGATCCGGCGACGATTCGCCTGGAGCTGATACCGGTCCGAAACTCTAAGGAGTGCCTTTCTGGCCCGATGCCAGGTCCGGTGGCAACGACGAATATGGGCCTGAACAGAAGGCACTGAGAGCTCCTTCTCCTGAGAAGGGAACAAGGGAGGTTGGTAGCCATACAGGCACTGGAAGGGAGACATCCCAGTGGCAGATGTAGGGGAGAGTATTGTGGGCATACTCAACCCAAGGCAACTGAGAGACCCAGGAGGTGGGGTTGGAAGAGGCCAGGCAGCGTAGCGTGGATTCCATCTTCTGGTTGGCTCTCTCCGCCTGACCATTAGATTGGGGGTGAAAACCAGATGTGAGACTGACTGTAGCTCCAATGGCCAAACAGAAGGACTTCCAGACAGCAGAGGTAAACTGAGGGCCACGGTCGGAAACGATATCACTGGGCAACCCGTGGACCCTGAAAACCTCCCTAACCAGGATCTCGGACGTCTCCGAGGCAGAGGGAAGCTTGGCAATTGGCACAAAGTGGGCGAACTTGCTGAATCTGTCCACGATAGTCAGAACGACCGTGTTCCCCTCAGAAGCGGGCAACCCAGTGACAAAGTCCAGGGCCAGATGCGACCATGGTCGCCGGGGAATAGGGAGGGGGTGAAGTAGTCCAGAGCTGGGCCGATTGGTACCCTTATTCTGCGCACACACTGGACAGGCAGCAACATAACCCCGAGTATCCTCGGCCATGGCAGGCCACCAAAAACGTCTGCGAAGAAACGCCATCGTCCGAGCCACGCCAGGGTGACAAGCCATCTTGCTGGCGTGGGACCACTTGAGGACCGCAGGACGAACCGACTCAGGCACAAACAACCGACCGGGTGGACCGTTACCGGGACCGGGCTGCGTCCGAAGAGCCGCCATCACCTCCTCCTCAATCTTCCACCTAACAGCTCCCACGACGCAGTTCCGGGGGAGAATTGTCTCGGTCTTGGACCCACCCTCCTCCGTCTTGGAGAACATCCGAGACAAGGCGTCCGCCTTGCCGTTCTTAGATCCAGGTCGGAACGTCAGGGAAAAATTGAATCGTCCGAAAAACAACGACCACCTGGCCTGACGGGAGTTGAGACGTCTAGCCGATTGCACGTAAGCAAGATTCTTGTGGTCAGTCCAGACAATAAACGGTTGCTCCGCCCCCTCCAACCAGTGGCGCCACTCCTCCAAGGCAAGTTTCACCGCGAGAAGCTCCCGGTTACCCACATCGTAATTCCTCTCCGCAGGCGAAAGGCGACGAGAGTAGTAGGCGCAGGGATGGAGTTTACTGTCCGTGGAGCATCGCTGCGACAGGATGGCGCCAACTCCCACATCAGACGCGTCCCACTTCAACGACGAACTGACGGGCCGTGTCCGGTTGAGAGAGAATCGGTGCGTTGGTGAATCGCCTCTTCAAATCCAGAAACGCCGATCCGCCTCCGGATTCCACTTGAAGCTCCTGATACTGGAAGTCAAGGCAGTTAACGGAGCGGCCACACGGCTGTAATCCCGGATGAATCTGCGGTAGAAATTCGCAAACCCCAAAAATCTCTGGAGCTGCAATCTCGTACCGGGCTGGGCCCATTCCAGAACCGCTCTAACCTTCTCCTGGTCCATCCTAATCTCTCCCCTGGAGATGATGTACCCGAGAAAGGATGTCGTGTGGGCGTGAAACTCGCACTTCTCGGCCTTCACGAACAGGCGATTCTCCAACAATCGCTGCAGAACCTGCCGGACATGCTGGACGTGGTCGGAAGGTTCCTTCGAGAAGATCAGAATGTCATCCAGGTAAACAAACACAAAGAGACCGATCATATCTCTCAGGACGTCGTTCACCATACTCTGGAATACCGCTGGAGCATTGGTCAGTCCAAATGGCATCACCTGATACTCGAGTGACCCATCGGTGTATTGAACCCCGTCAACCACTCGTCTCCCTCTCTGATCCGGACCATGTGATACGCATTGCGTAGGTCTAGCTTGGTGAACACCGTAGCACCCTGTAAGGAGTCGAAGGCAGAACTCATCAAGGGCAGGGGATACTTGTTCTTGACCGTGATGTCATTCAACCCCCGATAATCAATACACGGTCGAAGAGAGCCATCCTTCTTACCCACAAAGAAGAATCCTGCCCCCAGGGGTGATGACGAGGGACGAACGAGACCAGCAGCTAGGGACTCCTTGATGTAGGTCTCCAAAGCCTCACGTTCAAGGCGGGAGATACTGTATAACCTTCCCTTGGGGTAGACAGCTCCAGGGAACAGGTTGATGGCACAATCATATGGTCGGTGGGGAGGGAGTGACAGAGCCTTCTGCTTACTGAACACTTCCCCCAAATCGTGATATGTCTCGGGAACCAGGGACAAATCTGGGGGTTTAGCCTCAATCACCTGACTGGGAACCGAATGGGGACAGGCAGTCTTGAGACAGTTAGCATGACAATCAAGGCTCCAACTCGTTACCTTGCCCGTCACCCAATCGAACGTGGGATTGTGTTCCTTCAGCCAGGGGTATCCAAGGACCAGAGGAACATGGGAAGACGGCAGAATGAAGAATGAAATCATCTCCGAATGATTCCCCGACAACAGCATCTTAACCGGTTCAGTCCTCATCGTGATACGTGCCAGACTACTGCCGTTCAGAGTGGTCGCTTCAATGGCTTCCGCAATTGCTCCTTGGAAAGCCCCAGCTGTTCCACCAACTCGGCATCAAGAAAGCTTCCATCGGCACCTGAATCGATAAAGCGTTAATCGCTAAGCTCTGATTCCTGTTCACAAGGGTAGCCGGAAACGGGGTCTGACAGAGGTACTGAGAGGTTGAAACTGGCTCGCTAAAAAGTCCTCCCAACTTTAGCGAGCCGGGCAGTTTGACGACCGCCGGGAACAAGTGGAGATGTAATGTCCCGAGCTACCACAGTAGAGGCAGCAGTTGGTCTTACGTCTATGTTGACGCTCCTCCTTGGTTAACCCGTGCCGCCCCACTTGCATGGGTTCAGAATCGGGAGAGAGAACCTCTCCACTAATCCTTTGTGGTGGAGAATGATCGACGTGTTCTGGTCCACCACCCGACCCGACTGGGAACTGAGAAGCTGATCGACTGGACGGACCCCATTGCTTCTCCCTCCTTCGCTCTCGGACTCGATTATCCACCCGAATAGACAAGGCTACCAAGCTGTCCAGGTCACTAGGCTCCGGATAGGAGATCAGCTCATCCTTGAGCTGCTCCGACAGACCCTGGTAAAAGGCCGCTTGCAGAGACTCCTCATTCCACCCACTCTCCACAGCCAACGTCTTGAACTCGATCACGAAGTCGGCCACGCTGCGAGTTCCTTGGTGGAGCGAAAACAGGCGCCTAGCTGCGTCCCTCCCTCGGACGGAATGGTCGAAGAGCTTCCTCATCTCGGCCATGAACCCCTGGTATGAAGCCATGCAGGGGTCTTGTCGTTCCCAAACGGCTGAAGCCCACTCCAGCGCTCGACCACGCAGCAACTCAATCACAAAGGCTATCCTAGCCTTGTCTGTGGCATAAGAGTAGGGCTGTAGATCGAACACTAACCCACACTGCATAAGGAAAGAACGGCATCTTCCCAGCTCCCCCTCATATTTATCCGGCGCCGGAACCTTGGGCTCACGGAAGGACACCGCTTCAGACGCGGCAGGCGAGATGGGTGAAACCGGTAGTGGATCCTCCACCGGAAACTTGCGCTGGTTCTGGACCTCCGTCAGACCGGTAGAAAGGTTCCGAACTGCCAACGCGATCTCCTGTAGCTCCGTGCTATGATGGCCCAACATCTTCTCCTGATGGGTAATGGCATGGCGAACAGAGTCCAGGTCCGCTGGGTTCATTACTGGCCGGATCGTTCTGTCACGAGTTACAAAGCCAGAACCCAGAAGCAGACCAGGACAAGGTAAGTTGAAACGAAGGTGAGTGTTTATTTACAAATTCAAGAGTGATGCTGAATAATCCAGGGAACAGAGCGGGCGGCGTTGATTAGTTGTTGGGGGGTGCAGTGGTTGATCCAATCATGGCTCGGCAGCCGCCCGACCACCAGGCAGAGGTTGGATGAAGGTTCCGGACGAGTGACTGCAGATGGAACAAAACGGAGGTAAGTAAACAACAAACCAACAAGGTGCAAAACAACAAAACTAACGCTAGAAGCTCTAAGACTGATACTCTGGTAAACCTACTGTTCATGGCTAACGATCCGGCAGGGAATGGATGTTAGGCCAGAGCCTAAGAAGGGTGATGATCAGGACCAGGTGTGCAGATTGCTGATGGGATGCAGGTGCGGAAATCAAGAGAGCTCCCCGGGAGCGTTCCAGAACCCTCGGGAAACTGGAGATCCCGAGCAGAAAAACTAGTCCACAGACAGGACCCGACTCAGACTGCCGGGATCGTTACATTTGTAAAACAATGACACAAGCACAACATTGAAGAAGTAGAGATGTGTTATATTATTTCGATTTTTAAAGGGATAGTTGCAGCACCATCAGCTCCCCTACTTCCCGAGGCTATGAAAGTGGTAGCAATGAAAACTGGGATCCCCCTCTTTTTACAACGAAGGCCAAAACTCCTTTCAAAAGTGTTTTCCCGCGATTGAATTAAGAATAGTTGTGCAATGATTGCTTGTTGTCAGAATACATGTTTCCCTCCTATGGCTCTCGCAACTTCAATGCGCTTCGAGAGGAATATTTATCTCGCATAGAACACACAACATGCGACAAGGTAAATAGGTAAACTATTATACTATGGGGTTGTCTGATTTTGTTTTAATAACAATATTACATGGCAAAAATAGCAGCACTGGAAAGTTACATCCTGAGGGATAAAGTAAAGGCTTTGAATTACTTTACCAGCAGCTACAGTAAGCTACACACCACTGTCTGAGTTGAGCGATGCGGCGCATTATAGACTATTTAATTCCTTTCATCTGAACATCGGAGTGCCACCAACAATCATGCATGTCAATTCAGTGCACACAGTATAACAGAGAAAATAAAATATTTGAGAATTCATTTATTTGGGAATTTCATAGAACATACATGCTTCTATCTGTATTAGGCTATGTCATCTCCAACTGATTTTTATTGCGGATCTACACTCGTCTCAAAAACGACCTCTCCAGAATTCATGACAGAAATCCATCGCAATGACGGAGAACTTTAACCCCTGTACAGGTGTGTGTTTGAGTAGATTGAAGCTCTAAGGCAGACCTGTTATATACAGTGGGGAAAAAAAGTATTTAGTCAGCCACCAATTGTGCAAGTTCTCCCACTTAAAAAGATGAGAGAGGCCTGTAATTTTCATTATAGGTACACGTCAACTATGACAGACAAAATGAGGAAAAAAATTCCAGAAAATCACATTGTAGGATTTTTAATGAATTTATTAGCAAATTATGGTGGAAAATAAGTATTTGGTCAATAACAAAAGTTTCTCAATACTTTGTTATATACCCTTTGTTGGCAATGACACAGGTCAAACGTTTTCTGTAAGTCTTCACAAGGTTTTCACACACTGTTGCTGGTATTTTGGCCCATTCCTCCATGCAGATCTCCTCTAGAGCAGTGATGTTTTGGGGCTGTCGCTGGGCAACATGGACTTTCAACTCCCTCCAAAGATTTTCTATGGGTTGAGATCTGGAGACTGGCTAGGCCACTCCAGGACCTTGAAATGCTTCTTACGAAGCCACTCCTTCGTTGCCCGGGCGGTGTGTTTGGGATCATTGTCATGCTGAAAGACCCAGCCACGTTTCATCTTCAATGCCCTTGCTGATGGATGGAGGTTTTCACTCAAAATCTCACGATACATGGCCCCATTCATTATTTCCTTTACACGGATCAGTCGTCCTGGTCCCTTTGCAGAAAAACAGCCCCAAAGCATGATGTTTCCACCCCCATGCTTCACAGTAGGTATGGTGTTCTTTGGATGCAACTCAGCATTCTTTGTCCTCCAAACACGACGAGTTGAGTTTTTTACCAAAAAGTTATATTTTGGTTTCATCTGACCATATGACATTCTCCCAATCCTCTTCTGGATCATCCAAATGCACTCTAGCAAACTTCAGATGGGCCTGGACATGTACTGGCTTAAGCAGGGGGACACGTCTGGTACTGCAGGATTTGAGTCCCTGGCGGCGTAGTGTGTTACTGACGGTAGGCTTTGTTACTTTGGTCCCAGCTCTCTGCAGGTCATTCACTAGGTCCCCCCGTGTGGTTCTGGGATTTTTGCTCACCGTTCTTTTGATCATTTTGACCCCACGGGGTGAGATCTTGCGTGGAGCCCCAGATCGAGGGAGATTATCAGTGGTCTTGTATGTCTTCCATTTCCTAATAATTGCTCCCACAGTTGATTTCTTCAAACCAAGCTGCTTACCTATTGCAGATTCAGTCTTCCCAGCCTGGTGCAGGTCTACAATTTTGTTTCTGGTGTCCTTTGACAGCTCTTTGGTCTTGGCCATAGTGGAGTTTGGAGTGTGACTGTTTGAGGTTGTGGACAGGTGTCTTTTATACTGATAACAAGTTCAAACAGGTGCCATTAATACAGGTAACGAGTGGAGGACAGAGGAGCCTCTTAAAGAAGAAGTTACAGATCTGTGAGAGCCAGAAATCTTGCTTGTTTGTAGGTGACCAAATACTTATTTTCCACCATAATTTGCAAATAAATTCATTAAAAATCCTACAATGTGATTTTCTGGATTTTTTTCCCTCAATTTGTCTGTCATAGTTGACGTGTACCTATGATGAAAATTACAGGCCTCTCTCATCTTTTCAAGTGGGAGAACTTGCACAATTGATGGCTGACTAAATACTTTTTTTCCCCACTGTATGTTCAGGAGCACATTCACTTACTCACCCTGTCAAAACCAGAGCGGGCTGTCGTGATAAATGTGGGATTAGCATGAAGAACATTCTACTTAACGGAGTGACATTTCTTCCTGTTCCTTCCTGTTCCAAGTTCATAATGGCAATCTTTGTATGAAAAGCCACCCAAATGACCAATGCAATTTCCCTGAGTCTTTATCACCCAGAAAAGAGCTGTAAACACCATCAAATGTGGAAAACGTGAAGAGTGAACAGATACGAATTAATTCAGCAAGTTAGGTAAACCAACTGTACTGTAGCCTTGCTCCTATTGTTACTGTGAGAGAGAAGTAAGCAGGGACTGGAATGAACATTTTGGAAGGCACTTTAGAAAATATCTGGGAGCAGTTCTTTGAAAAATCCCAGTCATGTTGGCAGAGAACCCATGGCAGCATTGTGTAGTGACAGGCAAGTTCTTTTGAATTTTGAGGAACAAAGAGAGGCTTTATTTTCCATTTGATTCACCGACAATGCTTTTTTAATTTGTGTCTTCCACCACATTGAGCTGCAGAATGACATCCAGAACAATTGTAACAAGTAATTTCCATTTAAATGTTTAATTGAGATGAAATATAGATATACTCAGCAGCCGCGGAGACGTACAAAACCCAACAAACCCATCCGACTGTCTGTCTAAAACGGTTCCCCTATTGTTCAAAGTGTGAACCTCAATGAGCATTTACAAAGTAGCATGTTTCAAACTTTCGAAGTTGAACCAAGGACAATGAGAAGATTGCATAAGCATGTTTCTGTCTAGCTGTATTTGATGCAAAACGCTACAATTCATCACAAGAATATCTCCAGAGACAGCCAAAACATAATCTTTTATTCAAACTATCAGTCTGTTGATGGAGCAGGGACTCAGTTGTTATCTCTTGTAGACGGATTCACTAGCTCTAGCTGTATGAAAGCTACTGTACTCTATGGAGAGTGTCTCAGTGTTTCAGCGCTTTGCAGTGCACCAGGCAGTGTGACTGACAGCCAGCCAGACTCACCTTAAGGAAGACCTGCAGGTCCTGGGTCTGCGTGTGCTGCAGGATGTCCTGGCGCAGGTGTTTCAGCACGCCCACACACGTACAGTTGAAGTCGGAAGTTTACATACACCTTAGCAAAATACATTTAAACTCAGTTTTTCACAATTCCTGAAATTTAATCCTAGTAAAAAATTTGTTAGGATCACCACTTTATTTTAAGAATGTGAAATGTCAGAATAATAGTAGAGAGAATTATTTATTTCAGCTTTTATTTATTTCATCACATTCCCAGTGGGTCAGAAGTTTACATACACTCAATTAGTATTTGGTAGCATTGCCTTTAAATTGTTTAACTTGGGTCAAACGTTTCGGGTAGCCTTCCACAAGCTTCCCACAATAAGTTGGGTGAATTTTGGCCCAATCCTCCTGACAGAGCTGGTGTAACTGAGTCAGGTTTGTAGGCCTCCTTGCTCGCACACACTTTTTCAGTTCTGCCCACAAATTATCTATAGGATTGAGGTCAGGGTTTTGTGATGGCCACTCCAATACCTTGACTTTGTTGTCCTTCAGCCATTTTGCCACAACTTTGGAAGTATGCTTGGGGTCATTGTCCATTTGGAAGACCCATTTGCGACCAAGCTTTAACTTCCTGACTGATGTCTTGAGATGTTGCTTCAATATATCCACATCATTTTCTTTCCTCATGATGCCATCTATTTTGTGAAGTGCACCAGTCCCTTCTGCAGCAAAGCACCCCCACAGCATGATACTGCCACCCCGTGCTTCACGGTTGGGATGGTGTTCTGCGGCTTGCAAGCATCCCCCTTTTTCCTCCAAACATAACGATGGTCATTATTTTTGTTATTTGTTATTTAATTTTTTTAGTCATTTAGCAGACGCTCTTATCCAGAGCGACTAACAGTTTAGTGAGTGCATACATTTTCATACTGTGTTTTCATACATTATGGCCAAACAGTTTTATTTTTGTTTCATCAGACCAGAGGACATTTCTCAAAAAAGTACGATCTTTGTCCCCACGTGCAGTTGCAAACCGTAGTCTGGCTTTTTTATGGCGTTGTCACGGATTCTGCCGAGACTGCTCCTCCTCCTGGTTCGGGCAGGCTTGTCTGTCTGTTACACCTGTGTCCATTTGTGTGTTGATTACGTGTCTTATAAGTTCCTTGTTTTTGCACTAGACTGATTGTGTGTTGTTATTGCTGCCACTTTGTCAGAGCTACGTGTTTGCACTCTGTTTTGTTTCGTGTTTAGTGTTTACGCGTGTGCGTAATTTTCCCTCGCCTCTTGGTGTTATTCGAGGTCGGGTTTTTTCCTCATATTCTTTAGACTATTAAAGTCTGTTGGACTTTGTCAGCTTCCTGCTTCCCCTGTTTGTCTCCTGGCCTCTAGAGGTCAGCTGTGTTCCCCTTTGCCTTAGTTCTTCCTCATGTGTCCTAATTAGCTTATCCAGGTCACCTGTGCCTTGTTTCCCCTTGTGTATTTTAGCTGTGTGTTTTCCCCTTGTTTGTCACTTGGTTATTGCGTCCTGACTGTGTGTCTCCTGCTTTGTCTCACCGTGTCTGTCCTAGTAAGTTTTTGAAGTTATCTTTAGTTTGTTTTTCTCCCTCGTGGAGTTGTTTTGTTTTGCCTCCTGTTTTGTGAACATTAAATCTACTTGCCTGGAGTATTGCCTTGGGTGTTTCATTTGGGTCCTACAACATCTCCTCTGTGGCTAAGGGGTAGTACCCCCAGCTCTACACTTCTGAGACCGGAGTTCTAACCCGGAGTGTGACAGAATAACCAAGTCAATCATGGACCCAGAAACACTCAGTTCCCAGGACCTGTTGGCGGTGATCATTCGACATGAGGCTTCTTTCCAGCGCCATGAAGCCGTTCTCAGCCGACAAGAGGAGCTGATGGCTAGACATTCTCAACTCCTGGCCGAAATGATGAGTTCCCTTCACCAGCTCTTTGAACGCCTCCTTGGTCCTCCCCCTTCCCCCCGGTCACCTCCCAGTGACGACAGGCCTTCTCGGTTGGCGGAGCCCCGACTACCACCTCCCAAGCCCTTTTCTGGGGATCCAAGCTCTTGCCAGGGTTTCCTCACCCAATGCTCCCTCACCTTCGAGCTCCAACCCTCAAGTTTTCCCACAGACCGTTCCAAGATTGCCTACCTCATTACCCTTCTTTCAGACAAGGCGCTCGCCTGGGCCTCTGCGGTGTGGCAGTCCCAGGAGGCCTGTTGTGACTCCCACGCTGCATTTGTAGAAGAGTTCAAGCGGGTGTTCGATCATCCTGTCAGTGGGCGGGAGGCTTCCAAGCGCCTACTGTCTCTCCGTCAGGGCCCCCGAAGCACGGCAGATTTTGCCATTGAGTTCCGAACCATGGCAGCAAGGAGCGGATGGAATGATGAAGCGCTGAGGGTCTGCTTTCAGGGAGGGTTATCTGAGCCCCTTCAAGATGAGTTAGCCACCCGTGAACCAGCTGAAGATCTCGAGTCCCTCATAGCCTTGGCCATCCGCCTGGACAATCGTCTAAGAGAGCGGAGAACGGCTCGCCGTCAGGTGTCTCAGTCCCAAGTTCCTCTGAGCAGCTCTGTTTCTCCTGTTTGGACTCCGTCATTCAGAGCTGCCCCGGCTCCTGAACTGCCCCAGGATTCCCCGGAGAGCATGCAGTTAGGCCGTTCCAGGCTTTCTTCCAACGAAAGGGAACGTCGCATGAGGGAGCGTCGGTGCCTCTACTGCGGGGTTGCCGGCCACTTCCGCTCCACTTGCCCCGAGCTTTCGGGAAACGCCTGTCCCCGCCCAGCTACAGGAGGGTTGTGATGGGGAAAATTAGAGCTCCTCCTACTAACGCGGTCCTAGCTATTCCAGCCACTCTGTCCTGGGAGGGCCACCAGCATCGGGTCCAGGCTATGATCGATTCCGGTGCCGCAGGTGATTTTATGGATGTAACCTTGGCTAAGGAACTTAAGATCCCTACCCAACTACTTCCTCAACCCCAGGCAGTTACAGCCTTAGATGGCAGACCTCTGGAACCAGGAAAAGTTACTGAGGCGACTCAGTCCCTGCGACTTACCATCTCTCAACACCAGCAGGAGGAGACCTTCTATCTCATTGACTCTCCCGAGTATCCTATTATCCTGGGTCACCCTTGGCTATGCAGACATAATCCCCAGATCGACTGGCCTACTGGCACCATTCTTAGCTGGGGTCCCACTTGCCAACTCACCTGCATGCTTCAGAGTTCCTCAGCCCCTAGTACCCAGTTTCAAGAGTCTGTTGACGTCTCCCGAGTCCCCAGTGTTTACCATCGGTTCAAGGCAGTGTTCAGCAAGGCCCGGGCTACTGCCTTACCGCCTCATCGCACTTATGACTGTGCCATTGATCTACTCCCTGGGTGCTGCCCTCCTAGAGGTCGGATCTTTTCCTTGTCCTCCCCGAGCACGCAGCTATGGACACCTACATTAAGGAGTCCTTGGCAGCCGGCCTCATCTATGCCTCTACTTCCCCGGCTGGGGCGGGCTTCTTTTTGTTGAAAAGAAAGACGGGGGTCTGAGGCCTTGTATTGATTACCGGGGACTCAACAAGATCACGGTTCGGAATCGATACCCTCTTCCTCTCATGGCCACTGCTTTTGAGCTGCTTCAAGGGGCTTCCATTTTTACTAAGCTGGATCTCCGCAATGCTTACCATCTCGTGCGGATCCGGCCAGGAGACGAATGGAAGACGGCGTTCAACACGCCCACGGGACACTATGAATATCGGGTGATGCCGTTCGGGCTCACCAATGCCCCCGCAGTATTCCAAGCCCTGATTAATGATGTTCTCCGGGATATGCTTAATCTGTTCGTCTTCGTGTACCTGGACGATATCCTCATCTTCTCGAGGTCACTGAAGGAACATGAGGGGCATGTTAGCCGGGTTCTCCAGAGGCTCCTTGACAATCACCTCTACGTTAAGCCTGAGAAGTGTGAATTTCATGTTTCTCAGACTCAGTTTCTCGGGTTTATTGTCACTCCCGGGCACCTAGAGATGGATCCCAAGAAGGTCAAGGCGGTCCACGATTGGCCCACACCTGCCACGGTCAAGGAGGTTCAACGGTTCATTGGCTTTTCTAACTTCTATCGGAAGTTCATCAAGAATTTCAGCTCGGTGGTAGCCCCCCTTGACGACGCTTACCAAGGGAGGAGGGACCAAGATTCACTGGGGTCCGGAAGCAGCAGGGGCCTTCGAGGATCTCAAGCGCCGCTTCACTTCTGCTCCGATTCTGGTGACCCCTGACCCAGAGAGACCTTTCGTGGTGGAGGTGGACGCCTCAGAGGTGGGGGTGGGAGCCGTCCTGTCACAGAGGGGTGCGGATGGGAGATTACACCCTTGTGCCTTCATGTCTCGCCGCCTGTCTGAGGCCGAGCGCAACTACCACGTGGGGGATCTAGAGTTGCTTGCGGTTAAACTGGCCTTGGAAGAGTGGCGCCATTGGCTTGAGGGGGCTCAGCACCCTTTCCAGGTTCTCACAGACCACAAGAACCTGGAATATCTCCAACAGGCTAAGCGGATGAACCCTCGGCAAGCACGATGGTCCCTTTTCTTTAATCGATTCCAGTTCATCCTGACTTACCGACCTGGCACCAAGAACGTCAAGCCGGATGCTCTGTCTCGAGTCTATTCTCCCGAGGTACAAGAGAAGCCCTTGGCATCGATTATTCCGAGGTCTAGGATCGTCGCACCTCTTCAGTGGGAACTAGAAAGAGGGGTACGAGAAGCTCTTGCCCATGAGCCCGATCCAGGCGGTGGTCCTGCCGGTCGCCTGTACGTTCCTCTCTCGGTTCGGGGCCCGCGTCTTGCAGTGGGGGTCATGAGTCGCCCTTGACATGCCATCCTGGCAGTGCTCGCACACTGGAGTTCCTCCGACGGCGGTTTTGGTGGCCGTCCATCAAGAAGGACGTGCAGGTCTATGTTGAGGCCTGCCCTGTGTGCAACCAGGGAAAGTCGACACGCCAGCGACCCCAGGGACTGCTCCATCCCTTACCTGTTCCTCGAAGGCCATGGTCACACCTTTCTCTGGACTTTGTTACGGGACTTCCTCTATCCCAGGGCAACACCGTCATCCTTGTGGTGGTAGACCGTTTCTCTAAGGCTGCCCGGTTTATTCCCCTGCCCAAGCTGCCCTCGGCTAAGGAGACTGCTGAGCTCCTCATGAACCATGTCTTCCGGATATTTGGCATTCCCCTGGACGTGGTCTCTGACCGAGGTCCCCAATTCTCGTCCCCGGTTTTGGGGGGCCTTCTGCAGGCTTATTGGGGCCACAGCCAGCCTATCGTCAGGATTCCATCCAGAGTCTAATGGCCAAACGGAACGGATTAATCAGGATCTGGAGACCACCCTGCGGTGTATGGCGGCCAGTAATCCCACGTCTTGGGCCACCTATATCATTTGGGCTGAATATGCCCACAACACCCTCCAGTCCTCAGCCACCGGATTGTCCCCCTTCGAATGCCAGTTCGGTTACAACCCTCCATTATTTCCAGAGGAAGAGGCGCAAGTTGGTGTTCCCTCGGCCCAGCGCTTTGTCCAACGCTGTAGGCGGACCTGGAAGAAGGCCAGGTGTACCCTCCTTCGGACCTCCCAGAGATACCAAAGTCAGGCTAATCGCCACCGCCGGACGGCCCCTAGTTTCCGAGCTGGTCAGAGAGTTTGGTTGGCCACTAAGAACTTGCCCCTCCGGGTCGAATCCAAGAAGCTTTCCCAGAGATACATCGGCCCTTTCCGCATTGCTAGAAAGGTTAACCCTGTTTCGTATCGTTTAGTTCTGCCTCGCTCCCTTAGAGTTAACCCCACTTTCCATGTTTCACTCCTTAAACCTGTCTTGTCTTCTCCTTTTGCCCCCCACACAGACCCCCGCCACCTCCCAGGATCATAGACGGCCAGCCAGCCTACACAGTCCGCCGGATACTGGACTCCCGGAGGGTCCAGAACTCTCTGCAGTATCTGGTGGACTGGGAGGGCTACGGGCCAGAGGAGCGCTCCTGGGTTCCAGCCAGGGACATCCTGGACCCAGGGTTGATCCGAGATTTTCGCACCCTGGGGCCAGGGTGTTCTGGAAGGAACGTCAGGAGTCGTTCCTAGAGGAGGGGGTCCTGTCAGCTTCCTGCTTCCCCTGTTTGTCTCCTGGCCTCTAGAGGTCAGCTGTGTTCCCCTTTGCCTTAGTTCTTCCTCATGTGTCCTAATTAGCTTATCCAGGTCACCTGTGCCTTGTTTCCCCTTGTGTATTTTAGCTGTGTGTTTTCCCCTTGTTTGTCACTTGGTTATTGCGTCCTGACTGTGTGTCTCCTGCTTTGTCTCACCGTGTCTGTCCTAGTAAGTTTTTGAAGTTATCTTTAGTTTGTTTTTCTCCCCTCGTGGAGTTGTTTTGTTTTGCCTCCTGTTTTGTGAACATTAAATCTACTTGCCTGGAGTATTGCCTTGGGTGTTTCATTTGGGTCCTACAACATCTCCTCTGTGGCTAAGGGGTAGTACCCCCAGCTCTACACTTCTGAGACCGGAGTTCTAACCCGGAGTGTGACAGACTTAACCTCTGTGTCCTGCGCCTGACTCCTCCACCACATCCACATCGGTTCTAGTGACAGGCGTTTTGGAGCAGTGGCTTCTTCCTTGCTGAGCGGCCTTTCAGGTTAGTCGATATAGGACTCATTTTACTGTGGATATAGATACTTTTGTACCTGTTTCCTCCAGCATCTTCACAAGGTCCTTTGCTGTTGTTCTGGGATTGATTTGCACAAGTACGTTCATCTCTAGGAGACAGAACGCGTCTCCTTCCTGAGCGATATGACGGCTGCGTGGTCCCATGGTGTTTATACTTGCGTACTATTGTTTGTACAGATGAACGTGGTACCTTCAGGCATTTGGAAATTGCTCCCAAGGTCTACAGTTTTTTTTCTGAGGTCTTGGCTGATTTCTTTTGATTTTCCCATGATGTTAAGCAAAGAGGCACTGAGTTTGAAGGCAGGCCTTGAAATACATCCACAGGTACACCTCCAATTGACTCAAATTATGTAAATTAGCCTATCAGAAGCTTCTAAAGCCATGACAGAATTTTCTGGAATTTCCCAAGCTGTTTAAAGGCACAGTCAACTTAGTGTATGTAAACTTCTGACCCACTGGACTTGTGATACAGTGAATTATAAGTGAAATAATCTGTATGTAAACAATTGTTGGAAAAATGACTTGTATCATGCACAAAGTAGTCCTAACCGACTTGCCAAACCTATAGTTTGTTAACAAGAATTTTGTGGAGTGGTAGAAAAACAAGTTTTAATGCCTCCAACCTAAGTGTATGTAAACTTCTGACTTCAACTGTATGTGGCTGTGATCTTGAGGAAAACTTATTACACTGTTTCATGAAAACTCATTTCTATTCCATTTCAATGGTCAAATCCTTGGTCAAAATAGTCACTAAGGGTCTCCATTTGATTATAATATAATCCTGTAAAAACAGTGGAAAGTGAATGGACAGAGGGTGATATTGTACCTGGGAGGGGGTGCACCCGGATATCCCGAAGGCAGAGAAGACCAGAGGCACTTCAGACTTCAGCAGCATCTCTACATAGTGTGTTGTACATGAGTAGACTAGATAGATGCCAGACTGAACAATCTCCAAGGGGAGGTGAACTTAAAAGGCAAATAAAATAAAATATTTACAGAGCATAGAACTTTAACTATAAAAGCCCAGCTCTGTAGGTTAATATCTAAAAGTGTGAAAATAAAATGCAGACACAGACTGCTGCTTTGTCTGATTTTCACTCATCAATTTCCTCAAAACAACAGAATTGTCAGAGCCTGAATGCTTTAGAATAATGCAGTATGTGTGCATGTGTTTACTGGGTACACTGTCAATTTGCTACTACTACTTCATTACCTGTCCCTCTGTTTTCCTAGGTATTGACAGGATCGACCACATCAAATTTACAGAGGATTGTGCCACCGCTGTTTAGGAATTCTCCCTCATCGACGACATGGTGTGCTTACTCCCATCTGTCTGCATACATCCTGATTTGCATGCACTGCTGCTCGGATGGCAGAGCCATAGGAACTATAATAATTTGTACAAACTCATCCACGGTAGCATTACCATTTCCAAGACATATTCTTAGCCCTGAAACTCTATTAACTTCAGCGTATTCACCATCATCTGCAGAGAGAGATTGCCATTTCCACATTTTATGGGAACAATGGTAATGACTATGCCACCATAATCTCATCATATTCACCATTTCCATCAAGAAAACATGAGGCATTAAGAATCCCTAGTCTACACAGTTACAAATGATAACATAACTCAAAACGTGTACAATTTGGCTCGTGGTGCATAAATTGGGGCGAGAATATTTAGCATTAAAATGCAACTGCATCTTTCCAATGCACAGCCATACAAATGACAGTATTTCATAAGAATCCAATTGCAGCAGGATTCAGTAGACGCTCCCACCAAATGAAAGAAGTGTTTATCTCCTTATATACTTTTAACCGCCCTCTTCCTTGATTACTCCCTAACCTGCATGCAAATGGAAGGCAGGGAGAGACAGAGAAGAGACAGCAGATGTAGAAAGGAAAAACAGCTAAGCTCTATTCGTCAGACTGGAGGCCTCTTGGTATTCAGTCCCTTCCGGGGAGATTGAGGGGTGGGCTGCTGGACTCACCAATCCGAGGAGCCTGGCGGGCCAGAGGAAGGCCGATGTGAGCAGGGTTGAGAGGTGGAGGAGGAGGTGGAGGGCTCTTTCCATGTCTCCAGCCATGATGAGGAACACAGTGGAGGCAAACCAGTCGTGGCCGGGGTAGGCTCCCTGCAGAGTGTCTGGTGGAGGGGAGTCAAAGTGCAACATCTAGGACTGTCTGACTGGCCCCCCCCAGCAGAACAGCCAGACCAGGGGTAATGTCAGGGACAGGTCCACTACAACAACCACAGCATCTTACCTAGGGCACCACAGGTCAGTCTCAGTAGGCAGCAGGAGAGAGGGGTTACAGATTGAGGGGGCTGAGGCTGGACGCAGTGGGCCTTCTCAATGTGATTGACAGGCACGCACTGCAGGGGAGTGGAAGCGGCCAGTCATGATGCTAAACATAGAAGTATGAATCTGAATTTAAAACAGAGCATAACAACGAGAGGCTCTTACCAGGGAATAAAGAGAGCAGTCTCGGCAGAACTGCAGGTATCACTCTGTTGAGGAAAAGGTCCGTTTCTAAAAGCCTCTGAGTGTTCACGATGTGTCCTTGAAAAAAGACAGGTGTAAAATATCTATTCTACCTCTGAGGGAGAATAATAGAGTTATCACTTTACTGACCCTGGAATAGTCAGTGGAGGCTAAGTCAGTCCCTTTGTGATTCGTACGGTTGTCAAACAGAGATAGCTGATAAGGATACAAAGCTCCGATGTGAGTTTGGCTCTCTGTTGAGAGAGGAGCTCTTAGCAATGCCTCACCAAAAGACAGAGGTCCTGCTCAGAGTCATCGCTCAATAACATCAGATATCTCCCATACCTACAAACAAACACAAACCGACACAAATTCAACAGGGCTCTACTGATCTTATGGTGGCCGTCGTCACAAAGACATCACAAAGTAGGTTAGAAAATATTCAGGATTCCAGATCACACTTAGACTCATTTACTCAACATATTATGAGGTGTGCAATCAGAACAATTCGGGTTTATATATGGATATAATTAGCCCAAACGAGCCTTGTTTTAATGCTCAACTCTTCATTAACATATTGCCAAAAGACAGTATGAAATATCTTAAAGGAGTTCATAGAAAGTTTAGCTATTGTTATAGAATGTCTCTGTAATACCGCTGATCACCGTATAATTCTGTAATAATTGTAGTTATCTTTATTGGTCATTGAGTACCCCCTCTGAGAAAATGGCTGGTGCTTACTGGGGGGATTGAAACAATGCTGTGAGGTTCAGACAGACTTTGAGGATGCAGACGGCGTACCTGAGAGAGGCCTGAATCCCCAGCTGGTCCACAGACGACAGGCTGCCAGCCTTTACGCCGCTCTCTGACGCTATAAAACAGGCAATAAAGGAACAGGAAATTACCAGGGGTTTACACAATCGTGCTCCCCAGCCATTAATACAAATTTAAATTCAATGACTGCGGCAAAGCAAAGAGAATGTGGCTTTGGCAAAGCTCGCTCATCTGGTGAAATGACACAAACCCTAATCACACCTCTGTGATACACTGCAGAAACGATCAGACGAGCGATCTGTATTCATCATAGAAACCAATGCATGCTTTAATTGAGAAAATGACCTTGATGAGAGTGAAGTATACCCAGACTGACTGCTGCAGTTCTGTGGAAACTACTCTCCCCTCCTTATTAATGTCAGCGAAGCCCACTTCCTGATTGCAATTACTATCTGATGGAGATGAATGGCTTCTCTCTCCCATCTGCCATTGTTGCCTCTTGATAGATGAGTCCGTGAGAAATGCCTGGGAGAGATGTGGAGGAGCTCACAGGGTTAAGGCTCCAGCAAATGGCTCTGCTCCGCACAATGGCAGCACCTCAACTTGAGCAAATCTCTGCACCTATTGTTGATGTCAATCACAAGCCATGACAGGAGAGGAGAAGAGAGCCAACCCACACTGGCTAGGACAGCTGCTCCCCTGTGGGCCATTTGGTGGGAGGAATAACTTGACAGAAGAAATTAGAAAAGGGGAAAACAGGGCATGGGAGTGTGTGTGTCTGAGGGGGAGATGGAGTTTCTTTTGCCTTTTTCTATGATTCACCATCCATTGTGAGCTACAGCCCAAGAGTACAGCTCAGTTCTGATGAGCATGTCTCACATAAAGAGACTCCAGTTTTCGTTTGGCCTGAGTTAAACAAGCGAAGCGGAGAAAGAATACATTCTGAACATACGTGGTATTGATCCAGACGTCAGGACTCAAACACCTACAGGTCTCAATGAAACACTGACTGACTTCTACACCTACAGTATTTTACCAAGTCAACCATATATTATTACACATTGACTAACAGAATTGTACAGGAACACATAAAGGAACATACATAAGGGAAGGGGTCTCAAAGGTTACAAAGGTATGCTATTAGCCTCTAGGTTTGGGGAAACCATCAAACTAAGCTCCACGAAAACATGAAAATAAAGATTTCAAATCAACACCAATGGCTTAGAAATGACAGACCATCATTGTCTGGACTGAAGTTACTGAAGCTAGCTCCCATCAATAAATAATGGGCAACATTGAGGTCTCGGTGGACCCTAAAAACGTTGGTGTGTGTTGATAGAATTATGAGGCCAATTCGGATGAAAGAGCACCAAAGCACTGAGGATCCTTTGAGCTTCAAGGGAAAGTTAAATACTATAACTAGTGATGAGATGGAAAGAATGTGCTTACAGTTTTCCTGAGTGAGGCCTCCACTTGCTTCACTGAACAGTAAATAACCTGCCTTTGGACTTCTGGACAAAGAGCCAGATGTTATGATGGAGCACTTTGTACAATATAAATAATACATGCAAAACGATTATAATACTGGGGAAAATAACAATATTTGAGTTGCATTTAAAAGGTTTGGTTCTATTTAAGTAGTGGAGGCTGATTTGTCCTAACATTAGATGTCCACACAGATGAGTGACTCATCACTAATTAAAACACAGTTAATTATAGATAACAAAGCTGTGAAAGTGACAGGGATGGGAGCGTTTGTTCTATCATTTGCTCTTTACTTTTAATTGATAAAAGTGTCAACACCGGAATAACTTCAAACCAAAATTCATAAAAATTGAAGATGTGATGAATGCAGTTTATGAATAAAGAACAAAAAGTCTGCATGAAAAGTCTATTTTCTAAATCATTATTTTCCCTGGGAGGACGGGGAGGTCTACCGACATTTCAGTAAGGCAGTTTGGGTAGGAGACTGGGAGTGCCTGTCGGGGTAATATCTCCATTGTCATTCCTTTATAAGATAAAAGGGCCCGGCGCAGGGGACACACCTTTCCATATCAATTAAATGTAAAGGTCAGAGGGAGATAGGTTTCTGACATGGTATGGAAGCGTGTCGACGTCATAGGGCTAAGGCATGTTCCTGCCAGGCATGTCTTTCCTCTATGTTCCACAGACATGCTCAATGGCAGAGAGTCTCTCTCTCTCTCGCCCACCAGGCCCAGGTAGACCCTGAGGGGCTGGGAGGGAAACAGTAAGCTCCTCAGCTCACACTGACCTTTGTATTGTACAGGCAGGAAGAAACGCTCTGACAGCGAAGCAGAGAGGTGCAACACAGCCTTCTCCAATAGATCAGCCAGGACTGGGGAGGAGACAGGAAACACACATCACAGAGGCCTTTGAAAAGCCATTTCTCTTCAATGCTACACCAGGCAAGTACAAATTGTGCAGCCTTTACTGTACACACAGCAGGGAAAATGAGAAGGTAATCAAGCATCTTGTTGATCTATTATACGAAGAAAGGCAGCTCTGTGTAGACAATTTTTCTCAATTCTAAGCTATATCAAAGGCCTTCGTCCTGGGTGCTTCTTTGTCTCTGAATGAAATAAGCAATCAGGAAGTCTCTTACTATGTACACCGCAATCCCTTCACAACCAATAACTCAGAATGGAACTCTTTTAGAGTGACATTCAGAGGAAGCAATTGAACACACAATGACACATAATCAAGATGGTTTCAATGAATAGCAACCAATCAATGACATAAACACCCTCAGAGAGTGCAAAAGTACAGTACATGTACAGTAAATGAAAATCTTATGTGGGTAAGTTAGTCATCTTTACCGTTATTTACTGTTACCCAGGCAAAGTGATATTCTATACCTTTGCAGTTGTAGGCAGAAAGATATTGGTTCTTCAGTATGTAGTAGTCTAGCAGCACACCCAATATGGGCCTATCATTTCATCCACTGACAAATTGTTCGTCCATTTAATCATGGGAACATAATGGACAATAAAATGTTAACAAACTGTAGTCCCTGTCTGTGGTTTGAATATAAAACAGATGAGTTATAACCCAACAGAGCTATCATTCTCAAATACAGTGTAGATTGTAGCATATCGGAATGGCAAGAACATTGAAATACAGTGGGGGAAAAAAGTATTTAGTCAGCCACCAATTGTGCAAGTTCTCCCACTTAAAAAGATGAGAGAGGCCTGTAATTTTCATCATAGGTACACGTCAACTATGACAGACAAAATGAGAAAAAAAAATCCAGAAAATCACATTGTAGGAGTTTTAATGAATTTATTTGCAAATTATGGTGGAAAATAAGTATTTGGTCACCTACAAACAAGCAAGATTTCTGGCTCTCACAGACCTGTAACTTCTTCTTTAAGAGGCTCCTCTGTCCTCCACTCATTACCTGTATTAATGGCACTTGTTTGAACTTGTTATCAGTATAAAAGACACCTGTCCACAACCTCAAACAGTCACACTCCAAACTCCACTATGGCCAAGACCAAAGAGCTGTCAAAGGACACCAGAAACAAAATTGTAGACCTGCACCAGGCTGGGAAGACTGAATCTGCAATAGGTAAGCAGCTTGGTTTGAAGAAATCAACTGTGGGAGCAATTATTAGGAAATGGAAGACATACAAGACCACTGATAATCTCCCTCGATCTGGGGCTCCACACAAGATCTCACCCCGTGGGGTCAAAATGATCACAAGAACGGTGAGCAAAAATCCCAGAACCACACGGGGGGACCTAGTGAATGACCTGCAGAGAGCTGGGACCAAAGTAACAAAGCTTACCAGCAGTAACACACTACGCCGCCAGGGACTCAAATCCTGCAGTGCCAGACGTGTCCCCCTGCTTAAACCAGTACATGTCCAGGCTGTCTGAAGTTTGCTAGAGTGCATTTGGATGATCCAGAAGAGGATTGGGAGAATGTCATATAGTCAGATGAAACCAAAATATAACTTTTTGGTAAAAACTCAACTCGTCGTGTTTGGAGGACAAAGAATGCTGAGTTGCATCCAAAAGAACACCATACCTACTGTGAAGCATGGGGGTGGAAACATCATGCTTTGGGGCTGTTTTTCTGCAAAGGGACCAGGACGACTGATCTGTGTAAAGGAAAGAATGAATGGGGCCATGTATCGTGAGATTTTGAGTGAAAACCTCCTTCCATCAGCAAGGGCATTGAAGATGAAACGTGGCTGGGTCTTTCAGCATGACAATGATCCCAAACACACCGCCCGGGCAACGAAGGAGTGGCTTCGTAAGAAGCATTTCAAGGTCCTGGAGTGGCCTAGCCAGTCTCCAGATATCAACCCCATAGAAAATCTTTGGAGGGAGTTGAAAGTCCGTGTTGCCCAGCGACAGCCCCAAAACATCACTGCTCTAGAGGAGATCTGCATGGAGGAATGGGCCAAAATACCAGCAACAGTGTGTGAAAACCTTGTGAAGACTTACAGAAAACGTTTGACCTGTGTCATTGCCAACAAAGGGTATATAACAAAGTATTGAGAAACTTTTGTTATTGACCAAATACATATTTTCCACCATAATTTGCAAATTAATTAATTAAAAATCCTACAATGTGATTTTCTGGAATTTTTTTTCTCATTTTGTCTGTCATAGTTGACGTGTACCTATGATGAAAATTACAGGCTTCTCTCATCTTTTTAAGTGGGAGAACATGCACAATTGGTGGCTGACTAAATACTTTTTTTCCCCACTGTATGGATTCAGGGGTTTTATTGATTAACTATTCAAAGTCAGGAATCTGGGACTACGTTTTTTTTCCGCTCTGACCATCTGACCTGACCAGTAATAACTCTGTGTCGTATCTAGAGCCCAGAGTTTTTCCTGGTCAGACCACGTGGTCTAGAAAAACTAATTGCCCTACATTGGCATGGGTCCTCAGATCCTCAAAAAATTCTACAGCTGCACCATCGAGAGCATCCTGACTGGTTGCATCACCGCCTGGTATGGCAACTGCTTGGCCTCCGACCGCAAGGCACTACAAAGGGTAGTGCGTACGGCCCAGTACATCACTGGGGCCAAGCTTCCTGCCATCCAGGACCTCTATACCAGGCGGTGTCAGAGGAAGGCCCTCAAAATTGTCAAAGACTCCAGCCACCCTAGTCATAGACTGTTCTCTCTGCTACCGCACGGCAAGCGGTACCGGAGTGCCAAGTTTAGGTCCAAAAGACTTCTCAACAGCTTCTACCCCCAAGCCATAAGACTCCTGAACAGCTAATCATGGCTACCCGGACTATTTGCACTGCCCCCCCACCCCATCCTTTTACGCTGCTGCTACTCTGTTAATTATTTATGCATAGTCACTTTAACTCTGCCCACATGTACATATTACTTCAAAATTTTTTACATTTTACATTTTACGTCATTTAGCAGACGTTCTTATCCAGAGCGACTTACAGTTAGTGAATACATATTTTTTTTTTATACTGGCCCCCCGTGGGAATCGAACCCACAACCCTGGCATTGCAAACGCCATGCTCTATCAACTGAGCTACATCCCTGCCGGCCATTCCCTCCCCTACCCTGGACGACGCTGGGCCAATTGTGCACCGCCCATGAGTCTCCCGGTCGCGGCCGGCTGCGACAGAGCCTGGATTCGAACCAGGATCTCTAGTGGTACAGTTAGCACTGCGATGCAGTGCCTTAGACCACTGCTACCTCAACTAGCCGGTGCCCCCCGCACATTGACTCTGCACCGGTACCCCCCTGTATATATAGCCTCCCTACTGTTATTTTATTTTACTTCTGCACTTTTTTTCTCAACACTTTTTTTGTTGTTGTTTTATTTTTACTTTTTTGTAAAAAATAAATGCACTGTTGGTTAAGGGCTGTAAGTAAGCATTTCACTGTAATGTCTGCACCTGTTGTATTCGGCGCATGTGGCCAATAAAATTTGATTTGATTTGATTTGATTATAACATCATAATATATCACCCACCATTTGCTGAGACAATGTTGGACTTGGTGGTCATGACTTTACAGTATTGTCTCCTACAGGTATCCATCCAGCTCCCATCCTTCTCTGTGTCCTTGGTGGAGGCACTTATCTCAGAGTCTACAGACAAAACCAAAACACATCGCTCACTCACTGACTACCAAATGTAATCATTCATATCCTAATTTACCTTCAGGAGAGCCTATCGCCTCCATTATGCAATCAGAGACATCTTTTATTTCAGAACCCTGACCTTTTAAACAACATTGACATTGTGTCTGAATCTAAAGTGCCACCTCACCTCCCAGACTTTTGTTTAGAATTTCAATTAGCCTCTCTAGCCTTAATCTCTAATGGCAACCAATGCTTGATGTTCCAATTCAGGCTATACATTTCTAAATGCCTTGTTTTCAATGCCTCTACTGATTAAGGGGGCATTGTTTGTATTGAGTGCTGTTGAATAGCCTATTTTTATATATTTACACCACAGGCAAAGCAGAACTGTAATGAAAGGAAAGGTTTTAAAGCATTAATTAATCAGGGGAGAATCCTTGGCACCAGGTGGAGATCTTGTGGCTGAATGAACAGCATTGTTCAAGAGACTCTGTCCCTGCACCCAACTCCACAGCTAATGACAGAAATGGTCACCCAAACCCTTCATATGCGAACTTCAAACAACAAAATCTTTATTGACCTATTGCAAAATGATTGCTGTATATCTAATACCCTTACCATAGTCAGACAGAAATACACTACATAACCAAACAACTCATTCCAAAATCATGTGCATTAATATGGAGTTGGTCCCCCTTTGCTGTTATAACAGCCTCCACTCTTCTGGGAAGGCTTTCCACTAGATGTTGGAACATTGCTGCGAGGACTTGCTTCCATTTAGCCACAAGAGCATTAGTGAGGTCGGGCACTGATGTTGGGCGATTAGGCTCACAGTCGGCATTCTAATTTATCCCAAAGGTGTTCGATGGGGTTGATGTCAGGGCTCTGTGCAGGCCAGTCAAGTTCTTCCACACCGATCTCGACAAACAATTTCTGTATGGACCTTGCTTTGTGCAAGGGGGCATTGTCATGCTGAAATGGGAAAGGGCCTTCCCCAAACTGTTGCCACAAAGTTGGAAGCACAGAATCGTCTAGAATGTCATTGTAATAGCCAAATCCACTAATTTGAAGGGGTGTCCAAATACTTTTGTATATATAGTGTACATGTCAACAGGGTTGAAGGAATGTTCCTCTTACCCTGTTGTCCCCAGGATGTCTTTGGGAGATTCAGTATGTAATAGAGGGCATGATGAAAACATCGGCCAAGGATAAGGGTCAATGCCCTAAAAGAGATGAATAATCATTATGTTAACATAAATGTGATCTCTCTGTTTACTACAAACTCCTACAAGCTTACGTACATCTATATCATGTTATTGACATGCCTTATTAAATAATGGTGTGTATTACTGATTGTCTGTAGATGCTATCAAATAAGTCAAATCAGAGTTATTCTACATGTGAAGATCTAGAAAGTCAATCCTCACATATGAACAGAGAGCCATGTTGGTTTACTTTCCAGATGCAGTGTGTCTAAATGTTAACGAGGTTTTGTTTAATCATCCTTATAGTTTTGTCTGTGCTATTTACATTCATTAAAGACATAGTGGTATTTAAAGCATGTCTTTCCAGGTCACTAGTTTCTGTGGCAAGTGAAGCGACTGAATAGCACAACATCCCTGGAACAGGTTACCAGGTTGCTAAGATGAATGTTTTGTATGCAGGTGATAACATTTAAGTTTAACACACAGTTCTGGAAAGCCATTCCTTCAGTCATCAGGGCTTCCTCTGCTTGATGTTAGGCCAAGGGGTGTGAGTAGAAAAGCACTGAACTTCTGGAGGGCCCTAGGGGGAAGTCTCCTCTCCGATGGTCCTCCAATCACACTCATACGCACCAGGATGTGGTTCCTCTCCACAGACAGACCATCAATAATGAAATCTCTGAGAGAGGAGAGGGGGGAGGGGATAAAACAATGGGAGGAGAAATGAGGTGATCTCCACTTCAGACACAAAACCACCGTGCTTGCAGGCACATTTCTTTTGTGACCAGACAATTCGGACCATTTCAATTCATGACCAGTCGCAATATCCATTATGGAGGCATTCAAAATACATTTTTGGAAATGGCCTTTTGTTTACGCTTTATTTCATTTTACTGTGACAAGGCAAATGATCCATTTCTAATTTTGTCGTGATTAGACTAACGGTGGAACCACAGCCTGTCATAACATTATGAGGCACAGGAAAACAAAAAGCTTTTCAAGTACCCTTCACCAGATGATGGAACGGTGATGTTGTCCATCTGACATTGCACCAACATGTCGGAAATGTTGTACTGTGACTCCAGAAGCAGGAGGGAGTCTAGGTTGCAGCACATCACACTTAGTAATCTGAAAGTACATGAAAATACATAGATAAACAAACGTCACTTCTCATGGACATACAATTACAGATCGTACAGACTTAATCATTATAAAGTTAGTTAACCATTTGATTTAGAGTGCTTGCTCTGAAAACACATTGAGTCTAGCTGCCTACTGCCTACTAATGGACAGCATGTTGTATTTTTTCCCAGGTCTTATCAAAGTTATTATTTGTTTCTGCTCGCCTGCCTTATTGCCTTGTAGATCAACAGACTCCACAGAGGGCCAAGCCAGAGTGCTTTGCATAAATTGTGGAAATAGATTTCAACATTAACGCAGCAGTTGAGAGTAATAAATCACGCAGGAGCGATGTGACAGGGACATTGTGCATCTGTGGAGAACATAAAACAGGCAGGTGGAAGTGAGCAGTAAAATAGGACAACCCTGGGTGTCATTGTTAAATGACAGTGATTTCCCTCTCTAATGGCTAATAATTATGTGATTTAATACCGAGCAGTCTGTTCATATCAGCCTTGTCCCTTTGCTGTGACAGTAACACAAGCCAATTGAACAGGGTTTGGGCAGCAACACAACATACTGAAGCTGTAATCAACCAAAATGCTCACAGCTGAGACCAAAGCAATCTTGGGACACTTGGAAGCAATTCAACATAGCATTGTTTCAACATAGACTCCAAACTGCAGGAATGCAAGTTATTGTAAACATGAAAAAATACCAGTCCTAGAGCAGAAAGTATTCCACCATTCAAATCATGAACTATAAGTGAAAGATTCCGTAGAAGCCAGTCAGGAGGCAGTAAACATTATAAATGTTCGTCATGCATTCAGGGAGTGAGGAGCTCCATCTTTGTTCATACCATTAGAAGGCTCTGCAGCGTGAGGGCAATTAATTATCATTACTTTAAGCATGACAACTGGGAGCCAACGTGCTGCTGAAATGAACACTGAATAAAACCGCTCAAGAAAATTACACAGCCGCAGCGTTTTGTCAACAGGAAGCCTTCCTCCTCCAAAACAACAGTCTCTTAATTGATCTATTTTGCATATTTGGAGGAGCTGAGCCGGTCTCTCCAAAGAGAATGTAGCTCAGACTCTTTCATCTGCAGTCTCCGCCACCGCGCCACCCTCCCCGAGACACCAACACTGACTTGCCCTCCCTCTGACTAGGGCGGCCATCGCTAAGGATTCCCTTTGACCTCACAACCTGAGTGGCCCCTCTTGCAGAGAACAAGCACTGAACGCACGCTGCTGCGTGTTCACATTCAAAACAGCAGAGAGGAAAAAGTACAGGGGCGATATGTTAAAATACATTAAGGGTTGTGTTATTAAACATTATAGAGACAGCACTTTGAGTGATCTGGTTAAGCAAGGAGAGGTGCGAGTCGTTGCCGTGATGGAGCATTCTGTCAAAGCAAGATGATTAATTTCTGTGATGCTGTGAACTGTCATCATGCCCCCAGTGTGATGGGCACCTTCAGACATTCAGTTTGACGTCCACTGGAAGACAAAATGGCTTTGTGAGTTCTGAAGGCTGTCCATTTCCCACCTCATCCTTCACTGTTTACCATTCATCTAAAAATCTAACCTTTATGGTTTCAACGAGTTTCAGACAGAATGAACTGTAACTAGATTCTACAGTTATTTTCAAGACGTAGCTGTTGTGTTCACTTTGGGACATCAGTGCGGAGAAACCCTAACAAACTGTGAGCTAACACCCACTCAAGCCGGTTCTTCTCCCTGTGATGTCCCGCCAGCCACTCCAGCGACACACTGACGACTGTGACAGTTGTTGGGAGAAATGAGGACATGAGGAGGGACAGTGGCTCAGTAATAATGACCTCTCCCCAGAGAGACAAGACAGTGAGGCAGAGGCCATCCAGTGACATGTCTATAACCACTAGAAGTGTGGTTTAGTTCAAGTGAAAGCACCAGCTGTGTTAACACTGAGGAAAGCTGGTGTTTGTTTGGAGTGTGTGTGGAATACATCACCCTTTCCAAGATTATTCTCCAGAGAGGTTAAGCTAACCAAAAATATGTGAGCAATATAAGCAAAATAAATTGTTCACATCAAATCATGTTTAGAATAAGAATATCCTTTGTGGTAGCTTTAACAGCCATGGTGGGGTCTTATCTGTAGCAAATGCTTTAGTTTTATATTAATGAGTCTTCTCTGTGTCTAAAAGAGTGACTCAGTACAGCTTTAGCCTTAATTCAACTAAGAATGCTTTTCAAAGAAAAATAAAACATACATGACTCAATTCTGAGAATAGCTATTTTCATATAGTGGAATTATTCTATCAGGCAGTCCATGTTGTTTAAGCATAGAGCAAAGAGTCAATCTCATATTGATCAATGGGTGAAGGATGTGTGTGTGACACAACAGGCTAACCAGATGGTAAACCCCACAATGCAATGCACTTCTGATTTGTGCTCCCGCTCCCCATTCATTCTGAAAGGAAGATCGGAGAACAGAATTCATCTTACCTCAGGCCAAACGTGTGAGATTGCTCGTAGTTGAACAGTGAATGAATTTTCACATCTGAATTCATGACAATCAGCCTATCAATCAAATATTGTGGCAAAGAGGTACAAAACAGAGTGAAAATTATGTGAAAGGTAGATAATTAATTCTTACCTAAATACTGATAACGTGCAGTAGTTATTGATTTGGTTATGTCTGTAGAAGCTCACATAAATTTTTTTTACGATAGGCCTGTTTGAACACAAACAGAGTAAGTATGCCCTCCTATGGTAGAACCTGGGACTGCAACCACATTTAAAAGTACCACCTTATCTTTCATATTGGCTGTATAATCTAAACTAAACATTCTTCTCTTTCACGTTTTCACATATTTTAAACAACACATGTTATTTATGTGTAGCATCATCTGAACAAACTGATGTTAAACCGTATCCAACCTAGGAGTCATACAAGTGTATGTCAAGTCAAGCGTTCTCCTCGTAGTGTGTGAGGGTCAGTGTTGAGGTCAGGACTCACTGTGATGGAGGTGGGCATCTCCCTTAGGTTGTACTCAGCCTTTTTGGGCAAAGGCTGCTGTCCTAAGAAATCTCACACAGCATGGGGGGAGGACAGCAGGTTGACCAAGGACAGGAACGACTGGGGAGCAGGAGGGGTCAGGCAAAACAGTCAAACATCATTTTATTGTTCTGAAAAACTAAGGTAAAGATTACATGAGTTCGGCAGCAATTGTTTTTGTTTCTTTCCTACATTCTATCTATTCAAACGGCTTACAAATTATTTTTGGGGGTGAATAAGGAATTCGGTCTCTAGAGATTTATTCAATCAGTCTCTAGAGATTTATTCTGCATGTAAATAACCTATTTCTTCTCAACAAAAGGATGACAATTACATTCACATCTACTACAGACATTGTGTATTGCTGAGAGTGTATCAGAGGACTGACATATTGATAGATCACCCTCAAACTGATGCAGAGAACACCAACTGTGAATCCATGAGTAGATTACTTCCTGTAGATTGGTGAATACAAAAGACCGGATTTAAATAAAACATCAGAAAACAAGAGCTAGGCTATTTATCTATCAGATACCGTTATTGACATTACATTTTATATTTTAGTCATTTAGCAGATGCTCTTATCCAGAGCGACTTACAGTTAGTGAGTGCATACAATTATTTAAAAAAAATAATAATTATACTGGCCCCCCGTGGGATTCGAACCCACAACCCTGGCGTTAGACCACTGCGCCACTCGGGAGACTATGTAGGGAATAACTTGCACCAAAACAGATCTAAAAACCCACATTACTGTCATTCTTGCAGGTCTGGTGTCTGTTGTTTTTATCTACGGCTGGGCTGGTTCCTATCCTGTCTGAATATGGTATAGACCAGGGCTAGGCAATCATTTTAGCTCGAGGGCCACATCGTGATTTCACAATTTTTCGGACCGATTTGTTTGTCAAAAGCAATTTGTGGGCCAGAAAAAGGGCAGTTATTTGAAAACGCATAAGTCCATTATAATTTCTACATACTTTTTTTGTATCTAGTTTTAGACATTCAAGAGTGGCCTGGAGTGTTTTTTAACCCAAAATAATAATTTCCCAAAACAGATTGAATGGGCAGTATGTTGCCCAGCCCTGGCACAGACCTACCATTCACACAAAGCCTTTAACCCATCCACCATACAGAGCTAACACAACAGGGACAATACTCATAACGCCAACGTCAATCAGAGCACTGCTCACTGACATCTGTCAACTCAGATCAGACATTCATCCTGTTTATGAGCACTCTGTTGGTCTCTGTAGTAAGTCTGACCTCATGACCTCATAAGAAAGGCTGACTGAGTATGTCAAGGCTGAGTTGTCCTGCTGATTGTCCTCAGGAGGTATCATGAGGAAACCATGGACGTTGAAGCACACAGAACTGTAGAAAACTGAGAAGATAATTGACCTTCAGACAGCTCCTGTTTATGGAGTCCATGCGAGTGGACTTGGGGTGAACGACCCTCACATCCTCTCTCCCACACTCCAGAGCCGACCACAACTCAACCACTATGGCCTGCACGAAACCTGCCAGGACATACTGAGGTGTAATTCATGTGTATGGTCCCATGTAGCTCAGTTGGTAGAGCATGGCGCTTGCAACGCCAGGGTTGTGGGTTCGATTCCCACGGGGAGCCAGTATGAAAGCAAAAAAATGTATTAACTCGCTAACTGTAAGTCGCTCTGGATAAGAGCGTCTGCTAAATGACTACAATGTAATGTGCAATAACTGTATTTTCAAACTGCTATCAGTGCTGTCATGAAGTAGCTAGTACCTGAGCTGTGTAACGCCACCACGCCAGGGGCTGTTGCTGCTACCTGTGTCACCATCACACTGTAGCCAAACTTCTCACATCGGCTTACCTGGAGGAAAGTGTTATAACAGATTAAAAGTAGGCCATGATTGCTATTAGCCAAAAGCTATTTACTATCTCGCATAATCAAAACGTGTGTGTGTGTGTGATTCATCATTCTTTGTGTGCATTATATTTGTTTATTATGAAAATGGGAACACATTAGTTAGGCCAGAGGCATTCTTCTATACTCTGGGATATCGAAATGGCACTCAAGTGTATAAATATATTTCTGTTAATTGATTTTATGTAAATCTCTAGCTGGAACAATTGATAGAATATAAAGATAAAAGTAAAACAATAAGTGGAAAATGCATGTAAGACCTACAGGGTTATTAAGCCTCAGATTCCAAGCACATTTTCACCACTATTGTGGATGAATCAAAGTAATGGGCATTTACAAAAAAATAGGGCTAATAGCTGAAATTGAAGATTTAAAACATTTAGAAATGTAAACACAAATTGATTTAATGTGTAAAGATCCTTAATTAATTACAAAACAATGGTGTGACTTAAAAATAGATTAGTTCAATTACAATATGGAGCAAAATGTATGCAAAACAAGGGAGGTAATTAAAAGAGCATGTAAACAATTCTAGTCAATTAAAGCAGCAGGGATTTCTGCCCAGGTTTGCAGTATATGATGAAAACACTGGGCAGTAAGGGTACTTAAAGAGAGACTATATAATACATCTAAATAAGTGTAATAGTACCAGCATATAATATACATACAGTACATAGCTGGGCGTAATAAATACTCAGTGGGGAAGTGGACTTAATTTAGCCTATTCATCCCTACCATGGTGTTGTTATTCAATGCACATCACCAGTAAGCAATAAGAGTTGATTATAACGTGGTAATACCTGCCGTTTCAGTCTGCTGGAGGAACAGCAGGCCTTTCGGAGTGGCAGAAAAGTTCAGCAGGTTGTCCAGCAAAGTCTCCTCCCAAACCACTCTGTGTGAACAGACAGCAGAAGGAAAGATTGACGGGGAGCCTCATTATTTATCCTTCTTAACAACATGCCAGAGGGGTGACAAAATAAAATCACAACATAATTATCATAGATACACAGGCACCATTTGCCTGCAGGGGGAGACACTAACAAAACTAACATATTCTGCAGTTCCTGAGAGGATGTGCCAAGGATGGCTCTGGGAACCGGGGTGGGATCGCTTTCTGACAGGGAGCTCGTCTATGATAGGGAGAAAATAACTTCAAAGTGGTCCTTTGTTATTCACCCCTGAACCCGTACACTGAACTTCAATAATGAGGAGTTCAGCAGTGATGTTAGGGGCTCTGCATCTCATTCCTCCAGCCTTTCTACCTTCCTCCATAGGAGCACAGGGCTCACAGGGATGAGTTATTAGCAGAGTGGAGAAAGTTCTCCTCTGTTCTCCTCCACTGCCTGTCTGACACACTATATCCCTCACATAACAATGAACTTGGGCAATATCCCACTGGGCACAAACTTGTTGAATCAACGTTGTTTTAAAGTAATTTGTAAATGTATCGTGATGTGGAATCTACATGGAAAATACATTTGAAAAAAGTCATCAACTGTTGTTTTGAGGGTGAAATTTCAACCACAGGATTTGGTCACCATGGTAACCACATTTTAACAGACAAACCTTGTGTTAAATATATTGAATTCGTACCTTTAAAACGTCAGCTCTTCAACGTTATATTTACTATCAGAAGAAAAAAATAGGCTGGCCAGCACCTCCTATCCAGGGTTTTAACCAAGCCCAGTCCTGCTTAGCTTTTACATTTGTCACTGACTATTACCAATGTGCTATCGTGAGAATGACTGTTGAGAGATCTCCACTTAAAAACGAAATAGATTCACTGTTGCTATCGAAGTCATTCCAAATGGTAGGTTTAACAGAGCAAATTAAATGTGACCATACTTTATCACTCATATCATCAATGATGCTATTTAGGCCTATATTGCATTTGCAAAGTCATCAACAGCTATTCAACTAAAAATAGACAATAACATAGGTCTAGGGTTTCAAGCTCTGGTTGAATTAAAATGTAATGATATTTAGTGATATCAGTGGTGGAAAAAGTACCCAATTGTAATATTTGAGTAAAAGTAAAAATACAATTGCTGTAATCATCTGTAAAGAAACTCGAACGGCATTGATCACTTGCACCATGTAGGCTACTTTTAATGTAATCTCAACTGCAATCCAGGTCATTTGATTCCGCTATTAGATGAAGCACAGTGATAACACATTAATCTGTTGTATAAATAAACAAAATATCTGACATTGTATTCCCATTTGAACTTTGCTGTGCTTTTAAATGGCTGAAAGCGTAGTGATAACGGATTTAGGTGACAACTAAACCAAAAATCAGACATTGTTTTTCCATTGGAATTTGGTTATGCTTTAGATGGTTGAAAGCAGAGTGATAACACATTGGGAATTCAATTAATTTATGACTGTCTTTTTGAGTGAGTGAAACTGAATATACAGTGGGGGAAAAAAGTACTTAGTCAGCCACCAATTGTGCAAGTTCTCCCACTTAAAAAGATGAGAGAGGCCTGTAATCTTCATCATAGGTACACGTCAACTATGACAGACAAATTGAGAAGAAAAAAATGCAGAAAATCACATTGTAGGATTTTTAATGAATTTATTTGCAAATTATGGTGGAAAATAAGTATTTGGTCACCTACAAACAAGCAAGATCTCTGGCTCTCACAGACCTGTAACTTCTTATTTAAGAGGCTCCTCTGTCCTCCACTCGTTACCTGTATTAATGCCACCTGTTTGAACTTGTTATCAGTATAAAAGACACCTGTCCACAACCTCAAACAGTCACACTCCAAACTCCACTATGGCCAAGACCAAAGAGCTGTCAAAGGACACCAGAAACAAAATTGGAGGTTTGGAATCAACAAAACACATCCTATCCATCATAAAGTATGTTTTTTGGTAAATTCTCTAAAAGTTATTCTGAATATTTTAGAGGGGCGACTCAGGAGACTCAGGTAAAAGGAAGTGTATTGTTCAGATGTTTTCCACACCCAGAAGACTGTAGTAGGGTGGAGTTTGATATGTGAACGTAGGTTAAGGATTATGTTGAATTGCTATCAATAAAGGCGTAGACGATGGCTCATGATAGTCAACAGCATATCATACGTAGTAGCTGGCAAATGAGTAATCAAACTAGCAAAACTGCTGATAAACGTATCCTAAAACACTCCATTCCAACGTAACCTTTTATTGGTCGATAACTTGCTATAGTAGTTAACTTTAAATTTTTTACTGACGACAAAGCCAATGAAGAGTTGCTTTGAGTTACTGGGTCTCATTTAGCTAAAAGAACTGCACATAACTGCAATTTGTATTGCCAAACTCACAACAAAACAAAGTACTGTAGTTTAACTGTAATATGATGGAAATATTGCTCCTTTTTGGTAGAGTAAAAACACTACCTTTTCCCAGGCTGCAGCGATGCACTCATACAGGCCATTAAGCCTGAGCACCTGCAGTCCTTCACATGTATTGTACATCTGCCGACACACAAAGATGAAGGCCCCGCTCACACCAGGGGATGTATCTGCCTCCTGTAACAATGGCAGCTCTTTAGCCAGGAGCCTCTGGGTGAACTGGAAGATCACAGATCAAATAGCCTGATTGAGTACATGATCCACCTCATACTGGTCCACCATTCAAATGTTTACTTTTAAGTAACAAGCTTTGATGTTTTGGTATCAACAATCAAGAATTAAAGGCCCAGTGCAGTCAAAAACGTGATTTTCATGTGTTTTATACAGTGCATTTGGAAAGTATTCAGACCTCTTCACCTTTTCCACATTTTGTTACGTTACAGCCTAATTCTAAAATTGATTAAATAAATCTTTCTCCTCATCAATCTACACACAATACCCCATAATACAAAGCGAAAACAGATTTTTCTACAACTTGATTGGAGTCCACCTGTGGTAAATTCAACTGATTGAATATGGTTTGGAAAGGCACACACCTGTCTATATAAGGTCACACAGTTGACAGTGCATGTTAGAGCAAAAACCAAGCCATGAGGTCGAAGGAATTGTCCATAGAGCTCCGAGACAGGATTGTGTCGAGGCACAGATCTGGGGAGGGGTACCAAAATGTCTGCAGCATTGAAGGTCCCCAAGAACACAATGGCCTCCATCACTCTTAAATGGAAGAAGTTTGGAACCACCAAGACTCTTCCTAGAGCTGGCCGCCCGGCCAAACTGAGCAATCGGGGTAGAAGGGCCTTGGTCAGGGAGGTGACCAAGAACCCGATGAGCTCCAGAGTTTCTCTGTGGAGATGGGAGAACCTTCCAGAAGGAAGATTTGCTAGCTAAATAATGCAGAATATTCCCTATCTAGCTAGTGTAGTGAAGTTCTAGCTAATGCACAAATCAGTTTTCATGATATCTGTTCTGCCGTGATTAGTGTGCCGAGTTCTACAGCACAGCTGACTGCTCTCTGCAACATTATCGCGTTGGCCAAATGTTACAAAGTAGCGAGGCACAGTGCCCGCTGTCAGTCAGATACAGTTCATGCTGATTTCAGTCCCATCATTTTGGTGCTGTACAACTTCATCAACAAGCTGGCAAACTAGCTACCGTATGGCCATTCAAACAAGCTTGTACTAGGCTGCTAGCTGGAGCAAATTTGCTCAGCTGATCGAGCATGGTTTGCCATAGTAGCCAGTGTGTCATAGCTACCGAGAGCAGAGTGATTTTCAGAATAAGGAACTAGTGTTAAATGGATGAGCAAAATCTAGATTTTTAGAGAGGAGTTCCACATCCTACAAGACAGATCGGTTGATGGACGAGCGTCGCGTAGGAGTGACGTCATCTGACGTGAGACAATTGTAAGAGCTTGTAAGAGTGCCTGAAATTTCTGCCAGTTATAGTTTGGCCTGCCTGGTGACATCACCAGGTGGTAAATTACATAATAGACCAATAAGAAAGAAAGTTCCCAACCTCTCTGCCAATAACAGCTAGTTTTCCGTTTTCCGCTCCACACTCAGAACACTCCCAGAAGGTCCTATCCAAATTCTTGCTTGAGAAATTGCTATTGCTAAGAAGCAATTTTTTGTTGTTGACTATTTTGATTGAAAACAATCACACTAAGGTACTTAATTGTTACCCAGAAACCTTTAACAAGCAAACTTCCTATTTGTGCTCTGTAAGTACACATGAGAAAGAACTTCTACATACTTTCTTAGTATACTTAGTATGCTACTTAGTATGCTGAAAGTGTAATATTCATAATAATAAATAAGCACCCTGTGTATAAAGTCAGTTTTAACTTACCCTTCACTCTTGGCAGAAACTAGATTACTTTCATATAAGAAAAGTGATAATCCTCGCTCAGTGGTGGCAATTCTTGCGAGAGTGTCTGCTATATGAGTGTAGTTTCTGGGGAGGTTAATTTGGCCTGTGACACAAAAAAACAATTGAAATGGCTTTGAGCACATTGCGGAATGAATACAAAATCACACAGACAACTCATACAGTGGATATGTAACTCTTGACATACCATCAACAGTTCGCACACACATCCACAGGGGTCAGTTCAGTTTCTGCAGCGTAGTACTGGAGCGTAAATTCTGCAGCGTAAATTCCTAAATAACAGTTATCATTATCTGAAGAAAGATAATGAACGATATGGCTATTTTAAGCTGTAAGCTAGTTAGTGACGAAGCACAGACAAAGGATATCCTGTGAGACAGGGAAGGTACATTATTATTGATACTTTGTCTGGAATAAAGATAGTGTACTTTTGGTCATGAAAGTGAAGGGCAATAAAAGGACTGACAGAATTAAAGTGGGTGTACTCTAGAACACTATATCGAGATAAGTGGCTGTCATAAAAATTAAGGCACATACTACAGTATCTGTTGCACCTTCTTTCATAGTTAATTAATCATCTTAATCGGAGGCTGGGCATCATGTGTAAAAGAAGGCTTTGTGGTGAGTCAAGGGATGGGAGAGGCAACGTGAACCACACCTGCATGTAACGAGTCACTGTGAGGAGGCTTGGGGTGTTGATACAGTGAGGGAAAAAAGTATTTGATCCCCTGCTGATTTTGTACGTTTGCCCACTGACAAAGAAATGATCAGTCTATAATTTTAATGGTAGGTTTATTTGAACAGTGAGAGACAGAATAACAACAAAAAAATCCAGAAAAACTCATGTCAAAAATGTTATAAATTGATTTGCATTTTAATGAGGGAAATAAGTATTTGACCCCCTCTCAATCAGAAAGATTTCTGGCTCCCAGGTGTCTTTTATACAGGTAACGAGCTGAGATTAGGAGCACACTCTTAAAGGGTGTCACGGTATATTTGTGGATGTGGTGGTGAAGTCAGGCGCAGGACACAGCGGATAAGTCAAAACGACTTTACTGAGACTCATAGACAATCCAAAATAAATGGCGTCAAACACACAGGAGGCAAAGAATACGCGCAACGCGTAAACTACACTAAGCACAACATATACTGAAAAAAGACAAACGACAATGCGGACAATAACACACAACTCCAAAACATAACACAGGGAAACTTATAGGTGACATAATCAGGACAGAATACGAAACAGGTGCACTAAACTAGACATGACCAAACAAACATCAAAACATCAAACGGTGGCAGCTAGTACTCCGGGGACGACGAACGCCGAAGCCTGCCCGAACAAGGAGGAGGAGCAGCCTCGGCAGCATGACAGTACCCCCCCCTTGACGCGCGGATCCAGCCATGCGCCGACCCCGGCCTCGGGGACGGCCAGGAGGACGCGGAGCAGGATGGTTACGATGGAACTCCGTCAGGAGGGAGGGATCTAAGATATCCCTCCTAGGCACCCAGCACCGTTCCTCCGGACCGTACCCCTCCCACTCCACGAGATATTGTAGACCCCCCATCCGACGTCTCGAATCCACGATGGACCGGACTGAGTACGCCGGAGCCCCCTCGATGTCCAGTGGGGGCGGAGGAGTCTCTCTTATCTCACTGTCCTGGAGTGGACCAGCTACCACCGGCCTGAGGAGAGACACATGGAACGAGGGATTAATGTGATAATCATTAGGCAGTTGTAACTTGTAGCATACCTCGTTCAATCTCCTCAGGACTTTAAATGGCCCCACAAACCGCCGACCCAGCTTCCGGCAGGGCAGGCGAAGGGGCAGGTTTCGAGTCGAGAGCCAGACTCGATCTCCAGGGGCGTATACTGGACCCTCACTGCGATGGAGATCGGCGCTCGCCTTCTGTCTACGGATAGCCCGCTGCAGATGGACGTGTGCAGCGTTCCACGTCTCCTCCGAGTGCAGAAACCACTCATCCACCGCAGGAGCCTCGATCTGGCTCTGATGCCAAGGTGCCAGAACCGGCTGATACCCTAACACACACTGGAAAGGGGTCAGGTTAGTAGAGGAGTGGCGAAGAGAGTTCTGGGCAATCTCTGCCCAAGGAATATAACCCGACCACTCCTCCTGCCGGTCCTGGCAATACGATCTCAGAAACCTGCCCACATCCTGGTTCACTCTCTCCACCTGCCCATTACTCTCAGGGTGAAAACCCGAGGTAAGGCTAACCGAGACCCCCAAACGTTCCATGAACGCCCTCCAGACTCTAGAGGTGAATTGGGGACCTCGATCGGACACTATATCCTCGGGAACCCCGTAGTGCCGGAAGACGTGGGTTAACAAAGCCTCTGCGGTCTGTAGGGCAGTAGGGAGACCCGGCATTGGGATGAGACGACAGGCCTTAGAGAACCGATCCACAACGACCAGAATGGTGGTATTCCCCTGGGAGGGAGGTAGGTCAGTGACAAAGTCTACCGAGAGGTGAGACCATGGCCGTTGTGGAACGGGCAGGGGCTGTAACTTCCCCCTGGGCAGGTGTCTAGGCGCCTTACACTGGGCGCACACTGAGCAGGAGGAGACATAAACCCTCACGTCCCTAGCCAATGTTGGCCACCAGTACTTAACACTAAGGCAGTGCACTGTCCGGCCAATACCTGGATGTCCAGAGGAGGGTGACGTGTGAGCCCAATATATGAGACGATCACGGATCTCGAGCGGCACGTACGTCCGCCCCACTGGACACTCCGGAGGAGTAGGGTCGGTGCGTAACGCCCGCTCGATTTCCGCATCGATCTCCCACACCACCGGTGCCACCAGACAAGACTCTGGCAGTATGGGAGTGGGCTCAATGGACGTCTCCTCTGTGTCATACCGCCGGGACAGGGCGTCTGCCTTACCGTTCTGGGACCCTGGGATGTACGTAAGCTTAAAGACAAACCGGGTCAGAAACATGTTCCACCTAGCCTGACGAGGGTTCAGTCTCCTAGCTGCCCGGATGTACTCCAGGTTACGATGGTCAGTCAGAATGAGAAAAGGGTGTTGAGCCCCCTCAAGCCAATGCCTCCACACCTTTAGGGCCTGAACTACGGCTAGCAGCTCCCTGTCCCCTACGTCATAATTTCGTTCCGCCGGGCTGAGCTTTTTAGAATAAAAAGCGCAGGGCCGGAGTTTAGGAGGCGTGCCTGAGCGTTGAGACAATACTGCCCCAATACTGGCCTCTGACGCGTCCACCTCCACTTGGAACGCTAAAGCGGGGTCCGGATGCGCCAGCACCGGAGCCGAGGTGAACAGGTTCTTCAGTTTATCAAACGCCCTGTCCGCCTCAGCCGACCACTGCAAACGCACCGGGCCCCCCTTCAGCAGGGAAGTGATGGGAGCTGCCACCTGTCCAAAACCCCGGATAAACCTCCGGTAGTAATAGGCAAAACCCAAAAACCGTTGCACCTCTTTAACAGTGGTTGGAGTCTGCCAATTACGCATGGCTGACACACGGTCAATCTCCATCTCCACCCCTGACGCGGACAACCAATGACCCAAGAAGGAGATGGACTCCTGGAAAAACAGACATTTCTCTGCCTTGACATACAAGTCATGCTCCAACAGCCTACCCAACACTCGGCGTACCAGGGCTACATGCTCGGCTCGTGTAGACGAGTACACTAGAATGTCGTCAATGTACACGACCACACCCTGCCCATGCAAGTCCCGGAAGATCTCGTCCACAAAGGATTGGAAGACTGAAGGAGCATTCATTAACCCATATGGCATGACGAGATACTCATAATGACCCGAGGTGGTACTAAATGCTGTCTTCCATTCATCTCCCTCCCTAATGCGCACCAAGTTGTAAGCGCTCCTGAGATCCAGTTTTGTGAAGAAACGCGCTCCGCGTAATGATTCCGTCATACTCGCAATCAGAGGAAGAGGATAACTGTATTTAACTGTGATCTGATTGAGATTACGGTAATCAATACACGGGCGCAACCCTCCATCCTTTTTCTTCACAAAAAAGAAACTCGAGGACACAGGGGAAGTGGAGGGCCGTATGTATCCCTGTCTCAGAGACTCGGCTATGTATGTCTCCATAGCCACCGTCTCCTCTTGAGACAAGGGATACACATGGCTCCGCGGAAGTGCCGCACCCGCCAGGAGATCTATCGCACAATCCCCCCGTCTATGAGGTGGCAAACGCGTCGCCCTAGTTTTGCTGAACACGAGTGCCAAATCCTCATACTCGGGGGGAATGTGCATTGCGGGCACCTGGTTCGGACTCTCCACCGTGGTCGCCCCTACGGAAACACCTAAACATCGCCCGACACACTGGTTAGACCACTCCTTGAGAGCCCTCTGTTGCCACGAAATGGTGGGATCATGGGCGATTAACCAAGGAAGCCCCAGTACCACGGGATACGCAGGAAAGTCGATCAGATACAACTGAATAATCTCTTCATGACCCCCCTGCGTCCTCATCTTAAGTGGCGCTGTGACCTCCCTAATCAACCCAGATCCCAACGGACGGTTATCTAGGGCATGGATAGGGAAGGGTGCATCAACGGGCAGGAGGGTAATCCCTAACTTCACACAAAAATTACGATCAATGAAATTCCCAGCTGCGCCTGAATCGACTAGCGCCTTATGCTGGGACTGAGATGCAACCTGAGGAAATACTACAGGTATAGAAAAGTGAACAACAGAGAGCTCTGGGTGAGGTGGGCGCCTACTCACCTGGAATGACTCCCCAGTGCGCGACCTGCTGCCTCGAACCCCTGGAGACCCTCCCCAGCACCTAGCCGCAGTGTGTCCTCTACGGCCACAGTTGGTGCAGGGGACGGCCTCCCTCGGTATCTCCCTCCTCCTCTCTCTAGCGCCAGCACCCCCGAGCTCCATAGGGCTCGGCTCGGAGGTGCTGGGGGATGGAATGGACGGCCCCAACTCTGGACGTCCGCGGGTGGCCAGCAGGGTATCCAGACGGATTGACATGTCCACCAGCTGGTCGAAGGTGAGATTGGTGTCCCTGCAGGCCAACTCTCGTCGAACGTCCTCACGCAGGCTACACCGATAGTGGTCGATGAGGGCCCTCTCATTCCACCCCGCATCCGCCGCTAGAGTCCGGAAATCCAGGGCAAACTCCTGTGCGCTCCTCTTCCCCTGTCGAAGGTGGAACAGACGCTCTCCCGCCGCTTTACCCTCAGGGGGGATGATCGAACACAGCCCTGAAGTGGCGGGAGAACTCTGCGTAGCTGATGGTGGCGGCGTCTATTCCCCTCCATTCGGCATTGGCCCACTCCAACGCCTTGCCGGAGAGACAGGAGATGAGGGCGGAAACGCTCTCGTATCCCGAGGGCGCCGGGTGTATGGTTGCCAGGTAGAGCTCCACTTGAAGGAGGAACCCCTGACACCCGGCTGCGGTGCCATCATATGCCCTCGGGAGCGAGAGCCGAATGCCACTGGACTCCGGAGCTGGTATGGTGGGGCTGGCCGATGGTGGTGGTAAGGTAGGAGGAGGTGTGGGCAAACCTCCTCTCTCCCATCGGCGCAGGGTGTCCATGACCTCCTGCATGGCGGATCCGAGTTGCTGGATCTTGGCGTCCTGGTAGCTGACCCGATCCTCCAGCGACTCGGTTCCCTCGCTGCTCCTGCTGAATCCATTGTAAAGGTGTGTTATTCTGTCACGGTATATTTGTGGATATGGTGGTGATGTCAGGCGCAGGACACAGCGGATAAGTCAAAACGACTTTACTGAGACTCAAAGACAATCCAAAATAAATGGCCTCGAACACACAGGAGGCAAAGAATACGCGCAACGCGTAAACTACACCAAGCACAACATATCCCGAAAAAAGACAAACGACAATGCGGACAATAACACACAACTCCAAAACATAACACAGGGAAACTTATAGGTGACATAATCAGGACAGAATACGAAACAGGTGCACTAAACTAGACATGACCAAACAAACATCGAAACATCAAACGGTGGCAGCTAGTACTCCGGGGACGACGAACGCCGAAGCCTGCCCGAACAAGGAGGAGGAGCAGCCTCGGCAGTATTCGTGACAAAGGGAGTGCTCCTAATCTCAGCTTGTTACCTGTATAAAAGACACCTGTCCACAGAAGCAATCAATCAATCAGATTCCAAACTCTCCACCATGGCCAAGACCAAAGAGCTCTCCAAGGATGTCAGGGACAAGATTGTAGACCTACACAAGGCTGGAATGAGCTACAAGACCATCGCCAAGCAGCTTGGTGAGAAGGTGACAACAGTTTGTGCGATTATTTGCAAAAGGAAGAAACACAAAATAACTGTCAATCTCCCTCGGCCTGGGGCTCCATGCAATATCTCACCTCGTGGAGTTGCAATGATCATGAGAACGGTGAGGAATCAGCCCAGAACTACACGGGAGGATCTTGTCAATGATCTCAAGGCAGCTGGGACCATAGTCACCAAGAAAACAATTGGTAACACATTACGCCGTGAAGGACTGAAATCCTGCAGCGCCCGCAAGGTTCCCCTGCTCAAGACAGCACATATACAGTGGGGAAAAAAATTATTTAGTCAGCCACCAACTGTGCAAGTTCTCCCACTTAAAAAGATGAGAGAGGGCTGTAATTTTCATCATAGGTACACGTCAACTATGACAGACAAATTGAGAGAAGAAAATCCAGAAAATCACATTGTAGGATTTTTAATGAATTTATTTGCAAATTATGGTGGAAAATAAGTATTTGGTCACCTACAAACAAGCAAGATTTCTGGCTCTCACAGACCTGTAACTTCTTCTTTAAGAGGCTCCTCTGTCCTCCACTCGTTACCTGTATTAATGGCACCTGTTTGAACTTGTTATCAGTATAAAAGACACCTGTCCACAACCTCAAACAGTCACACTCCAAACTCCACTATGGCCAAGACCAAAGAGCTGTCAAAGGACACCAGAAACAAAATTGTAGACCTGCACCAGGCTGGGAAGACTGAATCTGCAATAGGTAAGCAGCTTGGTTTGAAGAAATCAACTGTGGGAGCAATTATTAGGAAATGGAAGACATACAAGACCACTGATAATCTCCCTCGATCTGGGGCTCCACGCAAGATCTCACCCCGTGGGGTCAAAATGATCACAAGAACGTTGAGCAAAAATCCCAGAACCACACGGGGGGACCTAGTGAATGACCTGCAGAGAGCTGGGACCAAAGTAACAAAGCCTACCATCAGTAACACACTACACCGCCAGGGACTCAAATCCTGCAGTGCTAGACGTGTCCCCCTGCTTAAGCCAGTACATGTCCAGGCCCGTCTGAAGTTTGCTAGTGTGCATTTGGATGATCCAGAAGAGGATTGGGAGAATGTCATATGGTCAGATGAAACCAAAATATAACTTTTTGGTAAAATCTCAACTCGTCGTGTTTGGAGGACAAAGAATGCTGAGTTGCATCCAAAGAACACCATACCTACTGTGAAGCATGGGGGTGGAAACATCATGCTTTGGGGCTGTTTTTCAGCAAAGGGACCAGGACGACTGATCCGTGTAAAGGAAAGAATGAATGGGGCCATGTATCGTGAGATTTTGAGTGAAAACCTCCTTCCATCAGTAAGGGCATTGAAGATGAAACGTGGCTGGGTCTTTCAGCATGACAATGATCCCAAACACACCGCCCGGGCAACGAAGGAGTGGCTTTGTAAGAAGCATTTCAAGGTCCTGGAGTGACCTAGCCAGTCTCCAGATCTCAACCCCATAGAAAATCTTTGGAGGGAGTTGAAAGTCCGTGTTGCCCAGCGACAGCCCCAAAACATCACTGCTCTAGAGGAGATCTGCATGGAGGAATGGGCCAAAATACCAGCAACAGTGTGTGAAAACCCTGTGAAGACTTACAGTAAATGTTTGACCTGCGCATTGCCAACAAAGGGTATATAACAAAGTATTGAGAAACTTTTGTTATTGACCAAATACTTATTTTCCACCATAATCTGCAAATAAATTCATTAAAAATCCTACAATGTGATTTTCTGGATTTTCTTTTCTAATTTTGTCTGTCATAGTTGACGTGTACCTATGATGAAAATTACAGGCCTCTCTCATCTTTTTAAGTGGGAGAACTTGCACAATTGGTGGCTGACTAAATACTTTTTTTCCCCACTGTACAGGCCCGTCTGAAGTTTGCCAATGAACATCTGAATGATTCAGAGGAGAACTGGGTGAAAGTGTTGTGGTCAGATGAGACCAAAATCGAGCTCTTCGGCATCAACTCAACTCGCCGTGTTTGGAGGAGGAGGAATGCTGCCTATGACCCCAAGAACACCATCCCCACCGTCAAACATGGAGGTGGAAACATTATGCTTTGGGGGTGTTTTTCTGCTAAGGGGACAGGACAACTTCACCGCATCAAAGGGACGATGGACGGGGCCATGTACCGTCAAATCTTGGGTGAGAACCTCCTTCCTTTAGCCAGGGCATTTAAAATGGGTCGTGGATGGGTATTCCAGCATGACAATGACCCAAAACACACGGCCAAGGCAACAAAGGAGTGGCTCAAGAAGAAGCACATTATGGTCCTAGAGTGGCCTAGCCAGTCTCCAGACCTTAATCCCATAGAAAATCTGTGGAGGGAGCTGAAGGTTCGAGTTGCCAAACATCAGCCTCGAAACCTTAATGACTTGGAGAAGATCTGCAAAGAGGAGTGGGACAAAATCCCTCCTGAGATGTGTGCAAACCTGGTGGCCAACTACAAGAAATGTCTGACCTCTGTGTTTGCCAACAAGGGTATTGCCACCAAGTACTAAGTCATGTTTTGCAGAGGGGTCAAATACTTATTTCCCTCATTAAAATGCAAATCAATTGATAACATTTTTGACATGTTTTTTTTCTGGATTTTGTTGTTGTTATTCTGTCTCTCACTGTTCAAATAAACCTACCATTAAAATTATAGACTGATCATGTCTTTGTCAGTGGGCAAACGTACAAAATCAGCAGGGGATCAAATACTTTTTTCCCCTCACTGTACATGATGCTAATCAGAATGACAACCAGGTCTGTCAGACTGACTGGATCTGTAAAACAGAAAAATGACAAATTGATCAGACAGTTAGGTTGGCAACCTAGAATAATATATTGCAGCTGTTCCTCAAGGATGGGGTCTACGTAACTTCTGTGAAATAACTGTAGAATTATCTAAAACGATAAGACAACTGTTTTAAAAAACATCTAACAAAAAGTATTTATGTCTGCTCATACCTTTGCGTTTCCCCACTTTGATGGGAAAGAGCTTTCTCCCATTAGTGTACATGAGAAGCCTTCCAAGCACACATAATGAGTGAACAAAATAAGTGTATTCTAGCTTTTTGGCAGTGTAGAGTCCTTTTAGCAATGCCTGGACAGAAACAAGATTATAATTCAACAGTGGGAACAGAATAGATATAATATATATAGAATATAAAATAGAATAGAATCCCTCCGATGTCAACAACTACAGACCAGTATCCCTTCTTTCTTTTCTCTCCAAAACTCTTGAGCGTGCCGTCTCTAGCCAACTCTCCTGCTATCTCTCTCGGAATGACCTTCTTGATCCAAACCAGTCAGGTTTCAAGACTGGTCATTCAACTGAGACTGCTCTTTTCTGTGTCACGGAGGCTCTCCACACTGCTAAAGCTAACTCTCTCTCCTCTGCTCTTATCCTTCTAGACCTATCCGCTGCCTTTGATACTCTGAACCATCAGATCCTCCTCTCCACCCTCTCCGAGTTGGGCATCTCCGGCGCTGCTCACTCTTGGATTGCGTCCTACCTGACAGGTCGCTCCTACCAGGTGGCGTGGCGAGAATCTGTCTCCGTACCACGTACTCTCACCACTGGTGTCCCCCAGGGCTAAGCTATTCTCTCTATACACCAAGTCACTTGGCTCTGTCATATCCTCACATGGTCTCTCCTATCATTGCTACGCAGACGACACACAATTAATTTTCTCCTTTCCCCCTTCTGATAACCAGGTGGCGAATCGCATCTCTGCATGTCTGGCAGACATATCAGTGTGGATGTCGGATCACCACCTCAAGCTGAACCTTGGCAAGACGGAGCTGCTCTTCCTCCCGGGGAAGGACTGCCCGCTCCATGATCTCGCCATCACGGTTGACAACTCCATTGTGTCCTCCTCCCAGAGTGCAAAAAACCTTGGCGTGACCCTGGACAACACCCTGTCGTTCTCTGCTAACATCAAAGCGGTGACCCGATCCTGCAGGTTCATGCTCTACAACATTCGCAGAGTACGACCCTACCTTACACAGGTCCTAATCCAGGCACTTGTCATCTCCCATCTGGATTACTGCAACTCGCTGTTGGCTGGGCTCCCTGCCTGTGCCATTAAACCCCTACAACTCATCCAGAACGTTGCAGCCCGTCTGGTGTTCAACCTTCCCAAGTTCTCTCATGTCACCCCACTCCTCCACACACTCCACTGGCTTCCAGTTGAGGCTCACATCTACTACAAGACCATGGTGCTTGCCTACAGAGCTGTGAGGGGAACGGCACCTCCTTACCTTCAGGCTCTGATCAGACCCTACACCCAAACGAGGGCACTACCTTCATCCACCTCTGGCCTGCTAGCTCCCCTACATCTACGGAAGCACAGTTCCCGCTCAGCCCAGTCAAAGCTATTCGCTGCTCTGGCAACTCAATGGTGGAACAAGCTCCCCCACGACGCCAGGACTGCGGAGTCACTGACCACCTTCCGGAGACACTTGAAACCCTACCTCTTTCAGGAATACCTGGAATAGTATAAAGTAATTCTTCTTCCCCCATCCCCCATAAAAAAAAAATAGGTGGTTGTCCCACTGGCTATCATAAGTTGAATGCACCAATTTGTAAGTCGCTCTGGATAAGAGCGTCTGCTAAATGATGTAAATATAAATGTAATAGATCAAATGCTGTCTAAACCCATTTAACATCTGATCAGGTGAAACTCCCAATAACATAATGTGTAACAAATAGCATGCTGATGTAATTTCATATGAAACCAAATACAATTTCTTCACAAACCTATCTTTTAGCATATGCTGAAACAATTAAAACATACTACGGGCAGTGCTGACACTACATGATCACACAAGGGACAAAAAAGCCTTTGTGTAAACACTGACAATGGGGTCAGTTTATCTGTGCTCATCCAATGCAAGGTCAAGAATGCAGCCTCACTCTATGCCAGATAACACTAGGCACTTTCCGGAGAAATACTCCCTCTTCTCTGACGATAACACAGCTATCTGGGCTCAGGAGACAGGCAGGGAGGACATAACACCTCTGTTTTATGGAGAACTATACAGCATAGAGAGGCATTAGTCATCTCTTTTTCACTAGGCCTTCCATATCATACATGAGGCTGTGGACATATCAATTGTACTGTATTCAAGAGAAACAATGTATGGAGAAAAATAGTGGGCCCTTCTGAAGTCTCAATGGATTTAGCTTGGGAGAGAATAGAGAGAAGCTAGTCTGAATTAGAATACAGGTGTGGGATAAGTAATATGTTCCGTCCTAACCAAATGAAGAAACACCTAAGGGATTCTTAAATAATTTCTGCATTTCCATAACCCTAAGTCTCCTTTACTTAATTACCCCCTAGAATGATATAGCCTACCACAAGTTATTTAGCACAATCATAGTGAGCTCTAGTCCACACATAAACCATTTATTTTATTATGGACCAAATGATGTATACATATTGCATGGTCATAGACAATCTGGGTTTATCAAGACTTTTCAAGAGCCCTCTACTACCTGAGCTTGACCAGTCAGTGATTCCCTCCATCCCCACCAACACTATGCAGCTCCTCCCAAAACTATACAGTATACACAGTGGTCATCTCTATCAGTGCATGGGAGCACTCCTCGACCCTGGCGATAGATAGTAGAAGAGCCATTGGGCCTGGAGAGGAGGACAGACTAAGACCACAGACGGAGGAAAACAAACCAGCGGCTGCCTGATAACTCCTGATACGGTCCGCCTCAACAAGACTTGACTTATTCAACATCTAAACCCCCTCCACTACAGTGGGATAAGGAGGTGTGTGAACCAGGTGAATAGGGAGAGGTGGAGGCAAGCTGTGAGGGCTGGCCTCTGGCGCCTGCATCGAGTTGTCAAGGGTTATAGAACAGGTGAAAAGCCACAGAAAAAGCTACTATCTCCTGATTAAAATGTCATGGGTAGTAAATATACATGTTCACCTCCAACAACTAGATACAAAATAGGCCTACATGTCAATTTTTAGTGTTGTGCTACAGTAGATCTTGGTTATAATATAATTGAAATAGAATGGAGAAATACCCGTGTAGATTAAAGTTGAATTTACTGATGTGCTGGTTCTGGATAGAGTGGGTGACCTCAGCCGTCTCATCTATGAATGGGTCACAGGACTCAATAGATACACTACTGATGAACTGCTACAATCTGGGATATAACCGCACTCATTACAATCATCAAAGGGACGTTTTAAACACTGAAAAAAATACAACTGAAGACCAGGAAATAATTAAAAATAAATTAGTTTTAAGTTAATATATTTTCCAGAACTCTACCTCAGAATATAACTATGAATAGCAAGTGTAATGTCTTCATCATCCATCAATGTCATACTGTAAGGCAAGCATTACATGTATGGCAAGTTTTTAATAGCTATAAAGGCAATTAAGAATTGAATCTTAATGAAACTGGGAACTCATTTCTAATCACGAAGGAGGACAATCAGAGACAGACCCTTGATATTCCTGGAGTGGTCAATCATCAGCTCATCATTAATCTCTCACCACCCCCATTTCCAGTCCACTCTCACTGCCACAGAACAGAACCATTAAGATTAGTCGTCACTCACTCACCAGAGACTTGTACTTCCTCTCCAGAAGCCTGTAGACCACGGTCCTGCTGTAGTAACCATGCAGGAAGAGACAGGACTGACATCATCTTCACTCAGCACTGACAATTGGTTAGACTACTTATGGGGGGGATCGGTTTCTTGTAGTGTTTAGAGAAGCAAGGTTAATATTGTGCTCACCATCCATTTCTTAAACCAGGTGGCTTTGATATCCAGTAAGGCAATGAAGTGCAAGGCTTTCTCTGACCCTTGTGTGCCTAAGCCGTGTTCAGGGTGTAAGGACCCTCTATTATCTCCTCCATGTACCTAGTGAGACAAAGTTACATTTTAGACTAAACTATTACTTTGCAAGTGCTGATCACTGAATATACCGTAAAACAGAACATCTCACTTTTCTGGGTGGCTAATCCAAAAGGTTATCACTTCCTTCTGAAAATCATTCATTAGTCGCATCTGGTGGGAAAATAAATGTAAATAAAAACTGTATCATATTCATATGGGTATAACTGCCATGCAAGTATCACATTAAAGAGGGTGCATAATGGTTTTAGAAGATGTCCGGTCTGTTTACAGTGAGGGAAAAAAGTATTTGATCCCCTGCTGATTTTGTACGTTTGTCCACTGACAAAGAAATGATCAGTCTATAATTTGAATGGTAGGTTTATTTGAACAGTGAGAGACAGAATAACAACAAAAAAATCCAGAAAAACGCATGTCAAAAATTTTATAAATTGATTTGCATTTGAATGAGGGAAATAAGTATTTGACCCCCTCTCAATCAGAAAGATTTCTGGCTCCCAGGTGTCTTTTATACAGGTAATGAGCTGAGATTAGGAGCACACTCTTAAAGGGAGTGCTCCTAATCTCAGTTTGTTACCTGTATAAAAGACACCTTGTAACGATCCCGGCAGTCTGAGTCGGGTCCTGTCTGTGGACTAGTTTTTCTGCTCGTGATCTCCAGTTTCCCGAGGGTTCTGGAACGCTCCGGGGAGCTCTCTTGATTTCCGCACCTGCATCCCATCAGCAATCTGCACACCTGGTCCTGATCATCACCCTTCTTAGGCTCTGGCCTAACATCCATTCCCTGCCGGATCGTTAGCCATGAACAGTAGGTTTACCAGAGTATCAGTCTTAGAGCTTCTAGCGTTAGTTTTGTTGTTTTGCACCTTGTTGGTTTGTTGTTTACTTACCTCCGTTTTGTTCCATCTGCAGTCACTCGTCCGGAACCTTCATCCAACCTCTGCCTGGTGGTCGGCGGCTGCCGAGCCATGATTGGATCAACCACTGCACCCCCAACAACTAATCAACGCCGCCCGCTCTGTTCCCTGGATTATTCAGCATCACTCTTGAATTTGTAAATAAACACTCACCTTCGTTTCAACTTACCTTGTCCTGGTCTGCTTCTGGGTTCTGGCTTTGTAACTCGTGACAGAACGATCCGGCCAGTAATGAACCCAGCGGACCTGGACTCTGTTCGCCATGCCATTACCCATCAGGAGAAGATGTTGGGCCATCATAGCACGGAGCTACAGGAGATCGCGTTGGCAGTTCGGAACCTTTCTACCGGTCTGACGGAGGTCCAGAACCAGCGCAAGTTTCCGGTGGAGGATCCACTACCGGTTTCACCCATCTCGCCTGCCGCGTCTGGAGCGGTGTCCTTCCGTGAGCCCAAGGTTCCGACGCCGGATAAATATGAGGGGGGAGCTGGGAAGATGCCGTTCTTTCCTTATGCAGTGTGGGTTAGTGTTCGATCTACAGCCCTACTCTTATGCCACAGACAAGGCTAGGATAGCCTTTGTGATTGAGTTGCTGCGTGGTCGAGCGCTGGAGTGGGCTTCAGCCGTTTGGGAACGACAAGACCCCTGCATGGCTTCATACCAGGGGTTCACGGCCGAGCTGAGGAAGCTTTTCGACCATTCCGTCCGAGGGAGGGACGCAGCTAGGCGCCTGTTTTCGCTTCACCAAGGAACTTCGCAGCGTGGCCGACTTCGTGATCGAGTTCAAGACGTTGGCTGTGGAGAGTGGGTGGAATGAGGAGTCTCTGCAAGCGGCCTTTTACCAGGGTCTGTCGGAGCAGCTCAAGGATGAGTTGATCTCCTATCCGGAGCCTAGTGACCTGGACAGCTTGGTAGCCTTGTCTATTCGGGTGGATAATCGAGTCCGAGAGCGAAGGAGGGAGAAGCAATGGGGTCCGTCCAATCGATCAGCTTCTCAGGTTCCAGTCGGGTCGGGGATTGGACCAGAATACGTCGATCATCGTCCACCACACAGGATTAGTGGAGAGGTCCTGTCTCCCGATTCGGAACCAATGCAAGTAGGGCGGCACGGGTTAACCAAGGAGGAACGCCAACTCAGACGTAGGACTAACTGTTGCCTCTACTGTGGTGGTTCGGGACATTACCTCGCCACCTGTTCCCGGCGGTCGTCAAACTGCGCGGCTCGCTAAAGTTGGGAGGACTTTTAGCGAGCCAGTTTCGACCTCTCAATACCTCTGTCAGACCCCGTTTCCCGGCTACCCTTGTGAACAGGAATCAGAGCTTAGCGATTAACGCTTTTATCGATTCAGGTGCCGATGGAAGCTTTCTTGATGCCGAGTTGGTGGAACAGCTGGGGCTTTCCAAGGAGCAATTGCCGGAAGCCATTGAAGCGACCACTCTGAACGGCAGTAGTCTGGCACGTATCACGATGAGGACTGAACCGGTTAAGATGCTGTTGTCGGGGAATCATTCGGAGATGATTTCATTCTTCATTCTGCCGTCTTCCCATGTTCCTCTGGTCCTTGGATACCCCTGGCTGAAGGAACACAATCCCACGTTCGATTGGGTGACGGGCAAGGTAACGAGTTGGAGCCTTGATTGTCATGCTAACTGTCTCAAGACTGCCTGTCCCCATTCGGTTCCCAGTCAGGTGATTGAGGCTAAACCCCCAGATTTGTCCCTGGTTCCCGAGACATATCACGATTTGGGGGAAGTGTTCAGTAAGCAGAAGGCTCTGTCACTCCCCTCCCCACCGACCATATGATTGTGCCATCAACCTGTTCCCTGGAGCTGTCTACCCCAAGGGAAGGTTATACAGTATCTCCCGCCCTGAACGTGAGGCTTTGGAGACCTACATCAAGGAGTCCCTAGCTGCTGGTCTCGTTCGTCCCTCGTCATCACCCCTGGGGGCAGGATTCTTCTTTGTGGGTAAGAAGGATGGCTCTCTTCGACCGTGTATTGATTATCGGGGGTTGAATGACATCACGGTCAAGAACAAGTATCCCCTGCCCTTGATGAGTTCTGCCTTCGACTCCTTACAGGGTGCTACGGTGTTCACCAAGCTAGACCTACGCAATGCGTATCACATGGTCCGGATCAGAGAGGGAGACGAGTGGTTGACGGGTTTCAATACACCGATGGGTCACTTCGAGTATCAGGTGATGCCGTTTGGACTGACCAATGCTCCAGCGGTATTCCAGAGTATGGTGAACGACGTCCTGAGAGATATGATCGGTCTCTTTGTGTTTGTTTATCTGGATGACATTCTGATCTTCTCGAAGGAACCTTCCGACCACGTCCAGCATGTCCGGCAGGTTCTGCAGCGATTGTTGGAGAATCGCCTGTTCGTGAAGGCCGAGAAGTGCGAGTTTCACGCCCACACGACATCCTTTCTCGGGTACATCATCTCCAGGGGAGAGATTAGGATGGACCAGGAGAAGGTTAGAGCGTTTCTGGATTTGAAGAGGCGATTCACCAACGCACCGATTCTCTCTCAACCGGACACGGCCCGTCAGTTCGTCGTTGAAGTGGACGCGTCTGATGTGGGAGTTGGCGCCATCCTGTCGCAGCGATGCTCCACGGACAGTAAACTCCATCCCTGCGCCTACTACTCTCGTCGCCTTTCGCCTGCGGAGAGGAATTACGATGTGGGTAACCGGGAGCTTCTCGCGGTGAAACTTGCCTTGGAGGAGTGGCGGCACTGGTTGGAGGGGGCGGAGCAACCGTTTATTGTCTGGACTGACCACAAGAATCTTGCTTACGTGCAATCGGCTAGACGTCTCAACTCCCGTCAGGCCAGGTGGTCGTTGTTTTTCGGACGATTCAATTTTTCCCTGACGTTCCGACCTGGATCTAAGAACGGCAAGGCGGACGCCTTGTCTCGGATGTTCTCCAAGACGGAGGAGAGTGGGTCCAAGACCGAGACAATTCTCCCCCGGAACTGCGTCGTGGGAGCTGTTAGGTGGAAGATTGAGGAGGAGGTGATGGCGGCCCTTCGGACGCAGCCCGGTCCCGGTAACGGTCCACCCGGTCGGTTGTTTGTGCCTGAGTCGGTTCGTCCTGCGGTCCTCAAATGGTCCCACGCCAGCAAGATGGCTTGTCACCCTGGCGTGGCTCGGACGATGGCGTTTCTTCGCAGACGTTTTTGGTGGCCTGCCATGGCCGAGGATACTCGGGGTTATGTTGCTGCCTGTCCAGTGTGTGCGCAGAATAAGAGTACCAATCGGCCCAGCTCTGGACTACTTCACCCCCTTCCTATTCCCCGCGACCATGGTCGCATCTGGCCCTGGACTTTGTCACTGGGTTGCCCGCTTCTGAGGGGAACACGGTCGTTCTGACTATCGTGGACAGATTCAGCAAGTTCGCCCACTTTGTGCCAATTGCCAAGCTTCCCTCTGCCTCGGAGACGTCCGAGATCCTGGTTAGGGAGGTTTTCAGGGTCCACGGTTTGCCCAGTGATATCGTTTCCGACCGTGGCCCTCAGTTTACCTCTGCTGTCTGGAAGTCCTTCTGTTTGGCCATTGGAGCTACAGTCAGTCTCACATCTGGTTTTCACCCCCAATCTAATGGTCAGGCGGAGAGAGCCAACCAGAGGATGGAATCCACGCTACGCTGCCTGGCCTCTTCCAACCCCACCTCCTGGGTCTCTCAGTTGCCTTGGGTTGAGTATGCCCACAATACTCTCCCTACATCTGCCACTGGGATGTCTCCCTTCCAGTGCCTGTATGGCTACCAACCTCCCTTGTTCCCTTCTCAGGAGAAGGAGCTCTCAGTGCCTTCTGTTCAGGCCCATATTCGTCGTTGCCACCGGACCTGGCATCGGGCCAGAAAGGCACTCCTTAGAGTTTCGGACCGGTATCAGCTCCAGGCGAATCGTCGCCGGATCCCCGCTCCCACCTATACCATCGGAGATAGGGTCTGGTTGGCCACACGGGATCTTCCTTTACGGACTGAGTCTAGGAAGTTGTTACCGAAGTTCATTGGTCCGTTTGTGGTGGAGAAGGTGATCAATCCGGTGGCAGTTCGACTCAAACTCCCGAGGACGCTCAGAGTCCATCCCACCTTTCATGTCTCCTGCCTCAAGCCTGTTTTCCTCAGTCCTCTGTTGCCTCCTCCGCCTCCTCCTCCTCCTCCTCGGATGATCGGAGGTGGTCCTGCCTACACGGTGCGACGCATCATGGATTCCAGACGGCGGGGCCGGGGTTTCCAGTATCTCGTGGACTGGGAGGGGTATGGTCCTGAAGAGAGGAGTTGGATTCCGCGGCGACAGATCCTAGATGCTGACCTCATCCGTGACTTCTACCGCCTCCATCCTGGCGCTCCGGGAGTCCGCCCGGTGGCGTTCGTCGGAGGGGGGGTACTGTAACGATCCCGGCAGTCTGAGTCGGGTCCTGTCTGTGGACTAGTTTTTCTGCTCGTGATCTCCAGTTTCCCGAGGGTTCTGGAACGCTCCGGGGAGCTCTCTTGATTTCCGCACCTGCATCCCATCAGCAATCTGCACACCTGGTCCTGATCATCACCCTTCTTAGGCTCTGGCCTAACATCCATTCCCTGCCGGATCGTTAGCCATGAACAGTAGGTTTACCAGAGTATCAGTCTTAGAGCTTCTAGCGTTAGTTTTGTTGTTTTGCACCTTGTTGGTTTGTTGTTTACTTACCTCCGTTTTGTTCCATCTGCAGTCACTCGTCCGAACCTTCATCCAACCTCTGCCTGGTGGTCGGCGGCTGCCGAGCCATGATTGGATCAACCACTGCACCCCCAACAACTAATCAACGCCGCCCGCTCTGTTCCCTGGATTATTCAGCATCACTCTTGAATTTGTAAATAAACACTCACCTTCGTTTCAACTTACCTTGTCCTGGTCTGCTTCTGGGTTCTGGCTTTGTAACTCGTGACACACCTGTCCACAGAAGCAATCAATCAATCAGATTCCAAACTCTCCACCATGGCCAAGACCAAAGAGCTCTCCAAGGATGTTAGGGACAAGATTGTAGACCTACACAAGGCTGGAATGGGCTACAAGACCATTGCCAAGCAGCTTGGTGAGAAGGATGACAACAGTTGGTGCGATTATTCGCAAATGGAAGAAACACAAAAGAACTGTCAATCTCCCTCGGCCTGGGGCTCCATGCAAGATCTCACCTCATGGTGTTGCAATAATCATGAGAACGGTGAGGAAAGCCCAGAACTACATGGGAGGATCTTGTCAATGATCTCAAGGCAGCTGGGACCATAGTCACCAAGAAAACTTCACGCCGTGAAGGACTGAAATCCTGCAGTGCCCGCAAGGTCCCCCTGCTCAAGCAAGCACATATACAGGCCCGTCTGAAGTTTGCCAATGAACATCTGAATGATTCAGAGGAGAACTGGGTGAAAGTGTTGTGGTCAGATGAGACCAAAATCGAGCTCTTTGGCATCAATTCAACTCGCCATGTTTGGAGGAGGAGGAATGCTGCCTATGACCCCAAGAACACCATCTCCACCGTCAAACATGGAGGTGGAAACATTATGCTTTGGGGGTGTTTTTCTGCTAAGGGGACAGGACAACTTCACCGCATCAAAGGGACGATGGACGGGGCCATGTACCATCAAATCTTGGGTGAGAACCTCCTTCCGTCAGCCAGGGCATTGAAAATGGGTCGTGGATGGGCATTCCAGCATGACAATGACCCAAAACACACGGCCAATGCAACAAAGGAGTGGCTCAAGAAGAAGCACATTAAGGTCCTGGAGTGGAAAATCTGTGGAGGTAGCTGAAGGTTCGAGTTGCCAAACGTCAGCCTCGAAACCTTAATGACTTGGAGAAGATCTGCAAAGAGGAGTGGGACAAAATCCCTCCTGAGATGTGTGCAAACCTGGTGGCCAACTACAAGAAACGTCTGACCTCTGTGATTGCCAACAAGGGTTTTGCCACCAAGTACTAAGTCATGTTTTGCAGAGGGGTCAAATACTTATTTCCCTCATTAAAATGCAAATCAATTGATAACATTTTTGACATGCATTTTTCTGGATTTTTTTTGTTGCTATTCTGTCTCTCACTGTTCAAATAAACCTACCATTCAAATTATAGACTGATCATGTCTTTGTCAGTGGACAAACGTACAAAATCAGCAGGGGATCAAATACTTTTTTCCCTCACTGTACATCAATCCCAGCTGATCCAGTTGGGAGGCTCAGTTTTTGGTACAGGAAGTCAGACTCATTTTCCACATCAGACTTTGAATAGAAAAAGAAACAAGACATTTCATAAACATATAGGGGAAAACTAATGAATTACCTAAACTGGTGTCGATCTCTCTTGTTACATTCAGTGGAGAAGAGGAGAATGTTTTTGCAAAAAAGCACAGGACCTTATCCTGAATAGAGGATAAACAAAACTCTAGGACTCATGCAGGTGTGAATTTTTGCAATTTCACTGTGTGACAAATGTTCATCAGACCAATAAAAAACTAAAGTTGTTTACAAAACAGAGTACACAAAATCCCTAGGGGGTGAATTCCCATATTAGAGTATCATATTATATTTAGCCATTTACAGTCCTAGCCCTGTCTAAGCTGGGGGAGGGGGTTCTACTAAGGTATATGGAATTGTTTTAACCCTCCCGTTGTCCTAGGGTCAAAATGACCCGCCACTGTGTTGAACCAACTTTATTTAATTTTTATATTTTGGGGATCATTTGTGAGAAGGAGGCAGTGAGACTTTTCAGACCCCTTACATTTTTATTTGGCCTTACTGCTATTTTCCCATTCAAACACATTGAATAACAGATTCACTACATAGAACAACAGATAATCCCAAAAATAAAATAAAAAAGGATGTTTGTTCTGAAGTGTCTGTCCTATATATGAGAGATATAAGAAAGATCAGGAAACATTTGTTATATATATATTTTACATGTATTTAAACCGTTATTTTTGGCACTAAACAGTCTCCATACATACTTCCATTATTTTTTTCAACTGGTACATGGGGACCTTCAGACAAGGACAGATTTCCAGACTGTTGGAAAAGCATTCCAGGCAAAGCTGGTTGAGAGAATGCCAAGAGTGTGCAAAGCTGTCATCAAGGCAAAGGGTGGCTACTTTGAAGAATCTCAAATATACCATTTATTTTTAACACTTTTTTGGTTACTACATGATTCCATATGTGTTATTTTATAGTTTTGATGTCTTCACTATTATTCTACAATGTAGAAAAGAGTAAAAAATTAAGAAAAACCCTTGAATGAGTAGGTGTGTCCAAACTTTTGACTGGTACTGTATGTGTTCGTGAGAGTCTCACCTTTCCATATTATTGTGTAAACCAAACTGTTCGGACGCTACAGACGATTTTGTGGAGGATAAGATCGCAGGCTTTGGCGCAGGCATTTACATTATTGTTACCTGATAAAATTTCACACAAAGTAAATGAGACAGGTAAATACAATGCAAGATCTAGTCTACACTACTGCTTCAAGATTGTATTCATTGTGAAGCACACAAGCACATAGGCTTTAGACTCCCTGTAAGCAATGGCATACTCTGAAGTAAGTGACGAGCCATGTTAGTCATATCGTAAAGGATAAAGTTAATCAAAAGTCACTAGTGACAAGTCTTCACTGGGAATGCTTTATAGAGAGACACCATACATACTCTCCAGATTCTCTAGTCCTCCTTGTAACAGCATGAACCAAGGTGTTCTGACCGGACAGAACAGCATGCCCCTCTCCTCTGGCACAGCTCTCTGTCTCCTCCTCAATAACTGCTCCCAGAGCGCTTTCCACATACTGCCGAAGGTACTTAACAAATTCATATCTGAAAAAGAGACGGATATTAAACAAGCGTTTGATAATAATGGATATCAATTACTACAGATTTGATTGTAGCAAATGAAAAGGTATTTCATTTCTGCATAATTATGCAAGTTCTTGTCCGTCTCCTCCAGATGAAGAAATATTTCCTCTGCACATTCAATGGATGGTGTACCTGAGATTCTGTCTTAGTTCAGCCTCATCCTCAGTTGAGAACTGAGACATGGTACTGATGTGGAATCACTCTTCTCTGCAGAAATATATACAGAATTGACATTATCCAGTGGCAACTCAGTTAGCTAGCTAGCTACCGTGCTACTTTAATGTATTTACTATAGCTAGCTAGACAAGCGATGTCATTGTATTAAAACCTGGGCATGCATTGTCTTGCTATGTACTGTAGCTAGTTGACATTGTGTTTGTTGACATCTCTTTGAAATTAGTGCTAGCTAGCTAACGACGGTAGCTAACGTTAGCTTGCTAGCAACGAAGGAAAGGAGATAAAGTCCTTTGCATGACAGAACTTGGCTAAACATTTCCGCAAAACCAAAAAATATCACATTGTAATAAACAGTGTAAGACTTCCACATGGTACTGCTATTTCGTCAATATACAGTACCAGTCAAAAGTTTGGACACACCTACTCATTCAAGGGTTGTTCTTTATTTTGACTATTTTCTACATTGTAGAATAATAGTGAAGACATCAAAACTATGAAATAACACATATGGAATCATGTAGTAAACAAAAAAGTGTTAAACAAATCAAAACATATTTTAGATTCTTCAAAGTAGCCACCCTTTGCCTTGATGACAGCTTTGCACACTCTTGGCATTCTCACAACCAGCGTCACCTGGAATGCTTTTCCAACAGTTTTCAAGGAGTTCCCACATATGCTGAGCACTTGTTGGCTGCTTTTCCTTCACTCTGCGGTCCAACTCATCCCAAACCATCTCAATTGGGTTGAGGTCGGGTGATTGTGGAGGCCAGGTCATCTGATGCAGCACTCCATCACTCTCCTTCTTGGTCAAATAGCCCTTACACAGCCTGGAGGTGTGTTGGTGTTGAAAAACAAATGATAGTCCCACTAAGCGCAAACCAGATGGGATGGCGTATCTCTGCAGAATGTTGTGGTAGCCATGCTGGTTAAGTGTGCCTTGAATTCTCAATAAATCACTGACAGTGTCACCAGCAAAGCACCCCCACACCATCACACCTCCTCCTCCATGCTTCACGGTGGGAACCACACATGCGGAGATCATCTGTTCATCTACTCTGTGTCTCACAAAGACACACGGTTGGAACCAAAAATCTCCAATTTGGACTCATCAGACCAAAGGACAGATTTCAACCGGTCTAATGTCCATTGCTCGTGTTTCTTGGCCCAATCAAGTCTCTTCTTCTTATTGGTGTCCTTTAGTATTGGTTTCTTTGCAGCAATTCGACCATGAATGCCTGATTCACGCAGTCTCCTCTGAACAGTTGATATTGAGATGTGTCTGTTACTTGAACTCCTTGAAGCACTTATTTGGGCTGCAATCTGAGGTGCAGTTATTTTATTTTATTTTTATTTCATCTTTATTTAACCAGGTAAGCCAGTTGAGAACAAGTTCTCATTTACAACTGCGACCTGGCCAAGATAAAGCAAAGCAGTGCGATAAAAACAACAACACAGAGTTACATATGGGGTAAAAAAAACATAAGGTCATAAAATACAACAGAAAATATATATACAGTGTGTGCAAATGTAGCAAGTTATGGAGGTAAGGCAATAAATAGGCTATAGTGCAAAATAATTACAATTAGTATTAACACTGGAATGCTAGATGTGCAAGAGATTATGTGCAAATAGAGATACTGGGGTGCAAAAGAGCAAAATAAATAATAATATAGGGATGAGGTAGTTGGGTGGGCTAATTTCAGATGGGCTGTGTACATGTGCAGTGATCGGTAAGGTGCTCTGACAACTGATGCTTAAAGTTAGTGAGGGAGATAAGAGTCTCCAGCTTCAGAGTGCCAGCAGCGTTCGATTGAAGAGCATGCATTTAGTTTTACTAGTGTTTAAGAGCAGTTGGAGGCTACTGAAGGAGTGTTGTATGGCATTAACTCTAATGAACTTATCCTCTGCAGCAGAGGTAACTCTGGGTCTTCCTTTCCTGTGGCGGTCCTCATGAGAGCCAGTTTCATCATAGCACTTGATAGTTTTTGCGACTGCACAAAGTTCTTGAAATTTTCCGGATTGACTGACCTTCATGTCTTAAAGTAATGATGGACTGTCGTTTCTCTTTGCTTATTTGAGCTGTTTTTTTTCCCATAATATGGACTTGGTCTTTTACCAAATAGGGCTATCAATCAATCAATTTTATTTTATATAGCCCTTCTTACATCAGCTAATATCTCGAAGTGCTGTACAGAAACCCAGCCTAAAACCCCAAACAGCTAGTAATGCAGGTGTAGAAGCACGGTGGCTAGGAAAAACTCCCTAGAAAGGCGAAAGCCTAGGAAGAAACCTAGAGAGGAACCAGGCTATGAGGGGTGGCCAGTCCTCTTCTGGCTGTGCCGGGTGGAGATTATAACAGAACCATGCCAAGATGTTCAAAAATGTTCATAAGTGACAAGCATGGTCAAATAATAATCAGGAATAAATCTCAGTTGGCTTTTCATAGCCGATCATTAAGAGTTGAAAACAGCAGGTCTGGGACAGGTAGGGGTTCCATAACCGCAGGCAGAACAGTTGAAACTGGAATAGCAGCAAGGCCAGGCGGACTGGGGACAGCAAGGAGTCACCACGGCCGGTAGTCCCGACGTATGGTCCTAGGGCTCAGGTCTCTCAGTTGGCTTTTCATAGCCGATCATTAAAGAGTTGAAAACAACAGGTCTGGGACAGGTAGGGGTTTCGTAGCCGCAGGCAGAACAGTTGAAACTGGAATAGCAGCAAGGCCAGGCGGACTGGGGACAGCAAGGTGTCATCATGCCCGGTAGTCCTGACGTATGGTCCTAGGGCTCAGGTTCTCAGAGAGAAAGAGAGAACGAGAGAATTAGAGAGAGCATACTTAAATTCACACAGGACACTGGATAAGACAGGAGAAGTACTCCAGGTATAACCAACTAACCCCAGCCCCCCGACACATAAACTACTGCAGCATAAATACTGGAGGCTGAGACAGGAGCGGTCCGGAGACACTGTGGCCCCATCCGAAGAAACCCCGGACAGGGCCAAACAGGAAGGATATAACCCCACCCACTCCGCCAAAGCACAGCCCCCGCACCACTAGAGGGATATCCCCCACCACCAACTTACAATCCTGAGACAAGGCCGAGTATAGCCCACAGAGGTCTCCACCACAGCACAAACCAAGGGGGGGCGCCAACCCAGACAGGAAGATCACGTCAGTAACTCAACCCACTCAAGTGACGCACCCCTCCCAGGGACGGCATGAAAGAGCACCAGCAAGCCAGTGACTCAGCCCCTGCAACAGGGTTAGAGGCAGAGAACCCCAGTGGAGAGGGGAACCGGCCCGGCAGAGACAGCAAGGGCTGTTCGTTGCTCCAGCCTTTCCGTTCACCTTCACACTCCTGGGCCAGACTACACTCAATCATATGACCTACTGAAGAGATAAGTCTTCAGTAAAGACTTAAAGGTTGAGACCGAGTCTGCGTCTCTCACATGGGTAGGCAGACTGTTCCATAAAAATGGAGATCTATAGGAGAAAGCCCTGCCTCCCGCTGTTTGCTTAGAAATTCTAGGGACAATTAGGAGGCCTGCGTCTTGTGACCGTAGCGTACGTATTGGTATGTACGGCAGGACCAACTCGGAAAGATAGGTAGGAGCAAGCCCATGTAACGCTTTATAGGTTAACAGTAAAACCTTGAAATCAGCCCTTGCCTTAACAGGAAGCCAGTGTAGGGAAGCTAGCACTGGAGTAATATGATCAAATTTCTTGGTTCTAGTCAGGATTCTAGCAGCCGTATTTAGCACTAACTGAAGTTTATTTAGTGCTTTATCCGGGTAGCCGGAAAATAGAGCATTGCAGTAGTCTAACCTAGAAGTAACAAATGCATGGATTAATTTTTCTGCATCATTTTTGGACAGAAAATTTCTGATTTTTGCAATGTTACGTAGATGGAAAAAAGCTGTCCTTGAAACAGTCTTGATATGTTCGTCAAAAGAGAGATCAGGGTCAAGAGTAACACCGAGGTCCTTCACAGTTTTATTTGAGACGACTTTACAACCATCTAGATGAATTGTCAGATTTAACAGAAGATCTCTTTGTTTCTTGGGACCTAGAACAAGCATCTCTGTTTTGTCCGAGTTTAAAAGTAAAAAGTTTTCAGCCATCCACTTCCTTATGTCTGAAACACAGGCTTCTAGCGAGGGCAATTTTGGGGCTTCACCATGTTTCATTGAAATGTACAGCTGTGTGTCATCCGCATAGCAGTGAAAGTTAACATTATGTTTTCGAATAACATCCCCAAGAGGTAAAATATATAGTGAAAACAATAGTGGTCCTAAAACGGAACCTTGAGGAACACCGAAATGTACAGTTGATTTGTCGGAGGACAGACCATTCACAGAGACAAACTGATATCTTTCCGACAGGTAGGATCTAAACCAGGCCAGAACTTGTCCGTGTAGACCAATTTGGGTTTCCAGTCTCTCCAAAAGAATGTGGTGATCGATGGTGTCAAAGGCAGCACTAAGGTCTAGTAGCACGAGGACAGATGCAGAGCCTCGGTCTGACGCCATTAAAAGGTCATTTACCACCTTCACAAGTGCAGTCTCAGTGCTATGATGGGGTCTAAAACCAGACTGAAGCATTTCGTATACATTGTTTGTCTTCAGAAAGGCAGTGAGTGTACAGTTACCTTGTCACAACACAACTGATTGGCTCAAACGCATTAAGGAAAGAAATTCCACAAATTAACTTTTAACAAGGGCACACCTATTCCTTGAAGTGCATTCCAGGTGACAACTTCAAGAAGCTGGTTGAGAGAATGCCTAGAGTGTGGAAAGCTGTCATCAAGGCAAAGGGTGGCTACTTTGAAGAATCTAAAATCTAAAATATATTTTGATTTGTTTAACACTTTTTTGGTTACTACATGTGTTATGTCATAGTTTTGATGTCTTCACTATTATTCTACAATGTAGAAAATAGTAAAAGTAAAGAAAAACCCTTGAATGAGTAGGTGTGTCCAAACTTTTGACTGGTACTGTAGTTGTGCAGTATCGTTAGCGACAATTTCCAACCTGCTGCAGCTTGGGTCGACCACTGTCTCTATGGAAACAAGTAGCTCACGTTTGTGCATTGAGGGATATTCAAAGCAGTTGGTCACAGACAGAGATCATGCTGAAATAAGGCAAAAACAGTACTTTGGAAAAGGGGTGCAAACGAACACCATATGTATAATGTTAACATTGACAGTTATGATATACAATAAATTCCTGCTACTCCTGTTATTTTAAACCAAAGTTTTTAGGCGATATGCTTTTTACTGTGGCTTTAAATCCTTGTCCGTTAGATGTCACGTGGTCCCCCATGTTTACAATCTCTTCCCTTCTGTCATAAACCAAATCAAAGACAGAACAGCATTAAAACAGGCTAAAACTGCTTCTCTAATCGAAATCCCCTATATCATACCTGTAGGCGAGGTCATGGCGGCATTGGCTAGCTAAACTCATGCGTCATCGGGTCCAACGGTCATCTCGCACCGAACTGCGCATGTGCAAGCCGTCAACTCAAAGGCTCTCCTTCGATATAAAGTTGTTTTTGACGAAAATGACAACGTATCTGTTTGTCACTTTCATGAGGTTGTTGTAATAACATGTTAAACTACTTAAGACATGGTCTCGAATCTTAGATTTCGAGGAAATGAACAACTATGGAATAATTTTGGACAGAAGAGGAAGCAAGACACAACACTCGCTGTTTTTTTGTGGTTCAATGAAAGTCAATGAACTAAGTACACTAGACCCAGCTGCTATTGCATTGGTGTCTATGGGAGAGCCACCCCGTTAAGCAGACCGGAACTGACCATTTTTAAATGGTAAACGACCATCTTTGGCCAAAGAACCTCAATATTGCGCATGTCAGAACTGCTGTGTAGCTAGATTACGAAATACTATGCACAATTTAATGTAACTTTAAGCGTTAAGTATCAAGTAAAGTATATAATCGGAAAACCGTTAACGTTAGCTAGTTTATTGAAGTATCCAAGTAGTACAGATTGGCTAGGATTAGGAAACATTGTTTGTAGTTTGCTTTAGTTTAGCTAAATACCAACCTGTGGCTGATGTTGACAGTTTTGAGCTTTTGCAAAGCACGTGCCTTGGCCACGGTTTTGGTGAATGGGGTGTCATTTATGGAAAGGTACAAATGCAATCATAGCCACGGGTAGTAGGCGTGCTGCAGCACCCCCTGAAAAATCGGAATAAAATAAATAAATAAATATATAAATATATATATATATATATATATATATATATATATATATATGTATATGTATATGTATATATACAGTGTATATATATTTTTAAACATTCTCATGATCCTGATAAGCCATTCTAATCATCCTGATGACACATCCAAGGCCATCTCTGAGACTCCTGGAGTGGATACAATGGTGCTTGAGGCAGACTTCAGTCAGGGCGATGCAGCTTGCAAGCCTGTCAAAGATGCCTTGAGGGACAAAGATATAGGCTTTCTGGTTAACTGCGTGGATGACTGCCTTGGCAACTCACCAAACTTTACTGGCCTGCCTGAAGACCAGTTGTGGGGCGTACTCAACACACATTGCTGCCACCACACTGATGACGGGCGTGGTTCTACTTGGCATGGTAGAGAGGAGACGTGGAGCAGTGGTGAACATCTGCACCATGAATATGGTCATCAGGGAATCTTTGTGCAGTCTGGTACCTTTCGAAGTGGCGCCCCATGGACTATGGACTATCAGCAGGTAGCTGTCTAGTACCACAGTCAGATGTGTATGCCTGTTACAGGCTATTGGCCCCATACACTGCAGGTACACAGATCAGTGCTGATTAAAATGGGGTTTGGAAGGGTTGAGGGATAGACATTTAGTAGTCTATAGTCCATGTTAAACTATAGGCTAACCATGACTCTTGTTTGTGTTATCTTTTCCAGTTTGGACTTGTGCAGTCAATGCCAGAATGGATTTGGGTATTGGGGTCAGGTATGCTCACAAGCTCATGCTGAAAGGTCTCCTTCATACAGAAAACTGAACTACAGTCACTGAATGACTCATGACAACAAAGTTATGCCTAGCTAATACAGGCATCATAAAGATGATATTACACTAGTGAGTGAATGAGTGTGTGTAATAATTGTATCTTGAACGCCATAAAAATCTATATTAATTCAGAGAATGTAATACTAAAGAATCTCCAGGAGTGTAGCTCCCAAATTATGCTGATGACGTCTGTGAAATGCACAGATATGTGAGGTGAAGGAGATCTTTTTTGTAGTGATTTGAGATGTTTATTTGAGGAACTGTGGTCTTTGAGGTGTTTAACGGGCATTCCTATGTAAAGACAGTTGTTTTGACAACAACTTACAGTATACTTGAGAATTTATTTTGAAATGGGTTCTTTTTTATTTATGATTGTAGGAAGAAATTGTGTGCTTGTGAATGACTTTCCATCTAGTTTATGCTTGGTGAATATGCATATGTTATGCATAGCACAATACAAAAAGAAAATGAGGCCAGACATTGTTTGTAATCTTCACAAGGACATGTGAAGCAAAGTCTGCTGTTAAAAACAAAACAATTGATGGAACGATTAGAAAGTAACTATGGACAAAGACATTACAACATGTCTAGTCATTAGACACATAAAATGCATATTGTGTATGAAAATCAATACTTGATCTATAGACAATTAAATCTTGTTGCAGGTTGTCAGTGTCTCTGACTTTTAAATAATTTGTCAATCTTAATTTCTTGAATATTGACATACCTTGCCTCTATGTTTGGTATAGCCATACACTAGATATCATAGGAACCTAAATTATCACTTTAAGGTTTCACCTTGGTCCATAACACTACCACAGTTCATTGAATGGTGTCATGCCTAAAAGGTGGGATATGTAGTCTTTGTTGTGGTTGGGATGGTGCCTCCTCCATAAGAAGGGAAGGTTGAGAAGATTCTCGTCTTCACCCTGACATCACCCTCCTGAGAGACTGAGCTTGGACCTTTCTTCAGGCTTGTCCCTTGGTAAGTTGAAAAGCAAACAATTAACTTATGATAATTACATGATCAAATACCAGATTTGTGAAAATTGCATTCATGACATTAGAAAGTGAGATGTAATGGTTCATTGCCTCTGGGTAGTCCCCTGTAGCTCAGTTGGTAGTGCATGGCGCTTGCAATGCCAGGGTTGTGGGTTTGTTTCCGCACTGGGGGCCAGTATGAAAAATGTATGCACTCACTAACTGTAAGTCACTCTGGATAAGAGCGTCTGCTAAATGACTAAAATGTAAAAAATGTTAGTTGTTGGAATTAGACAATCATAATGCATAGACAGTGAGGTTAATCAATTGAGCTTTACATTAGAGATATTTCACCTGCTTTGTAAGGATGGATGGGATTGCTGACCTTGACAAAAAGTAATGGCACATAATTATAACATTATGTGAACATACTAGTTTACCAATAGACTGCGTACAGCCTTGATGAAAAGTAGACTACTATCTGTAGTGGGAGGTTTTTCCTCAAAAACTTTGATAGGCAAAGATTGAATTTTGAGTATGCATTCAATAAATGTCCCCAAATTAAATAGTGGCACAGCAAACTGACTGTAATGAAAAGGCAGGAATATAATCTTAATGTCTTCTTGTGCCTTCTGAATAAAACAATCAATGTTTAGGGATTGAACAAGGTCAGGTCCTTGGTTCCCACCAGATTGGAAAGGTCTGTTATTGGAATGGCTCCTGATATCTGGGCCTCATGGGCCTTCACGTATCAATGTACTCACTGGTCCAAATGAACAGATAAAGAGGGTCCTTGAGTGGGCGCTCATTGGTACATTTCAATTAGTACATATTAATTAATGCTGTTATGAGATCTATTCATTCTCTAAAACTTTGCTTAAATTTTTTAAAATATCTTCTACAGTTCTTGTCATAACTGATAATCCCCCAGGTGATGAATATATATATATTATTTTTTCACAGCAAACTGTCCAACTGGACAGTCGAAATGGGTGAATGGGACTTGCTGGGCCGGCTGCTGGACAAAGTGCAGTCCCACTCCACAGTCATAGGGAAGATCTGGCTGACTGTCCTGTTTGTGTTCAGGATCCTGGTCCTCGGGGCCGGGGCCGAGAAGGTGTGGGGGGACGAGCAGTCAGACTTTGTCTGTAACACAGAACAGCCCGGATGTGAGAACGTCTGTTATGACCACGCCTTCCCCATCTCACACGTCCGCTTCTGGGTCCTTCAGATCCTCTCCGTCTCCATCCCAACCCTGGTGTACCTGGGCCATGTCCTCCACGTCATCCACGTAGAGAAGAAGGTCAGGGAGAAGATGAATAAGCAAGTACAGGATGAGCAGGCCAATAACTTCCTGAAGAAGGGCTACAAAGTCCCCAAGTACAGCAACGTCAATGGGAAGATTAACCTGCATGGCCGTCTGTTACGCAGTTACGTAGTGCACCTACTGGTGAAGATCCTGTTGGAGGTGGGGTTCATTGTTTGTCAATACTACCTGTATGGATTCACCCTCCAGGCTCGCTTTGTCTGCAGCCGTTTCCCCTGCCCTCACCAGGTGGACTGCTTCCTGTCTAGACCCACGGAGAAGACCGTCTTCATCTGGTTCATGCTGGTAGTAGCCTGTGTGTCTCTGCTCCTCAACCTCATCGAGCTCTTCTACCTGTTTGTCAAATCAGTCAAAGAGTGTGTGGACAGGAAGCAGGACTACACGGTGACCCCGGTCACCCCTGTCCTTGAGAGAAAGGCCATTGAGAACAGGGACCAGATGATCCAGAACTGGGTCAATCTGGAGTTGGAGCTCCAGGGGAGGAAGCTGGGCAGTGCAGTGACGAAAAGTGTGGCTTCTGAGGACAACACTGCTAATATGGGGGAGGTCCATATTTGATCTGCCAGCTTCTGTACACATTCCTTTTCACACAATCTGCGTGTATGTGGACCCAATGAGTCTTGTGCCAGGCTAAAACCATATGTATAAAATGACCTTACTTGTGTGCCTAAATTGTTGATTTCTCCAAAATATTAACTGCATTCAAAAAAAGTTTTCATCGAATAGAGGATCAGTCTTTGAGCTTGTGCCACAGATAACAAATATAAATAATATCAATCTGTATATTTTTGGGGGATTTGTATTATTGGTTGTGCCATTGCTTGTATGAGTTGATGTAATGTAATTCCTATAGCACCATAATCTTGATATAGCATCATAATCTTGATATAAGGAATTTATTCTGGCTGGTATCATTGTGTTTGGTTTGATTCCTCTTTTGTTATTATAAATGAGTCTCAGAATGTGTCTGCCTCCATGATATCTATTTCATGAACAACTCTGAGCTCTGTGTTATTCATTCAATGCAATATAAAAGCATTAATGTAGATGTGTTCCTGTTTAATCTTTAGTCTGTATCTATTTGTCAATCATTACGCGGGACCTTCCAGTCAGTCCCAAGGGTTAACTTTTAAAATCCCATTTGCCGATGATGACTGGGACTGTGAACATGCTGATGGGTTACTCAATCCTTACCACCAGCCCTAAAATCTCAAGGTTCAACTTATGTTAACATCAGTTGGCCGCAGTCTCCATAGGGTCAGGACAAGGTAAGAGGCAACATTTCTCTTCTCACTTCTCTTCACAATTTTCTTTTTAAATGTAATGAAAAATGAACAGAACAGCAGTTCATTTTGTAATAGTTTTTGATATAAGGATTCCACTGCAAATATTGTCTTTGGAGTTTACCGATTACCAGGCAATAACATAAAATGTTTAAATATAATTGATAGCAAAGTTATACATAATTTTTTTCCCAGAATCATTACGTTTACATTTAAAACTATATATTTAGTATCATATAGACTGTCAATCAGTGGTTTCTCTACATTTGACCAACTGCTTACATTTGATTTATTTTTGGTTTTAATAATTTTTGAATACACACGGGTTACATGATAATGTTTTGTAACAATAATTTTCTTATTAAAGGTAAATTAAAGGCATTGAGGGATATCAGTTTCAGGCACTTGGCTTGAGGCTATAGTGTGCGTTTCCCAATAGTCCGATTAATGATTAAGGCTGAAAACTGAGTGAAAAACATTGAAAACCTGACTCATGGATAAGATGGCCGTTGTGTACCCAGCCCCTCGTTCCCATTTGGCCCTCAGATTCATAGACACTAACTTGTTTCATGTCTTCTTCTTTACTCTAGAAAGCCATTGAACATCAGCAAACATGGGAGACTGGGGTTTTCTTTCCAAGTTACTGGACAAGGTGCAGTCTCACTCAACAGTCATCGGAAAGATATGGATGAGTGTCCTGTTCCTGTTCAGAATCATGGTCTTGGGTGCCGGAGCGGAGAACGTTTGGGGCGATGAACAATCTGGTTTCATATGCAATACGCAACAACCTGGTTGTGAGAATGTGTGCTACGACCATATCTTCCCCATCTCACACATCCGCTTCTGGGTCATGCAGATCATCTTCGTCTCCACTCCAACTCTTCTATACCTGGGCCATGCCATGCATGTCATCAGCCAGGAGAACAAACTGAGAGCCATACTGCAGAGCCAAGTTGACAATGGCACGTTGAAGAAGCCCAAATACAGCAATGAAGCAGGGAAGATCAAAATTAAGGGGAATTTGCTGGGTAGTTACATGACCCAGCTGTTCTTTAAGATCATAATAGAGATCGCTTTCATCGTGGGCCAGTACTACCTGTATGGGTTTGTCATGGTCCCCATGTTCCCCTGCTCCAGATCTCCCTGCCCCTTCACTGTCGAATGCTACATGTCCCGTCCTACAGAGAAGACCATCTTCATCATCTTCATGCTGGTGGTGGCCTGTGTGTCTCTGGCACTGAATGTGATTGAGGTGTTCTATCTGCTTTGTAGAAGATTAAGATGTGGTGGCTCCAAAGGCCGCAATTATCACACTACCTCAACTGCGAACCCAGCCACCCTCCCACCCCCTGCGTGGTCTGGTCGCGTGGATACTGAGATGGACACCCTGAGACAGAACAAGATGAATCTGGAGTTTGAGAGTGGCCAGAGTTTAGGTGGTAGTCTGGATGCTAAGGAAGAGAAAAAGTTGCTGGGTGACCACCACTAAAACGCTTGAAAGTTAATTTGCCGTTAATGTATCTTAATCTTTTGTATTGTTGAAAATCTGAATGAATACACTACCTGTTTTGTTTTCTTATGTTTATTTGATAATAATAATATAATAATATGCCATTTAGCAGACGCTTTTATCCAAAGCGACTTACAGTCATGCGTGCATACATTTTTGTGTGTGTATGGGTGGTCCCAGGGATCGAACCCACTACCTTAGCGTTACAAGCGCCGTGCTCTACCAGCTGAGCTACAGAGGACCATTGATTTAGGCGCAGTGCACTAGTAGTGTGTTTGAAGTTTCTAAAATGTTCCTTTAGTTTTTGAAACTACCCGCTGGGGTCTTGAATTGAGTTGTAAACTGACAGATGAATGCTGACAGCTAATATATTTTCTATCATATGATACATAAAAGGTGTCAAGATATACAAGTGTATTTAAAAAAAATAATAAACTAAATATAGTGTCAAAATTAATAGTGTTTTCTTTGTATCAATGGTGCCTGAATGAAAATGAGAGACTGAAAACCCATCAATAAAATCACTGAAACCTAACAAAATAACACACATGAGGAAATAGTTGATTATCTTAGGACACCATTTATGGAAATATGGCTATCAAATTAACATCACTGAACATAAGACATCAGATCTCCAAACCCTCAAAATAAAGGAGCTTGTAAAATAAACTCATTTTTTACCAGAACGTTGTCAAACTACCAATCCAGACAAATGTTCTAGGAGTGAGAGTATGCAAATATGGCTATTGAAGTGTCATTTGAAAATAAGGAGCGCCACGTCCTCCAACCCTCACAATGAAGAGGCTTATAGGTATAATATAACAAAAATATCCTTCTTGTTTTGCCAGAACTGGATTAACTACAGTACCAACCCAGGCACATATTCTGATAAAGTATATTGTAGAAAAAATATCCCCCCAAAAATGTTGATTTAAGATTTCATTACCTCATATTACCTTTTGCCTACCTGGACCACCCACATTTTCTATTATAAATCATTAGCACAGGCCATGGCCTAGATTACAATGCTATTTCATGGTTATTACTGGTTAATTTGGAGGTACTGATACATAATTAACTTTATCATTGTGTTGCCAATTATTAACCTTTACAATCACCCCCAGGTACACCCAAATTCTAAACAGCAGATTTCTCAATTCAGGATGTCATGCACAACGTGACACCTCGTACGACAAGCAAATTGTGCAACTTCAAGGTAGACGGTTGTAGGCTACTACGTAGCATTTGATCATTTGTCTCTACAGCTGGTGGCTGTTGTGTTCTGTTCAGAAACGGTCTGTTTAAAGGTAAAGCAACTTATCTTTCTACTTATTTTTTACATTGTCTATAATTATGAATTATTGTATTGTTTTCACCTAACATGAATAGACATAAGAATGAAAATCTAATATCACCAAAACCAAAATGATTTATTGATAAGCTTGAACCATTCTAAGATGGACAACCTAAGTGATTATTATTATCTGAAACAAGTGTAATCGTTTTTATTAGAATATTGATTTTGTGGTATTTGGGACATTTTACTTTGATAGCCTCGTGCTGTCTGTGTCCATTACTTGAAGCAAGTAAATAATTGATGCAGACTAAACACACAGACCACATATACTGGTACACTGACCTCATGAGAGCCCTGTGAGGCTTACAGCATGGAAAAAATATCCCATTCACTCACTTTCCCAATATTTTTGGGCATATCAAAAAAATTAATTAATATAATTTGTAATAAAATGTTATCAAATCGAAATAGAATACATACTGTATTTATAAAGAAGTGATATACACTGAGTGTACAAAACATTAGGAATACCTGCTCTTTCCATGATCCCTTATTGATGTCACTTGTTAAATCCACTTCAATCAGTGTAGATGAAGGGGAGGAGACAGGTTAATGAAGGATTTTTAAGCCTTGAGACAATTGAGACATGGATTGTGTATGTGTGCCATTCAGAGAGTTAATGGCAAAATAAAATATTTAAGTGTCTTTGAATGGGGTATGGTAGTAGATGCCAGGCACACCAGTTTGAGTGCGTCAAGAACAGCAACGCTGCTGGGATTTTCACACTCAACAGTTTCTCTTGTGTATCAAGAATGGTCCACCACCCAAAGGACATCCAGCCAACTTGACACAACTGTGGGAAGCATTGGAGTCAACATGGGCCAGAATCCCTGTGGAACGCTTTCGACACCTTGTAGAGTCCATGCCCCGACGAATTGAGGCTGTTCTAAGGGAAAATGGGGGTGCAACTCAATATTAGGAAGGTGTTCCTAATGTTTTGTACAGTCAGTGTATTTTGCTACCAAAATACTGAATTCCAATGTTAGATGCTGAAATATGACAAAAACTTAATCTGGTTGATAACAGACAGCATAGGATATCTCTTCTGTTATGCGATATGTTTTATAGCTCCCTTGGCTCTAGGAAATAGCCTTACTATCCCATACACAGCTTGTGTTCTTATCTCCATAACACAGACTGTTCTCTGTTGATCTACTTACTGTGTGTGATTCTGCTTTAGCTGTTTGATATTTTGTCATTTAATCTTATCATAGATTTCTTCATCATTTATCAGAATGTTGCAAATTCTGTAACTCAACTTTTAACTTTGTTTCCCCAAACATCAGCATCACATTCACCGTTCCTATGTTTGTATTTCTTTCCAACCAGAACAATCTGCAAACATGGGAGAGTGGGGATTTCTGTCATCCCTGCTGGGCAAGGTGCAGTCACACTCCACGGTCGTCGGTAAAGTTTGGATGACTGTCTTGTTTATCTTCAGGATCATGGTCCTGGGGGCCGGGGCAGAGAAGGTGTGGAGCGATGAGCAGTCTAATATGATTTGCAATACCAAACAGCCCGGCTGTAAGAACGTGTGCTATGACCACGCCTTCCCCATCTCCCACATCCGCTTCTGGGTCCTTCAGATCATCTTCGTCTCCACCCCAACGCTGGTGTATCTGGGACATGTCATGCACGTCATCCACAAGGAGAACAAACTGAGGCAACGGCTAAGTCAGGCAGGCAATGAGATGGGGAAAATGCCTAAATATTCTGATGAGAAGGGTCATGTCAAAATCAAAGGTGACTTGCTGGTCAGTTACATGGTCAATATCTTCTTCAGGATTTTGCTGGAGATAGTGTTTATAGTGGGTCAGTATTACTTGTATGGGTTTGTGCTGGACCCCAAGATTGAATGCAGCAGAGCTCCCTGTCCGTTCACTGTAGAATGCTTCATGTCACGACCAACAGAGAAGACCATCTTCATCATCTTCATGCTGGGGGTGGCGTGCGCATCTCTGCTGCTGAATGTGGCGGAGATATTCTATCTGATCTGCTCCAAGTGTGGTTCTGGCTCAAGAAGATGAGCCCAAGCAGTTCCAGCCATCGCAATGCACAGCTGTCTGAATGGAGGTAGTATGATGCAAAACGAGAAGATGAGTCTTCATGCAACTGGTCACAGCACAGCCTGAAGTCACTGATCACCAATCAACTATTGTAAACACTATTGACATTTCTGTTGACATACCGAGGAAGGATGCCCCTGAAACTGTTAGCCCTACAATAATGCAGGGTCTTAAAGGTCCAGTGCAGTCAAAAACGTGATTTTCCTGTGTTTTATAGATATTTCCACATTATGAGGTTTGAATAATGCAGTGAACTTGTGAAAATAATGATAATGCCCTTTCAGTGTAAGAGCTGTTTGAAATGACCACCTGAAATTTCAGCCTGTTTTTGTGGGATGGAGTTTTGGCCTTACACAGTGACATCACCATGCGGTAAATTAGTTAATAGACCAATAAGAAAGAGAGTTCCAAACATCGCTGCCAATAACAGCTCATTTTCTGTTTTCCCCTCCCTACTCATACCGCTACCAGACAGTCCTATCAAAATTATTGCTTGAGAAATTGCTCTTTGCTAAGAAGTTATTTTTGTTTCTTTTTGACCATTTACAATGAAAACAATCACTTCATTGAAATTATTTGATATTGAGATAAAAACGGCTGCATTGGACCTTTAAGATTATTGTTAGGCTTGGCTTGATTCTGTAAGTAAGGGTTAATACAATACAGTAGGTGTAACAGGACTGATGCTTTGAGCTTTGCTTTATTTTATTTGTTCATGGTGTGCACTAGGAGCAACCTAACTTTCAGCAGTCTTGTTGTCGCTCCTCAGTGAGCTGGTCACCGCAGGGTCTTTCTCTGATGATGTATGAATCTTGATATAATGTGATTCATCATACATTGTTTTGGTTATTGAACCCACACTGTCCTAAAGTGACACTAAATGTCACAACTTCCTCCAAAGCTGCATCCCCTCCTTGTTCGGGCAGGCTTCAGCGTTCGTCGTCACCGGCCTTCTAGCCACTGCCGCTCCTCATCTCATCATTCCATTTGTTTTGTCTTGTTTATTACACACACCTGGTTCATATCCCCTCATTAGTACCTGTATAAGTGTTCCCTCTGCCCCCTTGTCTTTGTGTGTGATTGTTTATTGTGGAGGTATTATAGCTCGGTGGAGCTACTTTGTATTTGTATCGCCGGGATATTCACCCGTGTGCCTTGTTTTCTCCAGAGCGCCGTATTTACCGTACTGGAGTGTATTACGCATCGATGCGTACCTCTGTGTTCCTGATTAAACTATATATTCTGTGATTTACCCTCCTGCGCCTGACTCCGTCCGAAGTCACCCGCCACAGAATCACACACCCAAACATGGAGTCAGCAGGAGAAGAGAACATGCCTGGAGTCGTGGCGCGGGTCTGGGAGCATTCTACTATGCTAGCCAGATTGGGAGAAGCGATGAATCGGGAGAAGCGATGAATTCTGTGATTTACCCTCCTTTTAAAAAAAATTGTTAGTTCACCTTTATTTAACCAGGTAAACCAGTTGAGAACAAGTTCAAATTTACAACTGCGACCTGGCCAAGATAAAGCAAAGCAGTGCGATAAAAACAACAACACAGAGTTACATATGGGGTAAAACAAAACAAAGTCAAAAATACAACAGAAATAAATATATATACAGTGTGTGCAAATGTAGCAAGTTATGGAGGTAAGGCAATAAATAGGCTATAGTGCAAAATAATTACAATTAGTATTAACACTGGAATGATAGATGTGCAAGAGATTATGTGCAAATAGAGATACTGGGGTACAAATGAGCAAAATAAATAACAATATAGGGATGAGGTAGTTGGGCGGGCTAATTTCAGATGGGCTGTGTACAGGTGCAGTGATCGGTAACGTGCTCTGACAACTGATGCTTAAAGTTAGTGAGGGAGATAAGTGAGGGAGATAGTGAGGGAGATAAGTGTCTCCTGCGTCTGACTTCGTCCGAAATCACCCGCAACACTAAAAATTGTTTCAGAAAATATTTGTAACTTCGTCATGTGAATATGTCAATTTGATTTAGTAATTTATTTATGTTTTTGTAAAAAGATAAAATGTGAGCTTTGTCTTGAATGTATTTTATGTTATATTTATGTTTTATGTTACAGGGGACTGGTGAGATGTTTTTTCTCTATGTGTACATCATATATATAAAAAAAAGTCAATCGTGTAGCAAAACAGGACTTTGATGTGTAAATTATATCAGTGATTTATTTGGCTCAGACCAAAACATAAGCTGTATACACAGTATAGTCTTCATGGGTCAAGAGGTCAAACAAACTTGTCATGGTAACGGACCATAACAAATGTGTGTGCAATGAGGCTGTCCACTGGACACACCGGTTGATCAACATTGTTTTCACATCATTTCAATTAAATTAGGTTGAATTGATGTCTGTGCCCAGTGGCTGTAGTCTACACACTGTATGTATATCTGCAGGAATGTAAAGTATATTATAAGTCAATTATGGTTACATTTTAGTAGGTGACATTTTCAGTACAAGTTAATCATCTTCTATTCACATTGCTTTTGCTACATCATGAAAAATTGTGTCAGTCTACAGCTGTACATGTGAAGAGAAATGATGTAACATCATAAAACTCAGTGAACTCAAATTTGATATTTGATATATGATTGCATGGATCCAGACAAGCTAATCTGTGTACGCAACAAATCAACTTTGATTTGATTTGTTGTATTTGTTGAAAAGGCACATGTCATTATCAAATGATCCACTTCACAAACAAAAAACACACAAAAAGAACTAATTCAGTTGTCAGTCAATCAATTTTACACAACAGAGTCAGAGAGCAGCGGTAAAAACAACAACGTATTGTATTTGGGATTTGTTGTTATAATTATGAGGTCAATGGCACTCGTCATACATGAGAAAACAAATTAAGTTAGACAGTGATTCAACTGGATATTCAGCAAAATGACTCTTTATCAAACTGTCTATGTTTATCATGGAGTGCATACCTCTCAGCTGCTGGAGGTTGTCTGTTACGCCCCTGCCTAACCTTTGATCCAATCAGGTGGAACATCTCCACCACATTGAGCAGCAGAGACACACAAGCCATCACCAGCATGAAGATGATAAAGATAGTCTTCTCAGTGGGCCGCGATATGAAGCACTCTACATGGTCTCCCTTACATGGGTATCCACTGCATTTAATCTTATAAGGCAATACAAAGCCATACAGGTAATACTGACCCACTATGAATCCAACCTCAAATAGAATCTTAAAAAACACATTGGACATGTAACTGACAAGCAAGGTCCCCTTTATGTGAACTTTGCCCTTGTCGTCAGTGTATTTGGGCACTTTCACAATTCCATTCTTTCCTTTTGATTGTTTTCGTCTCAGTTTGTTCTCCTTGCGGATGACGTGCAGGACGTGTGCCAGGTAAACCAGAGTTGGGATGGAGACGAAGATGATTTGAAGGACCCAGAAGCGGATGTGGGAGATGGGGAAAGCCCGGTCGTAGCACAGATTCTTACAGCCCGGTGAAAGTGTGTTGCAGTCCAGACGTGATTGTTCATCTCCCCATACTTTTTCTATCCCTGCCACCAGTACCAGCAGTCTGAACACGAACAGGACCGTCAGCCAAACCTTTCCGACAACTGTAGAGTGGGATTGTACTTTGTCCAACAGAGAGGCAAGAAAAGACCAGTCCCCCATTTTTCAGGTGTGGCTAAATGGTCAAAGAAAATATAGGATAATAGGAGAGAAAACATGATTGGTGTTGTTAGTACTGTATCTACTACATATGGATCTTAATTTGATCACTCTTTTGTTGCTGAGAATTGTTCTGCACCACAGGATATGCAGATAAGTTTTGTGATTTACATATATTCACTAACACATGGTGCAGTAACTAACCACAATAACACACGGTTATATTAACAGCGCTTTTCATGTAACCTACCTTTGGACAACTAATAGCCTAACCACCGATCAAGCAACATTATGGACTAAACTTTAAAATCCTTTTGCTGCAGGATTATTGTGCTGTGAAATTATAGGTCAAATTAAGATCCTACATCTGTGTATGTAGATAGAGTAGTCAGCCAATGTTCTATGTAACATGTTTCGCTGCAGCGTAAACAGAATGATATTGTAGTTTTCTTAACTGAATATACAAACCAGCTTTCTTACCTCAGAGGTGAGCACAATCTCCTCACACCAGTTCTTCTCTACTGTGGGGAATTCTCTCTTAATGAATTGCACTCTCCCCTCTTATAGTTTGGCATCAGTTTGAATCATCATGATGTCAACACCGTCCACCCCCATACTCACTGACAACTTGCACGTCGTTCATTCCTCTTTACAAATGTTTAAACCAAGGAAAGCAGAAACTCATGATCATCCTCAGAACTGCTTTCCCCCCCAAATATGTCATCATTGGTCAGTCACCACCCAATGCCTCATCCTTGTGAAGCAATCAAATGTCTGTAAATCCAAAAGGTCATGGTGGATTCAGGGATGTTATCAAACACGATCCATGACATTTGGGCCCTACCAAGAGAGGTAGACTGCGTAGCCGATGTGAGTAAGACTTTTAAGCAGGTCAACATTCACAAGGCCGCAGGGCCAGACGGATTACCAGGACGTGTACTCCGAGCATGTGCTGACCAACTGGCAAGTGTCTTCACTGACATTTTCAACATGTCCCTGACTGAGTCTGTAATACCAACATGTTTCAAGCAGACCACCATAGTCCCCGTGCCCAAGAACTCTAAGATAACCTGCCTAAATGACTACCGACCCGTAGCACTGACGTCTGTAGCCATGAAGTGCTTTGAAAGACTGGTCATGGCTCACATCAACAGCATAATCCCAGAAACCCTAGACCCACTCCAATTTGCATACCGCCCCAACAGATCCACAGATGATGCAATCTCTATCGCACTCCACACTGCCCTTTCCCACCTGGACAAGAGGAACACCTACGTGAGAATGCTATTCATTGACTACAGCTCAGCATTCAACACCATAGTGCCCCTCTAAGCTCATCACTAAGCTAAGGATCCTGGGACTAAACACCTCCCTCTGCAACTGGATCCTGGACTTCCTGACGGGCCGCCCCCAGGTGGTAAGGGTAGGTAACAACACATCTGCCACACTGATCCTCAACACGGGGGCCCCCTCAGGGGTGCGTGCTCAGTCCCCCTCCTGTACTCTCTGTTCACCCATGACTGCATGGCCAGGCACGACTCCAACACCATCATTAAGTTTGCCGACGACACAACAGTGGTAGGCCTGATCACCGACAACGATGAGACAGCCTATAGGGAGGAGGTCAGAGATCTGGCCGTGTGGTGCCAGGACAACAACCTCTCCCTCAACGTGACCAAGACAAAGGAGATGATTGTGGACTACAGGAAAAAAAAGAGGACTGAGCACGCCCCCCATTCTCATCGACGGGCTGTAGTGGAACAGGTTGAGAGCTTCAAGTTCCTTGGTGTCCACATCACCAACGAACTATCATGGTCCAAACACACCAAGACAGTCGTGAAGAGGGCACGACAAAGCCTATTCCCCTCAGGAGACTAAAAAGATTTGGCATGGGTCCTCAGATCCTCAAAAAATTCTACAGCTGCACCATCGAGAGCATCCTGACTGGTTGCATCACCGCCTGGTATGGCAACTGCTTGGCCTCTGACCGCAAGGCACTACAGAGGGTAGTGCGTACGGCCCAGTACATCACTGGGGCAAAGCTCCCTGCCATTCAGGACCTCTATACCAGGCGGTGTCAGAGGAAGGCCCTCAAAATTGTCAAAGACTCCAGCCACCCTAGTCATAGACTGTTCTCTCTGCTACCGCACGGCAAGCGGTACCGGAGTGCCAAGTCTAGGTCCAAAAGACTTCTCAACAGCTTCTACCCCCAAGCCATAAGACTCCTGAACAGCTAATCATGGCTACCCGGACTATTTGCACTGCCCCCCCACCCCATCCTTTTTACGCTGCTGCTACTCTGTTAAGTATTTATGCATAGTCACTTTAACTCTACCCACATGTACATATTACCTCAACTACCTCAACTAGCCGGTGCCCCCGCACATTGACTCTGCAACGGTACCCCCCTGTATATATAGCCTCCCTACTGTCACTTTATTTTACTTCTGCTCTTTTTTTCTCAACACTTTTTTTGTTGTTGTTTTATTCTTACTTTTTTTGTTTAAAATAAATGCACTGTTGGTTAAGGTCTGTAAGTAAGCATTTCACTGTAATGTCTGCACCTGTTGTATTCGGCGCATGTGACCAATACAATTTGATTTGATTTGATTTGATTTAGACTGCTGTACTGTACATACAAATATTTCACACAGTCGTCTCTACATTTGTGTTGATCTCTCCTTTGAGACTTTCCAAAGATGCCTTACATCAACAGATGAGTTTGCTCATGGATAATTCCAGCTGTGTACAATCATTTCAAGTACTGACACAAACATCCAGACAAAAACATCCAGTAAGAAACTAACTTTCTGTAGACAATACAGTCAGAGAGGGTTGAATGACTCTGCAAAATGGGTTTGTGATAGTTCACATGTTTAGATTGGGAGTACAAGCACATCTTTTTTGTGCTGACATTAACATGAGAAGGGGGTGGGGTGTCAAAAGGTCATCCACTTTTAGAGGAAGAGAGAGATTACGTGAAATTATGAAATTTGTTGTATGGACCAAATTCTGAAGTGAAGTCTGATTGGTGTAAAAGTGTTACCACAAGCACGTAGTATAACTGTGAGTCAGGCTGACCAAACCCATCAGGTTTATAAGCATGGCCTACTCTGAGTATTTCAATATCCTAATCCCATGTTCACGAACGCTATTACTTGCCTCTGGTTTATTGATGAAAAATAATTTCTGATCTGAGCAACATAACAAGTGAGTAAATCTGAGGATAATATCTCATGGAAATGTAGATGTCAACAGAAATATATAGTATTTAATTTTGAAATAGTGTTGTGAAATAAATGTACTTTTCCAGTCTTTTCACAGCTCACTACTATCAAAGTCAATTAATTATCTCAGTATGTTCTCACTTTTTCTCTAAAATGGTATTCATGAATGAAATTTGACCTATTTTTTTCCACAGAGATAATAACCAGTGGCAATGGGGGACTGGTCATATCTTTCCAAGTTACTGGACAAGGTGCAGTCCCACTCAACGGCAATCGGAAAGATATGGATGAGCGTCCTGTTTATCTTCAGGATCCTGGTTCTGGGTGCAGCAGCAGACAGTGTGTGGGGAGACGAACAGTCTGATTTCTACTGCAACAACAAAGAACCTGGGTGTGAGAATGTGTGCTATGACTGGGCCTTCCCCATCTCACACATCCGTTTCTGGGTCATGCAGATCATCTTCGTCTCCACCCCAACTCTTCTATATCTAGGCCATGCCATGCATGTCATCCACCGGGAGGATAAGATGAGGGAGGCACAGCAGAACCAGGTTGACAATGGCATGTTGAAGAGGCCCAAATACACAGATGACCGGGGGAAAATCAAAATCAAGGGAATTCTGCTGCGTAGCTACATGACCCAGTTGTTCTTTAAGATAGTGTTAGAGCTCGCTTTTATTGTGGGACAGTACTACTTATATGGGTTTGTCATGAAATCCATGTTCCTCTGTCAACAACAGCCCTGCTCCAGACTGGGGGCTGAGTGCTTCATGTCCCGTCCCACAGAGAAGACCATCTTCATCATCTTCATGCTGGTGGTGGGCTGCGTGTCTCTGTTGCTCAATGTGATCGAGGTGTTTTATTTGATTTGCATCAGTGTAAAACGTGGAACCAAGAAGCAATACCCACTGCATATCATCTCAGCTGAGAACCCAGTCACGCCATACAGTCCAGCATCAGAATGGCAAAGTAACCTGGATGGACATAAAGATTGCTCATCCCTTCACAACATCCAAAGAGAAGCTGAACTAATGGAGGAAAATAAAAACACTCCTTAGGCTTTCAATAGACTTCACTTGATGATATTCTGACCTGTGAATTTATGTAATCATATGCAATTAGTTGGCTACACTTCCAGTAAATTAGAGGAAAACAAATCATTACAGAGTGTATTGAGTTTTTGTTTGTCACATAGATTACCTTGTTACTGAATGTTGTTCATATTACAGTTTGTTTCTATGCTGACACTGTGATGACTAATGTTTTGTAGGATATGCCGCACATTTCCAGGGCATACACTAGATGGCAGCATAAACTTGGTGATTGAAATCACATTTCACCAGTGATCAGACTTTACATTTACATTTTAGTCATTTAGCAGACGCTCTTACCAGAGAATCTTACAGTTAGTGAGTGCATACATTTTCATACTGGCCCCTCGTGGGAATCGAACCCACAATCCTGGCATTGCAAGTGCCATGCTCTACCAACTGAGCTACACGGGACCAGAATAGGCTATAGTCTTATCTAAAGGTCTAGCTCTATGTTTATAAACACATGCAACACAAGTTACCTTTCATGTCAAAGTTCCATATTATTAGTGCAACATAAAATCGTTATGCGTCTTGATTCATTAATCTCATCATGATTAATGTTTGACACTTTTAGTCTGTCATTGCAGCTAACAAGAAAAGGTGATTGTCAAACATGTTTAGCAACTATCTTTGTGGTTTGATCTACATACAATGGATATCATTTTAATAAATTAAAACATACTCCTCAAATAGGCTACTGGTTTACAGATTGGCGCACAGGACCTATCAACGGAACGCTCTAGCATATCATATGCTGTAGACTTGGTCTCGGTGAAGCTATTCATTCATAGTGATCTGAAAAAGTTGCTGTTAATCTTGTTATTTAAAGAAAAGAAATGTTCTATGACACAATTACATTTAAGTAAAAAAAAAGTACAGAAACCGAGCGTAAGGAGGTCTAAGGCTTGACGTACCGGTCAGGTGACTCCAAGCTTTTCTCTCCTTCGCTTCTTTTTTTCTCTCCTCCTAGCCTGTATGTGGACTGTTATAAGGCAAGGAAAGTTTGAAAAGTTAGTCTCAGTTTCTCTCTGGTCCCAAACTTGGATTTCAAGAAAGTGGTGACTGTTTTCAAGAAGTGACGGGGAAAGTCCCTAAGGGCTCTCTTCTTACTTCTCAGTAACTTTCCAGGTGAGCTTTGCGTTAAATTCAAGTGCCATTATTGATCTGAATAAGTATTTGTATATATATATATATATATATATATATATATATATATATATATATATTCTATATATATATATATATATATATATATTTGCAGAGAAACTAAATTGCTCAGAATCCAGACGCACTGTGCCAATACAGACGCATTGCATTTCTATAGGCTATCTATCCGCTATAGTATGGTCCATAATATATACTTTAAAAAACGTTTTTAACAAGGAAAAGTTTAAATGATCCTCCAAGAGAGATTGAGCCATTGATTCATCTGTTTCTTTTGCTGTTTTCCTTTTATAATTTGGTGTGACCATTGCTTATGAGTAACCTGTGGCAAATGACTCTAAAAGCAGCATGTGATGTGAATGATTACAAGCTTATAGATAATTGTAACTGAACTGCTTATAAGCTGTAGACTGGAGATTGAATTGTTTTCTAAATGTAATCCTAACCAAGCATATTGACATGTTTTTTTTATATTTATATTTTCCATATATTACATCTTAATGGAATATGATCGAATTGGGATCAGATTTGTGAAGTCCTTCCTTGCATCTGGGAAGCACAGTTTAAAATCCTCTTCCACTGTAAGGAAATCTTGAGGTTGAACTGATGTACTTATTACAATCTTATAAATTGTGATATTCGCTCAACGTGTCATTTAATTGCTCTAATAACATCATTACAAGATCAGAGATCTCAAGCTTTAGTGGGTTTCTTACTCTAGATCAGCATTGTCCACATGGATGTTTTCTTCTACTTCTTCAAGTCACAAAATGGTTCTGTTATATTAAATTGGCCTATAAATGACCCAGTGAAATCGATTTTAAACAAATCTTGAATTACAAATTATTTATTTGAAAAGGCTTTTATCATGGTACCATCATTGTTGAGGAAGAAGCAGTACTTAGATTGATGTGTGTTATTTTTCACTTTACTGTAGTCCTTTGAGAAGTGGGACCACAAGTGAGAATAATTTAGACGTTTGGCAGGATTTTCCTGTGTGCTAAACATCAAAATTGTCATTCCTCATTCATTCACATATGGACTGTTTTCTACACAAAGTTAAACCTGCATGTGAAAGGTTGTTTGTGATGTGAAGTTGAAAACTCCAGTACAGTATGTCTACAGTATATGCAGTACATTATTAGCTAATTGAAGACACATGCTTTTGGTACACCCTCCTAGCAGATGGCTTCTACTTATCCATGTTTGTTCATTGTGCAGTCATTGTGCAGTACTGGCGTTGTTCAGAATTTTTATTAAAACGTTATTTGTGTTTACAAACTTGAATCTCATATGACATGCAGTGTGAGTTTAGTATCTGTGAGAGTTAGGTCTCTGTAGTAGAGCTAGGCAGGTCACTAATAAGCGCACAATGAACGGGGCCCTGTGCTGTAGTCTCAGAGCCCAGATGGACTGTCTGAGTGCGCTCCAGACACTCTTGGATCCTCACAGAGCTATTGGCCCAAGCAGGAGAGCCATTGGTCCCCAATCTGAGGCTTGCTCTGAGAGCAGAGAGCTATTAGGCCTTAGTGCAGACCACTAACTGCATAGGCTGTATAGGTAAAGTTTGTACTTGGATGTGGACGTTGGTTAAATTCAATCTCCAGCTTTTAGGACCGATATTTACTGAGGATGATACTTAATGAGAATAAAAATGATATGTCCAGGATAATCAGAATGCAAATAGATCTTGCATAATGAAGATCTTATAGTTATTTTCACAGCTGACTAGTAAATTAATGCATTTTGTGATGAACAGTGACTTTGTCTGAATCTGTGTGACATTTCTTTGAGACTTGGGTGTATTTGCATAACAATCCTTAGATTACACTGTATAACATAAATTAACATTGAGAAATGCTCACACACACGCTACTTGACATCTTTTAACAACTCGAATAAACATGAAACCATGTAGAAATAAGGCATGCGGACCAAATTAACAAACAATGACTTGATGAGAAACAGGTCACATTTTTATAGCCTGCCGATGAAGGGGAAACAAATGTTTGTGCTTGTGTTTCACAAACCTGGGCTCTATCATCTACCATTATACTATTCACTTACTCAGTATTTTAAGAAGTACCATCAACACTGGTAGGACCACACAATGTGATTTTCCTCTCATCACTTCCAATAGGAAGACAACAGCCATCAAATTTACTCTCTGTATTGAAGATTCATTAAGCATAACGTAAGGGATTGACATCTTGTGGTCAATAAGACATTGTTCTTGTCCATCCAGAAATTGGATTTGTTCTGTTCGTCACTCCAGCCATGAAAGAGCCATCACAAGACTTGTAGTCTTTACACTTTTTCATAGAACGTTGAGATGTGTTTGATTAGAATCACAAATGTTACTTGAGATAGTGATATATAAGCATGTTTATAGGAATGTTTTTTATTTATTGCATTCAATTATTTTCTGTCTAATTGCAGCTAAAACTCCTTCATCATGGGTGACTGGAGTGCTTTGGGGAGGCTCCTGGACAAGGTACAGGCTTACTCCACGGCTGGAGGGAAGGTGTGGCTCTCTGTCCTCTTCATCTTCAGGATCCTGGTGCTGGGGACGGCTGTGGAGTCTGCCTGGGGGGACGAGCAGTCCGCCTTCAAGTGCAACACCCAGCAACCTGGTTGTGAGAACGTGTGTTATGACAAATCTTTTCCTATATCACATGTACGGTTCTGGGTGCTACAGATTATCTTTGTCTCGACGCCGACTCTTCTGTACCTTGCCCATGTGTTCTACCTGTTGCGAATAGAGCAGAAGATTAACCGCAAAGAGGAAGGGCTGAAAAACATCCAGAACGATGGAGGCGACGTGGACGTACCTCTGAAGAAGATTGAGTTAAAAAAGCTCAAGCATGGGCTGGAAGAGCATGGGAAGGTTAAGATGAAGGGAGCCCTCTTGAGAACCTACATATTCAGCATTTTCTTCAAGTCCATTTTTGAGGTGGGCTTCCTGGTCATACAGTGGTACATTTACGGCTTCAGCTTGGCTGCTGTCTACACCTGTGAGAGGTCCCCCTGCCCCCACAGAGTCGACTGTTTCCTCTCCCGACCTACTGAGAAAACTGTCTTCATCATCTTCATGCTGGTGGTCTCTCTGGTCTCCCTGCTTCTGAACGTCATTGAGCTCTTCTACGTGATGTTCAAGAGGATCAAGGACCGCGTGAAGGGGAAACAACCGCCCGTCCACTACCCTGGCACTGGGACGTTAAGCCCCACTCCCAAGGATCTGTCCACCACTAAGTATGCCTACTATAACGGCTGTTCCTCTCCCACTGCACCGCTGTCCCCCATGTCACCCCCAGGGTACAAGCTGGCCACTGGGGAGAGAACCAACTCCGTTCGCAACTACAACAAGCAAGCCAATGAGCAAAACTGGGCCAACTATAGCACGGAGCAGAACCGCCTGGGCCAGAATGGCAGCACCATCTCCAACTCCCATGCACAGGCCTTTGACTTTCCTGACGACACCCAGGAGAGTAAGAAACTGACCCCAGGGCACGAGCTGCAGCCGTTGGCCCTGATGGACCCTAGGCCCTGCAGTCGGGCCAGCAGTCACATGAGCAGTCGGCCGAGGCCAGATGATCTAGATGTCTAGCCCCCCAACCCCCCCCCCCCTCCCATTGGTGCCAGAGAACAGAGAGCTCAAGGAAGCATTCTCAAAGTGCTGAAGGGGGCGGGGCATAGCCCATTCACTGTCCTAGAGAATCTAGTCAATAAAGAGACATTCAAATACTTACACTGTTGGAGGTACTATACATGTATTGATGACTTTGAAACTAGTGGAGCTAAGAAGCTTTAAAAAGAAAACAACTAGTAGGCGAAGAACATGTGACCGTGTTCCGATAACTGTGCCCAACAGTCCCTCATTTCACTTTAGAAGAATATGCCTTGGCGATGTGTTTGGTTTAGTTATCATGTTTTTACCTGTAGGTTTCATTATGCAGGATGGCATTTATTGTCATGAATCTTGCCCTGGAGGCAGCTCTGGAAAACACTGCACACTGCTGCTCATGCTCCAGGTGATTTTATTATAACAACGTTTCGACCGTTAGGTCTTCATCAGGCATCCATATCCCAGGTGGGGGTGGAAAAGTGGTCACTAGCTGGCACAGCCACAAAGTCAAACAATCTGATTTTGAACTTCTTACCTTAATCTTAACCACACTGCTAACCCTAATGCCTAACCCTAACCTTAAATTAAGACCAAAAAGCACTTTTTCTTTTCAAGCATTTTTACGATATAGCCAATTTTGACTTTGCAGCTGCTGGCCCATCTAGCGGAAATCGCTCAGTTCTGCCTCCAGGGCAAGATTCATGACAATAAACTTCAACCTGCTTCCACCATTTGGCCACACACAATGACATTCCATTTAGAAAGACTGCACTTCAATATAATAGCAATGTGTATTTTTCCATGCCTTGGAAGTAGTTTGAAAAACACTTGGCTTATAAATCTCTGTCACACTCATCCTCTGTATGACTTCCAAGTCTGTCTTGTAAAATTGGGTTGTGAAAAGGATGCTCAATTTCATAAATAAATATGTATTTATTAGTATGCAGGACATCCACCACTAGAAAAAGATTGACTACTATCCAAGGTCATGTCCATATAAATGATATATTAAGTCACTACACCCAACTGCATATTTATTGATAATAATCAAAATTTCAGCAGTACAATTTTCTCAACAAATAAGAGGTTGATTTTATTATCTTGGACTGTCATTTCCTGATAAACTTTGAATTTATGTGGTGTCAGTTGATTTATTTTATGTTTGTTGTTTGGGGTTTTGTGGGGAAGAGGTTGTTGTCAGATGGTGGACTCTGTAATAGAAATACAGAGCAACAGTTTTTTATTGCTACATGTGTCTCGGAAGCATCTTTGAAAGAAAGGCTTTATATTTTTCTCATTTTAATGTGTGTGTGTTTTTTTTTTAATGTTGTTTCCTGTTGGATGGTAGAGGAGGGCAATAGAATGATTATTTGTGTTTTACCTTTTGAGTGAATGATTTTTTTTTTCAAACTCAATGTAATCATTGCTGCTTGAGAGATAGATATTTAGTACTGTAAATCAAGCTAACTGTGTCACAAATGTGAGTTTTTAGAAGACTGCTTATAGAGCCGGACTAATATTTAGTCAAATATATTAAAAGGTATATGCCAATGTAGCTCCACAACTACCAAACACTTGTAAATGGATTTTCAATTGGAAATGTTCATGTTTTCTTTCCGTTTTTCTCTCTCCAATTTCGCAATATATTATTTTGGTACTCAAACAGAGAGTTTCATGGGTTTTTCAGCTACAATGGTGTTTGCACTGAGATCTTGACTAGGGTGTAATATGATTTAAAAAGTGGCAAGTGTTTTCTGATATGCATGTTACTAATTTATTTTACAACACGAGGCAGAAATCACTACAGTACATTCAGACAGTGCTTTTGTTTGACCGCTGGTTTCAATGATCTTGAAAGGCTAAAGCGAAGGGCCTCCATACAGAGTACAAGACAAACTTGGGTGTACATTTGTTTGATAACGTGGTCAAATAACGCCATTCCATGGAAATCCACTGTTGTACAGTGTGTAAGTGCATGATAGCAAAAAACCTCATTAATCATATCTGTGAAAAGCTATTTTAACCCAATAAAGATTTTTTCTTTCTTAAGATTGTTTTCTTTCCAAGTCTGTTATCATATGCACCTCATTTTGCCTTTGTCCGTTTTGTTTGTCTAGTCCAGCCTCCTCAATAGGTATCAAACAGATCAATGTTATGGTTAAAATATACATTTGTCATGTTTTGAGACTACAGTAGCTCACACCTTCTTGTTTCATAGGAAACAAACCCTAAACAATGAATCATATATGTTAAAGTCGGATATTGAGAGAATGATAAGAGTTATTCAGTATTATGTACTGAAAATGCCTTGGAGACTTTGAAAATGTCATAATATGAAAAGACTCAGCGCTTTTCTCTTATCCAAGTTTCCTATTTAACCTTTCCACAAAGCTAAATAAAACCACATGTTTGGACCCAGTCTGTAGACCACATGTGGCTGGAGCAGAACGGAAAAAAGCTATACTTTGATCCCAATGCTAATTAATCTAGATGTTTAATTTAACAATGAGTTTTTATCAGGACTTTTAAACAAGATGTCACTGTAAGTACAACGGCCAACACAAAAATGGTTGAAACACACAACATTTCTACGAAAAATATGTATTACATAATGTATTGACATAACAGAAGATATCATAAAAATGAAGAACTGTGCCCAGAGTGTGAAAACTAACAGTACAGCAGTTTACCTAATTAAGATAAAGTTTTCTTCAAATGTGGATTCTCTATGTGAGTGAAGCAAAGACATGACCCCTGATACCATGGAGTACTAAATGTTAGAAATAGTACATTAGCAAAACTGTATCACAGAATTTTCTAATTTAAAATGGTAGTCTTAGTACATTTTAAAGCATTCAGAAGGTGATGGAAAACAAAATGCGATTCTACAACTTCTGGCTCTCTAGTGCAGATGCTAACCACATGAATACTTAATAAATGTCAAATAAAGTCCTGTGACTGTAACTGCACGGTGCAGTGGTCAGGTTAGAGAGTCTGCGTTTTACTGTGTTTGTGCATGTTTATTTTTAGACAATAAGGATTCAAAAGAGGACAGCTTTCATTTCTCCAAAGACTACTGGAAACCTTAATGTCTGAGTTACATTTCCGCTGTCTGTACAACCGCTCAGACCACAAGGCCAGGGCGGGGCTACCAATACATGGTAAAGCTGCTAACCTTAACTAAAAATACTAGATCAACTTTTCATCATGACGTCATCCCAGAGCTAACAGAAACAGATGGTGCCTTGTGTAGACTTCTCATCACACAATAAGCTTTTAAAAGTTATGTATTCCTTTTATCTTGTCAGTGGGGTGGAAAATAGTTTTATTAGGCATCTTTGACAGATTGACCATTCCCTGTCCTCTAAAGGAAAGACAGCTTGCAAAACTACAGATAAATGAGTAGCACAACACATCAAAAGTGAGTTAAACTATCTACTGTATATGATAGATATATCATTCACCTCTCGCTGCAAAGTGTATTAGGAACTGAATGCTAGACCATTAGCGTCACTAACTTGGACCTAATTGCTGTTTTTTTTAATGCCTTTCAGTTTCCCACCTCTTGTTAGTACAAAGCTGTGGATACGTAAGACAGACTTGACCCTATTTACTTTGTGGTTACCATTACTGGGTCAGCTAACCAACTTTGACAAGCAGTTCTGGCAAAATCACTGCATGGAAATATCCCACCTGGTGCTAGCTGGAAGCGGCTGGGATTATTGATGAAACAGAACATCATATTTCATCCCTTCAAGCAGGTCAGACTCAAATAGAGCATGGAGAGTAAGGATAAACCCAGCCATTCCACATGTGTGTGGGAAAAAATGTGGGAGATCTCATATGATTCAGTGGAAACTATAGTCAGTGTGTGTGCTACCTGTGTATTGTATCCGGATCTTCTTTACTGGGCAGCTCCACAGTGAGTGCGGATATCATGCTCAGTCATGTTTCCTGAGCTGTCTACACGCTCCCAACTGTTTATATAAGCATAAGTAAAGGAAAACAATCGGATACTTCCAATTTTAAATGGCAAGAGTAGCAGATCTCACATGGCGTCTCAGCTTTCTTTGCGGTTACAAATTGAATTCATACCCAATTCATTTTCTTCACATTTTGCCACTGCTGGACGGAGGCCATCAAACTGTGGTTATATTAAACACGGGAAAGCTGCTCCAAGCATTTCAAATGAACACGAGGACTTGCGCTGAGTCAAAGTAAGTTTGTGCTAATGTAGGTTAACTGTTAGTTAGACAAGCACACAACACCATGCCCAATCCATTAGGGATGTGCCCTGGAAGTGTCCATAATAACTGAAGCTTTAGCAGGATGTCTGTGCTGAAATGTGAGGTGCCAGAGCATGGGAGCATATGACCCTAGGGTTTCCTCCCATGGAAAAGGACCCAAAAACACAAGGTATACAGATCTGTATCTGAACTATGTGTTTATATTGGTAAATTGTTTAATGAACTGACATAATAAGAAAAGTTGAATAATTGTGGAAACTTTTAACCAGATTACCAATCACTGAAAGCTAAAAGCATTCTTTGGGGGTTCTTATCCTAGTATCAGCCATAAAACATCACTTCATTAAACTTAAAGGCCCAGTGTAGTAAAAAAGAAGAAGTTTTCCTGTGTTTTATGTATTTGTATATATTTTTCCACACTATGAGTTTGGAATAATACTGTGAAATTGTGAAAATGATGATAATGCCCTTTTAGTGTAAGAGCTTTTTAAAATGAGCGCCTGAAATTTCAGCCTCTTTTAGTGGGATGCTTTGGCCTGCTTGGTGACATCACCAGGCGGTAAATTAGAGACCAATAATAAAGAGAGTTCCAAACCTCTCTGCCAATAACAGCTAGTTTTCAGTTTTCCCCTCCCCACTCAGACCACTCCTAGCTAAATTCTTGCTTGAGAAATTGCTCTTTGCTAAGAAGATATTTTAGTTTCTTTTGACCATTTTAATTGAAAACAATCGCAGTAAGGTACTTAATTGTTACCCAGAAATGATTTGATATTGAGATAAAAAAGGATGAATTGGTCCTTTTTTAGCTTTCCATTAGATACAGGACCCACATGCACACACACACACACACACACACACACACACACACACACACACACACACACACACACACACACACACACACACACACACACACACACACACACACACACACACACACACACACACACACACACACACACACACACACAGACAGACAAAGCAAATTCATATTTTTATGTGCCTTTATTTCAAGGCACATAAACCACTGATTGCAAAAAGCTGTGTCCCAGACATTTTTGCTTTTGAAGTCTGTGAGCAGCACATGAGGCATATGGTTCATGAGCTTCCTTGTCCCACACAACTGGAGCCTGAGGCAGGGAGAGACACAGCGAAGGAAGCACTGAGCACAAAAACAGGGTCTCTGAACAGATTGTGGTAAAGTGCAGGGGCAGGTAACTACAGTACAGTGGCTTCTGTAACTTGAAAGGTGTCCAAGTTAATCTAAGTATTAGAAGCCAGTTCAAGCCACTGCCTATGAAAGAAGACACTTGGATTTAGATGGATGCGATTGCAGTGCTATGCAGTGGTCTAAGGCTGTGCCACTAGAGATCCTGGTTCGAATCCAGGCTCTGTCGCAGCCGGCCGCGACCGGGAGACTCATGGGCGGCGCACAATTGGCCCAGCGTCGTCCAGGGTAGGGGAGGGAAAGGCCGGCAGGGATGTAGCTCTGTTGATAGTGCATTGCGTTTGCAACGCCAGGGTTGTGGGTTCGATTCCCACGGGGGGCCAGTATGAAAAAAATATAAAATATGTATTCACTAACTGTAAGTCGCTCTGGATAAGAGCGTCTGCTAAATGACGTAAATGTAAATGTAATAAAATTGATAAGGCTAAAATGACAGCTTTCTGTTCTCTGAAAGGTCATAATAAAAAATGTATGTAGCATGCATACAAATACAATAGCTAATTGTACTGGCACACAAAATATTTCCACATCTCACTAAGTAATGTTCTGTGTATGTTCTTCCACATCAGCAGCCACTAACAATGCAGCCTGGTCGGTGCGTAGGTAATTCTGGTTAGTCTATATTTGGCCAGTTGGGTCTTGGTTTTCCATGGCAAGATCCAAATCTCGAAAATCAAGCCAGGAGTATTCTAAGAATGCAGAGTCCTACATTATATTTCACATACCTAATATGCTTGTGATTGAATCACTTGCACAAGATTCTTTTAGCAGTGCTGTACATATTCGCCATAGCCATAATTTCATTGGGAGAGGTCTGTAAGCAGTTATACGCTTGCTCTCGCAGAGGGAACAGAGTGAAATAACCAGAGGTAATGTGTGATGAATGGCTCAGACAGTCACTGGGTAAGGCCCAAAGTCAACCTCTCACTTGCGTAACAAAATGAATGTAGCCATTGGGTTCAAGATCCTACAGTACATACACCACCTGGCCTCTCGTGCAAATGAAAGGAAACAAGACCCCCCAAATGGTAGTAACATATTATTTGTATTCCCAAAGCAAGTGATAAGTTGGATGGCTGTAGTGTAGACAGTAGGAGGAGGACAGAGCAGAACAGACTGCCCAGTGGAAACTGTTACTCACTGTAAACTGATTCAAATCTCCTTTAGGAAAAAAAACTGTTTCTGATTATAATTACCCACTGGGCTCACACTGGTTGAATCAACGTTGTTTCCATGTCATTTCAATTAAATTACATTGAACGAACGTGGAATAGATGTTGAATTGACGTCTGTGCCCAGTGGGTATGTTGTGATTGATAATCAGAACCAGTTAAATCTGGTGTTTAAGCTAAATCTGGATTTGCACTCGTAGCAATAGCTAAAGCTTACCTGACCCTAATGACTACAGTCCTCAGTTTGCCACAGTATCCATCACCACAGTAGCCTATATCACAAGGTACAATTCACAATCCCTTTGCAATTACACCAAGAATGCAAACCCTTAAACCCTTGACATGTATGTTTGTTTTCATATTACTCTTTGATCATTTTTCAGAACATGGTTGTTAGTTACTAGATCCAGTAGATTAGTGAGGACTGCTGGCTCCAAATGACTTTCAGAGGCCATTACAACAGGCTGGGTATAACATAGCACCCCTTTAACAGCCACGGACATATTCAACAAACAAGTTGAAGAACATCATTTGTGAGCTATTCTCGCAATTTAAGGCTATGTACATGAGACGCCGATTATGTCGAAGATTATTGAGGCAGGGAGGACTGTGTGGTGTGTGATTACTTACTGAACTATGCCGTATGTCGAAACACATACAGTAACTTTGTCTGACAAATTGTTGTTTTAAAGTAAAAATACTTAAAGTTCCATTACTTTGCCTTAGGATCTTAGGCTCCCCACTCTTACTGGGCATCTGAAACACACATGAGGGATGCAGTCTCTACTTTTTCCTCTCTCTTTTGAATAGGTAGATTGAAATGTAAAGATGAAAGGCTACTGTCTTGGCCTGATGAATACCTTTCAAGAGACATTTGAGATCATAGAGAGATATTGTGAGTTGTAGTAGATTTACTGGCGGCAGTGTCACGGTTACTGATAATGAGTCTAGCATGCTTAGAGCGTACTGCTTTTCCCATTAGCGTACAAACCTGCACAGTGGGAGCTTGGGCATTTAGCCAGATGAAGCAGAATGAAGCAGAATGAAAAGTACCATATGCAACTCATGTAGAAAAGGAGGAGACAGGCCACTGAGGAAATTGAACAAGAAGTGGAGGTATGTGTGCTTACCAACAATGGGGACTGGACAGGTTTTGCAAAGCAACGTGAAAGAAGACTGAGGATGTTGATCCTGCTGGTTCCTGGATACCATCCAGACACTCAGCGTTAATTTTCCCCTTCGGTCAATAAAAAAGGATTCTCAAAATGTTCACATTGTGATAGAAAGGAGACAATCACGAGATTCTTTGGACAGGACAGAAATACCCAGTGTGGAACAAACTAATATGTTCAAGAGGGAGGGAAGGAGGCAGCAACACAAATGACCAGGATAAAATTGCATTTAAAACAGAGGACAAAAGGTGATGTGCTATTGCCACTACCTTGGGGCAGTGGTGGTGATGAATATCTCCAAACATCATAGATACTGCCATATTTCCTCTCCATTGTCCCAGACAAATGGTAATTGTACTCAGGACTAATGTCATAATCCATTTGGTTTATGTCCTTAAATTAACTCTAAACCATTTTCCGATACACTGCACAACCAATGACCCTATGACATGTTTTGTATACTAAAACAGATACAAATACCAAATGTTTTATTAGACAATTTGTCATCTTTCCACAGGATCTTGAGGTTTAAGTACTAAATCACTCTCACGCGTCTTAGCTCGCTCCTTGTAGCATAGCGCCTCAACAAATGGATCTCCACACCGTCCTATTCTGGGCCAGGCCCCAGGCTGATGTGGTGTTGAGTCCCAGGTTGTGTAGGTCATCCTCCAACTGGTTGGACCATTTGTCTCTCGGTCTTCCTCTTGGGCATGGCCAGTTGGGGGATGGCTCCTTGAGGATAAGGGCAGGCTCCAGAGGTGGGTTTGATCTGACCAGGTAACCAAACAGTCGGTGTCAGGAGGCTCTGACCAGGGAGGAGACAGGAGGTTGGTCCGTATTGTGGAGTTCGGGATGTGGTGATGCCCTGTATGTGGCGGAGGCAGTTGGAGTCAAAGGCGTCCAGATGACGTGTGAGGTCCAGGGTGAGAGTGAGTTTGTTGCTTCCAGATGATGTTTAGACTGGCCATTGTCGAGAATGCCTGGCCGATGCATAGGTGGATGTCAGCATTGCTCCTGCTGTCAGTTGTTAATGTGCTTCCAAGGTAGCAGAACTTAAAAACAACGCCAACATGGTGGGTGTCTACAACAGGGCTGGTTGGAGGGGGTTCAAAGTCGCTGAAGGACTGGATCTTAGTTTTTTTTCCAGCTGATCATGAGGCCAAGTGGATGGGTCTCCTCATTCATGATCTCAATGGCAAGGTGTATGATGTCCAAGAGCTCGGCCAGGATTGCCACGTTGTCCGCATATTCCAGGTCAGTGAAGCTGAGACTGCTATAACTGGTACCACACATGCTTCGGTCGACAGTCCTTCCTATTACGAAGTCAATGGCTGTGTTAAAGATGGTAGGTGCCAGAACACAGCCTTGTCTAACACCATTGTTGATATTAAAGGTGGGGGAGGTTCAGCCGTTGACCCGAACACAAGAGATGGTGTTCCTGTATAGCAAAGCAGACCGGTCAGCTTCCCGGAAACTCCTAGGATCCTAAGGATTTTCCAGTGGGCTTCCCTGTGCACCCTGCCAAAAGCCTCCTTTAGGTCAACTTAGGCAAAGTATAGTGGTCTCCTGAACTCTCTTCTCTTTTCTGCAAGAAGTCTGTGGGAGAAGACCCGGTCGGTAGTGGAGTGACTAGGGGTGAATCCACGGCTCTGTATTTGCAGAAGTAGGGGGCGTATGCATTTGAGGAGTATGTGGGTGAGTGCTTTTCCTGTGACGCTGAGGAATGTGATGCCTCTGTAGTTGTTGCACTGGTCCTTGGGACCCTTGTTTCAGAAAGGTAGAATGACTCCCAGGAGCCAGTCTTTGGGGATTGTTATGGTCTGCCAGATGGAGTTGATAAGGCAGTGCAGCCAGGTGACTACGGGGGCCCCTCTTTCACCAGAAGCTCTGGGGGGATATTGTCAGAACCTGCGGCTCGGCCTAGCTTCAGTTTCCCTATGACCTCCTCAACCTCTGCCTCCACTGAGGAGGAGGCCAGCTCATCTGGGATTAGAGAGGGAGGTAGAGGAGGGCGGTTAAGGAGTCTGGAGAAGTGCTTACTCCAGCACTCAAGTTGCTGTTCTGTGGTCTCTAACTCAGAACCATCGAGCGCCATATACTGACACCGTGGGGGGTGTATTCTTCCCAGTGAAAGTCTGGAGGGTTTGTAAAAGTCTCCATGGTTCCTACCTTAGAAGCAGCCTTGGCTTCATCAGCAAGGGTGTCATGCCACTTCTGTTTGTCCTTGTGGAGTTCAACCTTCTTTACTCGCTCCTGAGTCCTTTGAGTCTGGCTGCTCTTCTGGCCTCGATTATACTCAGGGTTGCCTCTGAGATGAAGTCCTTCTTCTTTGTGTCTTTCCAGCTGCTTCAGTGATGTTGTTCTTAAAGGCGGTCCAGATCTTTTCTGGATCGGCTGGGATATTGTGAGCGAGAGCAGGGAAGCGGTTTTACAGCTTAAGTTGGAACTTGGATGTTGCTTCAAGATGTCCACAGCAACCGCAGGGTTCTCAAGAGGATTGTGCGGTCAGCCCAACATATCACCGGGGGCACACTGCCTGCCCTCCAGAACATCTAAAACACCCAGTGTCACAGGAAGGCCATGAAAATCATCAAGGACCTCAGCCACCCGAGCCACGGCCTGTTCACCCCGCTATCATCTAGAAGGCGGAGACAGTACAGGTGCATCAAAGATGGGACCAAGAGACTGAAAAACAGCTTCTATCTCCAGGCCATCAGACTGTTAAATAGTCACCACTAGCCGGCCTCCACCCAGTACCCTGCCTAGGGCTGTTGCGGTGAACGTATTACCGCCACACCGGCACGTATTATTACACATGCACGGTAATCTCCATTTATGCACTTTGGAATTACGTTGGTAGGAACCAACTCGCTAATGATCATCAGGTCGCTAATGGCCTAGTACTCAGGGCTCTATTGTCCCTCTAACCACTCTGACATCAATGCAAATGCAGTCAAAAATCACATCAAACACGTCAAATCAAATCAAATCAAATTGTATTTGTCACATACACATGTTTAGCAGATGTTATAGCGGGTGTAGCGAAATGCTTGTGCTTCTAGCTCCGACAGTGCAGTAATATCTAACAATTTCACAACATATACCCAATACACACAAAACTAGTAAGGAATGGGATTTAAGAATATGTACATATATGGACAAGCAATGACAGAGTGGCATTATATATATTATAGAATAGAATGCAGTATATACATATGAGATGAGTAGTGCAAGATATGTAAACATTATTAAAGTGACTAGTGTTCCATTTCTTAAAGTGGCCAATGATTTCAATAGGCAGCAGCAGCCTCTAATGTGCTAGTGATGGCTATTTAACAGTCTGATGGGCCTTGAGATAGAAGCTGTTTTTCATTCTCTCGGTCCCAGCTTTGATGCACCTGTACTGACCTCGCCTTCTGGATGATAGCGGGATGAACAGGCAGTGGCTCGGGTGGTTGATGTCCTTGATGATCTTTTTGGCCTTCCTGTGACATCGGGTGTTGTATGTGTCTTGGAGGGCACATCATCAAAACAGTCTGTGCTTTTAAAATTGACCTCACTGTGATTGATCATTTTGAAGAAAGAAGTTCAATAACAGGTTGAAACTGAATGGAAAACATGGTCGTTGTGTATGTTGTTTCAAAGCCTAACACAATGAAATGGACAGCGCTTTCTAAGGTGCTGATTAATTAATGTGCTTAGAGCTTATGCATACGCAAAAAAAAATAATGAATTAAAATAATGATTGTGCCTTTAAACAATACATAGCCTACCGCATATTACGCATGATAGAAAACTATTAAAAGAAAAACAGATTACATAATTGGTCTAGTCTATACTCCAAAATTAAACAAATTCTAGTAATCACCTTTGAGTATGGACTGTATTATTACGCATACTGGATGGACTGGTTGCCTTATGATTTGCTCCAAACTTTCTATCCATGAGTCTGGGCGAGAACAAATGCTGTTGGTTCAGTGATTGTGCAGGCTGGCTTACAGAGTAGCCTACAATTATAGTGAATTTGTATTTGAGTTTGAATATCCTAGGGCATTTTTTTTTTTTATCATTAAAAGGCTAACACATCACCTTTAGCTACAGAATATCTCACCACCGTGTGTTTCCATCTCCTCCCCTCTCTCCTTCATTCCTTTCTCAAGTGCGCAGAGAGAGGGGCTGTCAACAGTTTAATTAAATATGTTTCGTTGTGAAAACACCGATGTTCCCTAACAGATTTCTCTTGATTTCCCACATTAAGCACTGGGTAGCTGCAGGAACAAGGTTGGAGAGCCCATGGCATACAGAGTTTGGGTGGAATATCACCTGTCATGCAGAGAGAGGCTGCATGCTCCTCAAACAGTGGTTGATGCTTGGAGTGAAATAAGTGGAGTAGCCTACCCTGCATGAGTGAAAAACAAACCGGTGGGAAAGTGGCCTCGATTCTCTATTCGAGTGCATACAGATGACATTTCTTTTTTTTCCTTGCCCCTGTTCCTGCCCATTTGATAATATATGGACCATTCTAAGTCAAACTAATTTGACAAATTAGTAAAGACAAGATTAAATTGAGAATAGTCTGATGGGGGAAAATATGATAACTTGATGAGAGAACAGTGTGTGCAGCCTAAGTCAAGGATCAATAGCCTATAGTCGTGTCATGCAGCCCAAAACATTCTAATCTTGGCTGCTAAATGAACAAGCCTACAGCCTATGGCAGGGTTCCCCAACTGGCGACCCATGGGTGGTTTTATTTGGCCCCCCAAGTTTTCTGAGCAACAACAAAAAAAAAGTAAAAATAATAAAATAATAATAATTTATTGTTGGACATAAAAGACTGTAACAACACCAGGAAATCAGCTCCAAGTGATTTTAATTTAGGAAATCTGTTCCCAAGTATTTCCACGCATAATAGAGACCACCATAATAGAGAGAAACGTGATCGTATACAAATGTAAGCAAGGTTTGAAATTATTATGTTTTAGTCAAATATTATAAATGTTTGAGCTTCTTGTGGTCAATTTGCAGTCTACAAATTATTTGTAATTATGTTCTGGCCCTGTAAGGTTCTGTATTTATTTTCTTAGTTCACCTTGTGTTCTTGAACGTAGCCCTGTTTCTTTGTGTTCTTGAACGTAGCCCTGTCTTTCATTTTTGTTCATTGATTTCACCTGTGTTAGTTACTCACCTGGTCTCATCAGTTCCTTATTTAGTTCAGTTCTTTCTGTTTCTGCCTTGTGAAGTATTGTTCGTTTTGACTCTACTAAGCCTTTTCCTAGCCTGTTTGTGAGAACCAGTTTTAGCCTTCAATCCTAGTTTTGTTTCACCTGCCTGTTTGCCTACCTGTGTATGACCATTGCTTGCCTGTGACCACGATTCCTGCCTTCTGCGTAGGCGTAATAAACACCTGTCGCGCTCTGTGCATGAATCTACACCTTTTTCTCCCTGAGTATTCAATACAGGCCCCCAACCATCAGCTAAAGAAATAAACCATCCTTCTGCTAAATCTGGTTGATGATCTCTGGCCTATGGCATGGTGCATAGCCAGATAACATGCAGTAGGCCTAGGCCAACTCATATTCTGTTCATCTGAAATACATTTTCTTCATATCATAATGTTTCTTTAGATCTGCCTAAAATAAATAATAGATTTATTGTGAAGACGTATATTAAATTGATTTATTAGGCTAGACTTTTTTTAAATATAGGCTAGATGTTCCAAAGGCGCGTATTAGCGGTTTGGATGAGGCTTGTACGTGTGGAGTCCTGGAGACAGTAAACGTGTTTATGTTAATTAACGGTCAATTACCATGAGACTGACAGGCTTTTGCATGAGAATAACAGGCTGACAAAATGTCATGACCGCCACAGCCCTAACCCTGCCCCAGTGGTGTAGTGGTGCCTGAAGAAGTGGGTATACTCTAATTTTGCTAATAATTATCTAAATGGCCCGCCCGGAGAAAAAAAAGACGCCCTATGTGAAAAATTCTATGAGAAACAGTGACATACACTCTGAGTGACCTAAAATGATAAATCCCACATTGGTCTTTCATGGTCAGGCCAACCCGAGCTGTACTGTGCAGTAGGCTAATAGTACGTGTACTATTGAAACAGAAACTGAGTCAGAAATTCAAATATTTTTAATTTTTTTTACAGAAAAACAACAAAATTGTATGTTCTAAGTCCATAACAATGCTTAAACCACATCAGGAGACTACTTTTGAGGTCTGGGAAAAATCAAAGAAATTGACTTTTGAGAGTAATTACCCTTTAATTCAAGTTTGCAGGCACCTAGCACTATTGAATGATTAGCGGTGTTTCTGTAGCACATGAGATGGAGTTTGCAAAAGAAATGGCCACTGGATTGATGCAAATAATCTGACACCTATGCATGGGCTACTTTGTAGCTAGTTCAAATTTAATAGAGAAGGTTTTTGGGAAAGCATTTCCATCTACCAGAAGACGGTTGGGCCTATCATTAGCGTCGATATATTTTTCCTGTTCCTTAATTGTTTGAAACCTGGACGTTTTACGTCATATTATGAGGCATGTCTTACCTTGCTTCAAAGAAGCCTATAGCCAAAATCCCACCATAGAAACGTGGAGGTAATTATTTTTATAAAGACTTACTCATATGAATTCTCATGTTCTATTGGTTTTCTTTCAACTTTCTTTCATTGTCTAGCAGGCAAAGGCATTATCCTAATCATATTAGCAACCCATGATAGTTGTTGCATCTTTAGATCTCCCCTCTTTCTAATGGATATTTCCATCTTGTCCATGAAACCGCTTGCATGTGCAGTGTGCATTTTAGAATGGTGTTTTCTCGCAAATTGCATTTTGGAACATTCACGCATAGGCCTACTGCCGTGTGTACATTTCTGTGCCTAAAATGTGAAGAAACAATAGTTTATCAACATTTTAAGCTAAACATTCCGATCTGTTCCATCAGCCCTATTAATTGATACGGCATATACCTCCACTACACTACTTTGATACGTATCAGTGGGGATTAAGAAGTGAGTATATGCAATGACCACTGAAACATAAGTGGGTATACGGCGTATACCTGCATATACCCTCCACTGCGCTACTGCCCTGCTCTGAACTTTAGTCACTGTTACTAGCTGGCTACCACCCGGAACTCAACCCTGCACATTAGAGACTGCTGCCCTATGTAGGCTACATAGTCATTGAACACTGGTCACTTTAATAATGTTTACATACTATTTTACCCACTTCATATGTACAGTGGGGGAAAAAAGTATTTAGTCAGCCACCAATTGTGCAAGTTCTCCCACTTAAAAAGATGAGAGAGGCCTCTAATTTTCATCATAGGTACACGTCAACTATGACAGACAAAATGAGAAAAACAAATCCAGAAAATCACATTGTAGGATTTTTAATGAATTTATTTGCAAATTATGGTGGAAAATAAGTATTTGGTCAATAACAAAAGTTTCTCAATACTTTGTTATATACCCTTTGTTGGCAATGACACAGGTCAAACGTTTTCTGTAAGTCTTCACAAGGTTTTCACACACTGTTGCTGGTATTTTGGCCCATTCCTCCATGCAGATCTCCTCTATAGCAGTGATGTTTTGGGGCTGTCGCTGGGCAACACGGACTTTCAACTCCCTCCAAAGATTTTCTATGGGGTTGAGATCTGGAGACTGGCTAGGTCACTCCAGGACCTTTAAATGCTTCTTACTAAGCCACTCCTTCGTTGCCCAGGCGGTGTGTTTGGGATCATTGTCATGCTGAAAGACCCAGCCACGTTTCATCTTCAATGCCCTTGCTGATGGAAGGAGGTTTTCACTCAAAATCTCACGATACATGGCCCCATTCATTCTTTCCTTTACACGGATCAGTCGTCCTGGTCCCTTTGCAGAAAAACAGCCCCAAAGCATGATGTTTCCACCCCCATGCTTCACAGTAGGTATGGTGTTCTTTGGATGCAACTCAGCATTCTTTGTCCTCCAAACACGACGAGTTGAGTTTTTACCAAAAAGTTCTATTTTGGTTTCAGCTGACCATATGACATTCTCCCAATCCTCTTCTGGATCATCCAAATGCACTCTAGCAAACTTCAGACGGGCCTGGACATGTACTGGCTTAAGCAGGGGGACACGTCTCGCACTGCAGGATTTGAGTCCCTGGCGGCGTAGTGTGTTACTGATGGTCGGCTTTGTTACTTGGGTCCCAGCTCTCTGCAGGTCATTCACTAGGTCCCCCTGTGTGGTTCTGGGATTTTTGCTCACTGTTCTTGTGATCATTTTGACCCCACGGGGTGAGATCTTGCGTGGAGCCCCAGATCGAGGGAGATTATTAGTGGTCTTGTATGTCTTCCATTTCCTAATAATTGCTCCCACAGTTGATTTCTTCAAACCAAGCTGCTTACCTATTGCAGATTCAGTCTTCCCAGCCTGGTGCAGGTCTACAATTTTGTTTCTGGTGTCCTTTGACAGCTCTTTGGTCTTGGCCATAGTGGAGTTTGGAGTGTGACTGTTTGAGGTTGTGGACAGGTGTCTTTTATACTGATAACAAGTTCAAACAGGTGCCATTAATACAGGTAACGAGTGGAGGACAGAGGAGCCTCTTAAAGAAGAAGTTACAGGTCTGTGAGAGCCAGAAATCTTGCTTGTTTGTAGGTGACCAAATACTTATTTTCCACCATAATTTGCAAATAAATTCATTAAAAATCCTACAATGTGATTTTCTGGAATTTTTTTCTCAATTTGTCTGTCATAGTTGACGTGTACCTATGATGAAAATTACAGGCCTCTCTCATCTTTTTAAGTGGGAGAACTTGTACAATTGGTGGCTGACTAAATACTTTTTTCCCCCACTGTATATACTGTATTCTAGTCAAGACTCAGCCTATGTAACTACTGCTTTACACACCTTTTCTATTCATATACTGTCCATAATGCCTATACACGCAATCATATAAAAATATATTGACATTGCTTATTCTAATATTTCTTAATTCCTTTCTTTTTGTTTTTGGGATTTGCGTGTATTGTTTTGTATTGTTAGGTATTACTGCACTGTTGGAGATAGGAACATAAGCATTTCGATACACCCGCGATAACATCTGCAAAAGTTGTGTACGCAACCACTAAAATTTGATTTGGATTTGGATGTGACATCGAGGATCCGTAGCTTAGCAGTGTCAAACCTGTGTTGATTGGAGGAAGACGCAATTCATTTTAGGTGAAGACGGAGGGACATGGATAGAAGCCTGTGATCTGTGTTCCCAAATTCCGCACTGTGGTAGACCCGACAATTTGAGGAAGCATGCCAGCGGAAGTTATTGAGAATGTGAACTATTTCCTTGGTTGTGTGGCCATCATTACTGATCCAGATCATGCAGTGTATGTGTTTATGAGCGTAGAAGGATAATTCAGTCCTTAGTCTGTGGCTGGTGCAAAACTCCAGGGGTCTGTTTCAATTTAGTATTTTCCATTGTTGAAGTACTAAATGGAAGTACTAAAACCCTCTTGGGTTGAGAGTTATGGAAAGAGGGTTCGAAAATGTACGAAGGTACTGTATGTATAAGAGCTATTAGCCATTGGTTGAATACATCTAAGCAGCTAGGGGGAACACGTACTGCACAGTGAGAGAGCCAAGCAAGGCAAAGGCCTCCAGCAACCAAGTCAGGCACAAAGAACAACAACAAATATGTAAAACCGCAAACCAACAAGACGCTAATTAGTAATCAACTCACAGAGAACTATTTGGAGAGGCTTGGAAATGGCATAACCTCTTGCTAAGCAGAATGGACTTTGCCACCCTATTACTACACATGGTAGTCTGGTAGTCCTATGCCAAGACATAGCTTTCTCTTAGCCAGCCATCTCCCTAAATCTAATCTCAATCAGGTGGATCACACAGTGAAGATAATGGAGGATTTGTGTCCAGTCATAACAATAAAAGCAGTTTAGATAGATCTAATCTGTTCATTTTTCTGTTATTTAGAAGTGAAGCTATTGAGGTATTACCTCTGCGACCCCTAGCATCTCCAAGCGTACGCACTGGATTAGGCCTGGATGAAATTGCTAATACACACAGGGATTGAGGACAGAGCAGTGGGTACCACTACAAGCAATGCACCTAACTCCTATTACAGGATTCAGCAGAGACGTCAAATCCTTCACTTAGACTTGAGTACAGCCAGAGAGAGATCCTTTCTCACCCAAAGTATATTGGCACCTTTCTAACCCAATCCCACTGCCAGAGCTAATCAACTGAAAATGCTGACAGATTCAAAATGATGCTGACAAATAAAACCAAGCCCTTACTGAAGGGGTGGTCCATTCAAAGTCTATTTACTAATGCTTGATCTGTTTATCCAGGCACACACTCAGGATTTATACCTCACTTACATGAGCTCTCATTGTCCTTTGACAGTAGCATGTAAAGTGACAGACCTAAGAAATGCAAGTAGTTAGTCTCAATGTTTTTGACAGAAACACAACTGCAAAGACACCCTCCCACACACGCAACTAAAAACTAAAACTTTTTCAAAATTTCACCGCATGAGCCCAAGTCAGGAATGTAGTTCCTACGCAACTCCACCTACGCTTCGCACGTCTCCGAATGCTTGGCTGTCGGTCTTTGTGATATTGGCAACAAAGAGTTACGACACATACTTAAATGCAGTGCCATGCACTGGAAGCTTTTAAAAGAAACACCTTTAAGTCCAAAAGTATTGAATGTATTTAATCAGTGTTGCCTATTTGTACAGCAATTATTATTTATATGGGTTGATTTAAGATATGCACAGCAGAAGCAATGATCTCACCTCATCTAGAGAAGTGGATATAAGGGGCATGACCACATCTTTATGCTTCAGTCATTGTTCTGGTCAACAATTACCTCAGCAGTAGTATTACATACACTCTTCGAAAAAAGGGTTCCAAAAGGGTTCTTCGGCTGTCCCCATAGGAGAACCCTTTTTGGTTCCAGGTAGAACACTTTGGGGAAGTAGTTTTACATGGAACTAAAAATGTTTCTTCAAAGGGTTTTCCTATTGGGACAGCCGAAGAACCATTTTAGGTTATAGATAGCACCCTTTTTTTTAAAGAGTGTATACTTTGAAATACTTTCTCAGAAGGAAAAATCATTTGGGATATAGTTACGTGTGAGTAAGATTAAGTACCATTTAACTAACAGGTAACAGACTAAAAGTTCACTCCAGGTGACTGGGTTCATCTCCCCCACATACTAGAGATGAGTGCAATACGCTCCTGATGTCTGCACCTCTTTGTACCAATATAGTCCACAGGCAATAGAAAAGTGTGAAGAATGGTAACCATAGCAAAGCTTAACAGCAACAGACAAGTGTTTAATTTGGCTCTCTGTCCCTTTCACCAAATGTTATGTCCTTCCTTCCTGTCTGTACAAGCACTCTTCTCAATGTTCTGATAGCCTCTAGGTCTAGCCTAGAGCAATTCCTGTCCATCTTTTTATGATTTACTTCAGATCATAAAAATACTATTTCTCGCTAAACTGGTGAATAAAAAAGTGCACATAGGATGATAATAGGATGTAGCTTATACTTAGCAAATATAATATGTTTATAAGAGAGTATTATGAGAATGGATTGCAATTACAATTAAAAAAACCTATACGATCTGGTCCTAATCAGAAAATAAACACTGTATCTTGGAAAAATAGGATTACTCTCCTCACACTTCTCGTAATTATATGAAATTCAAATCCCACATGAAACCTCAGGGATTCTTGAGATTTGCTGATCTTTTGTTTTTCAAGGAGACAAAGCCAATTTTTTTGCCCACAACATTTGTTTTTAATAAAAAGAGTATGGCATTGCACTATGATGTTATGTTCATGAACTTGAACCCAGACAAAGTTTACTCCATGATTTTTAAATAATATGTTATGCTGCCAATACATCATGTGTTTCTATGTATGTTACGGTCTGTTTTGTCTAAACATAGTTGTTGAGGAAATTATTATTTACACTTTTTCAGTTTGAACTTTCCCACCATTATGTTCCCATGGTGTTTCAGATGAAGTCAGTCACGTGGGCTTGGCCAAGTCTCTTGTAAACACATTCAAATAAAATAAAATCAAATCAAATTTGATTGGTCACATGCGCCGAATAGAACAGGTGCAGACATTACAGTGAAATGCTTACTTACAGCCCTTAACCAACGGTGCATTTATTTTTAACAAAGAAAGTAAAACTAAAACAACAACAAAAAAAGTGTTGAGAAAAAAAGAGCAGAAGTAAAATAAAATAACAGTAGGGAGGCTATATATACAGGGGGGTTATATATAGCCTCCCTACTATATATACTGTGACTGGTGACATTATTTCCGTTATGTTTTGGGGGGAAATAATGTCACCAGTCACAGTATCCTGGTTCAGTATCATACATTTTTGGTTTGGAAAACCTTATTGAACCTCTAGCATCCCAATCACCAACATTGGAGCTGTATCAGACAGTCAGTTGAGTCGAGCTAGATGGAGGACAACCATTCAGTAATTTGCATACTAGGTATGTTTGTCCAACAATCTTTCTTTTTTGCTAGGCTCAGCGATAATTAATGAAAATTAAAGCAGTTGAGCATTTATATGCTGTAATTAGGCGCACTGAACTGTTTGGACTGGGTCTCTCAGACATAGACAGGGCCTAATAACCCTCTTCTTGGGTTTTACTGCCCCCAAAACAGCTTCATAAACAGTAGCTACCAGTATCACCTGCTGGGTGTGTTTGGCCCGTGGACAGGGGGCCAGCCAGGGGAAGTGTGGCTACGCCACAAGGGGAGCTCCCTGTGGGTCCCGTCCAGCCCCCCGTCACCATCACCACAGGCCCTAGATGAGTCTCACATTTCAACCGTTTTTATTGGTCTAATAAGCCTGGGTGATGGTACATAGTTTATGGCACAGCTGTGTCACTTTCTTCAAAATGGAGTGGTTGTAAAGTTGTAATAAAATCTCAAATGTATTAATAATCCATTATTAACAACTGGAAAGAAAGATGTGACGGTTTAGAAGTAGATTTAGTGGAAAACTATGAACTTTGTGTAAAACGGATGTATTAAAAATACAGTAGGCTTGCTTTGCACTGTGTCCCTCCCATTCAAAATGGCTCATAAGGTAGAGTAGGCACCAATAAGTCAACATTTTAGGAGGGTTGTATTGGCTACCTGAATACTTCTAGTGATGTATCCCCTAAGGGGGAGTATCTCTGATTAATCAAAAAGGTGATTGACGTGTGGGCTATTCCTTTCCTTCTGCAGTCTCTTGGTGACCAAACAGACACAACGATTACTCTCTCAGAACTACTTCTTCTGAATGGCATTCTTCTCTACAATGTAACGTATAAAGCCATGTTCACCATACGAAAAAGGGCTCACATCCAAAATATGCCTTTATGACATGACCCAGCTGCTGTAGAAGGGTGATATACTGTAGAGCTGTTGGACTTGTTCACTTCCTGTCTTGTATAGAGGAGTTTGTGAGTGAGCTCAGTTTATTAAAAGAGTATTTGGTGAAAAGTTTATGTGGCTTTAAATTAGTGGCCAACCTATAGGAAAGCATGTTTGCTCCTCATGAAGTAAGTTACCAAGTCTCTGTGAAAGGAAGAAAACCCAGCAAGTGTATCTGGGATTGCATTATCAATCTACAGATAAATAGAGAGCTAAAGGTGTCATATAATAGTCCCTGCATACTGCTACCTAAGTAACTATTCTTCACTGTAGGTATATTTTACAAACTTTATAATAGAAAGAAATACAAAGTTGGTACTTTGAAGGCTTCTTTTTATATTTTGTATTGATCTGTAGGTCTTTCGCTGAGACAGAAGAACAGATCTGTTATTTGGTCCTTGGACATGTTTCCAGAAAACCAGAGAGATGCCTTCCTCCTCATTAGTAGGCAGGTCATCAATGAAGGACCAATGTTAGCTTTTCACTGTTCCTTTTCACTGTTCCAGGTAAACATCTAGTGATTGCAACTACCATGAAATCCTTATAAAGTGTAAACTTACTTCATAAAAAAGTATTTATACGTTGAATTGAATAGTTAATTATATGGTCATTAATGACTGTTGATGTAAAAAATGAAACCCAAGAAACTAAAGCCTGCGTTCAGAGATGGATTAGACACAAATGTTTCTATGTCATTAAAAAAAAAAAACAGAAGTCTGTTTCTAGCCACATTGTCTTAATTCTCCCTATAGCATTTTGTGTGGCAGTGCATTTTGGCTGTGTTCCTGGGGCTTTATTTCTGTTGTGGACTGAAAATCATATCTTCATAATGTGAAACTTTTAATTAGCTTCTTAGAGTTGAGAAACTACATATCTCATACATTACCTCCACAAGCAATGGCTAACACATTCCATACTATTTGGTGACTGAACCTGTAAAAAGGTGTTCAGGCCACATCACAATGCACTACAGGGGTCTTAAATACTGTAGCTCTGAAATTCACCCTGTATGCCTTGTGAGATCTTTTTCTTCTGTTCTTACATAGCATTTGTCCGAGAAACTTATGTATCAGCTGGTTTTGGGACTGCTGCATCAGTTTAGCATTGTTTAATACCACTATCATGAGAAAGCAGGTGATCACACAGATAGGCTTTTTGGTCAACACATCAAACAGCACAGTAACTCTCATGAATGGCCAAAGCTATCAGGCCCTGATTGTCTTAGCCATCCAAACTCTTATTATGTGCAATCTTTGGAAATGTTGCAGACAACCAAGAGATCTGACATCTTCATTTCATCCTTTCCAACCTGGCATTAAGGAGGGTGATGGTAAAGGCCCATTCACACACACTACGCCACACTACAATGCTGGTTCGCCAAGTAAAAAGTGGTAATATCGGTTCTACACTAAACAGATTCTTGTCATACGTCATCTGTTATATTTGAGCTAATTGAATACTCTAAAAATTTAAATGCTTCTGAGAAATCAGACTCAGTCTGCCAACTGCACTTATCAAGGCAGTGTCTGAGACTGAGTTTGTTACTTTCACTGGGGTGATGCCCATCTATGTCCCACAATGCTTCATCCTCTCTGGTTATGTGCAGTTCACATCTTGGGTCTCTCTTAAGAGGTCTGAATTATGTTTTAAATAGTTGTTTTTTTGTTTCCACTGAGTGCAGTGAGCATGAAGCAGAAACAAATAAATTATACTTTTAACACTAAGTGCTCTTGGCTGTTCAAAAAGCTTTCTCTCAATGTTACTGGTTTTCAAAGAGCTCCCTCTAAAGACATACAAACCATCCATCACTCTGTCAGAAGGGTTCATTTTCACACCTAAGGAACCCATCTGAAGGGTGCTACATTAGTATGGTTGCTCTGCTCAGACTGCTCAGAATAGAGGGACATACAACTCTTTTGAAGGGAAATCAAGTTTTGAAGACACTGTAAATGGATGCTTATTGCAATTTCTGATTAAGTTTGGCCTAGACAGATCTGTCCGGTTTCAGTTTTATGTGAATGATTAGCTAGCTGGTGAAACCCTGTATTTTCTATTCTTCTGCTCATGATGACTCACATGAACCTGCTGGAACTCCAGACTGTAATTGCAGCTAGGAAAAACACTGTAAGAGGATGGAGGCATCCTGTCAGATATGTATTAAGGACTAATAAGAACTGTTGTGATATCATTAAAGAATAAGAACTGTTCTAAGGAGGGGAGCACTGAAATATCTCCAGCATGGCATTAACATATTTGCCTTCGCCTGGAGGCTGGCGAAGTATCGGCAAGTATGAAACTTCCATCTCCCATTCTTGGTTGGTACATAGAACTCCATCACACCACCTTCATTCCTACTGAATGAAAGCGCTCTCTAACCTTTAATCTACTATTAAGTCAAAAACTATATTTTCAAGGATGACCTAGATTGTTTTCCATCTTTAATAGTAATATTTAGACTTACATCGCAGTTGCCAGTGCATAGAGATATTTTATAAATAGTTAAAAGGGCATTTGGAAACAGACCACGGGCCTTATGGAACCTTTCGTAATTGATGCTGGAAAGACTTTGAAAACTAAACTACACAGACAGCTCTTCCCTGTGCAACAACACACAAGTTCAAACAGGTCATATTTGGATAGTGTTCCCATGGAATAACATGCAAATTAAGATTTGAGGAGAACATATGACTTAACTTTGCCAAACATCATGAGTTGAGGAATGGTCACATTGTTTTACACAAGCTCAGAAAATCAGTATTTATTTCAGGTCAGGGGCAGAGAGCCCACTTGACATAATTGTGGCCTTGTATGGCTCCAAGAGAGCCCCGCCTAGTGTTCTCTATCACCCACAGACCATAAACAAGTAATCTCAGGGTCTTGTAAAGTGTTCTGTCACAGCCGTTAAAAGAGCTTTAACTGAAAGTGTCATGAGCACTCTCTCTCCCTGGTAGCAACATTAATTGCATTCAATTATCTTCCACTCTGCTCACCTCCCTCTCTCTACTCAGCCTAACTAGCTCCACCTGCCCTGCTCTGCTCTTGTTACCTGGCCAGCTGCACTGCATTTCCCACTCACCATCCTCACCTTGCCTCACTCTGTTCTAATTACTCTGCCAGCTGAACTGCATTTCCCCACTACCTCTCCCAGTATATCAAGCCCTGTTTTTCAGCCAAGCCCTGTCAGATCGTCTTCAAACCCGGACCAGTATCCTGCCTGTCTGCGCTCTGACTCCTGTTTGTGATACCGATCCTTTCTTGACTGCCTCCTTGTTCTACTGCCCCGTCTATCCCAACCTGCCTTCTGGACCTCGACTACTCTCCGATCTTCAGCCCCTCCGGTAACTCGTTTCTGCCTTCTGTCTCTCACCACGATATTTGCCCAGCCCTGATCTGTACTTCTGCCTGCCATTCATATTGCTGTTGTGTGTGTGTGTTCCCCCAGGTCTCCGACCACCAGATGAGCGTGCCCAGACGTTTCACCACCCTCAGCCCGATACGCCGCTCCATCACTGGGGAACACACACACTAAGCACTTGGACTGGACACCCCCGGACATTTGGTGACCCCCGGAGCACAGGTACCCACAGGAGGACCCTGAAAGACCCCTGACACCCCTGGGACTCCTCTTCCCGCCTGTAACCTTGAATAAAGAACTCTGAATTTGAACTTGCGCTCTTGGGTCCTCTTCTGTTCGTGACAGAACGATCTGACCATCATGGACCCAGCGCACTCCCTGACCACGATGGAGGAAGAGCCAGAGAGGACTGCCCTACAGCGACTGGAACGCTCTGAGGGAGACATAAATCGGATGGCTGGCGACATCGCTTCCCTTCTCCAGCTATTCAACCAGCAGCAACAACAGTTCCAACTGCAGCAACAACAGCTAGCCCAAGCCCTGCAATTACTCTCAAGCCCGGCTACTCCACCTGCACCCCCCTGGTCCTTTTGTTCCTGTACCACCGATACTCCTTCATCCCTCCGCTGGAGGTCCCAATGCTGCAGGCCCGGCAGTGCTGCCACCAGATCCCCACGCTCCTGAACCAAGGATTGGGAACCCGGAACGTTTTGATGGCAACCAGAAGCAAGTAAGACCATTCTTGAGCAGCTGCCGAATCCAGTTTGCACTACAGCCCAGGACTTTCTCAACAGAGGGAGCCAAGGTGGGGTATGTCATCACACATCTCACCGGTCGAGCTCGGTTGTGGGGAACGGCGGAATTCGACCGGCAAACCCCAGCCTGTGCCTCCTTCAGTGCCTTTGAGGAGGAGATGTTAAAGGTCTTTGACCTAGGCTCGCCAACAGCCGAAGCATCACAAGCTCTGCTCACCATCCGTCAGGGCAATCGGACAGTGGCAGACTTCTCCATTGACTTTCGTACCCTGGCCAGTCAAAGCTCGTTTAACCCAGAGGCACTGGTGCAGGCCTTCCTCCATAGCCTGGCGGACTATATCAAGGACGAGCTTGTTTCCCATGACCCGCCCTCAACGCTTGATGCCGCCATTGACCTTGCCGTTCGCATTGACCGCCGTATACAGACCCGGAGGAGGGAGAAGGGCCGTCTCAGTCAACCTGCCATCCGTACTCGGGTCGATACCGCTTCTGTCCAGCCCCTGCCTGTCAAGTCCCATAGCCAACTCAATCAGCCTGAGGCCATGGAGATTGGCCGTGCCTCTCTGACTCCCGAGGAGCGTCGGCGCCGTCTAAGCTCCAACCTTTGCCTCTACTGTGGTGGCGAGAATCACCGTGTCGCTACTTGTCCGGCAAAAGCCGCAGCTCACCAGGTGTAGGGGAGATCCGGGTGAGCTCAACAAGCCTTCAGTCTCCCTCCATCCGAAAGACCCTGCTTCATCTCCGCCTTCAGCTTTCTGACAAGACTCATACATTGGCCGCCCTTGTGGATTCCGGAGCCGAAGCAAACATCATGGACCCTGAGCTTGCACAGCAACTGGGCGTGAACCATCATCAACTGACACAACCCATTCCTGCACGAGCCCTGGATGGGCATCATCTTGGCACGGTCACTCATATCTCCGCCCCTGTGACAATCCTGCTGTCAGGAAACCACCAGGAGTCCATCCAGTTTCACCTCCTACACTCACCTGGCCAACCACTCATTCTTGGATACCCGTGGCTCCGTCAGCACAACCCCCACATCGACTGGGAGACAGGAACAGTCCGTGAGTGGGGAAGGAGTTGTCACCAGACCTGTTTAAGGGGGGCCACCCTGCCCGTTCACCGGGAAGGATCTAGCGCTACCTCCGACATATCCAATGTTCCGGCCTGTTACCACAGCCTGAAAGAGGTGTTCAACAAATCCAAGGCGACATCTCTACCCCCACACAGACCCTATGACTGCGCGATTGATCTCCTGCCTGGCACAGCACCTCCCAAGGGTCGTCTGTATTCACTGTCAGCCCCGGAAAGAAAGGCCATGGAGGACTACATTAATGACTCTCTTGCCTCCGGGATAATTAGACCGTCGTCTTCCCCCGCAGGAGCGGGATTCTTCTTTGTCGGCAAGAAGGACGGTTCTCTTCGTCCATGCATAGATTACCGGGGTCTGAACGACATCACGGTTAAGAATCGCTACCCACTGCCCTTACTTTCGTCTGCCTTCGAACTGCTGCAGGGAGCCACTGTATTCACTAAGCTGGACCTTCGCAATGCCTACCATCTGGTGCGGATGAGGGAGGGAGACGAATGGAAGACAGCGTTCAACACACCAACCGGCCACTATGAATATCTCGTCATGCCCTTCGGCCTCACCAATGCCCCAGCAGTTTTTCAAGCCCTAGTGAATGATATCCTCAGGGACATGCTAAATACGTTCGTATTTGTGTACCTTGACGATATTTTAATATTCTCAAAGACTCTGTCAGAACACACGCACCACGTCCGGTTGGTCCTGCGCCGCCTGCTGGAGAACTCTCTTTTCGTGAAGGCAGAGAAGTGCGAGTTCCATGCCAAGACCGTTTCATTCCTGGGGTATGTGGTGACCGAGGGCAGCATTCAGATGGATCTCACGAAGGTGTCGGCTGTCACTTCCTGGCCAGTTCCTGAGTCTCGGAAGAAGTTGCAACAGTTCCTGGGCTTTGCCAACTTTTATAGGAGATTCATCAGAAACTATAGCACAGTGGCTGCACCCCTCACGGCGCTAACCAGCACTAAACAACCGTACCAATGGACATCAGCTGCTGATAAGGCCTTCAATATCCTCAAGACATGTTTCACTTCTGCTCCCATCCTCCAGATGCCAGATGCAGCAAGGCAGTTTGTGGTGGAGGTAGATGCTTCGGACGTGGGAGTGGGTGCAGTGCTTTCTCAAAGAGCAGCTGAGGATGGCAAGATGCACCCCTGTGCCTTCTACTCCCGTCGGCTAACCCCTGCCGAATGCAACTACGACATTGGGAACCGCGAGCTGTTGGCTGTCAAGCTCGCCCTTGAAGAATGGCGGCACTGGTTAGAGGGGTCAAAGGAACCATTCGTAGTGTGGACAGACCACAAGAACCTGGAGTATATCCAAACAGCCAGGAGGCTGAACTCCCGTCAACAGCGGTGGTCTCTGTTCTTTACGCGCTTCAATTTCACGCTCTCCTACCGCCCGGGATCTCGCAACATCAAACCTGATGCTCTTTCCCGGATGTTTCAGAAGGACGAGACCACCGCCATGACAGCTCCCATTCTTCCCAGCCACTTGGTCGTAGCGGCCCTCACCTGGGAGATCGAGAAGCAGGTCATGGAGGCTCTTCGGGACCAGCCAGGTCCAAGCACCAGCGCCCCCAACCGTCTGTTTGTTCCAGCAAATCTCAGGTCACCTGTGATTCAGTGGGGGCACGAATCCCGTCTGGCCTGTCATCCCAGCATCACTCGCACCCTTCATCTGGTCCGCCAGCGGTTCTGGTGGCGGGGGATGAGACGGGATGTCCGAGAATTCATCCGAGCTTGTCCCACTTGTAACCGAAACAAGACTCCCAACCAGCCTCCTGCTGGGTTGCTGCAACCCCTACTCATACCCAAGAGGCCCTGGTCCCACGTTTCACTGGACTTTGTTACGGGCCTTCCGCCCTCTGACGGACACACAGTCATCCTTACCATTGTTGACCGCTTTAGTAAGATGACCCACTTCGTGCCCCCTTCCCAAACTACCCTCTGCTAAAGAGACCTCCCAGGTGGTCCTGGAACATGTGTTTCGTATCCATGGCCTACCCCAGGATATAGTGTCAGACCGGGGCCCGCAATTCTCAGCAACCTTTTGGAAGGAGTTCTGTCATCTCCTTGGGGCCACCGCCAGCCTATCGTCTGGATTCCACCCGCAGTCAAACGGCCAGACTGAACGCATGAACCAGGAGCTGGAGAAGGCACTGAGGTGTGTGGCTTCCCAAAATCCCCGGGCCTGGGCTCAACACCTGCTCTGGGTGGAATATGCCCATAATTCACTCACCAGTTCCTCCACCGGGCTCTCCCCCTTTCAGTGTGTCTACGGGTATCAACCTCCACTGTTTGCCAGCCAGGAGGCGGATGCCACCTGTCCGTCTGCTCTTGCGTATGCCCGCCGCTGCCGCCGCACTTGGGCCCAGGCTCGCACTGTGCTCCTGAAGTCTGGAACCAGCTACGCCGTCGGTGCCAACCGACGGAGGACCCCAGCACCTACTTACCGGGTTGGTCAGAAGGTCTGGCTGTCTGCCCGGGATCTGCCGCTGCGGGTTGTATCACGAAAGCTGGCCCCTCGCTTCATTGGTCCTTTTCCTGTGCAGAAAGTCATCAGTCCAACGGCGGTCCGACTTCAGTTGCCCGCTTCCATGCGGGTCCACCCCACCTTCCACGTCTCCAAGGTCAAGCCGGTCCATGAAAGTCCCCTGGTCCCTGCAGCTCCGGCGCCACCTCCTCCGCGCCTCGTAGATGGCGGTCCTGTCTTCACCGTCCGGCGGCTGCTCCGCTCTAGGCGAAGGGGTAGGGGTCTCCAGTACCTCGTTGATTGGGAGGGATATGGTCCAGAGGAGAGGACCTGGATCCCGGCCAGGAGGATAGTGGACCGGACCCTTATCACTGACTTCCACCGACTACATCCTGATCAGCCTGCAATCCGTAGGGGGCCGTCCAAGAGGGGTTCCTAGCCGTCCGGCCCGCCCTGCTCCTGTCTCAGTGCCTGTCCTGTCTCCCGACCGTGACCCTCCAGCTCCTTCTGAGGATGAGGAGATTCACTCGGACCGCTCGGAGGAGTTCTGACCCGCCGCCTGCTCCCCTCCACCCTCCCGGCATGATGTTGTTCTTGGGACTTCTGGGGCCGTCCCTTGGAGGGGGGTCCTGTCATGAGCACTCTCTCTCCCTGGTAGCAACATTAATTGCATTCAATTATCTTCCACTCTGCTCACCTCCCTCTCTCTACTCAGCCTAACTAGCTCCACCTGCCCTGCTCTGCTCTTGTTACCTGGCCAGCTGCACTGCATTTCCCACTCACCATCCTCACCTTGCCTCACTCTGTTCTAATTACTCTGCCAGCTGAACTGCATTTCCCCACTACCTCTCCCAGTATATCAAGCCCTGTTTTTCAGCCAAGCCCTGTCAGATCGTCTTCAAACCCGGACCAGTATCCTGCCTGTCTGCGCTCTGACTCCTGTTTGTGATACCGATCCTTTCTTGACTGCCTCCTTGTTCTACTGCCCCGTCTATCCCAACCTGCCTTCTGGACCTCGACTACTCTCCGATCTTCAGCCCCTCCGGTAACTCGTTTCTGCCTTCTGTCTCTCACCACGATATTTGCCCAGCCCTGATCTGTACTTCTGCCTGCCATTCATATTGCTGTTGTGTGTGTGTGTTCCCCCAGGTCTCCGACCACCAGATGAGCGTGCCCAGACGTTTCACCACCCTCAGCCCGATACGCCGCTCCATCACTGGGGAACACACACACTAAGCACTTGGACTGGACACCCCCGGACATTTGGTGACCCCCGGAGCACAGGTACCCACAGGAGGACCCTGAAAGACCCCTGACACCCCTGGGACTCCTCTTCCCGCCTGTAACCTTGAATAAAGAACTCTGAATTTGAACTTGCGCTCTTGGGTCCTCTTCTGTTCGTGACAGAAAGTGTTATCCGAATTCTGAAAATATCTTCCTTGTGGAGAAAAGAAAGAGGCTGAGGCTAAAGAAGTACATCAGGAGAAGATAATTCATTCCTCCATCCCTCCAACATGTAAGTATAGCATGGAACTGGGCTTTCACTCTCCACAGCTGACCACCTGACCACACTCACATGCTATTTTAAAAGATAACATCAGGCCTCTGTGACCTCTGAGAAAGTGGTCCTCTGTAGCTCAGCTGGTAGAGCACGGCGCTTGTAACGCCAAGGTAGTGGGTTCGATCCCCGGGACCACCCATACACAAAAAAAATTATGCACGCATGACTGTAAGTCGCTTTGGATAAAAGCGTCTGCTAAATGGCATATTTTTATTTTATTTTAAAGTAAATGGTTTAAATTCAAAATAAACTCAGCAAAAAAAGAAACGTCCTCTCACTGTCAACTGCGTTTATTTTCAGCAAACTTAACATGTGTAAATATTTGTATGAACATAACAAGATTCAACAACTGAGACATAAACTGAACAAGTTCCACAGACATGTGACTAACATAAATGGAATAATGTGTCCCTGAACAAAGGGGGGGTCAAAATCAAAAGTAACAGTCAGTATCTGGTGTGGCCACCAGCTGCATTAAGTACTGGAGTGCATCTCCTCCTCATGGACTGCACCAGATTTGCCAGTTCTTGCTGTGAGATGTTACCCCACTCTTCCACCAAGGTACCTGCAAGTTCCCAGACATTTCTGGGGGGAATGGCCCTAGCCCTCACCCTCCGATCCAACAGGTCCCAGACATGCTCAATGGGATTGAGATCCGGGCTCTTCGCTGGCCATGGCAGAACACTGACATTCCTGTCTTGCAGGAAATCATGCACAGAACGAGCAGTATGGCTGGTGGCATTGTCCAGCTGGAGGGTCATGTCAGGATGAGCCGGCAGAAAGGGTACCACATGAGGTAGGAGGATGTCTTCCCTGTAACGCACAGCGTTGAGATTGACTGCAATGACAACAAGCTCAGTCCGATGATGCTGTGACACACCGCCCAAGACCATGACGGACCATCAACCTCCAAATTGATCCCGTTCCAGAATACAGGCCTCGGTGTAACGCTCATTCCTGCGAGGATAAACGCGAATCCGACCATCACCCCTGGTGAGACAAAACTGCGACTCGTCAGTGAAGAGCACTTTTTGCCAGTCCTGTCTGGTCCAGCGACGGTGGGTTTGTGCCCATAGGCGACGTTGTTGCCGGTGATGTCTGTAACTCTGGCAGTTGTTGTTGCCATCCTGTACCTGTCCCGCAGGTGTGATGTTCGGATGTACCGATCCTGTGCAGGTGTTGTTACACATGGTCTGCCACTGCGAGGACGATCAGCTGTCCGTCCTGTCTCCCTGTAGTGCTGTCTTAGGCGTCTCACAGTACGGACATTGCAATTTATTGCCCTGGCCACATCTGCAGTCCTCATGCCTCTTTGCAGCATGCCTAAGGCACGTTCACGCAGATGAGCAGGGACCCTGGGCATCTTTCTTTTGGTGTTTTTCAGAATCAGTAGAAAGGCCTCTTTAGTGTCCTAAGTTTTCATAACTGTGACTTAATTGCCAACTGTCTGTAAGCTGTTAGTGCCTTAACAACCGTTCCACAGGTGTGTGTTCATTAATTGTTTATGGTTCATTGAACAAGCATGGGAACAGTGTTTAAACCCTTTACAATGAAGATCTGTGAAGTTATTTGGTTTTTTACGAATTATCTTTGAAAGACAGGGTCCTGAAAAAGGGACGTTTCTTTTTTTGCTGAGTTTATGTTATTATCACCTACCTATCGCACTTACTGAAGATTTGTGTAGAATAACTGAACAGTAAACTAAATGATGCAATGGATTAATCAGAAAGCATTTGCATATTTCTAAACATTATTTTAGCTGCGGATGTTGGGGGGCTTTCTCTGGCTTCATTTTATATCAGAGAATTGTTTGGCCTAAATAAAGGCATGAAAAAGTTATTGATGCTGGTTTCAAAGCCTTAAACTGAGGAAAGAAAAGGCAGAGACCACATCAGACACAATAAACTATGCCTGCAACTTGTAATTATGTTTGAAATGTGGTAACTAGAAATCGGGATTTCCAATTATTTGCAAAGTCTTTTGAGAAATAAGTCTGCTTCACATGGTTCCACTTTACAAGCTTGAAGAGAAACAAACAAATTGCACCTCATTTGGTTCACTGGGGTATTTTTAACTGCCTTTGGCTAGCGTGACTGCAGGACAATCAATAACGTGCTGAAGACAAAAACTGACTCTGCAGAAAGCTTACCGTGTACAGTATGTAGTTGTTAAACATCATGCAGCTAACCCACTGAGGGAGAATAGAGAGACAACATAGGCTTACCCTGACATGCCAAATGAAGACCTTGTCATCCATGACAGAGAAAGGAATGATTAATGTTTTTGAGATGATAAGCACAGCTATAGTTTCATCTCTCTGAGAGAACAAGTATAGCTCAAGAAAGTATTGTTCATTTCTTTACTTCATAAGTGTCCTGCTGCAGCAGCTAAGGTGTTCTTCAACTCCACATTACATTGTTCTCGTTTTGGCATGGACTTCAGAAAGGATTTCAGAAAGCAAAGTGCCTTGTTTTTTTCATTGCTTAGAAGCATCCTCCAGTAGTGCAGCTTTTATAGTGTAGCATAGTGTGGTGTTTGTTCGTTTGCTCCTCACAAGCAGGGCCAAGTCGGCGGCGTGAAGAGAATAACCCATAAAAGGCTGCTAGTCTGGGTACGGAGAGCATGGTGTTAGCGCTCCTCTGTAAAGGGAGGCTACGGTTCAAACAGTGAGATTTGGAGAGCTGCAGAGACTACTTTCACCACCCCCCCCCTCTCTCTCTGCTAGCAGCTGAGGTGGACAGCACACAGACACACAGACACACAGACACAGACACAGACACAGACACAGACACACACACACACACACACACACACACTGGAGAATGAGGTTCTCAATATGAATACATTTATCATATTAATAAACTATTTATTCTTTGTCACCAACAAGACAAGTAAAAAGTGTCATCCCTGAAAATATAAATTGCAATACTCCTTTAAGAGACTATAGCTAGTAGATAAGATGATATACAAATCAGGCAGCGTCTCAGCATGAGCCACTGATTCAATTATGTTTCAGAAAATGTACAGTATTCCAAATGCTACAAGGAGTCAACAAATTAACAACAGAACACAATACAGTTCAGTGACTACATTATTAAGCAGAGGATATAACTCACAAGACTGAGATTACACATTGTTATTTCACTCCCATAAAATGTTATTAGTTTTACACAATAAATGGCCCAGTCATGCTGAAGTTTTTCATGAAAACAAAAGAGGCCTCTGCCTCCCTCTTAAAAGAAACGTTAGACACTAAGCAATTGTGAAAGTGAGTGGTGGGAGGAGGAGGGGTGATGTGGGTAGTGATGGCGAAAGAGCTTTATCCCTCTTTAAAACAAACTGCCAATAACTCTCCAGTGTTATAATGGACACTTCATGAACTGTTCACTGTATTCATTTCTTTGTAAACAGGAGAAATGCTCGACTTCACACCAAAAAGTGTCCCATCCATTATAATTGGAGAAAAGAGTCCCCATCAGATAGGTAATTCTAAGGAGAAGTCAAATGCCTGCCGCTCTGTTTTTGAACTAATCCCCTTTAATTAACACGTGATTCGCCATTGAGGGACCGTCAGTCAGACTAAGTAGTTCTGTCATTTAGAAAACTATTTGATGGTAGAAAGGAATAAAGAAAAGTTAGACATAGACCTGTGGTGCATGTTAATAATCTAAGATGTTTCTTTATTAGTAATCCTAATTGTTGATGCTGAGCATAGTGAGGTACAACTGTTTGTAGCTATGCATCAATCTCATAAATGTAGGAATGATTAAGGAAACATAGAGCGAACGACACAATGATAAAAACTTCAAAACTAGGAGAAATTCGAACAATCTGAGCTCCATCTCTATAAGCATACTATCTCAGTGTGTTTGAATTGGAAGTCCTCTGTGGTCACTCCATGCAGCAGCAGCAGCAGCTGACTGGTCCGATAGAGAATAGAGGGAAGAATAGACTGGTCCGATAGAGAATAGAGGGAAGAATAGACTGGTCCGATAGAGAATAGAGGGAAGAATAGACTGGTCCGATAGAGAATAGAGGGAAGAATAGACTGGTCCGATAGAGAATAGAGGGAATAATGGACTGGTCCAATAGAGAATACAAGGAAGAATAGACTGGTCCGATAGAGAATAAAAGGAAGAATAGACTGGTCCGATAGAGAATACAAGGAAGAATAGACTGGTCCGATAGAGAATAGAGGGAAGAATAGACTGGTCCGATAGAGAATAGAGGGAAGAATAGACTGGTCCGATAGAGAATAGAGGGAAGAATAGACTGGTCCGATAGAGAATAGAGGGAAGAATAGACTGGTCCGATAGAGAATAGAGGGAATAATGGACTGGTCCAATAGAGAATACAAGGAAGAATAGACTGGTCCGATAGAGAATAAAAGGAAGAATAGACTGGTCCGATAGAGAATACAAGGAAGAATAGACTGGTCCGATAGAGAATACAAGGAAGAATAGACTGGTCCGATAGAGAATAGAGGGAAGAATAGACTGGTCCGATAGAGAATAGAGGGAATAATGGACTGGTCCAATAGAGAATACAAGGAAGAATAGACTGGTCCGATAGAGAATACAAGGAAGAATAGACTGGTCCGATAGAGAATAAAAGGAAGAATAGACTGGTCTGATAGAGAATAGAGGGAAGAATAGATGGAGAGGAGAAAGAGAAGAGAGGGAACATTAGAGGGAACAGCTGTTTTTTTCCACAGGGATCTCAGGGCTAAGCCCTCTCATAACCGCGCTTCTTGCTGGATCGTGGCCTTAAACAATTATTTCCATAAAGGCCATTCTGCTGATGGCTTGGGTGCATTGTTCCCATACTGGTGGTGTCCTGTCTAATTTGGAGGGAATGTATGGTTACAGATGCTAAGTGTTGACCCAGTGCAGTGAAGGAGAAACAGTGAAGGCGGCAGACAGTAGCTGTTTAGTCCCCCTTCTCGGCCAATCAGAGGAAAGGAGGTACAGTACCCAAACCCCCACCCAAGCCCCCTCCAACTACCCACCATCCCCTATCCATGTTACTTTGACTGTGACCTTAATTAGGAAAACAACACACATTCAGTTAGAGAGTATGTGACACATACGGTATTTAGCACAATTAGTATGCAACGCGGTCGCTCACACAAGGAGAAGCATGTCTCTCCCTGTAAACAAACAGGATGCTGAATGGGACGCAGCGTGTCAGTCCAAAGTTTATTATTTGTTTTTGACAAATGTCGTGGAATTTATAAACGGAAACAGTTGCAGAAAACATTTTCTGCACGTGCTGAACCTCCACCAATAACCATGAGTTTGTGTTTTCACTGGTGACCAGCCTTCGCTGTTTTTTGGACACTGGTGACCAGCAGCGTACCAGCATATGCTGGTCACCCGCCAAACCAGCATTAAGTCACATAATGCTGGCTTGCAAAGTGATGTCTAATTCCTTTTGGATCCAGCCTGAGTGAAGATATCCAACAATTTGAACTTTTATTCACCCACAATATGCATTCAAAATGACTGCCAGGGTCAGAATGATGAATGAATGGAACTACCTAAACCATCTAAATTGGAACAAAATGTATGTTATTTATCTTTGTGATTCATTAATCAATCAATGTACATGCAAAAGTAGATATTGAAACAAACAATTCTAAAAATCAAACTGCAATAGAGTATGTTGGGAAATATGATAATGATGGGCATGGTTTTGCAGACCAGCTTGACCAGCTGGACCAGCATACACAAAAAAAAGAAGTTATTTGTCAGGGGTGAGGGTGATATGTGTAACCATAATTTTTTTGGTGCATATCAGGAAGGGTTCTTTACTGCTGTGATAGTTGTGAAGAACAATCCTGTTATTTCCCTCTCCACCATGTTTTCCTTTTATGCCATGAAATGCAACACTGTTAAAATGTTCCTGTAATTTTACGGTACACAACAACAAGATACTGTCACGAACGTTGAGAGATGGGTCGGACCAAGGTGCAGCGTGAAAAGCATACATGTTTATTCACCCAAATAAACATACAAACAAAACAAGAAACAACGTAACGTGAAGTCCAAAAGGCTCTACACATACCAGCCTAACAGGAACAAGATCCCACAATACACAGTAGGCAATAGGCTACCTAAGTATGAACCCCAATCAGAGACAACGAGCGACAGCTGTCTCTGATTGGGAATCACACCCGGCCAAACATAGAAATACAATACCTAGAACATAAACATAGAATTTCTAGCATAGATTTCCACACCCTGAATCAACAAACTACAGTTCTATAGGTCAGGGCGTGACAGATACTGCATTTTTACAGCTGAATTAAGGTATTATTGCTGTAAAAGAAAAGTATGCTGCTGAATGCTGGTTACTTGAGACTATACCTCACTTGGGATTTGAACTCACAACCCAATGTGCAAAAATGTATTCTTGCCATTAAATCTCTGGCCAATCTCTGTCATGCCCACAGACCTGGTGGTATAGCAGGACATTCCTGCAATAATACATTCCTGCTAGACCACCAGGTCTGTGGGCATGACAGACATTGGCACAGATTTAATGGCAAGAATACATTTCTGCACATTGATTAAGTTGATTAAGAATCAAGTCAATAATTGTCAGATTATCTGACAACACCAACGTAAAAATAGCAGTACTCAGGGACACGATGTAAAGTGTGCATAACGGTTTGGGGATTTGAACTTGCAAGTTTTAGGCGTAAGTGCATTAATGTTTCAGCAGTGCCACCAGGCAAATCTTTATTACCAACAACATACAGTGGGGTCCGAAATGATTGACACCCTTCATAAAGATGAGCAATAAAGACTATATAAAATAAATAATTCAAATACTGAGCTATATTGTATGCTCAAGAAAATGTGGAAATTATATTATTTTATACAATTACAATTGCTCAGAGAAAGCGACTTTGTTTAACAAGTAATACTTTTATCAAAAAGGTAGAAGAAACACATTTTGATGATTCCACATAAAATGCTGAATAAAGGTATTTCAGAATGCTCTCCAGAGTGTCCCCACCCTGCTGAAAAAAAACCATACAGCAAGAAAGGGACATTTTATTGAATAAATTATGAATTCTTATCTGAACAGAGTTCCAGTATTAGCTAGTAGCAGGACTGAAATCGTATAAAACTGGCTCATGTCAATGGTCGCACATGAGTCAGTTCCTGCCTTAAGATCATCATCCACACCATTAAGAGTTTCATACGTACTGCCAAGACACTTAATCTGCAGAGTTGAGAGAGAGAAAAGTCAGCCACCACTATAAACAAATCAAGTACAAGCCTGCTTATCTTGGCAAGTCTGGGAGAAATAGTTAATTGCTTAGGAGAAAGACTAATGTCTGTCAAACCATAACTGTTCAGGCTCAACACTGTTATTTAAAACTCTGTTGGATGATTGTGCAATGTGGTAACTGTGTAGATCTGAGGGGGTTTATAATAACCATGACGTAGCAGACCCGGCCTATTTTCCAAACAATGTTAGATAATCTATTCTAGGATGCATTTCATGGAGGCATAAAAATAGCTCCAAAGGTGCCATGTATTGATTAGGATGCTCAAATATGGCACACATACAATACTATTCAATTAGTTGTTCAATTTAGTCATAGTGTATAAACTGCTTTACAATTCAGGTCTTAGAGGTGCGTATGTTTATGAGCTGAAGTTATGTGATTACATATATCCAGATTCTACACCCCGGTCTGAAATAACTCTCCATATAATGCATAGAGCTACAATATTAGATAGTAAACCTGGCCAGCGATGTCAGAGGTTAGGGGACTCCTATTTGTGGAGTCAGGGTGTGTATATTCCTTGTTGTGTTTGTTCATTGTTGTAGAATCTAGTATGTCTAGATCTATGTTGGCCGGTGTGGTTCCCAATCAGAGGCAGCTGTCGCTCGTTGTCTCTGATTGGGGACCATACTTAGGCAGCCTATTGGCACTAGTGGGTTGTGGGATCTTGTTCCGTGTTAGGCATGTTGTTTGTGTACCTTGGACTTCACATTTCGTTTGTTGTTTTGTCGTTGTGTTTATAAGTAAAATAAGCAACCTCCCGAGTGGCGCAGTGGTCTAAGGCACTGCATCGCAGTGCTAGCTGTGCCACTAGAGATCCTGGTTCGAATCCAGGCTCTGTCGTAGCCGGCCGCGACCGGGAGACCCATGGGGCGGCGCACAATTGGCCCAGCGTCGTCCAGGTTAGGGGAGGGAATGGCCGGCAGGGATGTAGCTCAGTTGGTAGAGCATGGCGTTTGCAACGCCAGGGTTGAGGGTTTGATTCCCACGGGGGGCCAGTATGAAAAAAATTATGTATGCATTCACTAACTGTAAGTCGCTCTGGATAAGAGCATCTGCTAAATGACTAAAATGTATGAACATGTATGCATATCACGCTGCGCCTTGGTCTGACCCGTTCATCAACGATCGTGACAAGTGCCCATGTCTTGATGTACGTGTCCATCAATGGACGTTGGTGGCACCTTAATTGGGGAGGACAGGCTCATGGTAATGGCTGGAATGGAATAGGTGGAATGGTATCAAATACAAATCATGTGTTAGATGCCATTCCATTCGCTTCGTTCCAGCTATTATTATGAGCGGTCCTCCCCTCAGCAGACTCCACTGGTGTCCATTATTGTTCATAGTTTCCACACAGGATGTCATGTGGGTCACATATTTGTGTCAATGTGGGAAGCGAAGGGTTTGTCGAGTGCAGCAGCGCATCAACAGGAAGAGGAGACAGGGTCAGGGTTCACCCTTATGTGTGGCTGTGACCTCATATTGTAGTAGCATATACTGTATGTCCCCGTTTGTTCCCACTGGACGCTACCCAGCTAGTGCATTTGGTTCATTGGAAGTTGTGGGAACTTATATTTTTGGTTTCACATTGGTTGTGTGAACAAAGTCATATGTTTCCTGACCGGTTTTTGAAACGTTCTGAGAACAGAAGTGAAAAACTTTACCTGTTCTGGGAACGTTTATTTTTAGGTTGCAGGGAGGTTCTGAGAACGTTCTATTCTGGTTTCTTGAAAGATTTCCTGGGAGGTTTTATTAACACTCTGATAATGGAAATGATTATTTGGAGTTTCTTTTATAACTTCCTTAAAAAGTTCACAGAATGTTTCAATAAGACTTTTAAGAACACTGCTAGCTTACTCCAAGCACAGATAGGACACATGGAAAATAATTTCCTTTGGCATTAATCGGCAAACACATTTCTTTTTTATTGTGACACGGCATCAGTGAGATTCAAAAGCTATATTCTTCTGTTCTCTATCCATTGAATTAGTCCACTGCACCACCAGGATGGAATGCCATGTTTTTTTTTTTACAGATGTGAAGCTGTTAATTTTAGTCTTCAAACAGACCCCATTTCAAAGGAAACAATCACTCATTAAGATCAGGTGTGGCCAATTACTGGACGCGGCCAAGACACCTGAACACACATAGAAGATAGAGAGAGTTTTGTTGATGCTGAGAACGGAGACACCCATCTGTCAGAACCTTCCCCCCACTCAATCACAACAAACAAAGCTCCTGCAGGTCGAGTTCAATCACTACATTCAGATGTAAGGTGAGATGCCGGAGGAAGCTTTGAATAGGTCAGTAGCCTACAGAGTAATATGAGAATGCAATTGCTATATTTATGTAGATATTCTAAACTAACTGTTTAGATAACTTTTAAATGTAGTAACAGGTCCACGTAGAATAAACAACCCTTTACATAATACCATAGAAGCAGTGTTCTGCTAATATAACAATGTGCACCTTTCATTGTCATTCCCAGCCGTTACACATACTGTGCCTATTGGCATTTTGTTTGGTGGTAATGGGGCTAACTTGGCAAACATGTCAGAGTGGTCATACCTTCCTTTATGGTGTCCCGTATACAACAGGAGTTCACTGATCCTGGTGCAGAATACAAAGGGTTTCTCCCTCCCCATATTGACTGATAGCATTCAATTCAATAATAAAAAAAGACAATACAAGTAAAAGTTGTCTAGTAAAATGTTTGCCGAGTGCCAGGTCTTTCTCAATTCTTCATTACATCATTTTGCAAGTCAAATCAAGTCAATCAAATCAAATGTAATTTGTCACATGCGCCAAATACAGCAGGTGTAGACTTTACAGTGAAATGCTTACTTACAAGACCTTTCTCAACAACGCAGAGTTAAAAAGTAAGAAAATCAGCAGATGTGGACATACTCGGTGATGTGGACATACTCGGTATACATATCCGAAAGAAAATAAATGTTCTCATTGCAATACATTTTAATAGGAAGTTAGCAAAAATAGATAAGATCTTGCTACCATGGAAAGGAAAATACCTGTTTATTTGTGGAAAATTCACCCTGATTAACTCTTTAGTCATATCCCAGTTTACCTATTTGCTTATGGTCTTGCCTACACCTAGCGACCTGTTTTCTAAATTATGTGAGCAAAACATATTCCATTTTATTTGGAACAGCAAGCCACACAAAATTTAACCGCCATATTTCTATAATGAATATGAGTTCAGAGGGCAGAAATTATTAAATATTAAGGCATTAGACCTCTCACTAAAGGCGTCAGTCATACAAAAGTTATATTTAAATCCGTACTGGTTCTCTAGCAGATTAGTAAGAATGTCTCACCCTGTCACGTTCGTCGTGTAAAGGATGGGACCAAGGTGCAGCGTGGTATGCATACAAAGTCGTTTATCATAGAAACACCGACAAAACAACAAAAGCAACGTAACGTGAAGTTCTAATGGGCTACACATAAACAAGCCAAACCAGAAACAAGATCCCACAAATAAAGGTAGGCAAAATGGCCCCCAATCAGTAGTATGATCCCCAATCAGAGACAATGATCGACAGCTGCCTCTGATTGGGAACCACACTCGGCCAACATAGAAGTAGATAACATATAATCTATCAACATTCACACCCTGACCAAACTAACTAGAGACTAACAGGATTCTCAAGGTCAGGGCGTGACAGTACCCCCCCCCCCCCCCAAAGGTGCGGACTCCGGCCGCAAAACCCTGACTCAATAGGGGAGGGTCCGGGTGGGCATCTAGCCTCGGTGGCGGCTCCGGCCTCGGACGCAGTACACTCTTCTCCCATCCTGCCTCCCCTTTGCACGTCCGGTCCGGTCTGAACCCCGGCGCGATGCTCCCCCTCTCAGTCCTCCCACAATGCACCAAGTCCTGTCTGGACCCTGGTGTGGGAGCCCTCGACCCTGGAGAGGGGCCGACGTCTGGGCCTGGACTTGCAGTCCTCCGGCGATGCACCAAGTCCTGTCTGGACCCTGGTGTAGGAGAGTAGATGACCGGAGCGGACAACTCTGGCACTGGAGTGGAGCCACTGACCGGAGCTGAACTGGACCCCGGTGGAGCGGACTGCTCTGGCTCTGGACTGGAGCAGCTGACCGGGGCTGGACTAGGCACCGGTGGAGCGGACTGCTCTGGCACTGGAGTGGAGCAGCTGACCGGAGCTGGACTAGGCACCGGTGGAGCGGACTGCTCTGGCACTGGAGTGGAGCAGCTGACTGGCGCTGGACACTCTGGACTGCAGACCATCGCTGAAGGCTCTGGACTGTAGACCGTCGCTGGAGGCTCTGGACTGCAGGCCGTCGCTGGAGGCTCTGGACTGCAGACCGTCGCAGGAGGCTCTGGACTGCAGACCGTTGCAGGAGGCTCTGGACTGCAGACCGTCGCAGGAGGCTCTGGACTGCAGACCATCGCAGGAGGCTCCGGGCCATGGACCTTCACTGGAGGCTTCGTGCCATGGATCATCACTGGAGGCCCAGGACCTCCCGAGTGGCGCAGTGGTCTAAGGCACTGCATCACAGTGCTAGCAGTGCCACTAGAGATCCTGGTTAGAATCCAGGCTCTGTCGTAGCCGGCCGCGACCGGGAGACCCATGGGGCGGCGCACAATTGGCCCAGCGTCGTCCAGGGTAGGGGAGGGAATGGCGTCAGTGATGTAGCTCAGTTGGTAGAGCATGGCGTTTGCAACGCCAGGGTTGTGGGTTCGATTCCCACGGGGGCCAGTATAAAAAAATAAAAATAATGTATGCACTCACTAACTGTAAGTTGCTCTGGATAAGAGCGTCTGCTAAATGACGTAAATGGAGGCTTCATGCCATGGATCATCACTGGAGGCTTCGTGCCATGGATCATCACTGGAGGCTTCGTGCCATGGATCATCACTGGAGCCCGGCAAGTGCGGGGTGCTGGCACAGGATGCACTGGGCTGTGAAGGCGCACTGGCGACACAGTGTGTAGAGCCAGCGCAGGATATACTGGGCTGTGGAGGCGCACTGGAGGTCTGGAGCGTGGAGCTGGCACAACCTGTCCTGGCTGGATGCTCACTTTAGCCTGGCAAGTGCAGGGCTCGGGCACCAAGCGCACCGGGCTGTGAATGCGCACTGGAGACAGTGCGTATCACCGCATTACAGGGTGCCCGAACGGTCACCCACTGCCTAAAGCGAGTGCGGGGAGTTGGCTCTGGTCTGAAACCTGGCTCCGCCTACCACCCCGTGTGCACCCCCAAAAAATATTATTGGGGCTGTCTCTCAGGCTTCCTTCGTCGTCGCAGTTTATCCTTCCTCGCTGTCTCCGTCTGCTCCCAAGGAAGGCGATCCATCCCTGCCTGGATCTCTTCCCAAGTCCAGGATCCCTTACCATCCAAAATGTCCTCCCATGTCCATGTTGTCTGCTCCTCCTGTTCACGCTGCTTGGTCCGTTGGTGGTGGGATCTTCTGTCACGTTCGTCGTGTAAAGGATTGGACCAAGGTGCAGCGTGGTATGCGTACATAGTCATTTATTATAGAAACACAGACAAAACAAAGATCCCACAACTAAAGGTAGGCAAAATGGCTACCTACAGTGAGGGAAAAAAGTATTTGATCCCCTGCTGATTTTGTACGTTTGCCGACTGACAAAGACATGATCAGTCTATAATTTTAATGGTAGGTTTATTTGAACAGTGAGAGACAGAATAACAACAACAAAATCCAGAAAAACTCATGTCAAAAATGTTATAAATTGATTTGCATTTTAATGAGGGAAATAAGTATTTGACCCCCTCTCAATCAGAAAGATTTCTGGCTCCCAGGTGTCTTATATACAGGTAACAAGCTGAGATTAGGAGCACACTCTTAAAGGGAGTGCTCCTAATCTCAGCGTGTTACCTGTATAAAAGACACCTGTCCACAGAAGCAATCAATCAATCAGATTCCAAACTCTCCACCATGGCCAAGACCAAAGAGCTCTCCAAGGATGTCAGGGACAAGATTGTAGACCTACACAAGGTTAGAATGGGCTACAAGACCATCACCAAGCAGCTTGGTGAGAAGGTGACAACAGTTGGTGCGATTATTCGCAAATGGAAGAAACACAAAATAACTGTCAATCTCCCTCGGCCTGTGGCTCCATGCAAGAACTCACCTCGTGGAGTTGCAATGATCATGAGAACGGTGAGGAATCAGCCCAGAACTACACGGGAGGATCTTGTCAATGATCTCAAGGCAGCTGGGACCATAGTCACCAAGAAAACTATTGGTAACACACTACGCCGTGAAGGACTGAAATCCTGCAGCACCCGCAAGGTCCCCCTGCTCAAGAAAGCACATATACAGACATGTCTGAAGTTTGCCAATGAACATCTGAATGATTCAGAGGAGAACTGGGTGAAAGTGTTGTGGTCAGATGAGACCAAAATCGAGCTCTTTGGCATCAACTCAACTCGCCATGTTTGGAGGAGGAGGAATGCTGCCTATGACCCCAAGAACACCATCCTCACCGTCAAACATGGAGGTGGAAACATTATGCTTTGGGGGTGTTTTTCTGCTAAGGGGGCAGGACAACTTCACCGCATCAAAGGGACGATGGACGGGGCCATGTACCGTCAAATCTTGGGTGAGAACCTCCTTCCCTCAGCCAGGGCATTGAAAATGGGTCGTGGATGGGTATTCCAGCATGACAATGACCCAAAACACACGGCCAAGGCAACAAAGGAGTGGCTCAAGAAGAAGCACATTAAGGTCCTGGAGTGGCCTAGCCAGTTTCCAGACCTTAATCCCATAGAAAATCTGTGGAGGGAGCTGAAGGTTCGAGTTGCCAAACGTCAGCCTCGAAACCTTAATGACTTGGAGAAGATCTGCAAAGAGGAGTGGGACAAAATCCCTCCTGAGATGTGTGCAAACCTGGTGGCCAACTACAAGAAACGTCTGACCTCTGTGATTGCCAACAAGGGTTTTTCCACCAAGTACTAAGTCATGTTTTGCAAAGGGGTCAAATACTTATTTCCCTCATTAAAATGCAAATACATTTATAAAATTTTTGACATGCGTTCTTCTGGATTTTTTTGTTGTTATTCTGTCTCTCACTGTTCAAATAAACCTACCATTAAAATTATAGACTGATCATGTCTTTGTCAGTGGCAAATGTACAAAATCAGCAGGGGATCAAATACTTTTTTCCCCTCACTGTAAGTATGATACCCAATCAGAGACAACGATCGACAGCTGCCTCTGATTGGGAACCACACCCGGCCAACATAGAAATAGATAACATAGATTCTATCAACATTCACACCCTGACCAAACTAACTAGAGACTAACAGGATTCTCAAGGCCAGGGCGTGACACACCCCATGTTCAAGAATGGCTTTTTCCCCTTTATTCAGATTACAACCTCTCACTTTCGGTTATTTGAAAATGAAATAATCTCCAAATATTGCTATTTTTAAAACAAGCCATTGTAACGATCCCGGCTGTCTGAGTCGGGTCCTGTCTGGTGACTAGTGTTCCGGTTCGTAATCTCCAGTTTCCCGAGGGTTCGGGAACGCTCCGGGGAGCGCTCTTGTTTTCCGCACCTGCATCCCATCAGCAATCTGCACACCTGGTCCTGATCATCACCCTTCTTAGGCTCTGGCCTAACATCCAGTTCCTGCCGGATCGTTAGCTATGAACAGTATGTTTGTCAGCGTATCAGCCTCTGAGCCATTAGTGTTAGTTTTGTTGTTTTGCACCTTGTGACTTGCTGTGTACTGACCTCCGTTTTTGTTCTGTCTGCAGTCTCTCACCCGGAACCTTCACCCAACCTCTGCCTGATGGTCGGCGGCTGCCGAGCCAGTACCGGACCAACCACTGCACCCTCAACAACCCGTCCACGCCACCCGCTCTGTTCCCTGGATTATTCAGCCTCACTCGGAATCTATTAAATAAACACTCACCTTTCTCTCAACGTACCTTGTCCTGGTCTGCTTCTGGGTTCTGGCATAGTAAACCGTGACAGAACGATCCGGCCAGTAATGAACCCAGCGGACCTGGACTCTGTTCGCCATGCTATTACCCAGCAGGAGAAGATGTTGGGCCATCATAGCACGGTACTACAGGAGATCGCGTTGTCAGTTCGGAACCTTTCTACCGGTCTGACGGAGGTCCAGAACCAACGTAAGTGTCCGGTGGAGGATCCACTACCGGTTTCACCCATCTCGCCTGCCGCTTCTGAAGCTGTGTCCATCCGTGAGCCCAAGGTTCCGACGCCGGATAAATATGAGGGGGAGCTGGGAAGATGCCGTTCCTTCCTTATGCAGTGTGGATTAGTGTTCGATCTACAGCCCTACTCTTATGCCACAGACAAGGCTAGGATAGCCTTTGTGATTGAGTTGCTGCGTGGTCGAGCGCTGGAGTGGGCTTCAGCCGTTTGGGAACGACAGGATCCCTGCATGGCTTCATACCAGGGGTTCACGGCCGAGATGAGGAAGCTCTTCGACCATTCCGTCCGAGGAGGGACGCAGCTAGGCGCCTGTTTTCGCTCGCCAAGGAACTCGCAGCGTGGCCGACTTCGTGATCGAGTTCAAGACGTTGGCTGTGGAGAGTGGGTGGAACGAGGAGTCTCTGCAAGCGGCCTTTACCAGGGTCTGTCGGAGCAGCTCAAGGATGAGTTGATCTCCTATCCGGAGCCTAGTGACCTGGACAGCTTGGTAGCCTTGTCTATTCGGGTGGATAATCGAGTCCGAGAGCGAAGGAGGGAGAAGCAATGGGGTCCGTCCAATCGATCAGCTTCTCAGTTCCCAGTCGGGTCGGGTGGTGGACCAGAACACGCCGATCATTCTCCACCACAATGGATTAGTGGAGAGGTCCTCTCTCCCCGATTCTGAACCCATGCAAGTGGGGCGGCACGGGTTAACCAAGGAGGAGCGTCAACATAGACGTAAGACCAACTGCTGCCTCTACTGTGGTAGCTCGGGACATTACATCTCCACTTGTTCCCGGCGGTCGTCAAACTGCCCGGCTCGCTAAAGTTGGGAGGACTTTTAGCGAGCCAGTTTCAACCTCTCAGTACCTCTGTCAGACCCCGTTTCCCGGCTACCCTTGTGAACTGGAATCAGAGCTTAGCGCTTAACGCTTTTATCGATTCAGGTGCCGATGGAAGCTTTCTTGATGCCGAGTTGGTGGAACAGCTGGGGCTTTCCAAGGAGCAATTGCCGGAAGCCATTGAAGCGACCACTCTGAACGGCAGTAGTCTGGCACGTATCACGATGAGGACTGAACCGGTTAAGATGCGGTTGTCGGGGAATCATTCTGAGATGATTTCATTCTTCATTCTGCCGTCTTCCCATGTTCCTCTGGTCCTTGGATACCCCTGGCTGAAGGAACACAATCCCACAATCGATTGGGTGACGGGCAAGGTAACGAGTTGGAGCCTTGATTGTCATGCTAACTGTCTCAAGACTGCCTGCCCCCATTCGGTTCCCAGTCAGGTGATTGAGGCTAAACCCCCAGATTTGTCCCTGGTTCCCGAGACATATCACGATTTGGGGGAAGTTTCAGTAAGCAGAAGGCTCTGTCACTCCCTCCCCACCGACCATATGATTGTGCCATCAACCTGGTTCCTGGAGCTGTCTACCCCAAGGGAAGGTTATACAGTATCTCCCCGACCTGAACGTGAGGCGTTGGAGACCTACATCAAGGAGTCCCTAGCTGCTGGTCTCGTTCGTCCCTCGTCATCACCCCCTGGGGGCAGGATTCTTCTTTGTGGGTAAGAAGGATGGCTCTCTTCGACCGTGTATTGATTATCGGGGGTTGAATGACATCACGGTCAAGAACAAGTATCCCCTGCCCTTGATGAGTTCTGCCTTCGACTCCTTACAGGGTGCTACGGTGTTCACCAAGCTAGACCTACGCAATGCGTATCACCTGGTCCGGATCAGAGAGGGGACGAGTGGTTGACGGGTTTCAATACACCGATGGGTCACTTCGAGTATCAGGTGATGCCGTTTGGACTGACCAATGCTCCAGCGGTATTCCAGAGTATGGTGAACGACGTCCTGAGAGATATGATCGGTCTCTTTGTGTTTGTTTACCTGGATGACATTCTGATCTTCTCGAAGGAACCTTCCCGACCACGTCCAGCATGTCCGGCAGGTTCTGCAGCGATTGTTGGAGAATCGCCTGTTCGTGAAGGCCGAGAAGTGCGAGTTTCACGCCCACACGACATCCTTTCTCGGGTACATCATCTCCAGGGGAGAGATTAGGATGGACCAGGAGAAGGTTAGAGCGGTTCTGGAATGGGCCCAGCCCGGTACGAGATTGCAGCTCCAGAGATTTTTGGGGTTTGCGAATTTCTACCGCAGATTCATCCGGGATTACAGCCGTGTGGCCGCTCCGTTAACTGCCTTGACTTCCAGTATCAGGACCTTCAAGTGGAATCCGGAGGCGGATCGAGCGTTTCTGGATTTGAAGAGGCGATTCACCAACGCACCGATTCTCTCTCAACCGGACACGGCCCGTCAGTTCGTCGTTGAAGTGGACGCGTCTGATGTGGGAGTTGGCGCCATCCTGTCGCAGCGATGCTCCACGGACAGTAAACTCCATCCCTGCGCCTACTACTCTCGTCGCCTTTCGCCTGCGGAGAGGAATTACGATGTGGGTAACCGGGAGCTTCTCGCGGTGAAACTTGCCTTGGAGGAGTGGCGCCACTGGTTGGAGGGGCGGAGCAACCGTTTATTGTCTGGACTGACCACAAGAATCTTGCTTACGTGCAATCGGCTAAACGTCTCAACTCCCGTCAGGCCAGGTGGGCGTTGTTTTTCGGACGATTCAAGTTTGCCCTGACGTTCCGACCTGGATCTAAGAACGGCAAGGCGGACGCCTTGTCCCGGATGTTCTCCAAGACGGAGGAGAGTGGGTCCAAGACCGAGACAATCCTCCCCCGGAACTGCGTCGTGGGAGCAGTTATGTGGAAGATTGAGGAGGAGGTGCTGGCGGCCCTTCGGACTCAGCCCGGTCCCGGTAACGGTCCACCCGGTCGGTTGTTTGTGCCTGAGTCGGTTCGTCCTGCTGTCCTCAAATGGTCCCACGCCAGCAAGATGGCTTGTCACCCTGGCGTGGCTCGGACAATGGCGTTTCTTCGCAGACGTTTTTGGTGGCCTGCCATGGCCGAGGATACTCGGGGTTTTGTTGCTGCCTGTCCAGTGTGTGCGCAGAATAAGAGTACCAATCGGCCCAGCTCTGGACTACTTCACCCCCCTTCCTATTCCCCGGCGACCATGGTCGCATCTGGCCCTGGACTTTGTCACTGGGTTGCCCGGCTTCTGAGGGGAACACGGTCGTTCTGACTATCGTGGACAGATTCAGCAAGTTCGCCCACTTTGTGCCTATTGCCAAGCTTCCCTCTGCCTCGGAGACGTCCGAGATCCTGGTTAGGGAGGTTTTCAGGGTCCACGGTTTGCCCAGTGATATCGTTTTCCGACCGTGGCCCCTCAGTTTACCTCTGCTGTCTGGAAGTCCTTCTGTTTGGCCATTGGAGCTACAGTCAGTCTCACATCTGGTTTTCACCCCCAATCCAATGGTCAGGCGGAGAGAGCCAACCAGAAGATGGAATCCACGCTACGCTGTCTGGTCTCTTCCAACCCCACCTCCTGGGTCTCTCAGTTGCCTTGGGTTGAGTATGCCCACAATACTCTTCCTACATCTGCCACTGGGATGTCTCCCTTCCAGTGCCTGTATGGCTACCAGCCTCCCCTGTTTCCTTCTCAGGAGAAGGAGCTCTCAGTGCCTTCTGTTCAGGCCCATATTCGTCGTTGCCACCGGACCTGGCATCGGGCCAGAAAGGCACTCCTTAGAGTTTCGGACCGGTATCAGCTCCAGGCGAATCGTCGCCGGATCCCCGCTCCCACCTATACCATCGGAGATAGGGTTTGGTTGGCCACACGGGATCTTCCGTTACGGACTGAGTCTAGGAAGTTGTTACCGAAGTTCATTGGTCCGTTTGTGGTGGAGAAGGTGATCAATCCAGTGGCAGTTCGACTCAAACTACCGAGGACGCTCAGAGTCCATCCCACCTTTCATGTCTCCTGCCTCAAGCCTGTCTTCCTCAGTCCTCTGTTGCCTCCTCCGCCTCCTCCTCCTCCTCCTCGGATGATCGGAGGTGGTCCTGCCTACACGGTGCGTCGCATCATGGATTCCAGACGGCGGGGCCGGGGTTTCCAGTATCTCGTGGACTGGGAGGGGTATGGCCCTGAAGAGAGGAGTTGGATTCCGCGGCGACAGGTCCTAGATGCGGACCTCATCAGTGACTTCTACCGCCTCCATCCTGGCGCTCCGGGAGTCCGCCCGGTGGCGTTTCCGGAGGGGGGTACTGTAACGATCCCGGCTGTCTGAGTCGGGTCCTGTCTGGTGACTAGTGTTCCGGTTCGTAATCTCCAGTTTCCCGAGGGTTCGGGAACGCTCCGGGAGCGCTCTTGTTTTCCGCACCTGCATCCCATCAGCAATCTGCACACCTGGTCCTGATCATCACCCTTCTTAGGCTCTGGCCTAACATCCAGTTCCTGCCGGATCGTTAGCTATGAACAGTATGTTTGTCAGCGTATCAGCCTCTGAGCCATTAGTGTTAGTTTTGTTGTTTTGCACCTTGTGACTTGCTGTGTACTGACCTCCGTTTTTGTTCTGTCTGCAGTCTCTCACCCGGAACCTTCACCCAACCTCTGCCTGATGGTCGGCGGCTGCCGAGCCAGTACCGGACCAACCACTGCACCCTCAACAACCCGTCCACGCCACCCGCTCTGTTCCCTGGATTATTCAGCCTCACTCGGAATCTATTAAATAAACACTCACCTTTCTCTCAACGTACCTTGTCCTGGTCTGCTTCTGGGTTCTGGCATAGTAAACCGTGACAGCCATAGAAAGTTGGTTGCAATTTCAGTTTAATCCACCAGAAAAACAGAACAAATAATACAACAACTATTGTGGTTAAACTCAACTATACTAATTGATAAAAAACCTATGTGTATATAGTACAAAAATAATAATGATAGGTATAATCTTTGTAAATTATATCATAAATAGGACTGGTGGAGTTATGTCACACCTGCAGCCAGTCCCAGAGATAAAATGTATTATAGTTTTGTTTGATAAAATGAATTTTTATATTCAAATCTAGGAACTGGGTTCTACAGTTTGAACCCCTGCTGTATCTGGCTCCACACCCGCCCCACCCGGCCATCTAGATGTGTGAAAGTTAGTGTATAAGCTAATTATCCATCATGTATGACATTCCTGGGAGTGTGTAAACTTACATTTTGTATTACCATATACTTTTTGTATGTTCCCTTTAGTTATGTACTTGAAAATGTATCAATTGACCAATTCGGCACATTTGGGCAGACGTGATATAAAATAGTCCAGTATTGCAATGCTTCACTGGATCAATCTGAAACTTTGCACACACAAAATCTAAATTGCGCCTAAACTGCAATATTATATACGCATGTTTTTGTGTTTGTATTATCTTTTACCAGATCTAATGTGTTATATTCTCCTACATTAATTTCACATTTCCACAAACTTCAAAGTGTTTACTTTCAAATGGTATCAAGAATATGCATATCCTTGCTTCAGGTCATGAGCTACAGGCAGTTCGATTTGGGTATGTCCTTTTAGGCGAAAATTGAAAAAAAGGGTCAGATCCTTAAGAGGTTAAAATCCATTTTCAGCAGTTCCGAGCTAGCCCTTCTAATGTCGTTTGACCCCACATGGACTACGACAGCGTCAGCTCCCGGAAGCTTTCGTAGAACATTTGGAAGCAGCCTTGTAATGTCCTGTACTCGCGCTCCAGGATAGCACAGGGTTTTTGCCCCGGGAACCGCCTGTCACGGTTTACTACGCCAGAACCCAGAAGCAGACCAGGACAAGGTACTTAGAGAAAAAGGTGAGTGTTTATTAATTGACTCCCGAGTGAGGCTGAATAATCCAGGGACAGAGCGGGTGGCGTGGATGGGTTGTTGAGGGTGCAGTGGTAGGTCCAGACATGGCTCGGCAGCCGCCGACCATCAGGCAGAGGTTGGGTGAAGGTTCCGGGTGAGAGACTGCAGACAGAACAAAACGGAGGTGAGTACACAGCAAATCAACAAGGTGCAAAACAACAAAAACTAACGCTAGAACTCAAGGCTGATACGCTGACAAACATACTGTTCATGGCTAACGATCCGGCAGGAACTGGATGTTCGGCCAGACCCTAAGAAGGGTGATGATCAGGACCAGGTGTGCAGATTGCTGATGGGATGCAGGTGCGGAAAACAAGAGCGCTCCCCGGAGCGTTCCCGAACCCTCGGGAAACTGGAGATTACGAACAGGAAAAACTAGTCACCAGACAGGACCCGACTCAGACAGCCGGGATCGTTACACCGCCGATAACGTCAGCTGGTGCAATGACTGAGGAGGTCCGGCCGTTCTTTTGCCTCGAATGGTTTCGCAAACCCTTCGAGGACCGTAGGGCGGTGGGGCCCGATGGACCCGAGCCAGCTGTAGAATCCATCATGGATGATGAAGGGGCCGGAGTCTCAGACAACCTCACGGTCCGATGAGGGGGGAGCTCTGAGGATCTGAACCCGAGGTAGAAGCCATCGGAGAGGGAGACAGAGTTTCAAGGATCACTCTGCTTTCGTGGATGACAGTTAGAAAGCGGACACATACAGCCTATGCATTATGCATTGTACTTTATATGGACAGGAGTTGAAAAATGAAGTCTGATTGAATTAGGGGAGACATGTTGTACTGATAAGTAATCCTCAGTGTATTGAAGTTAATGTTTACTATGTGTTATACATCATTCCAAATTATCATCAAACATTCTTCTGAACCAACTCCTCACTACTAACTCATTCAAAACAAGTAGACCTACACATCCTGGTGTATAGGTTTATCAACTTACTCAGCACTGTAGATAGTTGTTTGGTATAGATAGTTATTGCTGACCCCCTGATTTGTTTGTTCTGACACATCCCTCGACAGGCAATTAGAGACACCAGTCTTTAGACCAGGGCCCAGCTGCCCCTTTCCCCAGCCTCTCCCTGCCCCTCTCTCTGCCCCCCTCCCCCAGCTTCTCCCTGGCGTCTCTCTATTCTCTGTACCAGTAATTGCTAGACACCATCCGAAATCGCAAACAAAACAAGAGTGCAGTTTGCAAGTTGAGGACCAATGTCCAGCTCAACATATGTTATGACTGAGACAGCCACAGGTGGATGATGCTGTTCTAATTAGCGTAGACAAATTACATGTCAAGTAATGTTACTGCATGTTTGTGTGGTCTCATTCATTGTGTGTTATGGGAGGTTATTAAAGGATTACTGGATTTCTTGGAATGATATGAGGTGCTTGTCAGTGTGTGTAGCCCTGCTGTAAGTGTCTCTGTTGGCACTATCCTATTCCATCCTCATTAGCAACTAAGCCTCAGTATTCTAATAGTTCGCAATGAAATAATGAATGTTTCCATGGTGCAATTAATGTAGCATAAAAGCCACTTGGCACATGCTAAGATTCTTTGTTTTAAATGTAGACTTTCTCTGAATATGAAAAATGGTAATCAATGGGAAACATAGGTATTCTATTGCTGAACAATACAATTATTTCCCAATCTATTTCAGAGTATTCTGTTGGTTCTCCTTGTAACACAATTAGCCTACTCATTGTGATCAGCCATTGGTTCAGCATGTACTTCTCATAGGACTACCAAAGTCTGATTTCTTCAACTCGTTTGCTGATTATTGTTTTCCAACTTGACCCTTTCTCAAATACGTTCAGATTGCTTTCTCTCAATGACATTCTCTAGTTCTGATTACAGTGAGTCACTCCAAGGCTAGAACATTACTACAGAGCGGGTACTAAGCAGTACATAGCAAACTGCTGTGAGTGCAATACATTTAATTCAAAGACACAGACTTGTTTAGTGGTATTTACATGGTATGAATGTTTTTTTCCTGCCACATACAGAACTTCATGCAGGCTTTGTTAGGCATTCAGTTGTAAATCAGCATGTTGTGAGACGCGTATCATTCCTGTCAGAACAGTCTCAGAACAGTCCTCTAGAGTTTGGATTGATGTCTTAAAAGATAGAAAAGCTGATCTCTTGATCTCTTCCTGCGTTCTACAGGGAATTTTGACCCCTGCTACCATGAAAATAATGAGAAATGTTCCCTAGTCCATCTGGGTCTCTTTCATTTGCCTGATGACGCAAACTGAATTCTTCCACTGTTCTATGTTCGCTACATACTTAAGTCTGAGACTGCCATCATTGAAGTCCTTTGTGGTGACGTCAAAATGAGGGGTGTTGTACAAAACAAAATAATCAGCGATTGGATCCTCTCTAACAAATCATAGTATCAAAGTTAATGATTAATTTTCAAGACGGTGCTTTACCCACGTGTGTTCTGGCTCTGGCCCAACCCATCGGTTTCTGGGACCAATCAGAACAGTTAGAATGTCTTTTTGTTCTAGAAATCGTCAGGCAGGTACTCAGATCCAGACTCATTGGGGAGAAGAAACTAATGTCCATGGGCGTGACGTAACGTTTGGCCGGAGGAAGGAGTTTGGGTAGCCAGGCAACTCGTTCATAGCTGTCTGTCATACTTAGCAGTGTGACTGTCCCCATTTTGTGTTCAGAAAGCAAATCCCCCTGGCCAGGGCTAGTTAAGCATGTTTTGTAGATCTTGAAAGTACTGCTGCAGGAATGTACTGGTGGTGTCTAAAATATATCAACAACATAACTCAGATGCCACTCTCATAGAAGTGAATCCATCCAATTTGTTTTGGCCTTTGTAGTGTCAGTGCTTTTGATGCTCAATCAATGTAATATTTAAACGCTTGTAGCCAATTTAAATTGATTTCTAAGGATTTTCTGGCTGATGAAACAACAATAAAGTACAAAGCTCTACAAATGGAACCCACAGGGACAGCAAAGTAAATTCCATTGGCCTCCATGCAACTTCTTAAATTTTTTAAAAATAGATTTTAGTAATTTAGCAGACGCTCTTATCCAGAGTGACTTACAGTTAGTGAGTGCATAATTTTTTTTTTTTATTAATTTTTATTATTTTTTTCATACTGGCCCCCCGTGGGAATTGAACCCACAACCCTGGCGTTGCAAACGCCATGCTCTACCAACTGAGCTACATCCCTGCCGGCCATTCCCTCCCCTACCCTGGACAACGCTGGGCCAATTGTGTGCCGCCCCATGGGTCTCCCAGTCGCGGCCGGTTACGACAGAGCCTGGATTTCAATCAGGATTTCTAGTGGCACAGCTAGCACTGCGATGCAGTGCCTTAGACCACTGCGCCACTCGGGGAGAGTTCCTACAGATTTTAGATTAATGCTTCATATGACTGATTTTCAATTATTACACATTTTTTGTGTTCTCTGGTGATGTCATGTGTCAGTGTGTAGCGGTAGGATGGAGTCAGGCGCAGGACACAAAACTTAGTCAATGACTTACTTTACTTGTCACAAGTAAATAAACATATCTTCCACGCAGGGAAGAAAATACCGACTCACAATGTCAATGAAAACAAAACAACGAACAATCACGCACAACACCATGAGGGAACCAGAGGGTAAAATAGGGAAACAAATTATCGGAATTGGAACCAGGTGTGTGCAATATAGACAAAACAAGTAGAACACAGAAACATAGATCGGTGGCAGCTAGTACTCCGGTGACGACGAACGCCGAAGCCTGCCCGAGCAAGGAGGAGGAGCAGCCTCAGCTGAATTCGTGACAGGTGACTTCGTTTTTGTTGTACAGTATTTAATTTACTGCAGTAAGCTAAATCCGTGTCACACAGTGTTTCTTGGTAGTCTTAAACAAATCTACTTTAAAACAAAAGTATCCACCTCACCACACATGGTTATGAGCTTAAAAAAAGAAGACACTTGTACCATTTCAGATATAGAGTTAAAATGTATTCTATTTGAGTTTGCATCCCAATATTACACTTTATATGCATCACAGAAGACTGAAATATAACAAAACTTAATGAATTATGAAATTATGAAAAATATTAATAACATTCCACCCATGAGGCCATTAGAGGGCGATATGGTCATTAGACTTTAGGAAAGGGTTTTAAAGACAACTCTGTTAGTTACCAGGGCCGTGTTAGCATATCCTTCTGCAGTCATCAAGCATGGAAGATGACAACAACTCCTGTCAACCGTTGATTGCATCAAGAAAAGCCCAGACATCAACATCACCTTACTATTTAGTAGGAGTAATAACAACTAGTCCATTCTCAATAATACCTACCTCTCACGCTGTCCTTGTACTGGTTTCAAAATGATGCTGAGCCACACCAACAGTCAGTCAAAGGGTAATGGAAAGGTGTTTGTCTGCTAGTAAGGCAGGCATCCCTGTGCTACTGCAGATGGAACAGCGATGTGCTGAGCTGTACACTCACCACTTCTTCTCTCCCGCAATTTGACTGGTGATGGATAGTGTTTGTCCACACGACTGACGTTCATTACAGCAGATACAGAGGCAGGGAGACACAGAGAGGTAGACAGCAGCAACCTGGACAGCAGCAACCTGGCCCTCCTCTCCTTCTCTCCACATCTAGCACTCTTTATTTACCACTTGTCTCTTTCTTCATATGAGGAGGCATTAGAACACACCTGTCACACTGAGCTGGGTCTGCCCTAAGTGCTAGGGGACAGGCAGAGGTGTGCTAGTCCAGCTAGTAGATTTAGGCCGACAGTACCTAAGATTTCACATACCAGCAGGCCATTATGGTATAGTGGTGGGTAAAGTTATGAGCAGTTGAAATATATATATATTTTTAAAATGTACCCTTTTTTTCTCCCCAATTTCGTGATATCCAAATTGGTAGTTACAGTCTTGTCCCAATCGCTGCAACTCCCGTACAACCCTGCCAAGCCGCACTGCTTCTTGACACACTGCTCGCTTAACCCGGAAGCCAGTCGCACCAATGTGTCGGAGGAAACACCGTACAACTAGCGACCGAAGTCAGCGCGCATGCGCCCGGCCCGCCACAAGGAGTCGCTAGAGTTCGATGGGACAAGGACATCCCGGCCGGCCAAACCCTCCCCTAACCCGGACGACGCTGGGCCAATTGTGTGCCGCCTCATGGGTCTCCCGGTCCCGGCTGGCTGCGACACAGCCTGGGATCGAACCCGGCTCTGTAGTGACGCCTCTAGCACTGTGATGCAGTGCCTTAGACCGCTGCACCAGTCGGGAGGCCAAAATAGATTTTACAATAAATTGAGATCCACGATAGGCGCAACAGCATTTGTTATTGTTTATGTTTTGAGGAAATGAGCATCCAGCATCATGATGACAAAATATATATACTGTGGGGAGAACAAGTATTTGATACACTGCCGATTTTGCAGGTTGTCCTACTTACAAAGCATGTAGAGGTCTGTAATTTTATCATAGGTACACTTCAACTGTGAGAGGCGGAATCTAAAACAAAAATCCAGAAAATCACATTGTATGATTTTTAAGTAATGAATTTGCATTTTATTGCATGACATAAGTATTTGATCACCTACCAACCAGTAAGAATTCCGTCTCTCACAGACCTGTTAGTTTTTCTTTAAGAAGCCCTCCTGTTCTCCACTCATTACCTGTATTAACTGCACCTGTTTGAACTCGTTACCTGTATAAAGACACCTGTCCACACACTCAATCAAACAGACTCCAACCTCTCCACAATGGCCAAGACCAGAGAGCTGTGTAAGGACATCAGGGATAAAATTGTAGACCTGCACAAGGCTGGGATGTGCTTCAGGACAATAGGCAAGCAGCTTGGTGAGAAGGCAACAACTGTTGGCGCAATTATTAGAAAATGGAAGAAGTTCAAGATGATGGTCAATCACCTTCGGTCTGGAGCTCCATGCAAGATCTCACCTCGTGGGGCATCAATGATCATGAGGAAGGTGAGGGATCAGCCCAGAACTACACGGCAGGACCTGGTCAATGACCTGAAGAGAGCTGGGACCACAGTCTCAAAGAAAACCCTTAGTAACACACTACGCCGTCATGGATTAAAATCCTGCAGCGCACGCAAGGTCCCCCTGCTCAAGCCAGCGCATGTCCAGGCCCGTCTGAAGTTTGCCAATGACCATCTGGATGATCCAGAGGAGGAATGGGAGAAGGTAATGTGGTGTGATGAGACAAAAATTTAGCTTTTTGGTCTAAACTCCACTCGCCGTGTTTGGAGGAAGAAGAAGGATGAGTACAACCCCAAGAACACCATCCCAACCGTGAAGCATGGAGGTGGAAACATCATTCTTTGGGGATGCTTTTCTGCAAAGGGGACAGGACGACTGCACCATATTGAGGGGAGGATGGATGGGGCCATGTATCGCGAGATCTTGGCCAACAACCTCCTTCCCTCAGTAAGAGCATTGAAGATGGGTCGTGGCTCCGAAACACACAGCCAGGGCAACTAAGGAGTGGCTCCGTAAGAGGCATCTCAAGGTCCTGGAGTGGCCTAGCCAGTCTCCAGACCTGAACCCAATAGAAAATCTTTGGAGGGAGCTGAAAGTCCGTATTGCCCAGCGACAGCCCCGAAACCTGAAGGATCTGGAGAAGGTCTGTATGGAGGAGTGGGCCAAAATCCCTGCTGCAGTGTGTGCAAACCTGGTCAAGACCTACAGGAAACGTATGATCTCTGTAATTGCAAACAAAGGTTTCTGTACCAAATATTAAGTTCTGCTTTTCTGATGTATCAAATACTTATGTCATGCAATAAAATGCAAATTAATTACTTAAAAATCATACAATGTGATTTTCTGGATTTTAGATTCCGTCTCTCACAGTTGAAGTGTACCTATGATAAAAATTACAGACCTCTACATGCTTTGTAAGTAGGAAAACCTGCTAAATCGTCAGTGTATCAAATACTTGTTCTCCCCACTGTATATGGACAAGCAATGACAGAGCGGCATGGACTAAGATACAGTAGAATATTATAGAATAGAATGCAGTATGTACATATGAGATGAGTAATTCCATTTCTTAAAGTGGCCAGTGATTTCAATAGGCAGCAGCCTCTAATGTGCTAGTGATGGCTATTTAACAGTCTGATGGCCTTGAGATAGAAGCTGTTTTTCATTCTCTCGGTCCCAGCTTTGATGCACCTGTACTGAACTCGCCTTCTGGATGATAGCGGGGTGAACAGCCAGTGGCTCGGGTGGTTGATGTCCTTGATGATCTTTTTGGCCTTCCTGTGACATCGGGTGCTGTATGTGTCTTGGAGGGCGGGTAATTTTCCCCCGATAATGTGTTCGGCAGACCGCACCACCCTCTGGAGAGCGGTACCAGGTGGTGATACAGCCCGACAGGATGCTCTCAATTGTGCATCTGTAAAAGTTTGTGAGGGTTTTAGGTGCCTGTTGAGGCTCTGTTAGAGGCTCTGTTGCGCCTTCTTCACCACAGTCTGCGTGGGTGGAACATTTCAGTTTGTCGGTGATGTGTACACTAAGGAACTTGAAGCTTTCCACCTTCTCCACTGCGGTCCTGTCGATGTGGATAGGGGGGTGCACCGTCTGCTGTTTCCTGAAGTCCACGATCATCTCCTTTGTTTTGTTGACTTTTCCTGGCACCACACTCCCAGAGCCCTCACCTCGTCCCTGTAGGCGGTCTCGTCATTGTTGGTAATCAAGCCTACTACCGTTGTGTCTTCTGCAAACTTGATGATTGAGTTGGAGGCGTGCTTGGCCACGCAGTCATGGGTGATGGAAGCTACAATCTATCTGCAATAATACAGCTGATCTACCCCCCCAAAAAAAAAAAAAAAAAAAACAATGCCTAGGTTCTATAATATTTCTAATTGAGGTATTCCCCATTCTGGGCAGGAAGGGAAGGGGGAAGGATACATTTGGGCTCTAAAGATGGGAAAGCAATGTCTGGAGATGTTATTTTAGAGAGAGAGCGCTGTGGTCTGATAGGCAATCTCAGGTTAAACAAAAAAAGAAAGAAAAAAAAAAAGAAAGAAAGAAAATCAGGAAATAGCAACACACTAAAATAACAATAACAAGGCTTTATACAAGGTGTACCAGTACCAAGTCAATGTGTTGGGGGTACGAGGTAGTTGAGGTGATTGAGGTAATATGTACATGTAGGTAGGGGTAAAGGTGACTAAGCAATCAGGATAGATAATAAACAGAGTAGTAGCAGCATGTGTGAAGAGTGTGAAAGAATGTGAAAATGTGTCTATGTGTGAGTGTGTGTGTGTGTGGCATCAATATGCATGTGTGTGTGTGTTTTGTGTGTGTGAGCATCTGTAGTGTGTTTGTGTGTGTGTGTGTGTGTGTGTGTGTGTGTGTGTGTGTGTCAGTGTAGTATGTGTGAGTGTGTGGGTAGGGAGTGTGCATAGATCCAGTGTAGGAGAGTCAGTACTTCCAAAAAAGGGGGTCAATGCAAGTAGTCCAGGTAGCCATTTGATTAATTTTTCAGCAGTCTTATGGCTTGGGGGTAGAAGCTGTTCAGGAGTATTTTGGTCCCAGACCTGGCGTTCTGGTACCGCTTGCCATGCGGTAGCAGAGAGAACAGTCTATGACTTGGGTGGCTGGAGTTTTGACCATTTTTAGGGCCTTCCTCTGACACTGCCTGGTATAGAGGTCCTGGATGGCAGGGAGCTCGGACCCAGTGATGTACTCACTACCCTCTGTAGCGCCTTGTGGTCGGATGCCAAGCAGTTGCCATACCAAGCGATGATGCAGCCAGTCAAGATGCTCTTAATAGTGCAGCTGTAGAACTTTCTGAAGATCTGAGGTCCCAAGCCAAATCTTTTCCGACTCCTGAGGGGGAAAATGCATTGTCGTGCCCTCTTCCCGACTATGTTGGTGTGTTTAAACCATGATAGGTTCTTAGTGATGTGGGCACCGAGGAACTTGAAGCTCTCAACCCACTCCACTACAGCCCCGTCAATGTAAATGGGGGTGTGCTCGGCCCTCCATAGTCTAATATTTACATTGACATTTTAGTCATTTAGCAGATGCTCTTATCCAGAGCAATTTACAGTTAGTGAGTGCATACATTTTCATACTGGTCCCCCTGGTCCCCCGTGGGAAATGAACCCACAACCTTGGCATTGCAAGCGCCATGCTCTACCAACTGAGCTACACAGGGCCAATATCAGCTCCTTTGTCCTGCTGACGTTGAGGGAGAGGTTGTTGTAGTGGTAACACACTGCCAGGTACCTGACATCTTCCCTGTAGGCTGTCTCATCGTCGTTGGTGATCAGGCCTTCCACCGTTGTATCATCTGCAAACGTAATGATGGTGTTGTAGTTGTGCGTGGCCATGCAGTTGTGGGTGAAAAGGGAGTACAGGAGGGGATTAAGCACACACACCTGAGGGGGCCCCGTGTTAAGGGTCAATGTGGCGTATGTGTTGTTGCATACCCTCACCCCCTGGGGGAGGCCCGTCTGGAAGTCCAGGATCCAGTAGAAGAGGGAGGTGTTTAATCTGAGGGTCCTTAGCTTAGTGATGAGCTTGGAGGGCATTATGGTGTTGAACGCTGAGCTGTAGTCAATGAACAGCATTCTCATGTAGGTGTTCCTTTTGTCCAGGTGGAAAGGGGCAGTGTGGCGTGCAATAGAGATTACGTCATCCGGAACAGCGTGTGCTCTCATGCATGGTTCAGTGTTGCTTGCCTTGAAGCGAGCATAGAATGCATTTAGCTCGTCTGGTAGGCTCGCATCACTGGGCAGCTCACGCCTGGGTTTCCCCTTGTAATCTGTGATAGTTTGCAAGCCCTGCCACATCCGACGAGTGTCAGAGCCGGTGAAGTAGGATTTGATCTTAGTCCTATATTGACGCTTTGCCTGTTTGATGGTTCGTCGGAGGGCATAGCAGGATTTCTTATGTGTCCGGATTAGTGTCCCGCTCCTTGAAAGCGGCAGCTCTAGCCTTTAGCTCAGTGCGGATGTTGCCTGTAATCCATGGCTTCTGGTTGGGATATGTGGGGACTACGTTGTCGATGCACTTATTAATGAAGCCGGTGACTGATGTGGTAAACTCCTTAATGCCATTGGATGAATCCCGGAACATATTCCAGTCTGTGCTAGAAAAATAGTCCTGTAGCTTAGCATCCGTTTCACTGGACCACTTCCGTTTTGAGCGCGTCACTGGTACTTCCTGTTTTTGTTTTTGCTTGAAAGCAGCCAAATGGAGGGCAAGGGAGAGTTTTGTATGCATCTCTGTGTGTGATGTAGAGTTTTTTCGCCTCTAGTTGCACAGGTGACAGGCTGGTAGAAAGACAGATTTAAGTTTTCCTGCATTAAAATCACCGGCCACTAGGAGCACCTTTTCTGGGAGAGCATTTTCTTGTTTGCTTATGGTCCTATACAGCTCGTTGAGTCTTGGTGCCAGCATCGGTTTGTGGTGGCAAATAGACAGCTATGAAAAATATAGATGAAAACTCTCTTGGTCAATAGTATGGTCTTCAGCTTATCATGGGGTATTGTAACTCAGGCGAGCAGAAACAACTTTACCATACTGTGATGTTGTCAAATTTACTTTAGAAAGATGGCAATGTTGCCATTTATGTTACTAGCAAAGTTAATCAAGAATAGCTAGCAATGCTAATGTTAGCTAGCTAAAATACATTGGTCCCCTCAGTTAGTTGGCTAAAGTTATACTGCATCTAAAGTCAATCTGGTGACATCACAATGATGACAAAAGGTTTTCCTACTAATTATTTGCCTCCTTTTTAAATGTTATCGTGTTTCCAAGCCAAATACGAGTTGTACTGAGGTGGGCTAATGTTAGCCAGGTAGCTAATTAGGTAGCTAGCTAGCTAGTTGGTAGCTAGCTAATGTCAGCTATGCTAGAGATGGTAGTGATAATGATTATCAAAATATGCTGTACATGACCAGATACCTAACCAGCAGCCTATGGTCTAGCTACCGGTATACTCACCACCACTGGGGACCAATGAACTCCAACCACCTATTCTGCAAGATAGGGTCCTTCGACAGGGCATGAAAACCATAGATGTTGGCTGTGTATCCTGCTGGAAGCATGGTCAACCCGTATAGGGCACGTGTCAAACTCATTCCATGGAGGGCCGAGTGTCTGCGGGTTTTCGCTCCACCCTTGTACTTGATTGATGAATTAAGGTCACTAATTAGTAAGGAGCTCTCCTCAACTGGTTGTCTTGGTCTTAATTGAAAGGAAAAACCAAAAACCCACAGACACTCGGCCCTCCGTAGAATGAGTTTGACACCCCTGGATAGGGCTTTTTAGTCTCAAACGGCTGTGATCCTTTGAACGCTTTGGGGGGGATGAAACAACGGAGCCCTCTTCAATGAAGGGAAGTGAAGTGGGAAGAGGGGCGATTTGCACATGGGCCTTGGCAAAAGGGGGCATGATTTGTTGACATAATTGTAATCCAAACCCAACCTTAATTTACTCGTTGTGACGCACTGAGCTTCCAAACTTTGTTTTAGACGAGGCTAACTTTATGACCAAAATGATCCTATTTACACTTTGTTGTCAATTTTGACACTAGAATAAATGTTTTTGACTCATATTTATGCCACATAGGCCGTTTTCAAAGGGATTAGTTTGGTTTTTAGTGGCAGTCGCTCTTTAAATCGAACCATGAGGAAACCTGTAGGAAACAAGCTAAAGTACTGAAATTCCCACAGAAGAACATTGTTTCTTAACCCGTGGGAATTGGCCTATATGGATAGGGCTAAATTTAAATGTTTCTTACAGAATAAATATGAAATGCATATGCATAAGCATGGTAGCAATTTAAAGGGGACAGTTTGGAGATTATGGGAATAATTATTAGACCAAAGTTGAGGACACAACAGTTCACCTGACACAAGATTGAATCAAAAAATTACACTGTTGATTTGATGTGCATTTTCACATTTTACTGTACTTTTCACTGCATTTGTTGATAACACAATCTGACAATACTCTGGATAAAATCAGTAACATGATAAGAATATTCCTGGAAAATGTGGGGTAGGTGCAACATAAGGCAAAAATATTACAAGGGTTTGAGTGAGAGGACTAACTAGTGTATTCAAGGGGCCATACACCTCTCCAAAGTGTGAACAGTTCCTAAGTAATTTCAATGCACTTTTATGACTCAAAGAAGAGTCTTCAACTATAAGGTCCTCTATTGAACTCTCCTAGCTGTGCCGTTGAGGAACTAGAGCAAGCACACTTGTAGTTGTTTTGTTTGGTGCGCATAGAAAGGCGTCATAGGGTGCATTCAGGTGTGTGTTCCACAGTGAATTTTCTTCACAACAGACAAGCATAGGCTCATTCTGTTCAGAACAACCCAGGGTATTACACCATGTCATCTTGTAACTGTGCATCGAACATAGTGATCATAAATGTTGAAAATGTATATGACATGAGTTTCATGGGCACATTTGGACTGACAGGTGTTTGGCTTGCTTGTATGACATCAATGCGGTATTTATTATAATCCTGAAAGTCTCATCTTTCAATATACATAGACTCCTCTTAACTTATAGCATTTCCCTCACTCAGACAAAGTTTTTTTTCATACAGCACTGTGAAGCACAGAGCCAGAGCTCTGACGTCATGTATAGCATGTTACTGCACAGCCACTGCGTTCCAATTTAGGCACTAATCAGTGCCCAGGTCTGCCATTTTCAACCCGTATATGGGTACGAGTGTAAAGGGTTAACATTCTTGGAACAATTTGAGAACATGATTTTAAATTGAACCATGAGGAAACCTGTAGGAAACATTATGCTGAAGTTCTCCAACTGGTTTGACATTGAGAATGTTCTCAAATGGTTCAGAGAACGTTAAGAAACAACATTCTATGAACTATTTGAGAACATTCCCAATGTCAAACCAGTTGGAGAACGTTCCTAGAACATTAGCAAAATGTAAATTAAATGTAACCGTTTGAACTTTTAGGAAACGTTCTGTTAAAGTAATGAAATACCCCAAAATACGGTCCTGTGTTAAAGGCTTAGCTGTGTTGCATGCGTAGTGAGTAACTGACTCTACTACTCAAACTGCTTGGCTCCTGCCTCCGGCAGTAATGGGTGGCTGTTAATAAAACTGCAGTCACAGAATTTAAGTGGAACGTTAATAAAGCCACAGCCACACTGAGACAGAGTTGAGTGCGACTGGAACTGGATCGGGGGAATGATTTTATTTGGATCTCAGTTTACAGCTTGTCAACACATACGTAAGACCCCATTTCACAGTATAAAAGTCAGCCAGGCACTGGAAGGGGGACTACTATACACATCCCTTCAATGCATTAACACTTGACTGTCGGCTGAAAGTACTGGCCTCTCCCATGCCAGGACCTGCTTGGCTTCAGCGTGTGAGATTCCCATTGTGATGTCTTTGAGCATAGCAGCAGTCACCTCTAGAGAGATCATAGGGAAAACACATGGTTTGCAATACAGTGTTGACAACAGTAACTGAGGGTTAGGAGTGTGAATAGCTGCAGCGATTAGTGGGTAGAACTGATATATTGGCACTTTTAAGTACAGTATTTAGCATTGATTTAATAACAGAGACTGTGATTAATAGAAAGGCAATGAGTCTGTTGTCATTGTGTCTGAAAAAAGATGTTCCCCACTCCCTAGCATGTTTTCTTATTTTCTTTTTTTTCTGGACCCATTCAATGTGGTTTCCATTTGCTTACGTTGCAGAAAGCCAGTCATTAAATACTTTGTGCTGAACTGCCCATTCACCCACACAGTTAAAAGTACTTGTTTATAAACTGACTCACCCTATTCAAATGTAGTGCAATTCTACAGTATGACTGAGTTGTTATGGGCCCTACAGGATGTCATATTCTTAAGCTGTGAAATACTGCCTTTCTTCACGTGATCTAAATAGTAAAATGTATGAAAAAGTAACACCTCTGTTACTTGGTAACTAATCTGTGTGACAGAAGAAAACAGAGACCGCAGAGGACATGTACATTAGGCCTGTATTTTTGTTTTCAAGCACTCAACAAGCAATTAGTCATGACTCCCAAACTTTATGGTGAGAAAAAGTTGTCATAAAAAGCACTGGTCACTTTCATTTAAATCTGGAGTGGCTTGTTAAAAAAAGCCAAAAACAGAGACAATACATTTAGGTGGGAAAACATAATGTGTAGAATGTGCTTTGCTTGGCCTTGATGGCTGTAAAACATTAAACAAACATCGTTTTTTTCAGAAAAGCTGTCCTGACCTCTCTAATTCCTCAATGTCATGGAGCTTCTCCCATGGCCTTGGATCAACCCTGAGCTATTTCTCTTCACACAACCCTGAATGCTGCTGCACATTGGGGACAAAGGAGCAACGCGCAGGGATTCAGGGAGATGTCACAGACACACAGGCAGACATGCGCGGTCACTCGCACACAGTTTCAATTTCATGGTTCAAGTTTTAATGTTACATGCACAAGTACAGTGAAATGCCTTTCTTGCAAACTCAAAACCCAACAATGCAATAATCAATAATGTAATACTAGAAAATAAACACATGAGAAATAAGAAATATGAACACACACACGCACACACAGCACAGACACACAGCAAAGCTCTGTCTTACTACTCAAGGCTCTGTGAGGCAGACAGATAATTATGATTCCAAACGTCCACCTTGCAATTGAAACTTGTCTGGAACAGCTCCAGAAGACAGTGCTGAAGCCTGGGAGCTGCTGATGGACAGTGCACACTCCCCAGACACATGTTACGCACGTCAGCACTCAGTCACAACCAGAGCTACAGGAAATCAGGCACATGACTGCCACGTCTGGTGTGTTTACAGGCTGCAAAGATGCCACCTAACTTTTCTATTTTCTGAAATACCACCTAACTTTTATATTTTCTGAAAAACCACCTCACTTTTCTATTTTCTGAAATACCACCTCACATTTCTCTTTTCTGAAATACCACCTCACATTTCTCTTTTCTGAAATACCACCTCACTTTTCTCTTTTCTGAAATACCACCTCACTTTTCTCTTTTCTGAAATACCACCTCCCTTTTCTCTTTTCTCTGCATCTCACAGAAGAAGAAAAAAACCTGGCAGAGGATTCCATGAGATGATATATTGTATAAGTACATCCATAGTCTGTGTATCAGAAAGGAATCCTCTCGGCTACTGTAACCATTTTAGAGTACTATGCAGCAGCCCTGGACTGTTGAGCCACAGTGAAGCCATGAAACATCCCAAATTCCATTAATATTTCCTTTTACTGTAATAGTGCTTCTATTCCATAGAGGTATCATTGTGAATGGCCTCCCAGTGAACTATGCAAGCCAGGAATGTTGGGAGAGTTATGACCGAGAGAGAGTAAGGGTGAGAAGGTGCTCTTCCCTCCTGATAAGATATAACGGAAATTAGTTACCAATAGTGTTTACTTTCAACAGAAATATGACATTGTCCAATTTGGTAATGCACAAAATGTCTCAGCCCTCATAAAGTTATTGCAATGGTGGTGACATGTATTGTGCTAGATAGTAATGAATTTAATTAAAAGCACAATGTTGTCACTAGTCCACACCATTACGCATAATAACAATTCAATTCTAATACCCATAGTGTGACATATTGTTTTCGCAATCATAAGATGACAGAAAATTGCTACAAAACACATCGTTGGCTGCCAAAAGTAGTTTACAGGCCCAGTAAACACATATGATTTGATTTTATCTGATTATCTACAGCCCAAATAAGCCATGAGGGAATGAATCTCATTCTGAGCTGCTTTGGACTGGTAGAGACTGAGTCGTTGTAACAAAGACACCCACCACGCAGCGTAAAAGGGTGCAATATCAGCCTATTTTTATGAAACAGACTACCCTGCTGTAGGATAACTGTTTTCACAGTGTAAAACAGCAGACGGGTGGATCCCACCCTCTCTTAGGCCGTATCAGGATGACTGGGGTCAGTGTTATCATGTTGATTCACATTTTTCCCTGTTATTTCATATCCCTGATGACTGTTGGCTACAGCACCAGGGGGCAGGGATACTGAGGAACAGATCTGCCATGCCCAGTAATATGAAACAATATTATGCAACCACATATTTCTTTTTAGAACACCATCCATTGTTCAGTCATGAGTAGGGCCAGGAGTTTTGCTGTCCACGTAACATGTAACCTGAGGATGTACACTCTTAGAAAAAAAGCTGCTATCTAGAAACTAAAAGGGTTATTCGGCTGGCACCCATGTAGAACCCTTTCCCAAAAGGATTCTACCTGGAACCAAAAAGGGTTCTCCTATGGGGACAGCCGAAGAACCCTTTTGGAACCCTTTTTTTCGAAGAGTGTATCAAATAGCTAAAGCCCATCCTGGTCAGCTCACATGGTCAGGAAGAACTCCAGAACTCCTGCCCCTAATCTGGGCTCCCGAGTGGCGCAGCGGTCTAAGGCACTGCATCTCAGTGCTTGAGGTGTCACTACAGACCCCCTGGTTCGATTCCAGGCTGTATCACAACCGCCCGTGATTGGGAGTCCCATAGGGCGGCGCACAATTGGCCCAGCGTCGTCCGGGTTTGGCTGGTGTAGGCCGTCATTGTAAATAAGAATTTGTGGCCTTCGCTTCCTGATGCTATAAAGTGACAATTAGTGGCAGTGGATGAACATGTTCTTTTCTGGTTGCTGTTGGTCTAGTTTTGTTGTTGTTTATTTGTGAGGTTTTTGGTTTGCTTCTTTTAGAAGCGATGTCCACTTCATAATCACGTTTCTCTCCCATCAAATGAGAACATGGAGCCTCCGCATCTGTCGCACCCTCCTCTTAATGTCTCCTGATCTGTTATTTGTGGCATTTATATCTTCCGCTGTATAATTGCATCTTACGATATGGCCGACTTTGCAAAGCCTTATTTATTATTTAATTCCAAGATTGTCCATATGCTTTAGATTTGCTCTTTATATGATTTCTGGACAGGGTTTTGTCTCAGTGATTTGGTAAATACCATACTCTTTGCCTTCCTGACTCTCAGACCTTCCTTAGAGGGCCAGAGAATAATGATAATCATCGTGACACTCATGACTGTAATAAGTGTTTTGTACTAACATTTCAAATGACTTGGCATGTGCAGGTATTGTGGTAATTGTCGGTTTGAGTCTGAGGAGGGTGATTCATATCAAACTAGCTCTCTGGAGAGTATCACAGCCACCCATAGCTGATTTCACTGTGTTATTACTGACAGCTAGCAGACACAAACACAGACACAGACATAGAGCTCAGCTTAAACACACCCTGAACATGGGATATGTCACCAGGTGCTCTCAACACCCTTCTGAAAGGCCATTTTCAGTACCTTGTGTTGTGACAATTTACAGGAAAACGTAGGAGTTATGGCACCTACCCTGAAAACAAAAATGAGTCGTTAAGCCTCCCCTGGAACGTCACAAAATGGCCTCCTAAAGTGGTCAGGACGTTGTGTCATGGTCCCCTGGAGGTTTTGTCTAGTTCCCGGTTGGTCCCAGTCACGTCCCCAAGTGCGTTTTTAGGACGTTCTCGGGGCGTTGTGTCATGGTCCTCTGGAGAGATCCTGGTTCGAATCCAGGCTCTGTCGTAGCCGGCCGCGACCGGGAGACCCATGGGGCGGCGCACAATTGGCCCAGGGTAGGGGAGGGAATGGCCGGCAGGGATGTAGCTCAGTTGGTAGAGCATGGCATTTGCAACGCCAGGGTTGTGGGTTCGATTCCCATGGGGGGCCAGTATAAAAAAATAATGTATGCACTCACTAACTGTAAGTCGCTCTGGATAAGAGTGTCTGCTAAATGACTAAAATGTGAATGTTTTGTCCGAGGACATTCTTAGGACTTTCCCGAGGATGTTTTTGGATGTTCCCAAGGACGTTTTTAGGATGTTCTTGGGACATTGTGTCATGGTCCCCTGGAGGTTTTTGTGTAGTTCCCAGGTTGTCCCGTGGACGTCACCAGATGGTTGCAAAGAAACGTCCCCCCCCCCAGGGCATGTGCACCCTAACTTCATTACACATCACCCCTTGTAACTGTTGCCAACCCCATCAAGGCCATGATTGGTGAACCACTGATCCATTCACACAGCTCTTTGTCTTTTAGAAATGCTAGGGACACACACAAACAGTGCTTTTAACATAGTGTTTTCAACTTACATATTTGACACACTTTGATATGATTACAGTCCTCACCTGGGATTTGAACTCACAATCTCTCAGTTCACGGCATTCCAATCTTCCTGTATCTGATTTCACCTGTAGGCCTATTCCTACTCTTTGCACTTCAATCTCAGCTCTGTTAAAAATACACTCAAGAAAAACTATTATATTTATCATAGTGATTCAGGAGTAACACTAAAACAGAATAATATGCCCCACCAACATTAGACAACTACAGTATACTGAAAATCCAAACTCAAATTGCTCAAATAAGTATATGAAATCAATGAAAGAATAGTCAGATTAACTGATAACTAAAATAGCAGTGCAGGTGGCACAATTTTGCTAAGTGCAGATGGGTAATGAATGTGTAGGGGCCATTCTACAGACTTTGTGGTGCAGCAGAAAGATCAGCATACTCCAAATCCAGAGGTTTTGAGTTCAAATCCCAAGTGGGGTCATATTGAAAGTCAGTACTAAGATTAAAGATATTTACACTATTTTAGCTGAACAGCCTACCACTTACCTTTTAATTACTTGACTTATAATGGTTTGTGACACCTGAGAACATCACGTGACAAAAACCTCCAGGGGACCATGACACAACGTTTTTTTTAGTCATTTAGCAGACGCTCTTATCCAGAGCGACTTACAGTTAGTGAATACATTTATTTTTCATACTGGCCCCCCGTGGAAATCAAACCCACAACCCTGGCGTTGCAAACGCCATGCTCTATCAACTGAGCTACATCCCTGCCGGCCACTCCCTCCCCTACCCTGGACGACGCTGGGCCAATTGTGCACCGCCCATGAGTCTCCCGGTCGCGGCCTGCTGTGACAGAGCCTGGATTCAAACCAGGATCTCTAGTGGCACAGCTAGCACTGTGATGCAGTGCCTTAGACCACTGCGCCACTCAGGAGACCATGACACAACGTCCCAAGAACGTTCAGGGGACCTTCAGGGGACCATGACACAATGTCCCAAGAACGTTCAGAGGATCTTCAGGAGACCATGACATAACGTCCCAAGAACTTTCTAAAAACGTCCTCAGGGACATCCCCATGACAAACCGGGAACTAGACAAAACCTCCAGGGGCCATTACACAATGTCCCAAGAACATCTTAAAAACGTCCTCGGGACAAACCAGGAACGAGAAAAAGGTCCCTCAGAGAATGTTCCCGTGGGACCATCACGCAGCGTCCTAAGGACTAGAAAAAATGTCCTGGGAATGTCCTGAGAACATCCTAAAAAGGTCCTGACATGGTCCTCAGTGACGTCCTGGGAACTTACAGGGAACAAGACAAAGGTCCGCCAGAGAACGTTCCCTGAACGTCATGTTTGAATGTTCCTAGAACGTTCTCAGAACATCAGTGGGATACCGCTGTTCCCAAACCCTTAAGGTACCTAATGGGAATGTCGCTGAATGTCCTCAGGACATCCCCTATTTGGTGCTTTTTATGTCTTTAGCTGGGTATTTTCTAACTGAAGATTTTGCCTCTTTGGAGTTTGGATGTATTTTAATTTGCACACTCACTATAAGTTATAGTCTGGCTTTGTTTATTTGCATTATCTTTGACTTTATGTTTAATGAGCATCAACACACTCTAATTATAGCCTGTCATTGATGCTACAGCCTTCTGTTGATTCATTCATGGCTTTTTCTCAGACTTGGCCCAAAACGAGTGTGATTGTTTCATAGAAGTAATCTCCACCCCTAGAGAACGTGACTTTATTTGAGTACAATTTAGAAACTATTACTCACAGGCCAATGCGTCAGAATACAGGGGGTTAGGATAATTTTTTATATAAATCTAATAACATAAGTTTTATTTGTTTAATTCCTGCAGTCAATGACCAAGAGTGCCCTCTCTGGCCTCACGGGTGGAACGTTATTAATATTTTTCATAATTTCATAATTAATAAAGATAATTTCAAAAAAAATCCAGTGTTTGTGTGCCAAACTGTTTTGTTATATTTAAATCTTCTGTTATTTTTACTGTTATTTTACTGCTTTTATTTTTTACTTATCTATTGTTTACTTAACACTTATTTTTCTTAAAACTATATTGTTGGTTAAGGGCTTGTAAGTAAGCATTTCAACAGGTCTACATGTGACAAATAACGTTTTATATTATATAACGTGTAATATTGGGATGCAAACTGAAAATTGAATACATTTCAACTATATCTGACATGGTACAGGTGTCTTAAAAAAAAATATAACTTAACCATGTGTGTGAGGTGTATACTTTAGTTTAAAAGTAGATTTGGTTAAGACTACCAAGAATCACTCTGTGTGACCCTGATTTAGCCCACTGCAGTAATTGGTTAATGCTACAAACTGACATCTGCTTGACCAAAGTGCAGGACAAACAATTGACTATGATGTATACAGTCTGGAGTGTCAGTCGTGATCTGAAACAGATGTTGTTTTAGCTAATTTTATTTTCTTAATTACGATTTTGGACTCGGTTAGTGTTTGAACTTTGACCTTTCAGTCTTTGTCAATGTGCTGCCTGAGCCAGAGAGACATGTTGCTGGGGGGGATTGTTTGGCCTTATTTGTTGCATGAGGTCCTCCTCAATGCCTTGCTTTGAGAACTGTAAACGCCAACACGGGTCACTTCCTGGTGTAATTGCCTTCCCGACTCCCTGCATCAGGAACTTCTAATTCCTGATTATTAATAGCTGTGACTGTTGAAAGGCATCATTAACTAAGAACAAAGAGGGAAGGAGCAACACACTGTGCAGATGTTTTCTTTTCAACAATGAGAATGTTACTGTTATACTGAGTGGCAGACTCCACAGGGGGTTGTCATTGTCAAGAGGTGATCGACGTGGGAAATAAGGTCTCAACAGTACACTGTTTCTTAATGAGATGTTGTCTGTATTTAGAGACTTCATGTTCTGTGTAATGAAAAAGGTTATTGTGCTCTTCACTGTCATGTATAACTGTGTGCTGTGCTGTGCTGTGCTGTACTGTCTTGCCTGGAGTGTGTATTCCATCAGGCCTGCTGGGTAGATTCCAATGTATGGAAAGATAGAGAGGAGATTTCCTCTGCTAGGGTTTTATTCAAGGGGGCTAAACAAACACTGTGTGTACTCAGCGTCTGGCTGTATATTAACAGTGTACGAAAAACATGGCTCATAAGGAATCACAGGAGCTTAATGTAGACTGGGTAATTTGTGGCTGGCTCCAGACAGTGGACATTACATCTTCCAGCCCAGTGACCGCATTGACGCCTGTATGGAGGCTTTGTTTTCCTACCCTGGCTCTGCTGCTTACTGTGTCTACAGTAAAGTTGGGCTGCATTATGTACAGAAAGTAGGGCTACATTCTGTAATCATCAACTCACTGTTTTGTGTTTGTTTTGGAATGTGGGATTTAAACATGATATACTGTATTTTGCGCTGTGTTTCATCTTAATATAATGTATTGAAAGATCAGTTACACACGTATGTATGCACGCACGCACGCACACATCAACACTCTCAGAGACACACATACATAGGAAAGGCATGTCGTCCAGGAGTCTTCCAGGAACATCAAATTATAAAGTTGAATTCTGCCAACCCCCATCCGCCCCTACTCCCCCCCCCCCAGTAATACATTGTGTCATTTGCTTGACCTCTGTAATTTTCCTGAAGGACATCCTGAAGAGAAACAATAGCGGACAACAAAGCGGAGCAGCAGTTCCCAAGCTTTCCACGCCATTGTTCATCTCACAATGGTACCACTCAGTCCACAGCGCCATGACACCTGCACTTCACAGTAAATCCCACAAAACAGTGTGCCACACACTCACCCACTTGAATAGAACTTGAAGAGGGACAAAATGTCAAAGTCAGTATGGCTTACGGCAGGTCCACTGCAAGGCAGAGTGTCTGTATCCCTAGGGCGAATGCTGTATGTAGTAATCATAATGTAAATCCTGCAATCCCTCAAACAGGCAATAAACACTCAAATAGGATATATCTTATTGGGTAATTTCATATGGAGACCTTTTCATTTGTTCATTTTCTGATGTGCACTGCTGGGCTTCCTCCCCAAAATCTTCAGTACACATTGTTCCGGGGGTTGATCCGTTGACAAAAATCCAATCTGTTTACAATGAAATGTAACAAACCACCCATAATTCTGTCCAGAGACACGTCTATTTGTCAGCACATGTTTGTGAGTAAACAATTGGGACACCTCTGGTGGAAGTTAAACACACACAGGCCTGGAAACAGTGGGGAGGTATGACCGCACTGCCACTCCCCTGAGCTCTGGGATCTCTTTATAAACTACCAGGGAAGTCTGCATGCCTCCCTGATATAGGCAACTAGCGCACTGGAGACCATTAGATGAAGCAAAATGTACCCCCGTTAATAATGCTGATGGGGAATGGACCAGTGATGTTTTTAACTATGTAATAGCAATGTTGTAAGAACAAATGACTCATTTCTTATTAATTGTTGTTTCCTGCTTATAATTATTATACATGTTCTAAAGAGATATGGGTATAATGGCCATGCTTGTTTACTTTACCCATCTGGTTAAATTGAGATAAAGACAGACCCATTCTGGCCGAGAAGCACATCAAGAAATGTCGAAATAATTTATAATATGACAATAAAAACAGAAAGGTGAATACTTGAAGTGACTTGAAAAACATATTTCGGTGATACAGCTTTGCCCCTGCACAATACTGAACAATGTGCACTTGATCTGGCCACACAGCATGTGGACTCATGTGGAGAAGAGGGATAGCTGTTCTCACAGTCAGAGAGGATCAAACATAATATATACAAGCTATTAGGTTTCTGTGTTGATAATACCACATTGAGAGATGTACAGAACATCACCTTATACAGTGGGGAAAAAAAGTATTTAGTCAGCCACCAATTGTGCAAGTTCTCCCACTTAAAAAGATGAGAGAGGCCTGTAATTTTCATCATAGGTACACGTCAACTATGACAGACAAATTGAGATTTTTTTTTCCAGAACATCACATTGTAGGATTTTTAATGAATTTATTTGCAAATTATGGTGGAAAATAAGTATTTGGTCACCTACAAACAAGCAAGATTTCTGGCTCTCACAGACCTGTAACTTCTTCTTTAAGAGGCTCCTCTGTCCTCCACTCGTTACCTGTATTAATGGCACCTGTTTGAACTTGTTATCGGTATAAAAGACACCTGTCCACAACCTCAAACAGTCACACTCCAAACTCCACTATGGCCAAGACCAAAGAGCTGTCAAAGGACAACAGAAACAAACTTGTAGACCTGCACCAGGCTGGGAAGACTGAATCTGCAATAGGTAAGCAGCTTGGTTTGAAGAAATCAACTGTGGGAGCAATTATTAGGAAATGGAAGACATACAAGACCACTGATAATCTCCCTCACCCCGTGGGGTCAAAATGATCACAAGAACGGTGAGCAAAAATCCCAGAACCACACGGGGGGACCTAGTGAATGATCTGCAGAGAGCTGGGACCAAAGTAACAAAGCCTACCATCAGTAAGACACTACGCCGCCAGGGACTCAAATCCTGCAGTGCCAGACGTGTCCCCCTGCTTAAGCCAGTACATGTCCAGACCTGTCTGAAGTTTGCTAGAGTGCATTTGGATGATCCAGAAGAGGATTGGGAGAATGTCATATGGTCAGATGAAACCAAAATACAGTAATCCCTCGTTTATCGCGGGGGTTACGTTCCGAAAATGACCCGCGATAAGTGAAATCCGCGAAATAGAAAACTTTTTTTTTTTTACAATTAGCAACTATTACATGTATACAAATACAGTGACTCACGTGTAGGCCGTTTCACTGCTCTTCAGACTGGGCCGCTGCATCCTGACTGCGCTCTGCAGTGTTCTCTTCTTCTGAAGCCCGCGGTGCAGGTGTGTTTGTTCGGGAGAAGAACATAGTGATAGGCAGCTGTTGTCGCTCTTTTTTCTTCTTTGCAAAAAGATCCTTGTACACCGACATGCCACCATCGATTACGTTGGAGAACTGTAACGAACGGCTCATCAAAGGGTCCCATTCCTCAGCTACTCGCTTAAGTTCAGTGGCCATTCGCACCATGGTTGCTAAGCGACCAAGCGTTAGTCCTTCCTCCTCATCTCTCGTGTCCTCTTCTCCCTCTTCTCTTTCATCGTCGCTTTGTGGCTTTGTCATTTCTGCCAGCTCTGCATCGGTCAGCGGCTGTGCGTCTCCATCAATCAGGGCGTTTATGTCATCCGGACTCATGTCATTAAAGCCGTCTCCTCCAATCTGTTTAGCCAGATTCACAGCTGTTTCTACGGCAGAGTGGTGGACCTCGTCAAGCGAGCCTCCGGTTGCGCACATAGCCAGGGTCAAACGGTCTTTGTGAACTTTAAATCCTGGGGCTTTGGCTTCTTCCTGCATGATGAAGGTGCGGGAGGGCATTCGTTTCCAAAATAAGGCAGTCTCATCCATGTTAAAAACTTGTTCGGGCTTATATCCCCCCTCCTCAATGATCGCCTTGAATTTATTGTTCACGAAGGCTTCTGCCTCAGCGGTATCCGCAGACGCCATCTCACCGTGCAGACAAACATTTTTAAGTCCAAAGCGTTTCTTAAACTTTTCAAACCAGCCCTTGCTTGCATTAAATGCGCTTGGCACTTTGTCAGCAGCACTTGCTGGGGGCCTGGCATCCTCTCCCACTGTGTCAGCAGCACTTGCTGAGGGCCCGGCATCCTCTCCCTCTTCCCCGTCACTGACAGCAAAGTTTTCATACAGCATTCTCGCTTTTGTGCAGATAACGTTTGTATCCAGGGTTATGTTTTTTTCCTGCAGTCATTAGTCCACAGAGCTAATGCCGTCTCCATCCGTACCATGGTCTTGTTGCGGACAGTTACAACCCTTTTTGCATTCGTATTAAAATTGACTGCTGCTGTCGTCCTTATGTTTTTTTCTCCTTCTTTATGTAACGAACGGAAGATTCATTGATTCCGTAATGGCGAGCAACGGCTGCATAGCTTTTACCTTCCCCTTAGCATGTCCAGAAGTTTAACTTTATCTGAGATAGGTAGCATCTTCCGCCGTTTGGGCCCATCCGCAGGTGCTTTTGTCGGTCCAGGCCGTTTACATCGACATTATGGGTTTAGGAGATGTTCGAAATTACAAGATAATTTGGCCAACTTAATGTAAATTTGCCAAGCTGTTTTATGTACGTACACATAACTGCACGAGACGACAAAATGATAGCACAATTCGTAGCATGTTTTGATACAAGAAGCGGGAGTGAGTTTTTAGCGAATCAGAATGCAGAGCACAATGCACCAAAAAAAAAAAAATGCATTATGAAAATCCGCGAAATAGCGAATCCGCGATAAGTGAACCGCGAAGTGGCGAGGGATCACTGTATAACTTTTTGGTAAAAACTCAACTCGTCGTGTTTGGAGGACAAAGAATGCTGAGTTGCATCCAAAGAACACCATACCTACTGTGAAGCATGGGGGTGGAAACATCATGCTTTGGGGCTGTTTTTCTGCAAAGGGACCAGGACGACTGATCCGTGTAAAGGAAAGAATGAATGGGGCCATGTATCGTGAGATTTTGAGTGAAAACCTCCTTCCATCAGCAAGGGCATTGAAGATGAAACGTGGCTGGGTCTTTCAGCATGACAATGATCCCAAACACACCGCCCGGGCAACGAAGGAGTGGCTTCGTAAGAAGCATTTCAAGGTCCTGGAGTGGCCTAGCCAGTCTCCAGATCTCAACCCCATAGAAAATCTTTGGAGGGAGTTGAAAGTCCGTGTTGCCCAGCGACAGCCCCAAAACATCACTGCTCTAGAGGAGATCTGCATGGAGGAATGGGCCAAAATACCAGCAAAAGTGTGTGAAAACCTTGTGAAGACTTACAGAAAACGTTTGACCTGTGTCATTGCCAACAAAGGGTATATAACAAAGTATTGAGAAACTTTTGTTATTGACCAAATACTTATTTTCCACCATAATTTGCAAATAAATTCATTAAAAATCCTACAATGTGATTTTCTGGAATTTATTTTCTCATTTTGTCTGTCATAGTTGATGTTTACCTATGATGAAAATTACAGGCCTCTCTCATCTTTTTAAGTGGGAGAACTTGCACAATTGGTGGCTGACTAAATACTTTTTTCCCCCACTGTATAATGTCTTGTGGCTTTTTTTTTATATAGCTTACATTATGCAATCCTTATATGATTATATGACATATTTGTAGGTTACCTCTCTAGAAAATGCATATTTTTACACGCTATTTAAGTGGCTTCTAAGTATTCTGTAGGTTATTACTCATCTCCGTCACGGCCACGCATATCCTAAAGAAATCAACTCAGGGCCTCTGAGAACGAACTGGCAGGAAGGATAAGAAAGTTAATTTGCTTCCTCTGTTGTTAGCCTTCACAAAGGCTTTGTGAGCAGGCAGAACGTTGAGACCACGGACAGGGACAAACAGTGGGCTTCCCATTATTGTTTTTCAGGGTGAGACACTGATCCACGTCCCTCCCTCACCCCCCCGGGCCCCCGCCCTCCATTACCCCAGGTAGCGACCGTGAGAGGCACATTTTTAAATTCTGTTCGGACAAAAGGTCGGGTAGAGGAATTCCCATCGGAATCCACACACTCATTCTGTTGAACTCAGCTGTGTATGATTGTCTTTCTTTCTCCTTACTGTGCGAGGGCGGCTCTCAATTTTAATCTTCTCTTCAGCAGGCATAGGTCCAGGGAAAAGGGGCTCACAATGGTGGGGGATGACCATGCTGGTACAAAAGCCAATATAAATCCAAATACACACAGCCTGTCCGGGTTCTGCATGCCATTGAGCACTTCTTTCTCCCTTTTCTCTCCCTCAACATTTCATTCTGATTCAGTGTAAATCATGTTTAAAGTACCGAGAGAGGATAGGCACAGCTGTCAGATTAAACTGGCCTTTTTTCATTTCACCCTGACAATCCACGCCCCAGGGAGGGGAGCCTGGAGACTTTCTTATGTTAAGTTAAGAAGAGGATCACCATTGTGTGAGGTAGGCTAGGCCTCTCAGGGGTTCACTGCTGGCTGATCGCATCACCTGTCCAGTAGGAGCGGAGCAAACCCATTACATTGGCTGACTCTCAGGTTTCTACAGCAACACAGCTGGAATGCCATCACAGAAGCTCTGAACTTTCTTTTTTATTCATGGGAGTTAGATCTAGTGAAGCATTTTGGGGATATTGGTGTGTTTTGGGTTGATTTAGACATTTAAATTGCTAAATTATACTTGATTCACATCTTTTATATTTTATTATATTTTGATGATTAACAAACCATGATAAAATAGAGCAATCTAACATGCTTGTTCATGCTCAGCCTTTGGGGAGGCTGTATTTGATGACTTGGATTGTTCCAAATCTTTAATGTGAGGGATTAGAAATGGCTCAGCAAACATTTTCATGGGAAATTGAACTGAGAGAAGTAGGTACAAAACCCTCATTGACACAAGTTTTTGTCTGCTGCAGCGAGATCAATCTTCATAGAAAACTGCATGGGGGAACAAGAACAGTCTTTAGCAGTGGCTCAAGTGAACTCCTGCCACAAAAAGGATACAACATTTTTTTCGTTGCAGCACCAGAGCCCAGTCTATAATTTTGTGTCATGCTCAAAATATATATGAAGTGTTCCCACTTGCATTTAATTTGGACAAATTGCTATTGAGGACAGTTTGTGTGTTGAATGAGGCGGTAAAAAGGTCATGCAGTACACCATGTACACCAGTACCTCCACGTGTAGAGTTTGAGGATAGCAAACAGCAGGGTCAACATGTGGTGCTCTAATCTCAGTGGAAACAGCATTCTCATTCCTGTGGTAAAGTATCATGACTTCATGCTGGTAGTGTGGTGCCATTTTCATGTTATTATTTTCCAACAGTCGGGCCAGCACTTTGCGAACCAGGGCCACATGCTCGGTGAGTAGCGGAATACACCAGAATGTCATCGATGTAGACCACCACACCGCGACCAAGCATGTCCCGAAACACCTTGTTCACAAAGGACTGGAAGACGGATGGAGCATTCATCAAACCATAGGGCATCACCAGGTCTTCATAATGCCCCGTGGTTGTGCTGAATGCTGTCTTCCACTCATACCCCTCCCGAACACGCACCAGGTTGTATGCACTCCTGAGATCTAGCTTAGTGTAGAAGAGCGCCCCATGCATTGACTCAATCACTGAAGGAATGAGGGGTAGAGGATAACTAAATCTATTCGTCTCCTTGTTTAGTGATTGATAGTCAATGCACAGGCGCAGACCGCCGTCTTACTTCTTCACAAAGAAGAAACTCGAGGAGGCAGGTGAAGTGGAGGGACGTATATACAGTGGGGAGAAAAAGTATTTGATACGCTGCCGATTTTGAAGGTTTTCCTACTTACAAAGCATGTAGAGGTCTGTAATTTTGATCATAGGTACACTTCAACTGTGAGAGACGGAATCTAAAACAAAAATCCAGAAAATCACATTCTATGATTTTTAAGTAATTAATTTGCATTTTATTGCATGACATTAGTATTTGATCACCTACCACCAGTAAGAATTCCGGCTCTCACAGACCTGTTAGTTTTCTTTAAGAAGCCCTCCTGTTCTCCACTCATTACTTGTATTAACTGCACCTGTTTGAACTCATTACCTGTATAAAAGACACCTGTCCACACACTCAATCAAACAGACTCCAACCTCTCCACAATGGCCAAGACCAGAGAGCTGTGTAAGGACATCAGGGATAAAATTGTAGACCTGCACAAGGCTGGGATGGGCTACAGGACAATAGGCAAGCAGCTTGGTGAGAAGGCAACAACGGCTGGCGCAATTATTAGAAAATGGAAGAAGTTCAAGATGACGGTCAATCACCCTCGGTCTGGAGCTCTATGCAAGATCTCACCTCGTGGGGCATCAATGATCATGAGGAAGGTGAGGGATCAGCCCAGAACTACACGGCAGGACCTGGTCAATGACCTGAAGAGAGCTGGGACCACAGTCTCAAAGAAAACCATTAGTAACACACTATGCCGTCATGGATTAAAATCCTGCAGCGCACGCAAGGTCCCCCTGCTCAAGCCAGCACATGTCCAGGCCCTTCTGAAGTTTGCCAATGACCATCTGGATGATCCAGAGGAGGAATGGGAGAAGGTCATGTGGTCTGATGAGACAAAAATATAGCTTTTTGGTCTAAACTCCACTCGCGGTGTTTGGAGGAAGAAGAAGGATGAGTACAACCCCAAGAACACCATCCCAACCGTGAAGCATGGAGGTGGAAACATCATTCTTTGGGGATGCTTTTCTGCAAAGGGGACAGGACGACTGCACCGTATTGAGTGGAGGATGGATGGGGCCATGTATCGTGAGATCTTGGCCAACAACCTCCTTCCCTTAGTAAGAGCATTGAAGATGGGTCGTGGTTGGGTCTTCCAGCATGACAATGACCCGAAACACACAGCCAGGGCAACTAAGGAGTGGCTCCGTAAGAAGCATCTCAAGGTCCTGGAGTGGCCTAGCCAGTCTCCAGACCTGAACCCAATAGAAAATCTTTCGAGGGAGCTGAAAGTCCGTATTGCCCAGCGACAGTCCCAAAACCTGAAGGATCTGGAGAAAGTTTGTATGGAGGAGTGGGTCAAAATCCCTGCTGCAGTGTGTGCAAACCTGGTCAAGACCTGCAGGGAACGTATGATCTCTGTAATTGCAAAACAAGTTTTTTTGTACCAAATATTGAGTTCTGCTTTTCTGATTCATCAAATACTTATGTCATGCAATAAAATGCAAATTAATTACTTAAACATCATACAATGTGATTTTCTGGATTTTAGTTTTAGATTCCGTCTCTCACAGTTGTACCTATGATAAAAATGTCAGACCTCTACATGCTTTGTAAGTAGGAAAACCAGCAAAATCTGCAGTGTATCAAATACTTGTTCTCCCCACTGTGCCCCTGGCCGAGGGACTCGGAGACGTATGTTTCCATAGCCTCCGTTTCAGCCTGCGACAGGGGCTACACATGACTTCTGGGATGTACAGGGTCTACCCAAAGTTTTATTGCGCAATCCCCCACCCAATGAGGTGGTAATTTAGTCACATGCGTCTTAGAAAACGTGTGCGCCAAATCGAGGTATTCGTGAGGAATGCGCATGGTGGAGGTACCGTCTGGACTTTCCACCGTGGTTGCACCAACGGAAACATCTAGACACCTACCCTGACACTCTCGCGACCACCCCGTGAGAGCCATCTGCGGCCATGAGAAGGTGGGGTTGTGGAGTGCTAGCCAAGGGATACTTAATACCACAGGGAAAGCAGGAGACTCAATAATCGAAAAAATAACCTGCTCACAATGTGTCTCCTGGGTGATCATGGTGACTGGTATAGTGACTTCTGTAACAAACCCAGGCCCTATCGAGTGCTCTGATGGGGAGTGGAATGGATAGGGGAACCAATGAAATGCCTTGACGGCGTGCGAATGCCCTGTCCATAAAGTTCCCAGCTGCGCCTGAATCGACTAGCGCCTTACTCTGGGGAACTAGCATGTGATCGGGAAAGTGGATAGGTAGGGTCAGTGCGCAGCAGAGGGCTCTGAACAAGTGTGGGTGTTCGATACCTGGGGTGATGCGTGAGTGCCCTGCCTGCCGCATCCAGGCCCAAAAGAACATTGACTATGACGTGTGGTGTACTGTCCCTTCGTGCCACCAGAGTGGCACTGTCGCTGTCCTCCTCCGCTCTCTCGGCCGGCGGCTCCACCCAGCTCCATCGCCTCGGGATCCGAGTCGTCCGGGGTTGAAACGGGTAGATCCCTACCAGGACGTCCTCTGGCTGCCAGCAGTTGTCCAAACGAATGGCCATGTCCACCAGTCGATCAGGGCCCGCTCGTTCCACCCGGACCCCGCTGCCAGCGTCCAAAACTCCAATGCGAAGTCCTGCGCGGTCCTCGTCCCCTGCCTCAGGTGGACTAGCCGCTCACCCGCCTCTCGACCCTCAGGCGGGTGATCGAAGACCACCCGAAAGAGGCGAGCGAACTCCCCGTAGTCCTCCAACGCGGCTCTTCCTTCATTCCACACCGCGTTGGCCCACTCCAGGGCTTTCCCACAGAGGCAGGAAACGAGGACGGACACCTTCTCCCGCTCCGATGGCGCCAGCCTGATGCTGGAGAAGTACAGCTCCATTTGGAGGAGGAATCCCTGGCACAGACCCGCCGTCCCATCAAACGCCCGTGGTCGGGATATCTGGATCCCTCCAGGTGCTGGGGTGTAGGTGGCTGGATCCGGTTGGCCAGCTGGTCTCAACAGATCGGGTCCTCTCCTCTCCAGGCGTTGGACGACCTGAAGAACCCGATCCATCGCTTCCCCCAAGCTGGCCAGCATCGTGGAATGCTCCTGGACCCGTGCCACGACTCCAGGCATGCGCTCTTCTCCCGCTGACTCCATAACGGGTGGGTGATTCTGTGATGAGTGTGATGAAAGGAGTCAGGCTGTCACGCCCTGACTCAAGGGACTCGTATTTGTTGAGTCAGGGTGTGTATTTTCTGTGTTGTATTTGTCTACGTTAGATCTAGTATGTGTAGATCTATGTTGGCCGGGGTGGTTCCCAATCAGAGGCAGCTGTAGCTCGTTGTCTCTGATTGGGGACCATACTTAGGCAGCCTATTGGCACGAGTTAGTTGTGGGATCTTGTTCCGTGTAAGGTATGTTGTGTGTATGCTACCTTGGACTTCACGTTTCGTTTGTTGTTTTGTCGTGGTGTTTAGTCGTAAATAAACATGTATGCTTATCACGCTGCGCCTTGGTCCTTCTCGTTCGTAAACGATCGTGACACAGGCGCATTATCACCGAATACAGAGTTTATTCCTTCGTTGACACATAACTGCGCTCAAATAGCGATCAACGAAACAGGCACAGGGGAAACTTTCATCCCTGGCAAATACACGGTAAAGGTTGAATACAATAAAACATAGGCACAGGGGAAAATCTACCCTGGCAACAAGATGTACGAGTAGCTCCACCGAGCTATACTACTCTCACAAATAACAATCACCCACAAGGACAAGGGGGCAGAGGGAACACTTATACACGGACTAATGAGGGGATTAGAACCAGGTGTGTGTGATTGACAAGACAAGACAAATGTGATGATGATTGGGGTGGCAGTGGTTAGTAAGCCGGTGACGACGAACGCTGAAGCCTGCCCGAACAAGGAGGGGAGGCAGCCTCGGCCGAAGTCGTGACACTTACTCATTCAAAATCTCTTTTGGTGAGATAAGGATTTAATCGTTTAGTTTTTGATCGCATTTCTATATTAAAGGTTTAGGAAAACCTTTGTGCATTTTTCGCCGTTCTCTATCCAATTTGACATTTTCATGTTTGCTGAGTTTCACCAACGGATGTAGAGTCAGCTAAATATATTTCCCGAAGGACTCATTATTGGGAAACAAAATAATTTGTGTCAACAATCAGATTGTAAATAAATGTTCGTTTTTCCCCTTTACCTAATGTTCAACCATGCATTTCCCATCTTATCGTCTCAATGCGGTGTTACGGAAAAAAATACTGGTTCCTTGATGACATGCTCGGAATGCTACAAGACTCCAAAAGTCTTGAGATCATTCAGTGTATTTCCAAGATAAGGTTTGCCTGAACCAGCTAGGGCATGATTTCAGGTGTCTGCAATTGTTGTTATGCCAGTTATATCGCTCTCAATTGCCATAGTGATCGATCTGGACCTTTATCGTTTACTGTAACAAATCAAATCAAATCCAATTTTATTTGCCACATGCGCCAAATACAACAGGTGTAGACATTACAGTGAAATGCTTACTTACAAGCTCTTAACCAACAATGCAAAGTAAAACAAATTAAAAAATAAAAGCAAATAACTAAAGAGCAGCAGTTGGCTTGTAACGCCAAGGTAGTGGGTTCGATCCCCGGGACCACCCATACACAAAAATGTATGCACGCATGACTGTAAGTCGCTTTGGATAAAAGCGTCTGCTAAATGGCATATTATTATTATTATTATAAAGGCTTTTCCCAAAAATGGGTTCCCTATGGAGCTAAACCAGCTATGAAGCTGTTATCAGGAATAAGGGCATGAATAACAGCAGACCCAGGGCTTTGGTCTCTTGATCAGCATTGTGGATAAAAGTCTGACCCATTAACTCTTTGGATAAGATACTTTACATATCAGAGACAAGCTGAGCGCTGTTCTTGGAACAATTGGACAGATCCAGGAAACTGAGCTTTGGTGTAATGTTTGGTAAGAGAGAATGCATTACACAAGGGGTCAGTCAAATCAAATAGTGAATAAATTCACTAAAGGAGATTCAAAAGTCAAAAGAATTTGAATGTGATCAATCGCAGATAATGTTATCTTGTCATTATTCGTTTTTGATATATAATATCAAATTCAGGCCAATGACAATGTCAATTTTGGATTGAATTAGTCTTGAGATGTAATGCGATTTAGAGGAAGCGGGACCATCCTTGATGTGGAGCATTTGCACAATGTGTGACTACACTCACAATTTGGTTTGATCAGTTGGCCAACTTGTTTAGTGCCAAAACAACCCAATTACCTTATCTGACCTGAACATGTTTTGAATATTCATACGCAGGCAGTATGGGCATCCTAAAGTTATATCACATTGTTTGGATTACAAGACATCTTGAGATTTAAGCTTGATCTAAAGCACCCACCCATGCAGCAAAACTTGAACAAAGACAAAAGCTATCCCAAAATCCCCCTGGCCTGGCTGTTGGTTTAAGTGCATGCCTCACACCTTTCTGTAGGCGTGTTTTGACTTTGTCCAGAGGAATGTTCTGATGAGCCAGAGACACAGAAATAACACCCACATTCCTCCAATCTACTGAGGAGGAGGGAATGCAATTAGCACGTATTAGAGAGACTGGAGCAAGGCTGTCAGGACACAGGCTGGAGTACGGTACGGTAAGTCCACAACCCAGCCTCTCAGCCCGCCACTCTGCTCCACTCCGTCCTGGCCCCATGGGCCCCAGAGAGCAGTGGCTCTGCATGTCCCTGCCCACATTGTAGCCTATCTGCTGGGGGAAGACTGAATGATTTGGCCCTGGAGGAAATTGGAGCCAATGCTCTGCTTCCTTCCTAGCCCTCAGTCTGTAATTAAGTCTTCTCTGACTGCATTTACATGACAAATAATGTACAGTCGTGGTCAAAAGTTTTGAGAATGACACAATTATTGGTCTTCACAAAGTTCGCTGCTTCAGTGTTATGAGATATTTTTGTCAGATGTTACTATGGTTTACTGAAGTATAATTACAAGCATTCCACAAGTGTCAAAGGCTTTTATTGACAATTACATTAAGTTTATGCAAAGAGTCAATATTTGCAGTGTTGACCCTTCTTTTTCAAGACCTCTGCAATCCGTCCATGGTATGCTGTCAATTAACTTCTGGGCCACATCCTGACTGATGGCAGCCCATTCTTGCATAATCAATGCTTGGAGTTTGTCAGAATTTGTGGGTTTTTGTTTGTCCACCCACCTCTTGAGGATCGACCACAAGATCTCAATGGGATTAAGGTCTGGGGAGTTTCCTGGCCATGGACCCAAAATGTTGATGTTTTGTTCCCCGAGCCACTTAGTTATCACTTTTGCCTTATGGCAAGGTGCTCCATCATGCTGGAAAAGGCATTGGTCGTCACCAAACTGTTGCTCTAGGAGGATGTGTTGGTACCATTCTTTATTCAGCCCACTCCCTTGGCTGAGAAGCAACCCCACACATGAATGGTCTCAGGATGCTTTACTGTTGGCATGACACATGACTGATGGTAGCGCTCACCTTGTCCTGCTCCGGACAATTTGTTTTCCGGATGCCCCAAACAATCGGAAAGGGGATTCATCAGAGAAAATGACTTTACCCCAGTCCTCAGCAGTCCAATCCCTGTACCTTTTGCAGAATATCAGTCTGTCCCTGATGTTTTTCCTGGAGAGAAGTGGCTTCTTTGCTGCCCTTCTTGACACCAGGCCATCCTCCAAAGGTCTTCGCCTCACTGTGCGTGCAGATGCACTCACACCTGCCTGCTGCCATTCCTGGGCAAGCTTTGCACTGGTGGTGCCCCGATCCCGCAGCTGAATCAACTTTAGGAGACGGTCCTGGCGCTTGCTGGACTTTCTTGGGCACCCTGACGCCTTCTTCATAACAATTGAACCTCTCTCCTTGAAGTTGTTGATGATCTGGAAAATGGTTGCTTTAGGTGCAATCTTACTAGCAGCAATATCCTTGCCTGTGAAGCCCTTTTTGTGCAAAGCAATGATGACGGCATGTGTTTCCTTGCAGGTAACCATGGTTAACAGAGGAAGAACAATGATTTCAAGCACCACCCTCCTTTTAAAGCTTCCAGTCTGTTATTCTAACTCAATCAGCATGACAGAGTGATCTCCAGCCTTGTCCTCGTCAACACTCTCACCTGTGTTAACGAGAGAATCACTGACATGATGGCAGCTGGTCCTTTTGTGGCAGGGCTGAAATGCAGTGGAAATGTTTTCGGGGGATTAAGTTCATTTTCATGGCAAAGAGGGACTTTGCAATTAATTGCAATTCATCTGATCACTATTCATGACTTTCTGGAGTATATGCAAATTACCATCTTCAAAACTGAGGCAGCAGACTTTGTGAAAATTAGTATTTGTGTCATTCTCAAAACTATAGACCACGACTGTATATGGGTCAACATGGACGCTACAGTCATCAAAGGCTTGTGTTTTTAGGAGCCCACCCAACCCCCCCAGCCCTCCTTGAAGAAAATAGGAACAAATTAATTTTGATGTCAGTTCAACTCAGTCAACTGGTGTTTTAATTATACCTTGTCGCTTCTGAAATCTAGACAATATGTTTAATTTAAAACGTTTGATTGCATTTGTTACTTGAATTTGTATCTGTGATTTCATGACATAATTGATCTCAGATATATTTTTGTCTGGTATTCTCAACCCATGGTAAACATAAAAATAAGTCATTTATGTGATGAGGTGGTGTTGAAGGAGTCAGGCGCAGGAGGGTAAATCACAGAATAACAGGCTTTAATACAAAAAATACAGGTTTACGCAGAAATGCGTCAAACACACTCCAGGGCACAAAACAGGTGCACTGGAAAATACAAGGCACACAGGAAAATACTCCTGTCGATACAAAATACACGAGCTCCACCAAGCTTCACTAACCTCCACAATAAACAATCACCCACACAGACAAGGAAGCAGAGGGAACACTTATACAATAACTAATGAGGGAATAAGGACCAGGTGTGTGTGATTGAAGACAAGACAAATGGAGTGATGATAAATGGATCGGCAGTAGCTAGTAAGCCGGTGACGCCGAACGCCGAAACCTGCCCGAACAAGGAGGGGAGGCAGCCTCGGCAGAAGTCGTGACAATTTAGCTATAATCAACCTCATGCTGAGTTTCTGATATCTTTAATTATGAACATTTCTCGTCTTGAAATAAGTATTACTGTAACACTGGCAATTACAGCAGCAAGATAGCCAGAAACCAACAGAAATAGGACCAAAGAACCATTACTTCATCCAATGTCACAGGCCACAAAATAAGTGTATTTGGATGGTAGAACATGGTGTGATGGACTCTGGACCACAGCACCCAACACAATTGAACCTAAGAAACTCACACCATTTCTCAATGCCACTAAGCACACAAAACTCTCCCGAGTGGCACAGTGGTCTAAGGTACTGCATCGCAGTGCTAGCTGTGCCACTAGAGATCCTGGTTCGAATCCAGGCTCTGTCGTAGCCGGCCGTGACCGGGAGACCCATGGGGCGGTGCACAATTGGTCCAGGGTAGGGGAGGGAATGGCCGGCAGGGATGTAGCTCAGTTGGTAGAGCATGGTGTTTGCAATGCCAGGGTTGTGGGTTCGATTCCCACGGGGGGCCAGTATGAAAAACAAATATATATATACTCACTAACTGTAAGTCGCTCTGGATAAGAGCGTCTGCTAAATGACTAAAATGTAAAACAAGTCATGATAAGAAAGGCAAAACAATTTTAGCTTTGGTGTACAGGTGTCTGAAGATAATTTGGAACATGCTCGAGAACTCTTGCTTTGCAATTTGATGTGTGAAAACATTGGCTCCTATGTTTGGGGATTCAACGTATTTACTGAGGCTTGTTAAGTGTGAGAGGCCAAATTGAGCACCTGATAGATCCTTGGACAAGACCGCAAAACCCATATCTAATGTTCTATGACCACCATGCCTTATGATTCATCACTACAAAGCATCAACGCTTAGTGAACTGGATTTTCCCTGTAATGCTTCCATTATGAATATGGAAAGGAATAGTTTGTCACACAATAGGATTTGTTATTATATCGAAACACGTGTTGATAGCAACTGTGTTTACTCTCTTGTTACGGGTGTTGGCTCCAACAAGGCTTACCATATCATCAACTTGTAGGAGCCGTGGCCCACTTCAGATCGGAAACATCTGTCTCAAAGCAACGTGTTGCGTGTTGCCTGGGGTAAACATGCATATTTATGAGATTTGCCCATGCTTGACCTTCTTTAAGGGGAATTCATTATTGGTGAGACGTGTTGAGGAGATGCCCATGTGGTGATGTGTTTGTTCACACTTGTAAACACAGCTGGGAAGACCAAACAGCAGACAGAGAATTCCCCCTGTCTCCCCTCTGTCTCCCATCCTGCCTAGTTACCTTCACTGATACTCTGGAAGATAACCCATGGCCTGTGAATGGGATTCCACTTTGGGACCTTAGGAGCGAATCCTAACTTCCACTTAAGTCAAATTTTCATTAAGTCATGCATTGATGTCAATGGGAGACTAAGTGAAAACTTAAGTGGAAGTTAGGATTTGACCCTGGTTAAAATACAGTAGTGGCCTTCTTAATGATAACAGAGAACACAAAGTGTAAATATTAAGCACTGAGAGAGATTACATGAAGTAGCTGATGTCTATGATGTTGTCATGACTCTCCTTGGGTGAGGATCAAAGGCCTCACATCAGCTTGTCAAATGGTCGAAAACAACCAGACCCTCTTACCCACGGGGGAGAGGGGAGGGGGGGAGGTTGTGCCGATCTTGACACCTTAACACTGCCATAAATTAGAGAGGAGGAGAATCTATCTCTGGCCCTCTAGTATGGTGAAAGGAATGCCTTTGTTTCAGTGACTTTTTGCCGCCCAAAACTTCAACATCCAACAATGACTATTGGGACAATATATTTCAACATCCAAATGTTGGGAATGATGACAAATGCAATATGGAAAAGTATTGTATATTTTGTGATGTCATTAAGAATGGTATAAAGGAGTTATAATGAAAACATTGTGACTTGAAGAGCTTTTACACTGTGGATATCAGGATTACATCCTTTACCTTGTGTAGAAAACATCAAGGAGGAAGACAATGTTTTCGTGAAGATAGGAATGTGATTTTAGCTTTCTAACAAGATCATAGTGATGATAATACTTTTGCCTCGTAACTAGCCACGCCCGAGGGAGCTCAGAGAGCGTGTCAGTATGACGGAAACGTCCCTCTTTACCAGAGTGCATAAAAGATCGAGTTAAGAATGATCCAATCAGACTAGACGGACCTCAAGCTGCAGCGAGGTCCATATTGGTCCCGACCCTGAAAATCAACACGAGGTGAAGACGACAAAGTTGCCTCCACTAACAATCAATGTTACGGCTGAGTAGCTGTTCTAAGTACTGTATCTAAGAAAGTGAATTTAAGTGGGACCATCCTTGTTACTCTCTTCAAACCATTGTCTACTACAATGCTCTCATCAACCCACAGGGGATCATCAACACGGCTGATTAGCCGTCCTCAGAAGACCACTTCCAGAACGAGTGAAAGTAAACAGACAATTAAGAAGAAGGACATTGTGACCTCTTGTGGACAATCTGAGCCTTACATCTAAAAGGACATCTGAAAGAGAAGGCCCAATCGACCCCTTCCCATGAAGGCCTGGGTCCAACAGAGATACACGACGAAGACCTCCAACACGTAAATACATGCATTACTTCTTACCAAACGGGCGGCAGTTCGGGGCAAGGTATTAGGATTACTGTGAGCATAGGTCCGTGTGTATCCAAGTGTTTTCTCTCTCTCTCTCTCTCTCTCTCTCTCTCTCTTTAACTCGCAATCTTTTGTAACAAGTGTCATTTTGTGTTAGTCCACTAGGGACCCGTTTTCGTTGTATTAAGTTTCTTATCCCTACCTATACCATGTACGTGTTTGTTTCTTGTGTTACCATGTTTAATTAGTTAGTAAATAAATAATTAAATCAATTTGTGTGGTACGGAATGATCAGTAAGACCCGGTTCATGCAGACTTAAAGAGTCTACGACATTCAGAATAAGACTGATATGAGGTAAATTATTAATAAATGACTGTTAAATGATAAGAGATATCTAGATATCTTTAGAGTTCATTCGGGAAACGTCTAACTCGTTAAACAACTTTTCCTGTGGTGCCCCAAATTCCTAATGAGTTAATTGTTACATGATTAATTTAATCTAGTAACAATTAAACATAGTAGGTAATGATAAATAATAGTCATCACAATGAAAGTCACGTCGCGACAATGTCCATGTCTGGGCTCTTGAAAGCATGCTTGGATAGAACAAGAACAAGACGGTTTTCTTCAAAAAGGTAAAATATTGAGATTGAGACCATAGTCCCTGTGCCCAAGAATGCCAAGGTAACTTGTCACATTTACAGCCATGAAATGGTTTGAAAGGCTGGTCATGGCTCACATCTACACCATAATCCCAGACACCCTGGACCCACTCCAATTCGTATGACACCCCAACAGATCCACAGATTACGCAATCTCTATTGCACTCCACACTGCCATCACCCACCTGGACAAAAGGAATACCTATGTGAGAATGCTGTTCATTCACCACAGCTCAGCATTCAATAGCATAGCGCCCTCCAAGCTCATCACCAAGCTCAGGACCCTGGGACTGAACACATCCCTATGCAACTGGATCCTGGACTTCCAGACGGGCTGGACCCAGGCAGTGAGGGTAGGCAACAACACATCCGCTACGCAGACAATTAACACGGGGGACCCTCAGGGGTGTGTGCTTAGTCCCTTCCTGTACTCCCTGTTCACCAACGACTGCGTGGCTGCGCATGACTCCAACACCATCATCAAGTTTGCTGACGACACAACGGTGGTAGGACTGATCACCTAAATAAGATCTGGTGCAACCAATTACCTTCAGAAGTCACATGATTAGTTAAATAAAGTCCACCTGTGTGCAATCTAAGTGTCACATGATCTCAGTATATATACACCTGTTCTGAAAGGCCCCAGAGTCTGCAACACCACTAAGCAAGGGGCACCACCAAGCAAGCGGCACCATGAAGACCAAGGAGCTCTCCAAACAGGTCAGGGACAAAGTTGTGGAGAAGTACAGATCCGGGTTGGGTTATAAAAAAATATCATCCCACGGAGCACCATTAAATCCATTATAAAAAAATTGAAAGAATATGGCACCACAACAAACCTGCCAAGAGAGGGCCGCCCACTAAAACTCACGGACCAGGCAAGGAGGGCATTAATCAGAGAGGCAACAAAGAGACCAAAGATAACCCTGAAGGAGCTGCAAAGCTCCACAGCAGAGATTGGAGTATCTGTCCTTAGGACCACTTTAAGCCGTACACTCCACAGAGCTGGGCTTTACGGAAGAGTGTCCAGAAAAAAGCCATTGCTTAAAGAAAAAAATAAGCAAACACGCTTGGTGTTCGCCAAAGGCATGTGGGAGACTCCCCAAACATATGGAAGAAGGTACTCTGGTCAGATGAGACTAAAATTGAGCTTTTTGGTCATCAAGGAAAACGCTATGTCTGGCGCAAACCCAACACCTCTCATCACCCCGAGAACACCATCCCCACAGTGAAGCATGGTGTTAGCAGCATCATGCTGTTGGGATGTTTTTCATCAGCAGGGACTGGGAAACAGAATTGAAGGAATGTTGGATGGCGCTAAATACATGAAATTCTTGAGGGAAACCTGTTTCAGTCTTCCAGAGATTTGAGACTGGGACGGAGGTTCACCTTCCAGCAGGACAATGACCCTAAGCATACTGCTAAAGCAACACTCAAGTGGTTTAAGGGGAAACATTTAAATGTATTGGAATGGCCTAGTCAAAGCCCAGACCTCAATCCAATTGAGAATCTGTGGTATGATTTAAAGATTGTTGTACACCAGCGGAACCCATCCAACTTGAAGGAGCTGGAGCAGTTTTGCCTTGAAGAATGGGCAAAAATCCCAGTGGCTAGATGTGCCAAGCTTATAGAGACATACCCCAAGAGACTTGCAGCTGTAATTGCTTCAAAAGGTGGATCTACAAAGTATTGACTTTGTGAATAGTTATGCATGCTCAAGTTTTCTGTTTTTTTGTCTTATTTCTTGTTTGTTTCAAAATAAAAAATAATTTGCATCTTCAAAGTGGTAGGCATGTTGTGTAAATCAAATGATACAAACCCCCCCAAAAAATCCATTTTAATTTCAGGTTGTAAGGCAACAAAATAGGAAAAATGCCAAGGGGGGTGAACACTTTCGCAAGCCACTGTATATAGCCATGTTATTTCTACTCTTTGTTATTTGTTATTCACTGTGTATTTATTCCTTATCACTATTTCTATTTTTTATCTTTATCTTTAACTCTGCATTGTTGGAAAATGACCTGTAAGTAAGCATTTCACTGTAAGTCTACACCTGTTGTTTACGAAGCATGTGACAAATAAAATGTGATTTGATTTGAAAGCCATGCCATGCTGCTTTTAGAAAGAGGCCATGTCATTTTAGAGTAACCCTACTTCAAGATTGATGTTAGGGAAAAAGGCCTTGCACCTTGTGTGTTTGGTTAACTTAAGGACCCACTACTTCACATGTTTCTACAGACTCCCAATTTACTTAGTGGAGGACGTCCAAGCTCTTAGGGTAAGGTCCCCTGTTCCCTCTGAGGTGCAGTTTCAAGAGGCTGGGAGACAGCACAGCCCTCGGAACCTCACGATCAACGTGCCCCCTCAATTTGTAACACAAACAAACACAAAATGCAAGGTCCAGTAAACCGAGCGGCAGCCACCTTGTCAAGGGCCTTAACAAACTTAAGCTTTAAACAAATTCGTCAGAAGCCTTTAAATGACTGCTAAATGTGTCTTTCCACACAGGAGGGATAACTTATTCTCGGAGTGGGTTGTAATGCTTTCCAAATCCTGCCTGAACCTGATTACAGTTACATTATTTATTTACATAAATCCTTCTGTTGAAAATCCACATCCACACTTGCTAATTGAATATTTTCTATGTAATCTGATAAAGAGCAATCTGGTCTGTATACATGGATTAGCTGGCTCTAACCCCCTCTGAATCTCTCTAGGTCAACAACAAAAAATTGTGCCAATGGTGCATTTCCCATTCGAATGAGAAATCTGTTATATCGGAAGATGCCATGTGCAACGAATCGATGGATTGTTTGTGGCGGTAAAGAACATACGCTAGACATAAAGCATAAAGTGTCTCCAATATCTCTGTATCCATGGAGCGCAGGAAACAAACCTATTTGGCAGCATTATACTTTGCAAAGTTCAATGGACACTGTTATGCTCAGTATGGCAAAATGCCAAAACAACTGCTGAGAACACGTGTGGGATTGCACACACGTGCATGCATGCACAGACACACACTTAAGCACGCACACACGCACGTATACATACACACAGACCATGCAGGAAAGATAAACAAAAACAAATGGGGACTTATATCCTTGCTCTGGGTTCGAACATAAACATTTTGCATCCAGTTATGCTTGTTTTCTGTTCTGTTCTGTTCTGACCACTATTAATTTTACTGCTCAATAAACCAACTCCCAGATGTTTAGGGCATAAACCCCAAATATGAAATACTAAATAAACGGATATGAGTGTATCTCTCCTTCCTAGGCTCCTCTTTGCCTCAGTTGTATTTTATTTGTTAGAATATTTTGGATTAATAGACTGGTGCTGTCAATAAACACACGCCAAGTACCTGCCTTTCAACTGTTTTATTGATAGTTTCAAATGATTCTCGCTCGTTGTTGCACATCTAACAAAGACTTACATGATGACATTTTGCCAGGTGATTAAGCTCTTGTTTGGGATATACAGTAAGCTTAAACAGAGAGTAGCCACCTGACAAGATTCAAGTTTCCTAACAACCTTCTTCTCGTATATGGGGTTCAGCATTGCTGCCTTGAGCACGTGTCTAACCCGAAGACAATAGTTAATCTGGCATTGCTCTCAAGTTGTTAAAGAAATTACTTAAGCTCCAGGCAGGGGTCACTCAGTCACCTATGAAAAATGTACATGACGTCGGGCCCGAAAACAAAGGCCCCAAGTGCGATTAAAGTGTCACTCTCTCATGCTATGGAGAATGTTGGGAGAGAGAATGTGGAGCTGCTCCTGGTATAGGGCTTCCAACATCAGCAGGGATTAGAAGAACAGACTAATGACCTGAAAGTCCAGCTCCAAATGGGCCGTTAGCTAGCTGCCTTCCTCCTCAGACGCCGGGCCGGGCTAGTAGCCAGGGCATCCCCGAACAGACCCCTGAAAGCAGAAACTGTCTCAATTAGTCGATAACCTCCTGCCGGGAAACTTCCAGGATGTGAACGTGTTTCTCTGTAATTACTATTTATTTCAGATTGGCGTTCTCCACCTTAAAGGAAAACTCCACCCCAAAACTATATTTTGGTATTTGTCTCATTAGTCCATTTTGGTACAGTCCCAAAATGTTTTGCATGTCAGCAATCAACTTTTCAAGATGTATAACTTTCAAAATACAGAAATACAGCAATACAGCCGGTGTGTATTTCTGTATTTTGAAAGTTGCATATCTTGAAAACTTGCCCCCCCCCCCCACCCCACACACACACACACACACCTTGTGACGAAATTGTACGTTTCAAAAGTACTTTTCCTGCAATTTTGCACATTTTGTCATGGGGAGTGGAGCGTAAATGTGCCAATTTTATAACAATTTCATGCAATTCTACTAATTTTGCCATGGGGCAGAGAGAAACAATGTACAGTTTTACAGCTAATTTCTGCAATTCTACACATATTACAAAGACTTATGCCACGTTAATGGTATCTGAGTGAGAGTGACTAACAAAATGGGGGCCCCCTGGAGGACAGGGCCCCTGGGCACCTGCCCTGCGTGCCCGGTCGGTATTCGGCCATGATTACTAGACGATTTAGATAGCTGGCTAGACTAACGTACCAAATTGTCAGCTGACACGCTAATTGAGTGACTGTCAGTGATTGACATAACAACAGAAAAAACGCTGATGCGCAACCAAATCGGGGGCCCTCTAGCGGCCGGGGGACCCAAGCGACCGTTTATGCCACTTATGCCTGGAGCCAGCTACGCCTGGAATAAAGGAATAAAGGACAGCTCTTCCAGTGTTCCCCAGAAAGAAGCATCACTGCGTGTGCACACGTTATCACGGACAGAGCGGTTTCACCCCAAAATGGTTTTATACCGATACATTCATGCTACTTTTCTATCAAGAGCAGATGGGGAGAGCAAACCAAATATATCAACAAGAAAACTAAAATCTAAATAACCCAACCCAATCAATGATGAGAAAATCATCCCCGCTCAGTAAATCTTGAAGCATTGCATTGTAAACGGTAATACAATTATTATTCTGCATGCCATTTTGACTACAGACAATTGACTGCTTTGCCATTTGTGTCCTTATTTTGGCTGTAGTCCTTTAGCTGGACTCAAAACAAACTTCAAATCAAAGATCCAGAAGAAAATCCATAAAATGCATTATGAATTCCAACCATGAGATCAGAGTTGGGTGTTAGCTTGTAATCATTTAATGGTATGAAAGAACAACAAAGAATAACTTTTTGTTGAATCATGGGTGAGTGGATTGACATGAAATTTGCTCAGGGTGGCCCAATCATACCCTTCAAGATTTAGGTTTCACGTTAATGGAAATGTTAAAAGATTGTAATAGATCTCAGCTGTATTTTTCATAAATGTTTGATATTCGCCACCACATGAAGTCCAACACCATAACGGAGACTATATCTGCTGCCTATACGCCATATATAATTAATGAGACAACGAATGCTGTAGTATGTGCATTTTTATGAACTACTGTGCATGTAGTGCATGGCTCGGGACTGCATTGTAAATTCCACAGGCCTATATTAATGTATGTTTGAAGTAATTGCCAGATGGATTTGTGATGGAGACTATTAAAAAAAGGACCATAAAAAGCCAAACATTTGTGCTGTAAAATGAAAGACTAAAAAGAGGCCAGATGTACAGCAGAAGTTCTCAGTTCAGTGGCAGACTCAGTGTGTTTTAATGAGAGATATTTCTGTGGGATTTCTGCACTAATTACCCTCCCTACATAAGACTCAGGCTTCCAAAGGTCCCCCCTACTGTTTCATCTATGTCCAAATCCCTCAACTATTCAGAGTGGGCATTACTCGAACGAAAGAACGGACAAAACTCACTGCTTCAGACTGAGGTGTGAAGTAGCCTGATGTTAGCGCTGATGTGGGCTAACGTGAAGCCATTAGTGATTCTTTTATTAAAATTATGTTATTGAAAAATAAATGTGTGACGGGTAGTACAATACTCAACACAGCTTTGGGACCAGTAATCAAGTTAGAACCTCCTAAATCTCACACATGCTGTACATACTGTCACACCCTGGCTCTGGGGACTCTTATATGTTGAGCCAGGGTGTGTAGGGTCTATGTTTTGTGTTCTATGTTCAGTTTCTAGTTCATGTGTTTTCTAGGTTGGCCGGGGTGGTTCTCAATCAGAGGCAACGAGAATCAGCTGTTGCTTGTTGTCTCTGATTGGGAACCATACTTAGGCAGCCTGTTGTGCACTTGTGTTTTGTGGGATCTTGTTCCGTGTAGGTTTGTGTTATTGACCGAGGACTTCACGTATCGTTTTGTTGTTTTGTGTTGTAATTAAAAGTACCTATTAAAGTATGTACTCATATCACGCTGCGCCTTGGTCCACTCATTATGACGAGCGTGACAGAAGATCCCACCAATACAGGACCAAGAAGCGTGTCCAGGAGCAAATGCCGGAGGTAACGTTGGTGGATGTCCTCCTCGGTTGGGGGCAGATCACGGAGGAGGAGGCCGTCCGTTACCGGAGGGCGATGATGGGGGAGACCCAGGCAGGAGAGGAGAAGCGGCGCCAACCGGGCCGTCGTCGGACAGGCGAGAGGCACCCCCAATAAACATTTTTTGGGGGGCACACGGCATGGACGACAGGGCTGCTGGAGGCAGATAAAGGGCGAGTTTGTGGACGAGGAGAGAAGGCCACCAGGTTACGGGGGCCATTGGTCAGTAGAGGGAAGGAGAGTGTAGAGGCACGGCGAGAGGTACTGAGGTGTGTTACCAGTCCGGTCCGGCCCGTTCCTGATCCCCACACAAGGCCAGTGGTGTGTGTTCCCAGTACGGTCCGGCCTGTTCCTGTCCCTCGCACCAAGCCTGTGATGCGCGTCGCTAGCCCGGCCCGGCCTGTTCCTGCCCCTCGCACCAAGTCTGTGGTGCGCGTCGCTAGCCCGGCCCGGCCTGTTCCTGCCCCTCGCACCAAGCCTGTGGTGCGCGTCGCCAGCCCGGCCCGGCCTGTTCCTGCCCCTCGCACCAAGCCTGTGGTGCGCGTCGCCAGCCCGGCCCGGCCTGTTCCTGCCCCTCGCACCAAGCCAATGGTGCGCGTCGCCAGCCCGGCCCGGCCTGTTCCTGCCCCTCGCACCAAGCCACTGGTGCGCGTCGCCAGCCCGGCACGGCCTGTTCCTGCTCCCCGCACCAAGCCTGTGGTGCGCGTCGCCAGCCCGGCCCGGCCCGTCCCTGCTCCCCGCACCAAGCCAATGGTGCGCGTCATCAGCTCGGTCCGGCCCGTTCCTGCTCTCCGCACCAAGCCTGTGGTGCGCGTCGTTAGTCCGGCACAGCCCGTGCCTGTTTCACCGGTGCCTGGTCAGGTACCGGTCAGCTGCTCCACACCGGAGCCTAAGCAATCCGCTCCACCGATGTCAAGTCCAGCTCCAGCCAGCGGGACCAGACCAGGGGCGCTACGGGGGGGTTGTTAGAGGGTGGTGGTCACGCCCGGAGCCGGATCCGCCTCCGAGGAGGAATGCCCACCCGGCCCCTCCCCTGTTGGGTTTATGTTGGCGCGGTCGCAGTCCGCGCCTTTGGTGGGGGCTACTGTCACGCCCTGGCTCTGGGGACTCTTATATGTTGAGCCAGGGTGTGTAGGGTCTAAGTTTTGTGTTCTATGTTCAGTTTCTAGTTCATGTGTTTTCTAGGTTGGCCGGGGTGGTTCTCAATCAGAGGCAACGAAAAACAGCTGTTGCTTGTTGTCTCTGATTGGGAACCATACTTAGGCAGCCTGTTGTGCACTTGTGTTTTGTGGGATCTTGTTCCGTGTAGGTTTGTGTTATTGACCGAGGACTTCACATATCGTTTTGTTGTTTTGTGTTGTAATTAAAAGTACCTATTAAAGTATGTACTCATATCACGCTGCGCCTTGGTCCACTCATTATGACGAGCGTGACACATACGCAGACCAATTCACAGAAAAAGTACACATGCCCTCACAAATTCATGTTCTTTAAGGACACATGCCCTCAAAAATTCATGTTCTTTCACCAGTGTTAAATAAATCTATACTCAGGTTAATAACAATAAACTCCAGCCCATTTAAAAAGAACATTTTACACGCTGTAGTGTAGGTTATTGAGTGCAAAATACACTAGCGGTTAAAAGTTTTAGAACACCTACACATTCAAAGGTTTTTCTTTATTTTTTACTGTTTTCTACGTTGTAGAATAATAGTGAAGACATCAAAACTATGAAAGAACACATATGGAATCATGTAGTAAGCAAAAAAGTGTTAAACAAATCAAAATAGCCACCCTTTGCTTTGCACACTCTTGACATTCTCTCAACCTACTTCACGAGGTAGTCACCTGGAATGCGTTTCAATTAACAGGTGTGCCTTCTTAAAAGTTAATTTGTGGAATTTCTTTCCTTACTTAATGCATTTGAGCCAATCAGTTGTTTTGTGAATAGGTGGGGGGGTATACAGAAGATAGCCCTATTTGGTAAAAGACCAAGTCCATATTATGGCAAGAACAGTTCAAATAAGCAAAGAGAAATGACAGTCCATCATTACTTTAAGACATGAAGGTCAATCCAGAAAATGTCAAGAACTTTGAAAGTTTCTTCAAGTACAGTCCAAAACCCATCAAGCGCTATGATGAAACTGGCTCTCATGAGGACCGCCAAAGGAATGGAAGACCCAGAATTACCTCTGCTGCAGAAGATAAGTTCGTTAGTGTTACCAGCCTCAGAAATTGCAGCCCAAATAAATGCTTCACAGAGTTCAAGTAACAGACACATCTCAACATCAACTGTTCAGAGGAGACTGTGTGAATCAGGCCTTCATGGTCGAATTGCTGCAAAGAAACTACTACTAAAGGACACCAATAAGAAGAAGAGACTTGCTTGGGCCAAGAAACACGAGCAATGGACATTAGACCGGTGGAACTCTGTCCTTTGGTCTGCAGTCCAAATTTGAGATTTTTGTTTCAAACCGGCGTGTTTTTGTGAGACGCGGTGTGGGTGAACGGATGATCTCAGCATGTGTATTTCTCATCGTAAAGCATGGAAAAGGAGGTGTTATGGTGTGGGGGTGCTTTGCTGGTGACACTGTCTGTAATTTATTTAGAATTCAAGGCACACTTAACCAGCATGGCTACCACAGCATTCTGCAGCGATACGCCATCCCATCTGGTTTGGGATTAGTGGGACTATCATTTGTTTTCAACAGGACAATGACCCAACACACCTCCAGGCTGTGTAAGGGCTATTTGACCAAGACGGAGAGTGATGGAGTGCTGCATCAGATGACCTGGCCTCCACAATCCCTCGACCTCAACCAAATTGAGATAGTTTGGGATGAGTTGGACCGCAGAGTGAAGAAAAAGCAGCCAACATATGTGGGAACTCCTTCAACTGTTGGAAAAGTGTTCCAGGTGAAGCCTGGTTGAGAGAATGCCAAGAGTGTGCAAAGCTGTCATCAAGGCAAAGGGTGGCTATTTGAAGAATCTCAAATATAAAATATATTTTGATTTGTTTAACACTTTTTTGGTTACTACATGATTCCATATGTGTTATTTCATAGTCTTGATGTCTTCCGTATTATTCTACAATGTAGAAAATAGTACAAATAAAGAAAAACCCTTGAATTAATAGGTGTTCTAAAACTTTTGACCGGTAGTGTACATTCATAGGTCTCTGACACAGTGAAGCGCCTCCTTCCGACGTACGCACATACTGATGCCTCATACATATCCAGATGTATCTACTTTATTAGAGGCTAAATCGTTTTTAAATCATGTGTTCACTCCCAGCTACCATACGTTGCCCTGCAAAAAACTTGGAGACATTACATTCAAATTGAAATATTTCCAAATCCTTCCAGATTGAGAGTTAAGCTATATTGTAAAGGGAGGTCCAAAATGTAATTGCCTGGTAATATATGCATCATTATTCGCAGCACAGCCATTGACTCCTTAATGCAATAAATACACATACTATATCAAATAACTCTAAAATAACTCTGCATGTAATGTATACCAGAGCAGTGGTCAATAAATTCTAATAAATTGTAATATTTTGGATTATATTTCCATTTGGGGAAAAGAGAAAAAAATCATTAGGTTCCTTACAGCTTTTTTATCCTGGTTATTTATAACCTGTTGGCAATTCATTGCTGAGTGAGAACGTAATTTCATTGTTGAAATTACACAATCACTCATTTTGACAATGATTGAAAATCCCACTGAGTGAATGTTGGGGCTGGAGCGCTCCACACTTTTAGAGTTCAAACGAGGTTGGCAGATTCTTCCTTATTAAAAAGAGACATTAAACTGCCAAATCCTATATTAGTACAAAATCACATTAATGTCAGTATAATGTAACTATTTCATATGATTGTGTCATGCTAGGGCAGTTTTTATGTTATTCTCCCAAGACACAGTAGGCTATTGCAAACATTACAATCATTCTGTTATACACGTATTACTAACTATTATGTTAGTGAAAGATTGTATCTTGCCATCTATTCAATGTAATGTTTAAAGCTGCATAGTGTAGAAAGAACTGTTCTGTTACACAATACAACGCAGGATAAAGTTGCTAACATGCATCTGGCAACACTTCACGAACCTGCAAATGTGGTTAATTTCAGTCAAATAATTTGGCTGATTTATACAGTGTAAACTTATCCGAGGTAATGTTCTAAAATGCCTAACAGTAAGTAGATTAGTCAGGAAGTGTTTTATTGAGGTACTAGAGATTAATTGGTCTTAAAAGAAGAAAGAAAGAAGCTTTCTGTATTTGGGCTTACTATCAGTTTTATCCAGACAGTCTAGAGGCCCAGTATACAGAAGTCAATTTGTATTCTTGTATTCAAGGTCAACTGGAATAAACACTACATGTTAGAAGCATACTGTATCCAGAGCATGGTACTGCAGACAGAAACATTGCCATGCATTCAGCAATTCTCCCACACACAGGCAATAGCAAATGTAAGCAATACAGTGCTATAAATGACAACTGTGCCTATTTAGCCTTGAATTACTGTCGTTGAGAGGCATGGGTGGAGGGGGTTGTATACAGTACAAGACAAGATGAACAGTCTTCTTCACCTTTAGTTCCCATCCCTAGCATAGCAGGAAATCCTTCCTCAGTTATAATATGCTCCAACATTTGTGTCAGTAGAGGGTGACATGAAACACTCACCTTCTGCGAGGTCTCTGCAATTTAGGGCAAAAGTAAATTAACAAAACATTATTGTCTGAACTGCGCGTGCGCCACATCTACTACCATAATTTACGGTCAGAAAAAAAGCCCACTGATACATTTAGAAACCTGCGGACACTTAAATTCACTATGACTTTGTTTTGAAGTCAAACTGCCATAAATCACAGCCAAACAGGCACATTAATATAAATTCAACAGTATTTGGAACAGATATCCTGCTTTGTATCAGGAAACAATTGGCTTCCTTTCACTTTATAGATACAGTAGGTGAGTCTGAGTCATAGGCCTCATGTGTTGTAAAACGGGTTCAAACCAGGACATAGGCCTACTTTGGCACAGACCTCAATAAAGGAAGAATGAGTAATACAACAACATGGTCTTGTAGCCTTCCATTAATTATCCCATAACAGCCATTAAGGCATGTTCTGCTTAAAGGAAAACTCCACTCAAAAATGATCTTTGGGCATTTTTTTCATTAGTCCACTGTTGATTCAGTCCCAGTTTTCAAGATATAGGATTTTCAAGAAGCAAAGTGCCACTTGCCACATCATCATGATGATGAGTTTTGCATCATATGATGCATTTTGCATCATCATGATGATGTGGCAAGCGACACTTTACTTCTTGAAAGTCCAATTTCTTGAAAACCTGACTGCCGACATGCAAAACACTTTTGGACTGTATTAACAGTGGACTAATGGAAAAATACCAAAATATAGTTTGAGTGGATTCTTCTTTTAAGCTGATGCATATGTTAGATTTTCTTCACATAACAATGCTTTAGGATTTTGCCAACAAACTTGGCACCCTGCTCTCTGCTGGTTATCATGTGAAGCTAAGCACATTTGGGAGTGGTCAGTGCTTGGATGGGAAACCATCTGGGAAGATAAAGATCCTACTAAAAGTGGAGGGTACTTATCCTTCTGGTCCAAGAGCCCAATGCCTCAGGGTGAGGGGACATTGTCCTTTCTTGGTGCAGATTCTCAAACCTAGCTCATAATAATGCATTAGGGTAGCAGAAACAGACTGTCTTAAACTAGCTAGGCTGTTCCATGCCCTGTTTACACATTGTTGTAGCAACTTCCATAATTAAGATGAATGACCTTGTCAAATGCATCAAAGGACAAACCTTAGAGAAAAAAGATTACTATGTGGGAGAAAACTTACTGTAAGATGAGTATCTTAGCTATTGGTTGCGGAAACAAACTATACGTGGAAAACATTTACGGAAATGCAATTCTCTCAATGTAGAATCAAGAATTTGTAAATTGTCTGAAGAGGAACAAAATTGCTTTCTGATTAGCAAACATGAAGGTAATAGCGTCAAATAGTTTTCTAAGACAGGATACTGACTTCATCAAGTCTTGGATAAAAAAGTAGAAGGGTCAGATATAGACCAAATATACAAAGTTTTATAGACACGATAATATCAGACAACTTTCTTTGAACTTATCTCAAAGTCCTGAGTGACTTAAAAGGCAAGGAAACATATGCTGCTGTAGTTTCCATCTTGGGATGAATCCACATGCTGTCCCTAAGCTTTCCTTTCCAGTGTCACAGAAATAACAAATCCCAATGGGAGGTTCATCATCATAGTTGTTACTCATTAAAACTACAGCACCTGGTGTCACAGGAAGGCCAAGAAGATCATCAAGGACCTCAGCCACCTCAGCCATGACCTATTCACCCTGCTACCATCTAGAAGGCGGTGAAACTACAGGTGCGTCAAAGCTGGGACTGAGACTGAAAAACAGCTTCTATCTCCAGGCCATCAGACTGTTAAATAGTCACCACTAGCCGGCCTTCGCCCAGTACCCTGCCCTGAATCTTAGTCTGTTACTAGCCGGCTACCACCTGGTACTCTAACCTGCATCTTAGAAACTGTTGCCCAATTGTTTTGTATTATTAGGTATTACTGCACTGTTGGCGCTAGAAACATAGGCATTTTGCTACACCTGCGATAACATCTGCAAAAAATGTGTACGCAACCAATACATTTTTATTTGATTTTATTTGAAATGTGTGTCATAGAAATACTCACTGCCTCCTTTTAATGTATCTAGATATTAGATAAAAAGGTATCAACTCTGTAGCCAAAATGTCAACACTTATAAGCCTATTTATTTTTTGCAACAACACACTCACTCATCACACATTGTAAGCAAGCTAGTGCCAGTGACTCCTAGGCCTAGAGATGACAAGAGATGATTGACATCATAAAAGAGTGGTTATCAGATGATCAGAGCAAATGTATGATGTAAATAAGCTAGCTAGCTAGCTAAATAGCTATGCTGTCGAAACAAACTTGTTTTTACTTGATTTGAGTTTGTTCTGCTGCTGACATCTGCCTCTTACTAACAAGCAGTCAAATTGCCCCATTCTTTGTTCCTAACAGTAAGAGACAGATCCAACTCTAAAGTAGCCTCCTACCAGTATTCAAGTCTCCCTGCTTGGCGCCTGCAGCCAGTGGCCACTGCAGGCAAGTCAGAGTACGCTCTTGGGGCGGGAGGGCGGGGAATGTTCTGAGATTCAAACGCTTATGAAATTAGCTAGTTTGACATGCAATTAGTTACATTCAAAATAAAATGTAAATGTAATTAATAAAAATAAAATAAAATCCACGAGCTGTGAGGGCACTTTTTCATAGGCGGGCAAAGGGCAGGTGCTCAGGCACTGGTTGAGCCCTATCTGTGCAAATGCCTGGCAATGTGCAATGCAAAGTGCAAGCATATTCAAGATTTTACACAGAGTTTCTTTTGGGGTGAGTTATTTGATTTAGAATGAGTTTTCATTCTTGTTGTTCCTTGAAGGAGAGTAGTTCTGCTTGAGTTGTTCTGAACGGAACAAAAGCACCATGGGAAAACGTGAAGAGCACACTGAGGACTGGGACCTTCATGCTGCCTCCATTGAGACCCTCCATCGCTTGCAATTGTGCCAAAACTGGAATAAAAAGCTAATTCTGCTTCTCCCAAATAGAGATTGAGGGCTCCCTCCTTACCCGGAGCCCCGTTTAAAGCCCTGAAAATCGGAGTATTCTCCTTTATGAAAAGGCAACACACTCCAATGCTATCTGGAGCAATTTGGCTTTGGTTGTAATGCTTTTATTATTTAGAATTCAGACAATATGAGCTGGTATATTAGTGGTGTGATGTTCAAAAACACACCTCCACATTGCTTCTCTTATCTGGGAAAAGGCCTAGCTTTCCAAATAAACTGACATGATAACACACAGCCAAGGGGTATATGAAAAATTACATCTGTACTGAGGGTCAAATAGGGGCTGAAGTATAGTACTAGACATTGGATACTGTGGGAATTAAGTTAAGAAAATATTTACTAAATAAACTAAAGTAAAAAATACCCTGGCCTAGTGAGATATACATGGAGGAGCCTTAATCAAAGCAAGTCGTCTTGACTACTTTCTTGCCTCTTTCTCTCTTGCATCAAAGGTTAAAAAAGTATTAATAGGAGACAGAATGCGATCGGATCATCATCTAATTGGCTTTCACATAACTCTTATAGAATTCCCACATGGACAGGGATATTGGAAATTCAATCAACGTTTACTGGAGGACAATTTATTTTTAACTAAGACAAAATCATTTACAACTGAATTTTTCCAGTACAATATAGGTTCAGCAAATCCCCTTATTGTTTGAGATACCTTTAAATGTACCTTCAGAGGTCATTCAATTCAATATTCATCAATAATAAAAAAGCAGTTTCTGTCTAAAGAGACAAGACTAACAAGGGAAATACATGAACTAATAGTACAGGCATATAGCAATAAAAACGATACTGCAGAGATACAAAATAAGTTAAGGGAAAAACAAAAAGAACTGGAGGAACTTATTCAAGAACGATCTAATATAATCTATTACAAAAATAAATCAAAATGGATGGAATATGGAGAAATTTGCACCAAATGCTTCCTGAATCTCCAACACAGGAACGCTACCAAAAAGATTTTGCAGAAACTCGTTACTAAAGACGGAGTCATCTATGATTCTCCGAATTACATTTTAAAAGAAGAAGCTAAATATTTTAAGCTGATGTTCTCTTTTCCGTCTAATCCTCACCCTCTGAATGACGATTTCCAAATAATAAAACAATTGAAAATTAACAAAATGTACAGAAAGATCAGTGTGAAGGCCAAATTACAGGGGAATAACTTTTTGAGGATATTAAATCCTTTCAGTCTGGAAACACCCCAGGGCTTGATGGCATACCGGTAGAGGTATATCAAGCCTTTTTTGATATACTCAAAACTCCATTGTTAGCTTGTTTTAACTACTCCTATAGAAATGGTAGTCTGTCAGGTACTCAGCAGGAAGGTCTGATTTCACTATTATTAAAACAAGACCCAGATGGCAAATATAAAGATCCAGTCTATCAAAAAAACTGGAGGCCTCTTACACTTCAATGTTGTTGTCACGCCCTGACTCTGGGGACTCGTATATGTTGAGTCAGGGTGTGTATGTTCTATGTGGTGTATTTCTATGTTGGGTTTCTATTATGTGTAGATCTATGTTGGCCGGTGTGGTTCCCAATCAGAGGCAGCTGTAGCTCGTTGTCTCTGATTGGGGACCATACTTAGGCAGCCTATTGGCACTAGTGGGTTGTGGGATCTTGTTCCGTGTAGGTATGTTTTGTGTTCTACCTTGGACTTCACGTTTCGTTTGTTTATTGTTTTGTCGGTTGTTTATTCATTAAAATAAACATGTACGCATATCACGCTGCGCCTTGGTCTGACCCGTCGATGAACGAACGTTACAGTTGTGATGCAAAAATACTAGCGAAATGCATAGCACTCCAGGTTTTACCAGGTATTGTTCATCCTGATCAGACAGTTTTTTTTAAATGGACGATACATTGGAGATAATATACGATAACTACTAAAAATAATAGAACAACATGAAACATCTAAGCCAGGCACTAGGAAAAGGCCTTTGATAAAGTAAGACTGGATTTGATTTATAATGGCTGGATTTTTTCAATTTTGGTGATTCGGTAGAAGCTGTTAAGAAGCCTTTTGGACCTAGACTTGGCGCTCCGGTACCGCTTGCTGTGCAGCAGCAGAGAGAACAGTCTCTGACTAGGGTGGCTGGAGTCTTTGACAATTTTTAGGGCCTTTCTCTGACAACGCCTGGTATAGAGGTCCTGGATGGCAGGAAGCTTGGCCCCAGTGATGTACTGGGCCGTACGCACTACCCTCTGTTTCCATTGGTGCAACCATGGTGGAAAGTCCAGACACTACCTCCACCGTGCGCATTCCCCACGAATACCTATTTTTGGCGCACACCTTTTCCAAAACGCAGGCGACAAAATTACCACCTCGTCGGGCGGGGGATTGCGCGATAAACTTCAGGGTAGACGCTGTGCCTCCCAGGAGTCATGTGTACCCCCTGTCGCAGTCTGAAACGGAGGCTATGGAGACATACAGTGAGGGAAAAAAGTATTTGATCCCCTGCTGATTTTGTATGGTTGCCCACTGACAAATAAATTATCAGTCTATAATTTTAATGGTAGGTTAATTTGAACAGTGAGAGACAGAATAACAACAAAAAAATCCACAAAAACGTACGTCAAAAATGTTATAAATTGATTTGCATTTTAATGAGGGAAATAAGTATTTGACCCCTCTGCAAAACATTACTTAGTACTTGGTGGCAAAACCCTTGTTGGCAATCACAGAGGTCAGACGTTTCTTGTAGTTGGCCACCAGGTTTGCACACATCTCAGGAGGGATTTTGTCCCACTCCTCTTTGCAGATCTTCTCCAAGTCATTAAGGTTTTGAGCCTGACGTTTGGCAACTCGAACCTTCAGCTCCCTCCACAGATTTTCTATGGGATTAAGGTCTGGAGACTGGCTAGGCCACTCCAGGACCTTAATGTGCTTCTTCTTGAGCCAGTCCTTTGTTGCCTTGGCCTAGTGTTTTGGGTCATTGTCATGCTGGAATACCCATCCACGACCAATTTTCAATGCCCTGGCTGAGGGAAGGAGGTTCTCACCCAAGATTTGACGGTATATGGCCCCGTCCATCGTCCCTTTGATGCGGTGAAGTTGTCCTGTCCCCTTAGCAGAAAAACACCCCCAAAGCATAATGTTTCCACCTCCATGTTTGACGGTGGGGATGGTGTTCTTGCGGTCATAGGCAGCATTCCTCCTCCTCCAAACACGGCGAGTTGAGTTGATGCCAAAGAGCTCGATTTTGGTCTCATCTGACCACAACACTTTCACCCAGTTCTCCTCTGAATCATTCAGATGTTCATTGGCAAACTTCAGACGGCCCTGTATATGTGCTTTCTTGAGCAGGGGGGACCTTGCGGGCGCTGCAGGATTTCAGTCCTTCACGGCGTAGTGTGTTACCAATTGTTTTTTTGGTGACTATGGTCCCAGCTGCCTTGAGATCATTGACAAGATCCTCCCGTGTAGTTCTGGGCTGATTCCTCACCGTTCTCATGATCATTGTAACTCCACGAGGTGAGATCTTGCATGGAGCCCCAGGCCGAGGGAGATTGACAGTTATTTTGTGTTTCTTCCATTTGTGAATAATCGCACCAACTGTTGTCACCTTCTCACCAAGCTGCTTGGCGGTGGTCTTGTAGCCCATTCCAGTCTTGTGTAGGTCTACAATCTTGTCCCTGACATCCTTGGAGAGCTCTTTGGTCTTGGCCATGGTGGAGAGTTTGGAATCTGATTGATTGATTGCATCTGTGGACAGGTTTCTTTTATACAGGTAACAAGCTGAGATTAGGAGCACTCCCTTTAAGAGTGTGCTCCTAATCTCAGCTCGTTACCTGTATAAAAGAAACCTGGGAGCCAGAAATCTTTCTGATTGAGAGGGGGTCAAATACTTATTTCCCTCATTAAAATGCAAATCAATTTATAACATTTTTGACATAAATTTTTCTGGATTTTTTTGTTGTTATTCTGTCTCTCACTGTTCAAATAAACCTACCATTACAATTATAGACTGATCATTTCTTTGTCAGTGGGAAAACCTATAAAATCAGCAGGGGATCAAATACTTTTTCCCCTCACTGTACGTCTCAGAGTCCCTGCACCAGGGGTTCATATGTCCATCCACTTCACCCGCCTCCTCAAGTTTATTTTTTGTGAAGAAGAAAGACGGAGGTCTGCGCCCTTGCATTGATTACCGAGAACTGAATAATGGGACTATACCTTATAGTTATCCTCTACCCCTCATTCCATCTGTGATCGAGTCAATGCATGGGGCGCTCTTCTTCACAAAATTAGATCTCTGGAGTGCATACAACCTGGTGTATGTCCGAGAGGGGAATGAGTGGAAGTCAGCATTCAGCACAACCACGTGGCATTAGGAATACCTGGTGATGCCTTACGGTTTGATTAATGCTCCATCCCTCTTCCAGTCCTTTGTGAACGAGGTGTTTCGGGACATGCTTGGTCGCGGTGTAGTGGTCTACATCAATGACATTCTGGTGTATTCCGCTACGCGTGCCGAGCATGTGTCCCTGGTTCGCAAAGTACTGGCCAGACTGTTGGAACATGACCTTTATGCCAAGGCAGAAAAGTGTCTGTTTTTCCAACAGTCCGTCTCCTTCCTCGGATACCGCATGACCACCTCAGGTGTGGAGATGGAGGGAGATCGCATTTCAGCTGTGCGTAATTGGCCGACTCCAACCACGGTTAAGGAGGTGCAGCGCTTTATTGGCTTTGCCAACTACTATTGTAGGTTTACCCGGGGCTTTGGCAAGGTCGCAGCTCCCATCACATCACTGTTGAAGGGTGGGCTGTCCCGGCTCAGCTGGTCTGCTGAGGCTGACCTGGCCTTCAATAACCTGAGGGTGCTGTTCACCTCAGCCCCGGCACTGGCCCATCCCGATCCATCACTACTGTTCGTAGTGGAGGTGGATGCGTCCAAGGTAGAGTTAGGAGCTGTCCTATCTCAACGCCTGGGCACGCCACCCAAGCTCTGCCGCTGTGCCTTCTTCTCTAAGAAGCTCAGCCCGGCGGAGCAGAACTACGACATTGGTGATCGGGAGCTGTTGGCTGTTGTCCGAGCCCTGACCGTGTGGAGGCACTGACTCGAGGGGGAGAAACACCCTTTCCCCGTCTGGACGGACCACCGTAACCTGGAGTACATCCGGGCAGCGAGGAGGCTGAACTCTGGCCAGGCCAGGTGGGCCCTATTCTTCACCCGGTTTGATTTCATGAAAAACGTGAAGGCAGACGCACTGTCACGGCTGTACGACCCAGAGGAGAGGCCCACAGACAACACCCTCATACTCCCGGCCTCCTGCATTGTGGCGCCGGTAGTATGGGCGATGGACGCAGACATATAGTGGGCGTTACGCATGTCCCCCTCCTCTGGTCACCCAGTTATCGGTCATACAGTGCGCTGCCTGACCGGAAAGTACTGGTGGCCTACCTTGGCTAAGGACGTGAGGGTGTATGTCTCCTCCTGCTCAGTGTGCGCCCAGAGTAAGGCACCTAGGCACCTCCCAGCAGGTAAGTTATAGACCTTACCAGTTCCACAACGGCAATGGTCACGCTTGAGTATAGACTTCCTTACTGATCTTCCCCTCTCTCAAGGTAACAACACCATTCTGGACGTTGTGGACCACTTTTCCAAAGCTTGCCGCCTCCTTCCTCTGCCCGGTCTCCCCACGGCCCTGCAGACTGCGGAGGCCCTGTTTACACACGTATTCTAGTACTACGGGGAGCCAGAGGAAATAGTGTCTGACCGGGGTCCCCAGTTCACATCCAGGGTCTGGAAGGCGTTCATGCAATATCTGGGGTCTCGGTCAGCATGACCTCTGGTTTTCACCCCGAGTCTAATGGGCAGGTGGAACGGGTGAATTAGGATGTGGGTAGGTTCCTGCGGTCCTACTGCCAGGACCGGCCGGGGGAGTGGTCGGTGTTCTTGCCATGGGCTGAATATGCCCAGAACTCTCTCCTCCAGTCCTCCAATAACCTAACGCCATTTCAATGTGTTTTAGGTTATCAGCCAGTTCTGGCACTGTGGCATCAGAGCCAGACCGAGGCTCATGCGGTGGATGACTGGTTTCGGCGCATGGAGGAGATGTAGACGCTGCTCACATCCACCTCCAACGTGCATTGCATCGCCAGAAGGCCAACGCTGAGCGCCACCGCAGTGAGGCCCCGGTCTTTGACCCGGGTGATCAGGTCTGGCTCTCGAAACGGGATCTGCCCCTCCGCCTGCCCTGCCGGAAGCTGATCCCGCAATTTGTGGGGACGTTCAAAGTCCTGAGGAGAATAAACAAGGTTATCTATAGGTTACTACCCCCTCCAGATTACCATATTAACCCCTCTTTTCATGTGTCTCTCCTCAGGCCGGTGGTGGCTGGTCCGCTCCAGGAGTCTGAGGTGCGGGAGGTCCCTCCGCCCCCTCTGGACATCGAGGGGGTCCCAGCGTACTCCGTCCGTTCCATCCTGGATTCGAGGCATCGGGTGGGGTGGCCTTCAGTACCTCGTGGATTGTGAGGGGCACGGTCCGGAGGAATGGTGCTGGGTCCCGGTGAGGGATATACTCGATCCCTCCCTGTTGTGGGATTTCCACCATCGCCATCCAGCTTGCCCTGCTCCGCGTCCTCCTGGCCGTCCCCGAGGCCGGTGTTGTTTACAAATATACACAGACCGCCACCCCTTGTCTTATCGGAGTCAGTCGTTCTATCCTGCCGATGTAGCATATATCCCGCAAGCTGTATGTTATCCATGTCGTCGTTCAGCCACGACTCGGTGAAACATAAGATATTACAGTTTTTAATGTCCCGTTGGTAGGATAACCTTAATCTTAGGTCGTCCAATTTATTTTCAAATGATTGAACATTTGCTAATAGGCTTGATGGAAGAGGCAGTTTACTCGCTCACCGTCGGATCCATACAAGGCACCCCGATCTACGTCCACAATATCTCCGTCTTTTTCTCATGCGAATGACGGGGATTTGGGCCTTGTCGGGTTTCTATAGAATATCATTCATGTCCAACTCTTTGAAGAAAAAATCTTTGTCCAATACAAGGTGAGAAATCGCTGTCCTAATACAGTGGGGAAAAAAAGTATTTAGTCAGCCACCAATTGTGCAAGTTCTCCCACTTAAAAAGATGAGAGAGGCCTGTAATTTTCATTATAGGTACACGTCAACTATGACAGACAAATTGAGAAAACAAATTCCAGAAAATCACATTGTAGGATTTTTTATGAATTTATTTGCAAATTATGGTGGAAAATAAGTATTTGGTCACCTACAAACAAGCAAGATTTCTGGCTCTCATAGACCTGTAACTTCTTCTTTAAGAGGCTCTTCTGTCCTCCACTCGTTACCTGTATTAATGGCACCTGTTTGAACTTGTTATCAGTATAAAAGACACCTGTCCACAACCTCAAACAGTCACACTCCAAACTCCACTATGGCCAAGACCAAAGAGCTGTCAAAGGACACCAGAAACAAAATTGTAGACCTGCACCAGGCTGGGAAGACTGAATCTGCAATAGGTAAGCAGCTTGGTTTGAAGAAATCAACTGTGGGAGCAAATATTAGGAAATGGAAGACATACAAGACCACTGATAATCTCCCCTCGATCTGGGGCTCCACGCAAGATCTCACCCCCGTGGGGTCAAAATGATCACAAGAACGGTGAGCAAAAATCCCAGAACCACACGGGGGGGACCTAGTGAATGACCTGCAGAGAGCTGGGACCAAAGTAACAATGCCTACCATCAGTAACACACTACGCCGCCCAGGGACTCAAATCATGCAGTGCCAGACGTGTCCCCCTGCTTAAGCCAGTACATGTCCAGGCCCGTCTGAAGTTTGCTAGAGTGCATTTGGATGATCCAGAAGAGGATTGGGAGAATGTCATATGAAACCAAAATAGAACTTTTTGGTAAAAACTCAACTCGTCGTGTTTGGAGGACAAAGAATGCTGAGTTGCATCCAAAGAACACCATACCTTCTGTGAAGCATGGGGGTGGAAACATCATGCTTTGGGGCTGTTTTTCTGCAAAGGACCAGGACGACTGATTCGTGTAAAGGAAAGAATGAATGGGGCCATGTATCGTGAGATTTTGAGTGAAAACCTCCTTCCATCAGCAAGGGCATTGAAGATGAAACTTGGCTGGGTCTTTCAGCATGACAATGATCCCAAACACACCGCCCGGGCAACGAAGGAGTGGCTTCGTAAGAAACATTTCAAGGTCCTGGAGTGGCCTAGCCAGTCTCCAGATCTCAACCCCATAGAAAATCTTTGGAGGGAGTTGAAAGTCCGTGTTGCCCAGCGACAGCCCCAAAACATCACTGCTCTAGAGGAGAACTGCATGGAGGAATGGGCCAAAATACCAGCAACAGTGTATGAAAACCTTGTGAAGACATACAGAAAACATTTGACCTGTGTCATTGCCAACAAAGGGTATATAACAAAGTATTGAGAAACTTTTGTTATTGACCAAATACTTATTTTCCACCATAATTTGCAAATAAATTCATAAAAAATCCTACAATGTGATTTTCTGGATTTTCTTTCTCATTTTGTCTGCCATAGTTGACGTGTACCTATGATGAAATTTACAGGCCTCTCTCGTTTTTTTAAGTGGGAGAACTTGCACAATTGGTGGCTGACTAAATACTTTTTTGCCCCACTGTATCCAGAAGCTCTTTTTGGTCATAAGAGACGGTGGCAGAAACATTATGTACAGAATAAATTACAAATAGCGCGAAAAAACACACATAATAGTACAATTCGTTAGAGGGCTGTAAAACGGCAGCCATCTTCTCCGGCGCCATTCCAAAGTAATGTATAGCAACCCCAGGTGTAAAATAGTAAATAGCGGCTACTTCTCAGAGAGTTTTGAACTGTCAAGAGGAGTTAAACAAGGGTGTCCGCTGTCACCATATCTATTCGTTATGGCCATCAAAATGCTTGCTATCAAAATCAGATCAAATAACAACATTAGAGGATTAGAAATCCAAGGCTTAAAAACAAAGGTGTCCATGTATCCCTAATCCTTACATTAAGTCCGCAAGCTAGATCCCTGCAATGTCTCATTGAAGATCTAGATAACTTTTCTGGACTCTCTGGACTAAAACCTAATTATGATAAGTGTACAATATTACGTATTGGATCTTTAAAAAATACAACTTTTACATTACCCTGCAGTTTACCTATAAAATGGGCTGACGGTGAAGGAGACATACTTGGTATTCATATCACAAAATATATAAATGAGCTCTCCACAGTAAATTTCAATAGAAAACTTCAATAGAAAAAAATAGACAATATCCTGCAACCATGGAGAGGTAAATACCTGTCTATTTATGGAAAAATTGCCCTGATTAACTCCTTAGTCATATCTCAGTTTACTCATTTACTTATGGCACTGCCTACTCCTAATGATTTGTTTTTCAAATCATATGAGCAAAAAATATTTTGCTTTATCTGGGATCTAAACCAGACAACATAAAGCGTGCCTATCTATATAATGAATATGAACTGGGTGGGTTGAGGTTATTAAATATAAAAGCACTAAACCTCTCTCTCAAAGCTTCACTTATCCAAAAGTTTTACTTGAACTTTAAATGGTTTTCAAGTAGATTACTAAGAAAAGCTCATCCATTGTTAAATTTTTTTTTTTTGCCTTTTTGCCTAATTTTGAAAATGAAACTTTTTTTCTAAGTATCTCTCTTTTTCAAACAAGCATTGCAGAGCTGGCTACAATTTCAATTTCATCCCCCCGAAAAGATAGAACAAATATTACAAGAAATATTATGGCTGAACTCAAATGTGCTGATTGATAAAATACCTGTATTTATGGAAAATATGTTTGAAAAAGGTATTTTGTTTTTAAATGAGATTGTAAATTGGAATGGTATAGTTATGTCTTTAATGGAGTTATCAGAAATGTATGGGAAGGTCTGCTCAATCCAGGATTACAACCAATTGATTACAGCATTACCCCAAAAATGGAGAAGGCAGTAGCAGCGGGAGGAGATAGGAAACTGGTCTGTCTGCCCAATATAAAGGATAAAAACTGGCTGAGGAATAAAAACAGCATAAATAGGAAAGTATACCAGTTTCATTTGAGGACCAGGATGTTGACAGCTGTGGCATACAGATTGCAAAATAGTTGGGAAGAGATTTTTGATGTGCCGATTCCATGGTACGAGTTGTTATATAAAATGACGCAAGATTCAAGACTTTGTGCTTTTCAGACAAAATGATTGTACAGAATTCTTGCCACCAACAAAATGTTGAATATTTGGGGCATACAATCATCACAGCTCTGCAGATTTTGTTGTGAGGATACAGAATCAATAGACCATTTGTTTTGGTATTGCCCTCAGGTAGCCTGTTTCTGGTCTCAGGTTCAAGAATGGCTGAAAATGCATAACATTGATATAAAATTGACCATAGAAATAGTAATGTTGGGCGATCTGGAGAGACCGGGTCAGTCAATTACTAATATACTAATACTCTTAGTAAAAGTATTTATCTTCAACTCGCAATCTGTGGATTCTATTCGATTAGATACAGTATATTCAAATTGTATGTTAAACATCACAGCATAGATGAAAGACAAATGCGTAGAAATCCAAAGAGGGTGGCCAGCAGAGATAGGTGGGATGGGCTGAGGGAAGCTGAGGGTTGGGATGTGGAATTGGAGACAAGTGGGAGTGGAGTTGCAGGGCAGGGGATAGAATGACGGTCAAAGATGAACAGAACAAAAAGTAAGTGTGAATGACACTGAGGGGCAGTGTTGTTACAGCTAATGTCTGTTTGCCTGAGGCTGATGCCATGTAGGTGTTTGTACACATGCATATACACACACTCTCATTCAAATACACACACGTGCACATACACGGACACACACATACACACATGTAAATAGTGCCATACATGCACTCAAACATATTCAGTTGGCCTTGCTGTTATGATTTTTGTTGTCCTTGATGTCTTTTGTTTTTTGCATTGTTGTTTTCTGTTTTCCTTTGTCTTTGTCTTTTTTCTCTTTTGTTAATTTTGTTGGTTGTTGGTGCATTGGGGGACGGGGGCTTGGGGGACGGGGGGTCTTGGGGGAATGGAATTATTTTATTTAATTTTTCTCATGGGGGGGGACTGGGGGGGTGGTCTACGATGGCTGAGGGGCAGCTCTTGGGGAACTGTGGGGGGGATCTTGGAGGGCTGGTGGCCTTGCGGTTGGGAGCTTGGGCCGGTGGCTGATGGGTAGCTGGTTCGGGTCCCCGTTTTTGACCTTGTTGGAGATCTGTCGACGTGCCCTTGAGCTGGGTGTTGACCCTGGTTGCTTCTGTGGGTCGCTCTGGATGGGAGTCTGTCAGATGAATAATGTGATGTAGATGTTGAGCGGCTTCACTGCAAGTAGATTGCATGTTTTAAATATTCAATAAAAAATAATATACAGTACCAGTCAAAAGTTTGGACACACCTACTCATTTCAGGGTGTTCTTTATTTTTACTATTTTCTACATTGTAGAATAATAGAGAAGACATCAAAACTATGAAATACACACATATGGAATCATGTAGTAACCAAAAAAGTGTTAAATAAATCAAAATATATTTTATATTTGAGATTCTTCAAAGTAGCCACCCTTTGCCTTGATGACAGCTTTGCACACTCTTGGCATTCTCTCAACAAGCTTCATGAGGTAGTTACCTGGAATGCATTTCAATTAACAGGTGTGCCTTGTTAAAAGTTGAATTGTGGAGTTTGAGCCAATCAGTGATGTTGTGACAAGGTAGGGGTGGTATACAGAAGATAGCCCTATTTGGTACAAGTCCATATTATGACAAGAACTTTTAAAGTTTCTTCTAGTGCAGTCGCAAAAACCATCAAGCGCTATGATTAAACTGGCTCTCATGAGTACCACCACAGGAAAGGAAGACCCAGAGTTACCTCTGCTACAGAAGATAAGTTCATTAGAGTTACCAGCCTCAGAAATTGCAGCCCAAATAAATGCTTCACAGAGTTCAAGTAACAGACACATCTCAACATCAACTGTTCAGAGGAGACTGCGTGAATCAGGCCTTCATGGTCGAATTGCTGCAAAGAAACCACTACTAAAGGACACCAATAAGAAGAGACTTGAAACACGAGCAATGTACATTAGACCGGTGGAAATGTGTCCTTTGGTCTGATGAGTCCAAATATGAGATTTATGGTTCCAACCTCCGTGTCTTTGTGAGATGCAGAGTAGGTGAACGGATGATCTTTGCATGTGTGGTTCCCACCATGAAGCAAGAAGGAGGAGGTGTCTGTGATTTATTTAGAATTCAAGGCACACTTAACCAGCATTGCTACCACAACATTCTGCAGTGCTACGCCATCCCATCTGGTTTGCGCTTAGTGGGACTATCATTTGTTTTTCAACAGGACAATGACCCAACACACCTCCAGGCTGTTTAAGAGCTATTTGACCAAGAAGGAGAGTGATGGAGTGCTGCATCAGATGACCTGGCCTCCACAATCGCCCAAACTCAACCCAATTGAGATGGTTTGGGATGAGTTGGACGGCAGAGTGAAGGAAAAACAGCCGACAAGTGCTCAGCATATGTGGGAACTCCTTCAAGACTGTTGGAAAAGCTTTAATGTGCGGGGGTACAAGTTAGTCGAGGTAATGTGTACATGTAGGTAGGGGTAAAGTGACAATGCATGGATAATAAACAGCGAGTAGCAGCAGTGTAAAAACCGACACCTCTTGCCGTGCGGTAGCAGAGAGAACAGTCTATGACTTGGGTGACTGGAGTCTTTGACCATTTTTAGGGCCTTCCTCTGACACCACCTAGTATATTGGTCCTGGATGGCAGGAAGCTTTGCCCCAGTGATGTACTGGGCCGTACGCACTACCCTCTGTAGCGTCTTACGGTTGGATGCCGAGCAGTTGCCATACCAGGCGGTGATGCAACCGATCAGGATGCTCCCGATGGTGCAGCTGTATAACTTTTTGAGGATCTGGGGACCCTTGCCAAATCTTTTCAGTCTCCTGAGGGGGAAAAGGTGTTGTCGTGCCCTCTATAGACTGTCTTGGTGTGTTTGGACCATGAAAGCTTGTTGGTGATGTGGACACCAAGGAACTTGAAGCTCTCAACCTGTTCCACTACAGCCCTGTCGATGAGAATGAGTGCGTGCTCAGTCTTCTTTTTTTCCCTGTAGTCCACAATCATCTCCTGTGTCTTGATCACGTTGAGGGAGAGGTTGTTATCCTGGCACCACACGGCCAGGTCTCTGACCTCCTCCCTATAGGCTGTCTCATCGTTGTCGGTGATCAGGCCTACCACTGTTGTGCCATCGGCAAACTTAATGATGGTGTTGGAGTTGTGCCTGGCCATGCAGTCATGGGTGAACAGGGAGTACAGGAGGGGACTGAGCACGCACCCTTGAGGGGCCCCTGTGTTGAGGATCAGCATGGCAGATATGTTGCTACCTACCCTCACCACCTGGGGGCAGCCCGTCAGGAGTCCAGGATCCAGTTGCAGAGGGAGATGTTTAGTCCCAGGGTCCTTAGCTTAGTAATGAGCTTTGAGGGCATTATGGTGTTGAACGCTGAGCTGTAGTCAATGAACAGCATTTTCACGTAGGTGTTCCTCTTGTCCAGGTGGGAAAGGGCAGTGTGGAGTGCAATAGAGATTGCATCATCTGTGGATCTGTTGTGGTGGTATGCAAATGTGGAGTGGGTCTAGGGTTTCTGGGATAATGGTGTTGATGTGAGCCATGACCAGCCTTTCAAAGCACTTCATGGCCACAGCGTGGGTGCTACAGGTCAGTAGTCATTTAGGTAGGTTATCTTAGTGTTCTTGGGCACAGGGACTATGGTGGTCTACTTGAAACATGTTGGTATTAAAGACTCAGTCAGGGACATGTTGAAAATGTCAGTGAAGACACTTGCCAGTTGGTCAGCTCATGCTCGGAGTACACGTCCTGGTAATCCGTCTGGCCCTGCGGCCTTGTAAATGTTGACCAGATTAGAAATCTTATTCAAATCGGCTACGGAGACCTTGATCACATAGTCATCCGAAACAGCTGATGCTCTCATGCATGCTTCAGTATTGCTTGCCTCGAAACGATTATAGAAGTGATTTAGCCCGTCTGGTAGGCTCGCGTCACTGGGCAGCTCGCAGCTGTGTTTCCCTTCGTAGTCCGTAATAGTTTGCAAGCCCTGCCACATCTGACTAGCGTCAGAGCAGGTGTAGAAGGATTAAATCTTAGTCCTGTATTGACGTTTTGCCTGTTTGATGGTTAGTCTGAGGGCGAGTCACTGGTATTTCCTGCTTTAGTTTTTGCTTGTAAGCAGGATTCAGGAGGATTGAATTATGGTCAGATTTGCCAAATGGAGGGCGAGGGAGAGCTTTGTACGCGTCTCTGTGTGTGGAGTAAAGTTGGTCTATAGTTTTTTTCCCTCTGGTTGCACATGTGACATGCTTGTAGAAATGAGGTAAAACGAATTTATGTTTGCCTGCATTAAAGTCCCCGGCCACAAGGAGCGCTACCTCTGGATTAGCATTTTCTTGTTTGCTTATGGCCTTATACAGCTCCTTGAGTGTGGTCTTAGTGCCAGCGTCGGTTTGTGGTGGTAAATAGACGGCTACGAAAAATATAGACGAAAACTCTCTTGGTAGATAGTGTGGTCTACAGCTTATCATGAGGTACTCTACCTCAGGCGAACAATACCTCAAGACTACCTTAATATTAGACATCATGCACCAGCTGTTATTGACAAATAGACACACACCCCCACCCCTCGTCTTACCGGATGTAGCTGTTCTGTGCCGATGCACGGAAAACCCAGCCAACTGTACATTATTCGTGTAGTCGTTTAGCCACGACTCTGTGAAACGTAAGATATTACAGTTTTTAATGTCCCAGGAGGATAGTCTCGAACAGAGCTCATCCAGTTTATTCTCCAGTGATTGCACGTTGGCCAATAGAACGGAAGGTAGAGGCGGTTTACCCACTCGCCGATAAAAGATTGAATTGGAAAAGGATTCTAATGATTTGATAATGTATGGGTTTTTTGTCTCCTGTAGTTTATTGTAACTCTGCTGAAGTGTGGCTTCTGGTAAATAGACTTATTGTATTATTTGTTGAAACTCTTTAAAGACCTGATAAATATCGCACAGACATCAACCTTTTTCTTACCCAACAACCTATCATAAAAGTATATAATCGTAAACAAAACACAAAGGTGAATATCCTGGATAAGTGCATATATCTTCATAGTGAGCAGCTAATCACTGTGATGATCCTGTAAGAATCATAGGAGACATACAGTATCAAGAGGACATAGTGTGTCTGATCCCAGCGTGATTGCCTGCTGTGGGACTCATCTTGTTGTAGTGTCCTCACATGGCCTTGCTCATCAAAATAAATTAAATGGGTTTCAGCATGCCCATGCCAACAGCAATCCTTATAACCCAACCTGTGTGAGACAACTAAGACCCATGCTTCCACAGGGCTGTTTAAGGAGAGACAGTGTGCTTCAGTTCTGGTCAGAGCAGGGGTACTAATGCCAACCAGGGCTCTGTGCTGCTAAAGCCTGAATGCTCTCTCTCTCTCTACCCTCCCAACCCTCTCTCTTGCTTACTTTCTTTTTCATCTCTCCCGATCTCTCTCTCTCTCTCTCTCTCTCTCTCTCTCTCTCTCTCTCTCTCTCTCTCTCTCTCTCTCTCTCTCTCTCTCTCTCTCTCTCTCTCTCTCTCTCTCTCTCTCTCTCTCTCTCTCTCTCTCTCTCTCTCTCTCTCTCTCGCTCTCTCTCTCCTCTCTCTCTCTCTCTCTCCTCTCTCGCTCTCTCTCTCTCTCTCTCTCTCTCTCTCTTCTCTCCCCCTCCCTCCCCCCCAGAGTCATGGCAGGTTCCTAGCCTCCCAGGGGCTGCAGGGCTGCAGTAGGAGGTAGCTGGGCGGTTTGCAATGCTCCCATCGGCCCTTCCTGCCTGTGCGTAGCTTAGCCGCTTGTAAAGCCCTGTCAGCCGGACATACCATTCAGACTGGCATGCTAATTGAAAACAGCACTGTTCCTGGGTTCCTGGGTTTTCACCCCCTTCGAGAGTCCCAGAACACATGCTGTAATGCGGTAACAGCTTGAAAATAGCATTGTTAGGTACGCAGTAAAAATTTTCTTTATACCCAATTTAGCATTTTAAAATATAGAGCCTTGGTGCATTCCCCTGGTTCACTATATACCAATAAAGTCTAACTCTATGTGGCATGGAGAGAGAATGAATAAAGACTGTATTTGCCAGAATCCCATTTCTTTTAATAGTCTGATTATTTGGTGCCCTTGTTTGAATGCAGCAGTGGTCTGCCAACGTGCTGCACCTTTTGCCTGTCCAAACTGAAAAGTGACGCATACTCTTAGAAAAAAAGGTGCTATCTAGAACCTAAAAGGGTTGTTTGGCTGTCCCCATAGGATAACTCTTTGAAGAACCCTTTTTGGTTCCAGGTAGAACCCTTTTGGGTTCCATGTAGAACCCTTTCCCAAAAGGGGAATGGACTGATTGGGGGCCCTCCCTCAGATAGCTTATGAACATGTCATAAGCTTTGATATTTTTTTTTGCATTACTGGAAATTTGCTTTAAAACGACAACATTTTCTCTCAGACTAATGGCAGAATGTGTAGAATAGCGAAAATGTTGTGTTTGTATGAATAAAGACTAACTCTGGGAAATGATACATTATTTTGGAGCCAAGGACTAGTGCGAAGCAGCAGAGACCTTAGACTGCACCAATGCAATGCTGCTAACAGACTAACAGACACCTCTTTGCAAGTGCTATAACAAATGACTGTAACTACAAGTGGAAATCCTTCTTCATGCCAATTGTTATGATGGATTTTCTACATGCGTAGTTATGATGCACGGTTTCTGCAGGATGATTCCGATTTTTCAGCAATTTATATATTATTTACCCCAGCGAAGGGCCAAGCCGTCAATTTGCATTTAGCCTCCAATCCAAAGATAGCAATGGATGGATGAACTCAAAACACTAAAAGGTCAATATTAAGGAGTTCATCTGATTAATCGAATATTTGTATCACCCTTCTACAGTACACACAATACCCCATAATGACAAAGTGAAAACATGTTTTCAGAAATGGTTGAAAATGTACTGAAAATTAAATTAATCAATCTCATTTACATAAGTGTTCACACCCCTGAGTCAATACTTTTTAGAAGCACCTTTGGTAGCTGTGAGTCTTTCTGGGTAAGTCTCTAAGAGCTTTCCACACCTGGATTGTGCAACATTTGCCCATTATTTTTTTCAAAATTCTTCAAGCTCTGTCAAATTGGTTGTTGATCATTGCTAGACAACCATTTTCTGGTCTTGCCATATATTTTCAAGTATATTTAAGTCAAAACTGTAACTTGGCCACTCAGGAACATCTTCTTGGTAAGCAACTCCAGGGTAGATGTGGCCTTGTGTTGTAGGATATTGTCCTGCTGAAAAGTGAATTCCTCTCCCAGTGTCTGGTGGAAAGCAGACTGAACAAGGTTTTCTTATAGGATTGTGCCTGTGCTTAGCTCCATTCCATGTATTTTTTATCCTGAAAAACTCCACAGTCCTCAATGATTACAAGCATACCCATAACATGATGCAGCCACCACTATGCTTGAAAATATGAAGAGTGGTACCCCAAACATAACAACTTGTATTTAGGCCAAAAAGTGTATTTTTGCAGTATTACTTTAATGCCTTGTTGCATACAAGTGAAAACAAATCTCAATTTAATCAATTTTAAATTCAGGCTGTAACACAACAAAATGTCAAGCGGTGTGAATACTTAGTGACAAAAGCAGTCAGAGGTAGAACAAACAGTGATTCATTCCAGAACCTGGTAGCCTATCGGTTAAGGGCGTTGGGCCAGTAACCGAAATGTCGCTGGTTTGAATCCCAGAGCTGACTAAGTGAAAAATGTGTCAATGTGCCCTTGAGCAAGGCACTTAACCCTAATTTCTCTGGATAAGAGTGTCTTCTAAATGATGTTAATGTAAGCAATGCTCTAAACATCCTTACATGCTCAGATATGATGTTGTACATAACTAGGGCATCAACATGCTAGGACATCAACATGCAAGGGCATCAACATGCTAGGACATCAACATGCAAGGGTATCAATATGCAAGGTCATCAACATGCTAGTGCATCAACAATCATGAACTATAAAGAGCACTCCTAAGCAACTCTTCCTCAGGAAGTTATAGTACCTTAACTGAGTAGCCAACACTGGAGCCCAAGTTAAAATGACTCTTCCTTATCAACTTACAGACACTCAACAACAACCATCTGATCTGCAGTATTATGAATCATTGGCAGAATAACAGGGCACAGATTCTCTGATAACAAGGCTGTGTTTTTTCTCTCCGACGTTTGTTTTAACAGCCCTTGGTAGAGGCCAGGAGTGATGCTCTAACACAGACTGATGAAGGTCACAACATGAAATATATCTCAGTGGATACAGAAGTACAGTTACTAAATCTTACTGTCAGAATTAGTCTGATAATAAGATATTTATTTTCTCCCCCCTTTCTATTTTCCCTTTACAAATCATTCTCTACAGCACATCTTACTGAAGCCATTGGAAATGTTGGATTGTGGTCCTCTGATGAAGCGGCGTGTCTACTATTGTTCACCATGTCAGGGAACTAATGACTTAACCGCCCAGAGAAAAGCCTGTTGTTTTCTTAATTAAGTCACCCATCAAGGGCATTGTTGGCTTTGAATAATAAAAGGCAGAGACTCACTTGCTTGAGTCATACACACACAAGCTTTTACACTCAGTTGAAGGTGAAGATAGACAGTGTGAAAAAACACACATTACTGTCACACCCAAGAGCCACTGGTTTACCAACAGTCTTCTTTGGCCTGGTAGGAAACCAAGATGTCATGAAATTGGTATTTTAGCAATGTATTGAGGATAACTCCCTGCTGACACGTAGCCAATACATTATCGTCCATGACTTTGACCTACAGTGCCTTGCAAAACCCCTTGGATTTCTTTTTTTTGTACTTAATAACTAAAATAATAGTCGCATTTGCATAAGTATTCAGCTCCCTGAGTCAATCAATACATGTTAGAATCCCATTTGGCAGTGATTCAGATTAGTCTTCTTGGGTAAGTCTCAAGAGCTTTACACACCTGGATTGTGCAATATTAGCCCCTTATTCTTTTAATAATTTTTCAAGCTCTGTCAAGATGTTGGTGATCATGACTCGACAGCAATTCTCAAGTCTTTCCATAGATTTTCAAGCAGATTTAAGTCCAAACTTGGCCACAGGAACTTTCACTGGCTTCTTGGTAAGCGACTCCAGTGTAGATTTGGCCTTGTGTTGTAGGATATTGTCCTGCTGAAAAGTGAATTCCTCTCCCAGTGTCTGGTGGAAAGCAGACTGAACAAGGTTTTCTTATAGGATTGTGCCTGTGCTTAGCTCCATTCCATGTATTTTTTATCCTGAAAAACTCCACAGTCCTTAATGATTACAAGCATACCCATAACATGATGCAGCCACCACTATGCTTGAAAATATGAAGAGTGGTACCCCAAACATAACAACTTGTATTTAGGCCAAAAAGTGTATTTTTGCAGTATTACTTTAATGCCTTGTTGCATACAAGTGAAAACAAATCTCAATTTAATCAATTTTAAATTCAGGCTGTAACACAACAAAATGTCAAGCGGTGTGAATACTTAGTGACAAAAGCAGTCAGAGGTAGAACAAACAGTGATTCATTCCAGAACCTGGTAGCCTATCGGTTAAGGGCGTTGGGCCAGTAACCGAAATGTCGCTGGTTTGAATCCCAGAGCTGACTAAGTGAAAAATGTGTCAATGTGCCCTTGAGCAAGGCACTTAACCCTAATTTCTCTGGATAAGAGTGTCTTCTAAATGATGTTAATGTAAGCAATGCTCTAAACATCCTTACATGCTCAGATATGATGTTGTACATAACTAGGGCATCAACATGCTAGGACATCAACATGCAAGGGCATCAACATGCTAGGACATCAACATGCAAGGGTATCAATATGCAAGGTCATCAACATGCTAGTGCATCAACAATCATGAACTATAAAGAGCACTCCTAAGCAACTCTTCCTCAGGAAGTTATAGTACCTTAACTGAGTAGCCAACACTGGAGCCCAAGTTAAAATGACTCTTCCTTATCAACTTACAGACACTCAACAACAACCATCTGATCTGCAGTATTATGAATCATTGGCAGAATAACAGGGCACAGATTCTCTGATAACAAGGCTGTGTTTTTCTCTCCGACGTTTGTTTTAACAGCCCTTGGTAGAGGCCAGGAGTGATGCTGCTAACACAGACTGATGAAGGTCACAACATGAAATATATCTCAGTGGATACAGAAGTACAGTTACTAAATCTTACTGTCAGAATTAGTCTGATAATAAGATATTTATTTTCTCCCCCCTTTCTATTTTCCCTTTACAAATCATTCTCTACAGCACATCTTACTGAAGCCATTGGAAATGTTGGATTGTGGTCCTCTGATGAAGCGGCGTGTCTACTATTGTTCACCATGTCAGGGAACTAATGACTTAACCGCCCAGAGAAAAGCCTGTTGTTTTCTTAATTAAGTCACCCATCAAGGGCATTGTTGGCTTTGAATAATAAAAGGCAGAGACTCACTTGCTTGAGTCATACACACACAAGCTTTTACACTCAGTTGAAGGTGAAGATAGACAGTGTGAAAAAACACACATTACTGTCACACCCAAGAGCCACTGGTTTACCAACAGTCTTCTTTGGCCTGGTAGGAAACCAAGATGTCATGAAATTGGTATTTTAGCAATGTATTGAGGATAACTCCCTGCTGACACGTAGCCAATACATTATCGTCCATGACTTTGACCTACAGTGCCTTGCAAAACCCCTTGGATTTCTTTTTTTGTATTTAATAACTAAAATATAGTCGTTGCATAAGTATTCAGCTCCCTGAGTCAATCAATACATGTTAGAATCCCATTTGGCAGTGATTACAGATGAGTCTTCTTGGGTAAGCCTCGAAGAGCTTTACACACCTGGATTGTGCAATATTAGCCCCTTATTCTTTTAATAATTTTTCAAGCTCTGTCAAGATGTTGGTGATCATGACTCGACAGCAATTCTCAAGTCTTTCCATAGATTTTCAAGCAGATTTAAGTCCAAACTTGGCCACAGGAACTTTCACTGGCTTCTTGGTAAGCGACTCCAGTGTAGATTTGGCCTTGTGTTGTAGGATATTGTCCTGCTGAAAAGTGAATTCCTCTCACCAGTGTCTGGTGTAAAGCAGACTGAAGCAGGTTTTCCTCCAGGATTTTGCCTGTGCTTAGCTCCATACCGTTTCTTTTTATCCTGAAAAACTCCCCAGTATTTGTCGATGTCAAGCATACCCACACCATGATGCAGCCACCACCAAGCTTCAAAATAAGGAGGCAATTACTCAGTGATGTGTTGTGTTGGATTTGCCCCAAACATAAGGCTTTGCATTTAGGCCATCAAGTGTATTCCTTTGCCGTGTTTTTTTTGCAGTATTACTTTAATGCCTTGTTGCATACAAGATGCACATTTTGGATTATTTTTATTCAGTATATTTGTAGTCTTATTTTCACTCTGTCATTTAAGTCATTATTGTGGAATCATTACAATGTTGTTGATCAATCCTCTGTTTTCTCCCATCACAGCCTTTGAACTCTGTAACTGTTTTAAAATCCCCAATGGCCTCGTGGTAACATCCCTGAGCAGTTTCATTCCTATCCTGCAGCTCAGTTCAGAAGGACGACTATATCTTCGATGTGTCTGGGTGGTTCAATACATAATCCACAGCATAATTATTAACTTGACCATGCTTAAAGAAATATTAAATGTACGATTTGTGATTGTTACCCATCTACCAATCACTTTCAAAAAGCTCCCTGGTGTTTATAATATAATTTGTGCTTGAAATTCAATACTTGACTGAGGGAACTTACATCATAGCACTGAGACTGCACTCGTGAAGGTGGTAAATTACCTTTTAATGGCGTCAGACCAAGGCTCTGCATCTGTCCTCGTGCTCCTAGACCTTAGTGCTGCTTTTGACAACATCGATCACCACATTCTTTTGGAGAGATTGGAAACCTTAATTGGTCTACCCGGACAAGTTCTTGCCTGGTTTAGATCTTATCTGTCGGAAAGATATCAGTTAGTCTCTGTGGATGGTTTGTCCTCTGAAAAATCAGTTGTACGTTTTGGTGTTCCTCAAGGTTTCGTTTTAGGACCTCTATTGTTTTCACTATATATTTTACCTCTTGGTGATGTCACTCAGAAACACAATGTTAACTTTCATTGCTATGCAGAAGACACACAGCTCTACATTTCGATGAAACATGGTGAAGCCCCAAAATTGCCTACCCTGTGTGTTTCAGACATAAGGAAGTGGATGGCGGCACATTTTTAACTTTTAAACTCAGACAAAACAGAGATGATAGTTCTAGGTCCCAAGAAACAAAGAGATCTTCTGTTGGATCTGACAATTAATCGTCTACTCTGGACCCTGATCTCTCTTTTGACGAACATATTAATAATATTTCAAGGACAGCTTTTTTCCATCTTCGTAACATTGCAAAAATCAGAAACCTTTTGTCCAGAAATTATGCAGAAAAGCTAATCCATGCTTTTGTCAATTCTAGTGCAAAGCACTAAATAAACTTCAGTTAGTGCTAAACACGGCTGCTAGAATCTTGACTAGAACCTAAATAAATTGATCATATTACTACAGTGCTAGCCTCTCTACACTGGCATCCTGTTAAGGCTAGGGTTGATTTCAAGGTTTTACTGCTAACCTACAAAGCATTACATGGGCTTGCTCCTACCTATCTCTTCGATTTGGTCCTGCCGTACATACCTACACATACGCTACGGTCACAAGACGCAGGCCTCCTTATTGTCCCTAGAATTTCTAAGCAAACAGCTGGAGGCAGGGCTTTCTCCTATAGAGCTCAATTTTTATGGAATGGTCTGCCTATCCATGTGAGAGATGCAGACTCGGTCTCAACCTTTAAGTCTTTACTGAAGACTCATCTCTTCAGTAGGTCCTATGATTGAGTATAGTCTGGCCCAGGGGTGCGAAGGTGAACGGAAAGGCACTGGAGCGACAAACCGCCCTTGCTGTCTCTGCCTGTCCGGTTCCTGTCTCTCCATTGGGATTCTCTGCCTCTGACCCTATTACGGGGGCTGAGTCATTGGCTTACTGGTTCTTTCCATGCCGTCCCTAGGAGGGGTGTGTCACTGGAGTGGGTTGAGTCACTGACGTGATCTTCCTGTCCGGTTTGTCGCCGCCTCGGGCTCGTGCAGTGGAAGAGATCTTCGTGGGCTATACTCAACCTTGTCTCAGGGTAGTAGGTTGGTGGTCTGTTGATATCCCTCTGGTGGTATGGGGACTGTGCTTTGGTAAAGTGGGTGGGGTTATATCCTGCCTGGTTGGCCCTGTCCGGGTGTATAGTCGGACGGGGCCACAGTGTCTCCCGACCCCCCCTGTCTCAGCCTCCAGTATCTATGCTGCAATAGTCTAAGTGCCAGGGGGCTAAGGTCAGTATGTTATATCTGGTGTTATTCTCCTGTCTTATCCGGTGTCCTGTGTGAATTTAAGTATGCTCCCTCTAATTCTCTCTCTCTCCCTCTCTCCCTCCCCTCCCGGAGGACCTGAGCCCTAGGACCATGCCTCAGGACTACCTGGCCTGATGGCTCCTTGCTGTCCCCAGTCCACCTGGTCATGCTGCTGCTCCAGTTCCACTCCTGCGGCTATGGAACCCTGACCTGTTCACCGGACGTGCTACCTTGTCCCAGACCTGCTGTTTTCAACTCTCTCTCTCTACCGCACCTGTTATTTCAACCTCTAAACGCCCGGCTATGAAAGGCCAAGTGACATTTACTCCTGATGTACTGACCTATTGCAACCTCTACAACCACTGTGATTATTATTTGACCCTGCTGGTCATCTTTGAACCTTTGAACATCTTGGAGAAAAATCTGGCCTTAATGGCCATGTACTGTTATAATCTCCACCCGTCACAGCCAGAAGGGGACTGGCCACCCCTCAGAGCCTGGTTCCTCTCTAGGTTTCTGCCTTACTAGGGAGTCTATCTGCATTGCTTGCTGTTTGGGGGTTTAGGCTGGGTTTCTGTATAGCACTTTGTGACATCTGCTGATGTAAAAAGGGCTTTATAAATACATTTGATTGATTGATGTATGGGGGACAAAAGAAGGGTTAGTCATTCAAAAGTCATGTCAACCCTTATACTTTAACACAGAGTGAGTCCATGTAACTTATTATGTGATTTGTTAAGCCACATTTTTCACCTGAACTAATTTAGGCTTGCCTGAACCAAGGGGCTGAATACTTATGCAACTACTATATTTTTGTTATAAAATTTGTATTAATTTTTGTTTCTTTTTTTTTATGTTTCTTCCACTTGGACATTACAGAGTATTTTGTGTAGATTGTTGACAAAACAATACAATTTTTCCACATTTTGTTACGTTACAGCCTTATTCTAAAATGTATTAAATTGTTTTTTTTCATCATCAATCTATACACAATACCCCATATGACAAAGCAAAAACAGGTTTTTATAAATGTTTGCAAATATATATACAGTGGGGAAAAAAGTATTTAGTCAGCCACCAATTGTGCAAGTTCTCCCACTTAAAAAGATGAGAGAGGCCTGTAATTTTCATCATAGGTACACGTCAACTATGACAGACAAAATGAGAAAATAAATTCCAGAAAATCACATTGTAGGATTTTTAATGAATTTATTTGCAAATTATGGTGGAAAATAAGTATTTGGTCAATAACAAAAGTTTCTCAATACTTTGTTATATACCCTTTGTTGGCAATGACACAGGTCAAACGTTTTCTGTAAGTCTTCACAAGGTTTTCACACACTGTTGCTGGTATTTTGGCCCATTCCTCCATGCAGATCTCCTCTAGAGCAGTGATGTTTTGGGGCTGTCGCTGGGCAACACGGATTTTCAACTCCCTCCAAAGATTTTCTATGGGGTTGAGATCTGGAGACTGGCTAGGCCACTCCAGGACCTTGAAATGCTTCTTACGAAGCCACTCCTTCGTTGCCCGGGCGGTGTGTTTGGGATCATTGTCATGCTGAAAGACCCAGCCACGTTTCATCTTCAATGCCCTTGCTGATGGAAGGAGGTTTTCACTCAAAATCTCACGATACATGGCCCCATTAATTCTTTCCTTTACACGGATCAGTCGTCCTGGTCCCTTTGCAGAAAAACAGCCCCAAAGCATGATGTTTCCACACCCATGCTTCACAGTAGGTATGGTGTTCTTTGGATGCAAATCAGCATTCTTTGTCCTCCAAACACGACGAGTTTAGTTTTTACCAAAAAGTTCTATTTTGGTTTCATCTGACCATATGACATTCTCCCAATCCTCTTCTGGATCATCCAAATGCACTCTAGCAAACTTCAGACGGGCCTGGACATGTACTGGCTTAAGCAGGGGGGACACAGCAGGATTTGAGTCCCTGGCGGCGTAGTGTGTTACTGATGGTAGGCTTTGTTACTTTGGTCCCAGCTCTCTGCAGGTCATTCACTAGGTCCCCCCGTGTGGTTCTGGGATTTTTGCTCACCGTTCTTGTGATCATTTTGACCCCACGGGGTGAGATCTTGCGTGGAGCCCCAGATCGAGGGAGATTATCAGTGTTGTTGTATGTCTTCCATTTCCTAATAATTGCTCCCACAGTTGATTTCTTCAAACCAAGCTGCTTACCTATTGCAGATTCAGTCTTCCCAGCCTGGTGCAGGTCTACAATTTTGTTTCAGGTGTCCTTTGACAGCTCTTTGGTCTTGGCCATAGTGGAGTTTGGAGTGTGACTGTTTGAGGTTGTGGACAGGTGTATTTTATACTGATAACAAGTTCAAACAGGTGCCATTAATACAGGTAACGAGGGGAGGACAGAGGAGCCTCTTAAAGAAGAAGTTACAGGTCTGTGAGAGCCAGAAATCTTGCTTGTTTGTAGGTGACCAAATACTTATTTTCCACCATAATTTGCAAATAAATTCATTAAAAATCCTACAATGTGATTTTCTGGAAAAAAAATTCTCAATTTGTCTGTCATAGTTGACGTGTACCTGTGATGAAAATTACAGGCATCTCTCATCTTTTTAAGTGGGAGAACTTGCACAATTGGTGGCTGACTAAATACTTTTTTCCCCCACTGTATATATATAAAAAAAATCAGGAAATATCACACATAAGTATTCAGACCCTTTACTCAGTAGTTTGTTGAAGCACCTTTGGCAGCGATTACAGCCTCAAGTCTTCTTGGGTATGACGCTACAAGCTTGGCACACCTGTATTTGGGGAGTTTCTCCCATTCTTCTCTGCAGATCCTCTCAAGCGCTGTCAGGTTGGATGGGGAGATTTCCTGCACAGCTATTTTCAGATTTGCAAAAATTCCTAAAAACCTGTTTTTGCTTTGTCATTATGGGATATTGTGTGTAGATTGCTGAGAAACATGTTGTATTTAATCAATTTTAGAATAAGGCTGTAACGTAACAAAATGTGGAAAAAGTCAAGGGGTCTGAACACTTTCCGAAGGCACTGTACTATATATGGGCTGCGCACTGTGACTGTTAACTAACGCTCACTGACTCACTTTAAATTAAGTATTTATCATATTAGTTTAATAGCGCTTGATTGCTCAACAGATTTTTAAATGCCACAACAGGACACCACAATTGGCCTTCTTGCTCTTTCATTTCCCAATCATCAATAGTAGCACTGATGATTGGGAAATGAAAGAGCAAGAAGGCCAATTATCAATATGTGTAAATTAACATGAGGTAATGACAACATTGCAGATTACATTGTTGTGTGAGGTCTCCTTTGGCAATGAATTAAGAAAATAATTGTTGTATTGGGTTTCTTGGGAGTCCACTTTATGAAAGAATTGCCATGAAACCAAAAGTCCTGATGCTGAGATGTATTTAGTGATTTGTGGTGTTTCAAATCAGAGTGGTGGTCAGTGGAAGGGGATGTAGGGGAGACTGCAAGGGAGAATGCAGTACTCTGCCCTTCACAAACAGATACACAATGTCATCCTACTCTGCTTTGGTGGAAAATATCAATCGCCCTGGCCCCTGTCTCAGATTCAGCAGACCTCACCAACACACTGTATTAAAACATTTGGATAACTTAACATAGGGTGGGAAGAGGTAGCTTGAAGTTAGTGCACTGTTCCAATGTACCAAACACCCAGCGAGGGGGGTCAGTCAATGTACATGGATGGGGGGGTTCTGGCCTGGGGTTTGAAGTGCTATTCATTCTCAGGCATGTGTCACCGTTCTGGGGCTCATTACAAGGCTCTCCATGGAGGCTCGTACCAAAGGCATGCTGACTAAGCACTTCATTTCAGGAAACTGGGCTTGCTCCGGCCCACTCAGCACAGAGGCTCTCTCTCTCTCTCTCTCTCTCTCTCTCTCTCTCTCTCTCTCTCTCTCTCTCTCTCTCTCTCTCTCTCTCTCTCTCTCTCTCTCTCTCTCTCTCTCTCTCTCTCTCTCTCTCTCTCTCTCTCTCTCTTATTGGTCTCCTGGGAGGAGGCTGGAGTATGGCAGGATATCCGTGCATACTGCCACTCACTCTCCCCCTCGGCCCCCTCACCTTTCTGCCTTCTCCCAGCCACAGGGGTCAGGCCAGATGCTGCTGGACACAGGGAGCCAGGGCCAGGGAAGAGTAGGAGGGCCCAGGGCCCACTCAGCCAACCAACCAACACTGGCAGTAATAAAACTAATCCGTAATCAGTTTTGTGTGTTCTGAGGCTGACGTGCTGTCGTAATCTCCAAAGAACATCTCCTAATTGCCTGCAGACGTTTAAAGATCTACAGTACATACCTAGACATTTAGAATACTGTTAGTATGCAACATGTTTGCTGGCTGGTTGTGAACCCTTCAATTTTAAAAATAAATGTTCTCTACTGCTGTCAGCGCAGGTTCTATTAAATTACTGAAGATTTATGCCCCAGATTTCATATAAATAGAAACGAATAATTGCCCTACATTTTCTAATAGAACAGTGATCATTATCTTACCTTATATCGTCAGACTTTTTTGCTTTCTGTTCACTGTGTCCACGACCATGTTTATGTTAATATTCATTGGCTGTGTGGTGGTTGTTTCTATTTTTTCTTTGCTGGTCAGTTTGGCTAAAGCCATGTCACCAGGACTTCCTGGCATTTCTGGTGAACCACAGACACACTGAACACAGTGAACACAATGAGGTGTCTGCCCAGGTTTCCCCAGAATGATGAACAGGAAGGGGAGGGATGACGACCGTTCTACAGGATGTTGCCCGTGCACAATCATCTGGAGAGGGTATGTGTTAAAGCTGTTTTAACAACCATGTTCCATAGACTACTCTGCTTACGTATGTGTGCCACTGTGCCCAAATGGGACTGAGACCTTGCAATAATAACAAAATGACGGTGGCATTTGGCTGGCATGACAGTTAAACAAATACTTTTTTTCATTCTCATGCTACAACTTGGATACCAGACACATCATCTGAAATGGGTGGAAAACAGGGCATTTTTATTTTGTCTCTCTAAACTAATGTAGGACAATTTGTTTGGTTTTGAAGCGGTATTTAACATCTGGAAGCCATAGGGCCACGGAGAAGTCATTTGCCATGCCGCTCTTACATAACCTCTCCGGCTTTGGTCGGTAATCACACCTTTTATTTGTGCCAAAGGTCAGAGAGAGCAGGATAAACCTGCCTGGCAGAGCACAGAAATAGGCATTAGATGCTCACAGAGATGAGGAAGGGGCCTATGCCACGTTTTCATCAGACTACCCTGCTCATTATGACCTCCTCCTCTGCTCCTCGGTCAGGAAGAGAATAGTGAGTGACTGAGGCCGACATCCTGAGGAGGAGGGAGGTTTGATTACTCCTTTTACTCATACAAACCTACAGGCTGACTCTGGAAAGAGGGAAAGAAAGCGAGAGAGAGCGAGAGAGGGAGGGAGGGAGGGAGTGAGAGAGAGAGAGAGAGAGAGAGAGAGAGAGAGGGGGGTTGCATACAGTACCATTCTACATGTACAGTCGTGGTCAAAAGTTTTGAGAATTACACAAATATTAATTTTCACAAAGTCTGCTGCCTCAGTTTTTATGATGGCAATTTGTATATACTCCAGAATGTTATGAAGAGTGATCAGATGAATTGCAATTAATTGCAAAGTCCCTCTTTGCCATGAAAATGAACTTAATCCCCAAAAAACTTTTCCATTGCATTTCAGCCCTGCCACAAAAGGACCAGCTGACATCATGTCAGTGATTCTCTCGTTAACACAGGTGAGAGTGTTGACGAGGACAAGGCTGGAGATCACTCTGTCATGCTGATTGAGTTAGAATAACAGACTGGAAGCTTTAAAAGGAGGGTGGTGCTTGAAATCATTGTTCTTGAAACACATGCCGTCATCATTGCTTTGCACAAAAAGGGCTTCACAGGCAAGGATATTGCTGCTAGTAAGATTGCACCTAAATCAACCATTTATCAGATCATCAAGAACTTCAAGGAGAGAGGTTAAATTGTTGTGAAGATGGCTTCAGTGCGCCCAAGAAAGTCCAGCAAGCGCCAGGATCGTCTCCTAAAGTTGATTCAGCTGCGGAATCGGGGCACCCCCGGTGCAGAGCTTGCTCAGGAATGGCAGCAGGCAGGTGTGAGTGCATATGCACGCACAGTGAGGCGAAGACTTTTGGAGGATGGCCTGGTGTCAAGAAGGGCAGCGAGGAAGCCACTTCTCTCCAGGAAAAACATCAGGGACAGACTGATATTCTGCAAAGGGTACAGGGATTGGACTGCTGAGGACTGGGGTAAAGTCATTTTCTCTGATGAATCCCCTTTCCCATTGTTTGGGGTATCCGGAAAAAAAGCTTGTCCGGAGAAGACAAGGTGAGTGCTACCATCAGTCCTGTGTCATGCCAACAGTAAAGCATCCTGAAACCATTCATGTGTGGGGTTGCTTCTCAGCCAAGGGAGTGGGCTCACTCACAATTTTGCCTAAGAACACAACCATGAATAAAGAATGGTACCAACACATTCTCCGAGAGCAACTTCTCCCAACCATCCAAGAACGATTTGGTGACGAACAATGCCTTTTCCAGCATGATGGAGCACCTTGCCATAAGGCAAAAGTGATAACTAAGTGGCTTGGGGAACAAAACATCGACATTTTGTGTCCATGGCCAGGAAACTCCCCAGACCTTAATCCCATTGAGAACTTGTGGTCAATCCTCAAGAGGCAGGTGGACAAACAAAAACCCACAAATTCTGACAAACTCCAAGCATTGATTATGCAAGAATGGGCTGCCATCAGTCAGGATGTGGCCCAGAAGTTAATTGACAGCATGCCAGGGCGGATTGCAGAGGTCTTGAAAAAGAAGGGTCAACACTGCAAATATTGACTCTTTGCATAAACTTTATGTAATTGTCAATAAAAGCCTTTGACACTTATGGAATGCTTGTAATTATACTTCAGTACACCATAGTAACATCTGACAAAAATATCTAAAAACACTGAAGCAGCAAACTTTGTCAAGACCAATACTTGTGTCATTCTCAAAACTTTTGACCACAACTGTAGCATGTCTGTTCGACAGGATTCTCAAACGAGTGTTTGAGTGAGTGTGTTCGCTTGTGTATGTGTGTCAACCCACTGAATAAGGCTGCAGAACCTCAGGGCTGACAGGGTTCTGATTTCTCCTCCTTACACAGTTCCCCTGGTGAACAGTTCCTGTAGTCCCACAGTGGGGGATGGTTCAGCATCAGCACAGGCTGTGAACAATGTCTGTTGCTAGTGTGTCAACTTCAATGACACTGAGAAGGGGAACTATTACATTTACATTTTAGTCATTTAGCAGACGCTCTTATCCAGAGCGATTACAGTTAGTGAGTGCATACATTATTTATTTATATTTTTCAAGTATGTATGATAGCATAAACATGCTCTGGCATTACATGCTGAAGCAGTTCCATAATGACTTTAGGTCATTCTTGCCGTTTTGCAGGATGTTTGCAGTGAGAGCTGTGGGTAAGGGCCACTCAGCACGTGCTCACAGTGTTGAAAGCAGTTGAGCTGGAACCACATGTGTTACAGTGCGCTCCAAAAGTACTGGGACAGTGACACATTTTTATTGTTTTGGCTCTATACTCCAGCACATTGGATTTGAAATGACACAATGACTATGAGGTTCAAGTGCAGACTGTCAGCTTTAAATTTAATGTATTTTCATCCATATCGGGTGAACCGTTTAGAAATTACAGCATAGTCCCCCCATTTTAGGGGACCAAAAGTATTGGGAAATATTCACTTATATGTGCATTAAAGTAGTCAGAAGTTTAGTATTTGGTCCCATATTCCTAGCACGCAATGATTACATCAGGCTTGTGACTCTACAAACTTGTTGGATACATTTGCTGTTTGTTTTGGTTGTGCTTCAGATTATTTTGTGCCCAATAGAAATTAATGGTAAATAATGTATTGTGTCATTTTGGAGTCACTTTTATTGTAAATAAGAATATAATATGTTTTTAAACACTTCTACATTAATGTGGATACTACCATGATTACGGATAATCATGAAAAATGATGAGTGAGAAAGTTACAGACGCACAAATATCATACTTCCCCCTTCAAAATGCTAACCTCCCCTGTTATTGTAATGGTAAGAGGTTAGCATGTCTTGGGGGTATGATATTTGTGCATCTGTAACTTTCTCACTCATCAATTCGTCAGGGCTTGGATTCTACAAGGGGTCGAAAGCGTTCCACAGGAATGCTGGCCCATGTTGACTCCAATGCTTCCTACAATTGTGTCAAGTTGGCTGGATGTCCTTTGGTTGGTGGACCATTCTTGAGTGAAAAACCCAGCAGCGTTGCAGTTCTTGACACACAAACCAGTGCACTTGGTACCTACTACCATACCCTGTTCAAAGGCACTTACATATTTTGTCTTGCCCTTTCACCCTCTGAATGGCACACATACACAATCCATGTCTCAATTGTCTCAAGGCTTAAAAATAATTATTTAATCTGTCTTCATCTACAGTGATTGAAGTGGATTTAACAAATGACATCCATAAGGGATCATAGCTTTCACCTGGATTCACCTGGTCAGTCTATGTCATGGAAAGAGCAGGTGTTCCTAATGTTTTGAACACTTAGTGTAAATCCACACAGTGCTGCAACATGCAAGGCTCCTGCATCATCTATGACCATAAGCTGTGGTCTTGATGACCAGTTGAGCTGATGATACGTACACAGCAAATTGGCCAGTGTTACCTAGTGTTGATTTTTCAGTATAACATTTCTAGTGTTGATTCAGGAGGTAAATTAACACTCATTGGTGTAAAATAATCCTGTGTTGGTGTTAATAACCAGAGTTAAACCAAAACCATGCCCATCATATTTCCCAGCATGCCCTATTGCAGGTGAATAAATATTGTACATGTTGGATATCCCCACACTGGCTGAATTCCAATAAGAATTACACATCACTTTGCAAGCCAGCATAATGTGACTTGCAGGCCTGATGTTGCCTGTAAACCATGAGTTTCAGGCCACTGTATTAGGGTAAAACTAGGCCCTCAAAATAAGTCCTTATGAAATAAGTGTCATATTTTGTTAAATAATAACATTATAATATATTTGCTTGGGATCTCACTAGGTGAAGGCCACAGGACTGAAACTGGATGAATGCAACAACCTTGTCTCTGTCAATACCAAATACAGTCATTGTGGTAACTTTACAATTCACTCGAAAGACACTGGGAAATATGCAAATAATGCTTTACACTAAGCAGTGTGTTAATTTAACACTGAAAAGCATGGACCTGTATATACACTGGACCAGTGTTAAATGTAACAATCTCAGTGTTGATTCAACACTGGAGAATTTGCTGTGTATGTGAGCTTTTAGTGTAGCAGAATAAGAGTTGCTTTCACAATACACTATTCTGTTGATACTTCTATTATCTAGATAGCCTGCGTTCATCAGACACTAATCATGTGTTGTTCAAGGTCCTTTCTAAAAAAAACACTTTCCAACACTTCGCTGCCTCAACGGACTCTAGGGCAGTTGTGCTCTATTTGTGTTCCAACTCTAGCTGTGGAGATCCTATATTAGGTTGGCAAACCTGCGTTCATTAGAACCTGACTGCTGAGACACAAATCAAATCTAGGACAATGCTGCGGCCACTGATTCAATAGAAGAGGGATGACTGCAAATGGCTGGCTGGCTGCTATGGCCCAATAACACCTAATGTTTTGCATCGTCTTGTGCATTACAAACAGAGCCAGTTAGGGTTCAATCAGGGCAAGGCAGATGCAGCACAGCAATGCTGGTCCACACACTGGAACTGGTTTGATGGATTGTTGGATATGAACAAATTATGTTGTATGCCTTTTGTTCTCAAAGGACCTTGAGGCATGAAAGCAACTGGTTGTTTAGGATAATTAATAAGTTATTGTATTTTATTCTGCCACACAAATGTTAAGATATTTAATGTAAGGAATCTTAACAGAAGGTTGACCTAAAGTCCCCAGTTTTAAACATATTATATGGTAGTCTAGTTGTTATTAGCAGTATCTTCAGCATAATGGCCTTTTGTAGATGTTATGCCACAGTCATTTACTTAATATCCGATAAGACCAGCTAGCCTTAACACACCCAGGACCTCACAAATTACTGCCTAATTGGGGCGCAGTATGTCCTTAAATTAAATCAAAGTTTTACAGTGCACTCTTGACCTTGGACTCTCTCCTAAGAGCTGCCCTGGACAGCATTGTTAAGTCCAAGTGCAATCAAAAACTAGATTTTCCTGTGATTTATATCTATTTCCACACTATGAGTTTGGAATAATACTGTGAAATTGTGAAAATTATGATAAAGCCCTTTTCGTGTAAGAGCTGTTTGAAATAACCATCTGAAATTTCAGCCCGTTTAGTGGGATGGAGTTTTGGCCTGCCTGGTGGCAGGTGACAGGCAGGAGTTTCAAACCTCTGCCATTAGCTAGTTTTCAGTTTTCCACTCCCCACTCAGACCACTTTGAGATAGTCCTAGCAAATTTCTTGCTTGCCAAATTGTTCTTTGCTAAGCTATTTTTTCTTCTTTTTTTTTTGACCATTTACATTTTAAAACAATCACAGTAAGGTACTTAATTGTTACCCAGAAATGATTTGATATCGAGATAAAAAATGTCTGCATTGTACCTTTAACAGATAAGAATAATCGATAGATACACATCTTGACGGAGTGAAATTTAAAAGTTACAAGCATACTTAAAATCATAGTTCAGATAAAATAAGAAGGGAAAATATTGACTTAACAGTCTGGTAAAGTCTCAAATCGTTTACCAGGTCATGTTTCTTCACTGACTCTCACTGGCCGCATAAACAACCATTGGTAGCTAGCGGCACACAAGCATTGTGCCGGCCGCTCTAGAGATGTGATTGTGGATCTACGGTACATTACCGTTTCCACGTGGTGTTTAATGTCAGAACCGACAATGTGGCACTCGTAAACAAACAGGCTGCACTGCTGACCCTAAGAGCTAGTATACTTTCCAGACAGATGTGTGCACAGCCTGTTCCGAGGCTGGGGCAGCCTGCTCTAACTCACTCCGCTCCAGGCCCTGGCCCAGGCAGAGAAACGAACTCCTTTGCCCCTGAGACACAATTGAAAACATGGGAGTTGTGTTTGTTTTCACTCAACATGAGAGGAAGAGTGAGAGTTCAGAGCTCCAGTTCACTGCCACGCTATACACCAGCAGCCCAGATGTGAACACTTCCTGCTTTGGAGGTTGTGTGGGACTGAATGGGACTGGGACATGCTGCTGATCGCTCAATGGTTTTCAGCGGGGGAAAAGATCGCTGTGTGCAGTGATTGAGTTTTCAGACTCGAGTCATTGGGGGAATTGCGGCCTGCTTGATATAGGGCCTAGTAAAATAGAAAAGGAAACCAGCAATAGATCATACAGGAATTCTGTTTGCACATGTCGTCCACTGCAGGAAAGGGAGGAATGTTGGGATTCGGTTCATAATGTCGAACATTTTTAAAGGCTTTTCAATCTTTCATGTCCTTTTATTTATTTCTGCGGATGATGAATATCTCTTCCTCCACTGCATCAGAGAGTGTGTTTAAAGCAGAGCGTGCGTGGAAGCAATTGGCGTAATTCACCCATTATCTGATCATCTTGTCGTGAGAAGCGATCTTGATTTGTCTATTCTGCCTGCCCGGGTCTTATTGAAGATATGGTGGACCATATGAAGAAAACATGATACAGAGTTCTACCAACAAACTGTCACTCTGAGGCTGGCTGCTGACGTCACGCTGCTCTAACCTGTACTTTCAGAATATCCAAGACTGTATTCACAATCACCCCCACCACCTCTTCTACAAATAAACAATCAGTCAGTCAGTCAGTCAATGCCCTCCCCAGAGCGGGACAGAGAGGTCTGAAGAGGCCAGTGTGATTCATGCAGCTTGTCAGCGCAGGCACAGAGACGGGACACTTTGAGAAGATCCAGTGTCTCCCAGTCTGTGTACGTTCTCACAGGGACAGATGTTTCATTCATACCAACTGGCATCAGACCAGACAGAAAGCTTCATTGAAGAATAGATTGCATAGAGAAAATATATCTGGTATGTGTATGTGATATGTATGTGCACTCTAAGTATTTTTGAATACATTATGTTGTTTGACTTATGTGTTTCGTTCTGTCTGTGAATTTCCCTCGGCCTAGTGGCAGACATTATGCAATATTCCTATTCTAGAAGAAAGGTAATTTTGAAGTTCATCGAAAGTCTCTAAGGTAAAGAGGCAGAACATCAACATAGCATTAACCTCTTTGATTCGGAAGGCTCTTGACATTATCTGTATGTTTCTGTGTGTGTGTTCTGTAGACCCTGCAGTCTGTCTGTCTGACTTCTCTTTCCCCTGCCTCAGATCACATTGTCAGCTGAACAGCAACTCTCCCCCTAGGGCCCGAGGTCAAACCAGCTGAATGACATAATGGCGGCGAGGCACATGGGTCGTTCCATGTCATTTCATCAAGCCATGACACCCACCATCTCAGATTTTTCTGAAATTGTTTCTGTAGTTAGAAACAGATAAGACCAGCATTCCAGCAACATTATTTTGTTGAAATATAATTTGATCTCTGAGAAAGCTAATTGATTGCATCCAATTTGGACATTTTAATTCATAGTATTCATATAATATTCAAGAAATATAGTACCTAACATCCGATTTGGATCAAACTTTGTTCTTACAATGATGAAGACATGAGGAATCAAACGTAATGGTCGAAAGCCACCCACGGACCCCCCACACCCCACGTCAATCGCACCCCAACAACGAGTATATAGTATCAGTTCTCTATGTTTGACAAGTAGTATGTAATGCATTCTCAGTGAATTTGGTGATGTTTTTTTCCCCCTGTTTTGAGGTTGTTTATGACCCATACTACATCCTGATATTACCAGGTTCTGGCCACTAGATGGTGCTGTTCTCGCTATTAGGTCATTTAAAATATATATATTTTATTAAAGCATTTGTGGCACAAATCCATTGCAAGTCAATGGTACCTGGTAAATTGTTACATTTTTGCCCTTGATATCCAAATCATCTATAAGTAACATCATTGAGTTACACAATCAATTTTGAAATACTTTAGGATGATTTGGACATGAAGTGTGAAGATGATAAAATAGGTACCATAACCAAAGCATGGGTCGCTGTCACGGTTTCGGCCGAGGCTGCCTCTCTCCCTTGTTCGGGCAGGCTTCGGCGTTCGTTGTCTCCGGAATACTAGCTGCCACCGTTGTATGTTTCATGTTCGTTTGCTTTTGTCTGTTTGTTGTGACACCTGTTCTCGTTTAGCCTAATTAGTGTCCTATAAGTTTCTCGTTGTGTTTGTCTAGTGTTGTGTGTTATTGATTTTGGTCTGTCGTGTGTTGGGCTTATTTTCGCTGTCATACGTTGTCCATAGACTGCTTACAGGGTATGCAAAGGGGGGGGGGGATTCTTCAAACTTGTTTTACCTAATAGCTGGAACAGCACCAGTGGTCCGAACCTGGTAATATCAGGATGTACATAAACCTAATAACTTCAATGACTAATTTCTCTGAACAGGAAAAAAAAAAATCAACAAATTCACTTTGAATGCATTTCATAGGATGAAGAAACAATACTCAAAGCCGCAGCGCCATACTACTTGTCAGACACAGAGAACTGATACTATATACTCGTTGTTGGGGTGGGATTGACGTTGGGTGTGGGGGGTCCGTGGGTGGCTTTTGACAATTTATTTAGATTCCTCATGTCTAAGCCATTGTTAGAAAAAGTTTGATCCAATTCTGATCTTAGGTACTATATTTATTGAATATTATATGAATCCTGTAAATTAAAATGAATTTCTCAGAGATCAAATTACATTTCAACAAAATAATATTGCTGGAATGCTAGTCTTATCTGTTTCTACAACAGAAACGATTTCAGAACAATCTGATTGTGGGTGTCGAAATCCTCTTTCTTGTGCTTTTTGAGGTGGAACGACCCACATGTTGCTGGACGTGCAGAGTGGACCTGATTTTGCCATCTCATGCAATGTCTCTGTGAACATCTGTGTTTTGGTGTCAGGCAGCAGGAACTGATAGAGAGAGGAGTATGTTCACACAGCATCCTAGGATGGAGCAGCCATAGCCCCTGCCTTCACCCTGGCCTGGACAGCACTGCACTGCCAAGACACAGGCAGCTTTAGGAGGCGGAGTAGAGGACTTGCTAATAAGGTGGACTACCCGCACACCCTCTGAATTTAGCACCCTCCACACCGGACCTCATACGCATAAACATTTACATATCTATCTGTACAAAACATGTCCAGAGAAATAAACAAAGCAATTACACTTCACAGAACATTGCTGCTCAGTTGTATTGTAGACACATCACTCTTTCCTGGTGCTGGTGTGGGGGTGGAAATGACGTCTGGATGTAGCAACCTGTGGCCAGATGGACTGGCCAATATTATGGTTACCATGTGTTCACCAGTCACACATGCCCCAGTGCTGGGGAAACGCACTCACTAGTCACGTCAGCCCTCACCTAAGCAAAGCATTGTCTTATTATTGTGAAATACAAGATTTTATCTTCTCATGTTTCTTTTGGACATAGTTGGTTTTGTTGTGAACTACATCACTGACAGCACGCAGGCGTCTCCAGACGGAGCGGAGTAAAAACATTAACCCAAGCTGCGTGAGAGAAAGAGTAAACTTTGAGGGAGGGAGGGATGACGATGCCAGGAGGACCCAGCTCAGTCCATCGCATCAATTAAGAGGCTAATATGACAAGCTATTGGAAGTGTTTACAGATGGCAGGCTCTACTGAATCAAAAGTTTATGCATACAGGAATCAGCTTTATTGCTCTAATGCTGGTATATGAGCAGTAAAAAGAAGGCCCTCACCTTGCAGTAGGGATACATTTATCTGTACTTTAGTTCTTCCACGAGGCTGCGAGTGCTGCTGCCCCCCCCCCCACACACACACACCTTCTCCTAACATCTGCAGAACACATGACAATGCAAACTATTTCAACACCTCCAACACCACCACATCTTTTAAAAGGCGAGAAAAAACACACTCCCAAAATTTGTTCTGGACAGGAAAAATGTCTGAGAGAGTGTGTTGTCTCACATCAAAATGTTCCAAGAATATTTTGCAGTCTGTGGGCCAGACAGTACATCCCCCTTTTCCCTTTCTAACTCTTGCCAGAGGTCAAGTAATGGGAAATGATGACGGGAGAGCCACCATAGATGTGACCAATGGGATGTAGGCCTACGAGAGTTCTCAACCTCATCCTGCCTCCTCCAGTAAAAGCTGGATATTCATAGCACAAAGATGAGAGCTGTTTGGCCCTTGGTGTGATGTGTAGCTATGTGGCGTGGAGGGGAGGAAGGCCATAGGAATGCACCAGCCTCTATTTCCATTGGGATACTCCATTAGGGCCAAGTGATGTCCTGAAAAGACTCCTGGTAACTGACCTCCATTCTTTTTTCATAATGATAGTGGATCAATCACCACACTGTTTACTACTCGTGTCATCAATAGGTATGCATTGTCAATAATGTCAAGGTTTAACACTATAAATGGAGGTTTAGTGGATACCTATGACAAAGTTAAACACACAGTTGGGTCTGTTTCAGTCATATAGGAGTTTTGGATGTTCATCATGTCCTTCTCATTGTGTTATAAGCGGGACTAGATCCAAACAACTCTGGATGGAACAACTCCCCCTCTATCTCGGGGACATTATTATACTTCTCACTCGTGGTCACAAGTGGTTGCCAAGGCTCACTTCCCGAAATATGCAATATGATGTAAATAACCCAGTCTGACAGGGCTGACCATTCCACACTGAGAGTTATTGAGAAGGCATGAACTAATGAGGGGGTGAGTAAAACCTCGGCTTGTCTGTCAAAGCTTTAGGTTGTAGCCCTTTTTATTTCTGTTCAACACATTCAACTTACAAAGAAACATGCCTACTGAAAATGCTGCTGGGAACACAACTGTTGATACACTGATAGTGACAGAGATCAAAGATTCATGTAATACCTTCATGCACTTACTGTAATGTACTGTAATGTTTCATGATGGCAGAAAGTAAATCAGCCACACAGTAAGTCATCCAAAGCATTAGTAAACACAAAATAAGTATTAATGGGGTCATGTCTATACTATTGCATGATGCTTAGTCTGATTAAAACCAGATTCCTACTGTTTTAAAACGTCCAAACAGTGGTGCTAGATTATGCACATAGGCCCATATGCATCTGCAGTCCCAAGAGATCTGCCTGATGATAGAACATATGAGTAGTAGTTCATTATCCACTTATCCAGTCACTACTCTGCCATAAATTATGTGGCGATGTATCCACTCTGGAAATAGCAATGCTCTGTTCTTCGCTTCCCATCTCCTCTTTAAAAAGACTTGATGGAAGATACAAAGCAGGGCAAGCTGCTGCTCCACACTGAGGCCTGTGTGTGTGTGTGGTGTGTGTGTGGTGTGTGTGTGGTGTGTGTGTGTGTGTGTGTGTGTGTGTGTGTGTGTGTGTGTGTGTGTGTGTGTGTGTGTGTGTGGTTAAGAGCGTCTGCTAAATTATTTAAAATGTGTGTGGACACTGAGGCAGGGACATTAAAGCAACGGTACATGCCTTTGGAGACTAGACGCAGATGATCTTCTGATTAAATAGGAGGTGTAAAGGGGACAGATGGTTTGCAGGCAAGAGAACAATCGGAACCAGAACTGACTGCACCAGGCAGCAGACATTCCACCAGTTGCACAGCACAGCACATGAAAGAGCACAGATCTTGAAATATGTGGCAGGCAGAAAAAACATCCTTAACATACAAACGCAGACAAACTCATGCTCTCCCAGACATGTTTTGATCAGATGCATGATGTAGAGACATATCGGTATTCAAAGCCATATGTCCTGTGAACAGAGCCACACTAAGTTGTTAGGGATCCCCTTTGTGGGGTGAGACTGTGAGGGAGACGTTTATTGAAATGGACGTGAAAGGAAAACAAAGTGTCTGGGCTGACTGTGATGGCCGGGTCTATTCTGCCCCACTGCTGTGGTTCTCAGAGCCCTTTAAACAGTGCTACGTCTCTCTAGCCTTCTCTTTTCAGCATGCCAACTGCTCTCTGCAGCCCCAATCTCTCTCTAATCTGTCTCTGCCAAGCTTTGCGCCAGTCTGCCAGTCCGCTGAAGTCACGTTAAAGCTGGACCGAACCAGATAGAAAAGAAATGCAATGTTACACCAATTTCATAATGAGTTGACTCTATTTGTGTGACCGGGATATGAGTTTAGCATTGAAATGAGCACCGACTTAAAATCTAATTCCTTCCCTTTCTTTGCTGACTTTATTGACATAGGTTCCCTCACGGCCCATTCTGTCTCCCGGTTCCCAGGAGACGAGGGGAGCACTATAACATTCCCACCTCCCCAAGCGCACTGCCTTGCACAAACACTGGCAGGGCAGACCAAACACTCATTTTTCCAGGTTCACACTTTCCAAAGACCCCCATTTAGCCCCATTTATCTTCCTGACCATGTGAGCCTGCTTAACATTTTTCACCCCACAGACACATACCTCTGGAGAGAGACCATGTGATTAGTCACAAGAGGTAATGGCCAATTTATTTAACATTCAACAATACATTGCCAGTTGTTTATTTCCTCTTTAAAAATGCTCTGAATTCTAAAAATAGTTATGGGAATACAGCACCTCTCACATAAGCTTCTTAACCTAATTGTTACTGATTTGGGCCCTCTCCATCTGGCATCCTCCGTGTCACCTGAAATCATATTACTTTTAATCTTATCTTCAAGCCAATCTTTAGGGTCAGTGGTGACACTCCAGATGTATTACCCTTTTTTTAGTTGTTTAAAATCATATTAAAATGAATATTTTTTGCATTCCCGAATAACTTTGGAAACTCTATTCAATGTATCTATGTGAGTTACAGGTCCCTCTAGCAGAGGAAGCATCCAGAACTTAATGTGTTGGTTATAAATATTGTAATGATATCAATATTAAAGATGCCCATGTGTATTGCAGAAAATCAAAATGGTTTTACTAAATAGGAATCCCAGCAAACCAAAATTGGTTCTGTGAAAGTTCCCAGAACATTCATTAGGTCGCGGCAAATGTTCTCATAACACAAAAACGTTCCAGTCGTGGTGATAAATATAGATAGTTTCTATAAAACATTGACCTGATGTTGCAAGAACGTTCCTAGAACACAGTTAATCTGTTCTTTAAAAGTTTCCAGAATGTTTCATTAGTTTGTGGGAACAGTCTGGTGAGAACAATGTGGGGACATCACAAAAGATATGTTCCCAAAACACAAACACTGTCCAGTTGTGCTGACATTCAGATAATGTTTATCAGGGTGCACAAAAATTCCCTTGATGTTGTAAGAATGTTGACAAAACAGCCTTTCTGAGTTCTTTAAAGGTTGCCAGAACATGTAATTAGGTTGTGGGAACAGTGTGGGTACATTACAAGAGATATGTTCCCAAAACACAAAACATGCTCAGTTGTGATGACATTCATACAATGTTTAATAAGTTAGGTTGCACAGGACATTCCCTTAATGTTGTAAGAATGAAAAAGTCAGTTTGTATGACGTTCATAACATATTTGTTTTAGGTTTAACCTAATATTCCATTGAAGTTCACGCAATATTCATTTTACCTTGTCTTGGAGGTCCTCAGAACATTTCGATAAAAAAAATAAAAATGTTTAACCTGATATTACCACAACATTCCCAGCATGCAAAGTAAAGCAGATTGGGATACATCCCCATTATGTTTCTCTCCAGATTTAATGGCAATTCACACTTGAGGACTGTATTGTAGATGGTATATAAACACAAGGCATACATACGAAATAAAACATATGGTTGTGTTTGTATGATTAAATGCTGTTCAAATGTCCTAATTAAAATGCCATTTGTTTCTATATCATCTACAATACAGTCCTCAAATGAGAATTGCCATTAAATCTGGAGAGAAACATAATGGGGATGTATTCCAATCTGCTTTACTTTGCATGCTGGGAATGTTGTGGTAATATTAGGTAACACTTAAATATAACATTTTCTAAATGTTCTTGAAATGTTCTGAGGACCTCCATTATTTGTTAAAATGTATATTGTGTGAACATCAATTAACTATTATGTTAAACCTAAAACAAATATGCTATGAACGTCATAAAAACGGATTCATTTCATTCTTACAACATTAAGGGAATGGCCTGTGCAACCTAACTTAAACATTGTATGAATGTCATCACAACTGAGCATATTTTGTGTTTTGGGAACCTACAGTATATCTTGTAACGTACCCACACTGTTCCCACAACCTAATGACATGTTCTAGGAATATTTATGGAAAAGGCTAAATGTGTTCTGGGAACGTTCTTGTAACATCAGGTAAATGTTTTTTTCCACCTTAAAATAAACATTGCAGAATCATCCACACAACTGGACAGTTTTTGTGTTTTGGGAACATATCTCTTGTCATGTCCCCACAATGTTCTCACAACCTAATGAAACATTCTGGGAACCTTTAAATAACAGATTAAATGTGTTATAGTAACGTTCTTGCGACATCAGGCGAATGTTTTATACATGTTATAAGAACATTTGCTGCTACCAAACGAATGCTCTGGAAACTTTCACAGAACCAAATTTGGTTTGCTGGGAAAACATTACTGGTACATTGTATTATTACATTACCTGGAACCCTAATGAGAACTTTTGGGAAATGGTGTGGTGGTTGTTACAGATGTTGTGCACATTTTAGTGAAAGTTAGGAGAACATTCCAAGGAAATATATATTTTTTAAATGAATAACTAAAATATTTTGTTATCAAAAACATTCTCTGAATGTTTTTGGGATGTTATCATCCTAAGGTTAGATAAAACCCTAACTAGAACTGAATGGGAATCTTAGCTAATGTTCTGGAAACTTACCAGTTTGCAGGGATGTTCATATTTATATTGGCTCCCTGAGTTTTATGAGGTTCAGTGTTCTTGGAAAGATTTTCACATGGCTCAAATAAAAAACCTTGCATAGCTCCCTTGTAGCCATTAATAGTGGGGGCAGTTCCTCAAGTGGCACAGAACTGTTACAACTATTTCTAATAAAGTGAGTAAGTGTCACCAGTGCAGCATTAGGGCTCCCTTAGGCCTGTACCTGGGTAATCTAGCATGCATAAACACACCACACTTGCTTGTAAATCAAGTCCTCTAAAGTTTCTGATGACTCCATGGAGGGTTTGTATGAATCTGGACACAATTGTTACATGCCATTGCTGAGGCCAAAGAATGTGGCGTTGAGTAAACAATGGAAAGATAATAGCAGCACAAGGCCTAGGGCCTGGACTGGGCCATGTAGTATGGAGATGGGTTCTGAGATACTGTTTTTAACACTACTGCTGATGAACCCCTCATTTCCTATCAGCCCATATGCTAACACCCATTGGCATCATGGTTCTGACAGACGTCGGCAGAAAGGAGCCAAACCAAATCATGGGCAAATCAAACCAAAAGCTTAAAGTGTCTTCAGACTGAGGCATTACCTGGTTGATTCTGACAGCTGATCATCATGATAAAACACACCTCTCTATGTGCTCCTTTAAAGTATGAGCGAAACCTTCCCGCTGAAAAGCCAATCAGTTAAACACATAAAGACCACCAACCGCACCAGTGCCTGAGGCAGAGTTGGCCTTACCCCCCTCATCGGAGTGGAGGTCTGAGGCGTAAGCTGCAGATGGAGCAGCCTTTACAGAGGTCAGCGGGTTGACAAGCTGCTTCACCCAGCGAGCGAGCCACATTGAACCACTCAGTCTTTTTATTCCCCCACCATGTGAAAGAGCCAAAGCCCAAGCCTCAGAGCAGCAGTGCATGGTTATATCCTCCACTCCACCAGGACCACATGGATTTTATAGTATTTATTGGCTGTCTCCGGCACTCGGGTTTTGCCAGTGCTGCAGCCCTCTCCAGTTTCTCCAGCGAATACCTTATCATCATGCGGCATCTCCGTGTACAAACAGCAGCTGGCAGCCAAACCACAGAGGGCCTCAGAAATTAAATGCTTATTTGAATCAAAAAGAAGGGGAATGTTATGCTTTTATAGTTGAAATCATGAGAGCAACTATGTCGGTGTAACAAAACTGCACAGATTCTGCCCGCAGCTATAGAGGGACCGACACAGAGGCCACCCAATGCCAGTTTACATCACATGACGAGAGAGAGTGAGAAAGGATCGCTCTTTGAGACTGGTCTCTGCAAATAACTGTCCAACTTGGAAAGGCCTACCAATTCCATGAGCACATTGTCTTTTGAGAGTTTGCTTGACCGTGCTGGCATCCATCCGCTATGTCCTGAATACTAAAGACAGGCAATTCCTGTAATATCTAACCGTCTTTCCTAAAGAACTGGTCAAGCGGCCTGTCATCCATGTAGTCTCATCTCATAAGATATGACTTGTCTATGTCCATTTGAAAGCTAAAACTAGATTTCTCAGTGAATGCCTTTTGACTGCATCATAAAACGCTGTGGGTCTAAAAGTTGATTCAATGATTAATTGTTGAGCTATTCACAGATTTAGAAGAGAACACTGGGTTCTTTTTATTGGATTATTACCTATTTCAGTAAGGGCCAGAAATGCTGTATTTGTACTTTTCTGGACCTGCTTTTTCTTATGAAGAAAATCAGAAACAGGGTGTTAGCCGCTGGGTATAGGCTATGGATACCTGTACCATCCAAAATCATCTAATTAAGGAAATATTGCAGTGTGGGTAGGAGAGAGTGTGGTGTGTGTGTGTGTGTGTCTTAGGAATCTGACCTCCTTAACCCCACTCAAAAGGTCAAGTAGCACAACTTGCCAGCAGTTTGCATCAGATAACTGATATTGGGGGAGAGAGAAATGTCAGAATGAGTTGCAGAACTTATTTGGCATATGGTCAAAATAAAAAAGATGACAATAACACATACAGTGAGGAAAAACATATTTTATCCCCTGCTGATTTTGTACGCATGTCAAAAATGTTATAAATTGATTTGCATTTTAATGAGGGAAATAAGTATTTGACCCCCTCTCAATCAGAAAGTTTTCTGGCTCCCAGGTGTCTTTTATACAGGTAACGAGCTGAGATTATAGATAATCTCAGCTTGTTACCTGTATAAAAGACACCTGTCCACAGAAGCAATCAATCAATCAGATTCCAAACTCTCTACCATGGCCAAGACCAAAGAGCTCTCCAAGGATGTCAGGGACAAGATTGTAGACCTACACAAGGCTGGAATGGGCTACAAGACCATCGCCAAGCAGCTTGGTGAGAAGGTGACAACAGTTGGTGCGATTATTCGCAAATGGAAGAAACACAAAATAACTGTCAATCTCCCTCGGCCTGGGGCTCCATGCAAGAGGAATCAGCCCAGAACTACACGGGAGGATCTTGTCAATGATCTCAAGGCAGCTGGGACAATAGTAACCAAGAAAACAATTGGTAACACACTACGCCGTGAAGAACTGAAATCCTGCAGCGCCCGCAAGGTCCTCCTGCTCAAGAAAGCACATATACAGGCCCATCTGAAGTTTGCCAATGAACATCTGAATGATTCAGAGGAGAACTGGGTGAAAGTGTTGTGGTCAGATGAGAGCAAAATTGAGCTCTTTGGCATCAACTCAACTCGCCGTGTTTGGAGGAGGAGGAATGCTGCCTATGACCCCAAGAACACCATCCCCACTGTCAAACATGGAGGTGGAAACATTATGCTTTGGGGGTGTTTTTCTGCTAAGGGGGCAGGACAACTTCACCGCATCAAAGGGACGATGGACGGGGCCATGTACCGTCAAATCTTGGGTGAGAACCTCCTTCCCTCAGCCAGGGCATTGAAAATGGGTCCTGGATGGGTATTCCAGCATGACAATGACCCAAAACACATGGCCAAGGCAACAAAGGAGTGGCTCAAGAAGAAGCACATTAAGGACCTGGAGTGGCCTAGCCAGTCTCCAGACCTTAATCCCATAGAAAATCTGTGGAGGGAGCTGAAGGTTCGAGTTGCCAAACGTCAGCCTCGAAACCTTAATGACTTGGAGAAGATCTGCAAAGAGGAGTGGGACAAAATCCCTCCTGAGATGTGTGCAAACCTGGTGGCCAACTACAAGAAATGTCTGACCTCTGTGATTGCCAACAAGGGTTTTGCCACCAAGTGCTAAGTCATGTTTTGCAGAGGTGTCAAATACTTATTTCCCTCATTAAAATGCAAATCAATTTATAACATTTTTGACATGCGTTTTTCTGGATTTTTTTGTTGTTATTCTGTCTCTCACTGTTCAAGTAAACCTAACATAAAAATTATAGACTGATCATGTCTTTGTCAGTGGGCAAACGTACAAAATCAGCAGGGGATCAAATACTTTTTTCCCTCACTGTAAGTGTTGGAGTCAATTGTATGGTGAAAAACGTAAGCACTTGCACTAATTTCAAGGAATAACGCTGACCTTAGCAGTTGAAAATAGTGAGGTCCCATTTAAGAATCAAAGTGCTTCTCTGCTAACGTGCAACATTCCAAGCTAACAATAAAATAAGGGCTTTGGATTTATCACCCTCCACCCCTCTCGCTCCAGCCCTCACCTGACGCACATGGTGTCACGAAGTTCAGTCATGGCTGGAATCATGTCGGAAACTTTTCTTTTTGTTTCCTGGATGAATTTTCCATTCCATTCCATTTCATACTGAATGTGTGTTATTATTATTATTATTATTTAATTATTCTCTGTAAAAATGTGAACCACCTGCTGCAGGAGCCCAGTGGAATAGGAGAGAGCAGTGCACTGCGCTCAGCGTGGATTGATGCCCTGAGACTCCTCCAGCTCAATAAACTCAGGGCTTCATCTACAACACTCCTCTCTCTTGCTAATCATATGGAGTCCTTTGGTAATACATGCCATATGTTTTTCCAGGGCAGAGCATGACTAGGGGCAAGGAGTTGCCATGTTCTCTCTGTAACCTAATACTTACCTGGCTATCCAAACTCCTTCCACCACGCCCACGGACGTTAGTTTCTTCTCTGTGTGTTCTGGCTCTGGCCCAACCCATCGATTTCTAGAATGAAAATCCATTCTAGACTGTCTGATTGGTCTTATTGGCTTTGATACTCTGAATGGTTAGAGATGATCCAATCGCTGATGACATTGTTTTGTACAACACTCCTCATTTTGAGGTCACCACAAATGACTTCAATGATGGCAGTCTCAGACTGAAGTATGTAGCGAACGATAGAGTAGCGGAATAATTCCGTTTGAGTTGTCAGGCAAGCCTAATACCACCACAATGATACCCTCAATCAAGAATGTTCAAGTCTCTCCACGGTTTGGAGAGTCACAGGAAACATGAGACACTTCCTCCCCTCTCTGCTCTTCATTTGCAATATCTGTTAATATAGTATACCCCATTCCGGAATATTTGAAAGGGGGCATTAACAGGCACTGATATCTGAAGGTAAGAAAGTATAATAAGCTTAGCATCGCACATTCAACACAGTATCCAATTAGGTTGTCCATTATCTATCACCACTGAGCCTTGATAAACATACAGTACATTGGCCCATTCTGTATCTATTCTACAGAAGACACTTCACATTTCCCAAAGCGTCTCATGTAGATTCCAGTAATCGTCTCTATTCCTTGGGGATATGCATTCCATCTGGGACTGCCAAGGTAAGCTAAGGTGTTATTGCCAGCTATTGGGAAAATCATAGATGCCTGGCAAGACTTCATACAGAGTGTTGTTGTCTTGCACAACAATTTCTCGAAAATTACATAAAAGAACATGGACTTTTTTTCATTGAAGACACTTGTGTTAGCTTGTTGTTAATAAGCATGATCAGTTGATTTTTAACACAAGGCACCACTACTGACATAACATTAGTGTGGAGATCACCTGGCCTTTAATCCAGCTTTTCATTATGGTTTTCGAAATCCTTTGAAGCATCTGAATGTCTTTGTGAAGGTTGGCCAGCGGCAGCTCTGCCTTTGATCCTGTGTGATCCGAGATATCCCACATTGTCAGGGATATTGATCTTAGCGTTATGTGTGTCACAAGGGCAGGTCACGCAAAGACTCATAAGGAGAATACTCTAAACCTCCATGCTCACAACCTCATCCACATGTGCTGGGGTGTTGTCTTTCACCAGCAGTGTATTCTCAGTCAGGCAAGTCACAATATGGACCGAAACACAGACAAACAAGGCAAAACACATGAACTCCCTTGGCTGAAATGGATGGGCTTTGCATCAGTTCAATTCATATCACTTCAGTTAACCATAACAGGCTTTTTTCAGTTGTATGACTGTCATGTTAACTCAGACCAGGTGCAGCTGGTATTATGAGATACACTCCCATTTTTAAGCAGATTCAGAGTGACTTCATAGAGTATTCATAAAGCCTTTGTAACCGGTGTGAAATGGCTAGCTAGTTAGCGGTGCGTGCTAATAGCATTTCAATCGGTGACGTCACTCGCTCTGAGACCTTGAAGTAGTTGTTTCCCTTTCTCTGCAAGGGCCGACGCTTTTGTGGAGCGATGGGTAACGATGCTTCGAGGGTGACTGTTGTCGATGTGTGCAGAGGGTCCCTGGTTCAAGCCCAGGCAAAAACGTTTACATTGATGCTGTTGACCCAGATCACTGGTTGCTGCGGAAAAGGAGGAGGTCAAAGGGGGGTGAGTGGAAGCGGTGTGAAATGGCTAGCTAGTTAGCGGTGCGCGCTAGTAGCGTTTCAATCGGTGATGTCATTCGCTCTGAGACCTTGAAGTAGTTGTTTCGATACTTCTCAAACTGTTTTGCTTTCATATTGGACATGGCCTTAAACACAGATGACCTCTGACATCAGAAAGCCCAGCCTATAACCTGTACAGGAGTTCCTAGGAGGCCGTCGACTACTGATGCATGTCCAATACAATCCTGGATGTGTAATGAACTAGGGCTCCAAAGACCTTGACTAGATCTTGTGACTTTGACCCTGGTGTTCAGATGTAATTCAACAGTTCAATCAAGTTCTGATCTTGTTGATCTGCAGTCCTTTCTACACGCTATTCTCATGTGGTAAGTCTAGAGGTCTCCCCTGTCTTTTAGTTGAGACAGTGTAACAGAGCAAGACCCTTCAGTATAAGCCTCTATACTTTCTCAGAGAAGCAAGGGAACATTCTACAGTCTGTGGGAACCCTGAAGAGATGGTAGAAAGGGACATGGTACCAGCTGGTGCCACACTCTTAAATTATGTATGGTCTAGACATGACACAACATCAAAGCAGTAGTTGTAGTTTAAATATTTGTGCAGCAGACATCTGAAACTTAAATTAGGCCTTCATAATTTCATGCTTTGGAATAGACATTGCACCAACTAGAGACGTGATGTGACACATTTTTCTACACAACCCCTTAGTTAATGAGGCTCGACGTTCGACTGTGGAATGATTACACATAGACGGTAATGAAGTGAAACACAAACGATCTGAGGAAGAGAAAGAAGCTGTGTTAGTAGTTGTGTTGCATCCATAAATGGAGTGCAGAAACCCCTCTCATCAGATGGACTGCAGATACCTGCACACGCTAAGCCCAGTAGGGTTTGTTGTGATCAGTAGCTAAACGGCTGTGTGAATGCCCCCATTGTAGCTTACATATTGAACCATCTGTGCCAATTTACGCCCAGTGTTTTAGAAGGAGGGTCAAAGTTTAGGGTTGAGCTCCATCCCTCTTTGTGAGTATGCAGCCCTTTATCCCTTGTCCACAGAGGTTTTAGTCCCATCAGACATGCTGATGGCTTTCTAGCATCCAGCCAAAACAGCCAGGCAAAGGCACGCTGCCCAGCAGCCTCGAAGTACCTTCCTGCATGTTGAGAGAGAGCCTCCAACGGAGAGCCAGAAGAATTAGTGCATTTCTTCAGTGGTGAATGCTCATGCTTAGCAACAACTGAGGAACTTTTCATGAATTAAACATGCGGCACACAAGGTGCTAGAAATGTCCTCACATTATTTACGGATGCTGTGTTATATAACAGTCAACAAAGAGACCCTATAATGAAGTTGAATACCTGGCAGGTTGCCATTGGAAAACAATCACGTACAGGAGCATGTCTTTTCTGGAAAAAAAGGGTCCATCTGATGTCATTTTGATCAGATGTTCAGCTGTTTTCCTTTTCATATCAGTGTGTGTGAGTGATTGACCTGTCAGTGGAAATAGATGCACCATTGTGTGCGCTGTCCTTGCAGTCACTGACTGCTCACTGGCTCTGGTCTGCTCATCACACTGTTTGTCCAACTGATGCAGCTTCAGGAGAGCAAAAGAGATATGAAGACCACTGTCTCTCTATGCCAGGTTTTTAAAGGTTCAGGGTTTACTGCTCCGGTCTGGTAGATAAAAACTCAAGCAGGAGTCTGACCACACTGAGTCTGCTTTAGCTGCACATGAATAACAAAGATACAAGTGCAAATAAAAATACATTTCCATGACGCCATGTCCTGAAAACTGCACAAATTACTCTCAACGTTGCATTGATTCTTTGGTGCCTTTGGTCATCAGTGGGGGCCAACAATACAGTGGAGGCCTCTGGTACACAAACATTGTCTACTTTAGAGTATGTCGTTTTGTATATATTTGCCAGAGTACAGCAGCTTTGATTTCCATCAGGGGATTTGTTTACTTTTATTGAAGTTGTCTGGAATGTCAGTGTTCGAGTCTACAGGAAATTGAAACACAGGTACGTAGGAGAATTTAAATACAGGGACAATGAGTTCAAAGGCTATTGGGAATGTGGAATCTTCAGGGAGATTTACTGACATACTGATGGCAAGCTAGGTTTTGACCACTTGAAGATTAATCTAAAGACATTATTTTTGCTTGCCATGACCCATGATGATCATAATAATTCACAGATGTCATATATTACTGACTATGCCCTGAACATGGACGTTTGCTGTGCCAATGGTGAGGTGAGAGTAAGGATCCTTGGACGGTTGCCAAGTGAATTGAGAAACATACTGCCAGATCAAAATGTTAGCTTCTAACGATCGTAAACATCCTCTAACAATGACTCAAGACATAATGAAAAGGTCAATGTTGAAAAGGCTAAGAAGATTTACATTGTAAATTACAGAGGAATAGGCTACGCTAAATTAAAAGTAACTTAATTTGCTCAAATGTTAGCATGCATCGGTGTATGTATGTGGGCTTATTTAGTGTGTGTGCAGACTCTTGTATCTAAATGTATTTAGCCCCTCTATGGGAAAAATACCTGTCCTCATGAGTTAAATAGGAATGTGCCTCTAAATTGAGATTACGCTGAGTCAGAGACTAGAACCCTGACTAGAATCCATACCTTGGATTACAGTTAATCAATCTATTATTACTCGCTAATCAACTGACTAAGCAATCAATGCTAATCAGCCTCATCATCATGTGCTGCGTGGTTGTGAAATGAACTGACAACCGGCTCAGTGCCGCTTCCAATCCCTGAGGCTCCATCATTAAGTCTACCCCAGTAAGTTACTTAAGTAACAGAAAAATGTGTGACCCCTTGTTGACTCGGAGTGTGTTCCTGTGTGGCATAAACTCTGAGCATGTGTGGTGGGCCTGAATCCCTGTGTAAAAGCTGTGGGGTTCACTCCCCTGACCTGGCGCTCTGTAACCTGTCACTATAAAATTTATAAAAGAAGGACCTCTGCTGGAAGCTCTGCATTTATGGCCAACTCTGGTCCTGGTCCCGAGGGAGCTAAGAGGATTTAGACAGGGAATAGAGGCTTATCACAGACAGCTTTTACACTCCTCTAGCAACAGCCGTACAAAACCACAGTTAAATACTGTGAAAATAAATGTAAAACAGGTGACAGTACTGCTTTTGTTTTTAGGATTTTCTATGTATTCTTTTTTTAATGATGGGCTTTGTTTCGTACACACTAGATCAAAAGGTGGCCTTTCACAAGCTTTGGATGGGAAGTCTATGTTTTTGCTCTGACTTCAGCATGTCTTCCAGTACAGCTAACTTCGATTTGAAAGCATATCGTATAATGTAATTAAAACCACATTGCTGCTACTAAACAAAACGTTTTGGATCTAAATCAGTACCCATGAACTGATATGAACGAGCCTCTGTTCTTTGATGAAGGTTATACTGTTTTCATTTTTCTATCCAGTTCTTTCTATTTTATTTCAAATGCACATTGTTTAGCTTACACAATTGTCCAAGGGATGACACCATCGTTATACAAAATGAAAAAGCCAGGTGTTCATAACAATATTAGGCTGGTTCGAGTCAATAGCCACTGGCCTGACATCATCAAGAAACTCATCATAGTCTCACAAGTTGTTTTTTATAGCGTGATTATCAGGCATGACTATAATCAGTGGTGTCCAAACGTGGGACTTAGCAGTGATGCAGGTGGTCTTTTACAAGTATATATTTCAACCAACAGTACACAATAATGTCATCTAAAAACAGGTTTTAAAACCCTAGATGGACAGAATAAACACCTGCTATAGCCATTTAGATAGGTAGCATGCTAGAGAGGAGTTACTGATGGCCAAAATATTATTTAATAGAGAAAGCGCATGCTGGTGAAACACTGAACTTGGTATACAGTGCAGTCCCCCACACAGCTATGTGTGAGGTTCCTCTTCCGCCATTCAAAATTACAAGTTAAATCCATTTAGTCCTTTAAGATTGGAGCCAGTGGATAATTAACATTCCCTTGCTGTTTACAGTAAATTATTTAGCACAGTGGTTTTCTTTGGGAGCTGGTGATTACAGTGTCGCTTGTCTTCTAATAAAAAAATCCCCTTTTTCAAAGGCCCATATCAAGGCAATTTCAGCTGAATGGAACCCGTTATTAAGACTGAGACCAACACAAAAACAGCTATGTTTGGGTTTTCTTCCTGTGTACATCTCTGTAAGGACACAGACAGAATGGCCAGAGAACCAGACAGTGAGAAACACAGGTGTGCACCAGCCATCCACCACTAGTTCCTGGTGATAGCCTTACTGCTAAGATGTGGATGAAGTATTGAGTTATGGAGTTCTTGATATACGATTTGAATTCATCTTGAGCATGTGGTGGACTCGTGACAAAACAAACTCATTTATCTCTCTCCATCAAAGACAATTTTGGGTTGAAAGGGGAAGTTCCTTAATAGTTTGTCCTAAAAAAAATAGAGCAGGTGGGGTCGACATGGCTGGACATACAGTATCAAGTTTAATTTAATAAAATTAGAGGGATATTATCTAATTTTATCAGTAGACACTTCAGCAAAAATAAGTTTCAATAGCTTTTAAGCGATTAGAATATGTTCAAGTAAGATTCTCAAATATACAGTACCAGTCAAAGGTTTGGACACACCTACTCATTCAAGGGTTTTTCTTTATTTTTACTATTTTCTACATTTGTAGAATAATAGTGAAGACATCAAAACTATGAAATAACACATATGGAATTATGTAGTAACCAAAAAAGTGTTAAACAAATCAAAATATATTTTATATTTTAGATTCTTCAAATAGCCACACTTTGCCTTGATGGCAGCTTTGCAAACTCTTGGCATTCTCTCAACCAGCTTCACCTGGAATGCTTTTCAAACAGTCTTGAAGGAGTTCCCACATATGCTGAGCACTTGATGGCTGCTTTTCCTTCACTTTGCGGTCCGACTCATCCCAACCCATCTCAATTGGGTTGAGGTTGGGGGATTCTGGAGGCCAGGTCATCTGATGCAGCACTCCATCACTCTCCTTCTTGGTAAAATAGGCCTTACACAGCTTGGAGGTGTGTTGGGTCATTGTCCTGTTGAAAAACAAATGATAGTCCCACTAAGCCCAAACCAGATGCGATGGTGTATTGCTGCAGAATGCTGTGGTAGCCATGCTGGTTAAGTGTGCCTTGAATTCTAAATAAATCACAGACAGTGTCACCAGCAAAGCACCCCCACACCATAACACCTCCTCCTCCATGATTTACGGTGGGAAATACACATGCAGAGATAATCCGTTCACCCACACCGCGTCTCACAAAGACACGGGGGTTGGAACCAAAAATCTGACCAAAGGACAGCTTTCCACCAGTATAATGTCCATTGCTCGTGTTTCTTGGCCCAAGCAAGTCTCTTCTTATTGGTGTCCTTTAGTAGTGGGTTTCTTTGCAGCAATTCGACCATGAAGGCCTGATTCACACAGTCTCCTCTGAACAGTTGATGTTGAGATGTGTCTGTTACTTGAACTCTTTGAAGCATTTATTTGGGCTGCAATTTCTGAGGCTGGTGACTCTAATGAACTTATCCTCTGCAGCAGAGGTAACTCTGGGTCTTCCATTCCTGTGGTGGTCCTCATGAGAGCCAGTTTCATCATAACGCTTGATGGTTTTTGCGATTGCACTTGAAGAAACTTTCAAAGTTCTTGAAATATTCCATATTGACTGACCTTCATGTCTTAAAGTAATGATGGACTGTCGTTTCTGTTTGCTTATTTGAGCTGTTCTTGCCATAATATGGACTTGGTCTTTTACCAAATAGGGCTATCTTCTGTATACCCCCCTCCCTTGTCACAACACAACTGATTGGCTCAAATGCATTAAGAAGGAAATACATTCCACCAATTAACTTTGAAGAAGGCACACCTGTTAATTGAAATGCATTCCAGGTAACTACCTCATGAAGCTGGTTGAGAGAATGCCAAGAGTGTGCAAAGCTGTCATCAAGGCAAAGGGTGGCTATTTGAAGAATCAAAAATATAAAATATATTTTGATTTGTTTAACACTTTTTTGGTTACTACATGATTCCATATGTGTTATTTCATAGTGTTGATGTCTTCACTATTATTCTACAATGTAATAAATAGTTAAAATAAAGAAAAACCATTGAATGAGTAGGTGTGTCCAAACATTTGACTGGTAGTGTACATGTAAATACCTTGTACATGTAAATACCACCCATTATTCCACTTGTTACCCAGTGTTGGTTCTCCCACACTCCTGCCTCCTGAATATACAGGCTTGCTTGCCAGTGTTTACAATTTGATAAGTGCACACTAGTTAAAGGGTCTTTGTGTATATCTGAGGTTATTATAAAAGAAGCAAACCACTTTCCTGCCACACACAAAACTAAACAGGCATGTAGCACTGCCTCTGCCAGCAACATGCAATTACTTGTAGTTTTCAGATCCTTATACGTCCTTTTTTACACATTCTCTCTTTCTCTTTGAGAATCCTGTTCGGTGGCATAACCACATGGTGCAATGTCTTAAATGTGGCCAAAGGAGCATAGTAAAGGAGGGTACATTTGACATAAAAATCCCATTGGGTTCATTCTGGTTACTATAAACAAGTGCCTGACAACTGGGTCAACTTAAGTGTTGTTTTGACCTCAGAACAAAAGATACATACGGTTAAGAGCTTACTTTTTAAGCCCAAGACCAATTTTGTTGAACAATGTTGTGTTTGGACATTATAATTTATAACATCATGAAATAAACAGCCCAGATTATGTTCAAAAACATAGTTTGATGATTATTCTAATGTAATGTAATACAACATAGCATCATCAAAAAAAATGTTTCATTGTACCAGGTTTTGGTTAGCATTGGGAAAGACATGATCTCTCCTTGGGCAATCTTGACCGAAGCCATGCAATCAACTTCACGCACATGCAATACAACACATCAAAGGCAGCTCTGTGGGTATCTGTGGGTCTCTCTGGGTCTATTCAATGACCCTGTAAAATGTTAATACCAACTGTTTTGCTCAGTCTACCGAAACACACACACACACACACACACACACACACACACACATATGTATACAGTTGAAGTCAGACGTTTACATACACCTTAGCCAAATACATTTAAACTCAGTTTTTCACAATTCCTGACATTTAATCCTAGTAAAAATTCACTGTCTTAGGTCAGTTAGGATTACCACTTTATTTTAAGTGTCAGAATAATAGTAGAGAGAATTATTTATTTCAGCTTTTATTTCCTTCCTCACATTCCCAGTGGGTCAGAAGTTTACATACACTCAATTAGTATTTGGTAGCATTGCCTTTAAATTGTTTAACTTGGGTCAAACGTTTCGGGTAGCCTTCCACCAGCTTCCCACAATAAGTTGGGTGAATTTTGGCCCATTCCTCCTGACAGAGCTGGTGTAACTGAGTCAGGTTTGTAGGCCTCCTTGCTCGCACACGCTTTTTCAGATCTGCCCACACATTTTCTATAGGATTGAGGTCAGGGCTTTGTGATGGCCACTCCAATACCTTGACTTAGTTGTCCTTAAGCCATTTTGCCACAACTTTGGAAGTATGCTTGGGGTCATTGTCCATTTGGAAGACCCATTTGCGACCAAGCTTTAACTTCCTGACCGATGTCTTGAGATGTTGCTTCAATATATCCACATAATTTTCCTTCCTCATGATGCCATCTATTTTGTGAAGTGCACCAGTCCCTCCTGCAGCAAAGCACCCCCACAGCATGATGCTGCCACCCCAGTGCTTCACGGTTGGGATGGTGTTCTTCGTCTTGCAAGAGACCCCCTTTTTCCTCCAAACATAACGATGGTCATTATGGCCAAACAGTTCTATTTTTGTTTCATCAGACCAGAGGACATTTCTCCAAAAAGTACGATCTTTGTCCCCATGTGCAGTTGCAAACCGTAGTCTGGCTTTTTTATGGCAGTTTGGGAGCAGTGGCTTCTTCCTTGCTGAGCTGCCTTTCAGATTATGTCGATATAGGACTCGTTTTACTGTGGATATAGATACTTTTGTACCTGTTTCCCCCAGCATCTTCACAAGGTTCTTTGCTGTTGATCTGGGATTGATTTGCACTTTTCGCACCACTATGTTCATCTCTAGGAGACAGAACGCGTCTCCTTCCTGAGCGGTGTGACGGCTGCATGGTCCCATGGTGTTTATACTTGCGTAATATTGTTTGTTCAGACGAATGTGGTATCTTCAGGCGTTTGGAAATTGCTCCCAAGGATGAACCAGACTTGTGGAGGTGTACAATTTTCTTTCTGAGGTCTTGGCTGATTTCTTTTGATTTTCCCATGACGTCAAGCAAAGAGGCACTGAGTTTGAAGGTAGGCCTTGAAATACACCCACAGGTATACCTCCAATTGACTCAAATGATGTCAATTAGCCTATCAGAAGCTTCTAAAGCCACATCATTTTCTGAAATTTTCCAAGTTGTTTAAAGGCACAGCCAACTTAGTGTATGTAAACTTCTGACCCACTGGAATTGTGATACAGTAAATTATAAGTGAAATAATCTGTCTGCAAACAATTGTTGGAAAAATTACTTGTGTCATGCACAAAGTAGATGTCCTAACCGAATTGCCAAAACTATAGTTTGTTAACAAGAAATTTGTGGAGTGGTTGAAAAACGAGTTTTAATGACTCCAACCTAAGTGTATGTAATCTTCCGACTTCAACTGTATATACAGTGAGGGAAAAAGGTATTTGATCCCCTGCTGATTTTGTATGTTTGCCCACTGACAAAGACATGATCGGTCTATAATTTTAATGGTAGGTTTATTTGAACAGTGAGAGACAGAATAACAACTAAATAATCCAGAAAAACGCATGTCAAAAATGTTATGAATTGATTTGCATTTTAATGAGGGAAATACGTATTTGACCCCTCTGCAAAACATGACGTTTCTTGTAGTTGGCCACCAGGTTTGCACACATATCAGGAGGGATTTTGTCCCACTCCTCTTTGCAGATCTTCTCCAAGTCATTAAGGTTTCGAGGCTGACGTTTGGCAACTCGAACCTTCAGCTCCCTCCACAGATTTTCTATGGATTAAGGTCTGGAGACTGGCTAGGCCACTCCAGGACTTTAATGTCCTTCTTCTTGAGCCACTCCTTTGTTGCCTTGGCCATGTGTTTTGGGTCATTGTCATGCTGGAATACCCATCCACAACCCATTTTCAATGCCCTGGCTGAGGGAAGGAGGTTCTCACCCAAGATTTGACGGTACATGGCCCCGTCCATCGTCCCTTTGATGCGGTGAAGTTGTCCTGCCCCCTTAGCAGAAAAACACCCCCAAAGCATAATGTTTCCACCTCCATGTTTGACAGTGGGGATGGTGTTCTTGGGGTCATAGGCAGCATTCCTCCTCCTCCAAACACGGCGAGTTGAGTTGATGCCAAAGAGCTCAATTTTGCTCTCATCTGACCACAACACTTTCACCCAGTTCTCCTCTGAATCATTCAGATGTTCATTGGCAAACTTCAGATGGGCCTGTATATGTGCTTTCTTGAGCAGGGGGACCTTGCGGGCGCTGCAGGATTTCAGTTCTTCACGGCGTAGTGTGTTACCAATTGTTTTCTTGGTGACTATTGTCCCAGCTGCCTTGAGATCATTGACAAGATCCTCCCGTGTAGTTCTGGGCTGATTCCTCACCGTTCTCATGATCATTGCAACTCCACGAGTTGAGATATTGCATGGAGCCCCAGGCCGAGGGAGATTGACAGTTAATTTGTGTTTCTTCCATTTGCGAATAATCGCACCAAATGTTGTCACCTTCTCACCAAGCTGCTTGGCGATGGTCTTGTAGCCCATTCCAGCCTTGTGTAGGTCTACAATCTTGTCCCTGACATCCTTGGAGAGCTCTTTGGTCTTGGCCATGGTGGAGAGTTTGGAATCTGATTGATTGATTGCTTCTGTGGACAGGTGTCTTTTATACAGGTAACAAGCTGAGATTAGGAGCACTCCCTTTAAGAGTGTGCTCTTAATCTCAGCTCATTACCTGTATAAAAGACACATGGGAGCCAGAAATCTTTCTAATTGAGAGGGGGTCAAATACTTAATTCCCTCATTAAAATGCAAATCAATTTATAACGTTTTTGACATGCGTTTTTCTGGATTTTTTGTTGTTGTTATTCTGTCTCTCACTGTTCAAATAAACCCACCATTAAAATTATAGACTGATCATTTCTTTGTCAGTGGGCAAACGTACAAAATCAGCAGGGATCAAATACTTTTTTCCCTCACTGTATATAACTTTGTGCAATAAAATCTACTGTGGTTTGGCCCATGTGGGGAAGTCTCAATGTTTCAGATGACACGGCTGAGAAGGGAGGGCTGACTGAAATCACATGTGTTTTGGAAAAAAGGGGAAAAAACTAGCCTGGGACCATCCTTACTCATGGTTCTGTTTTTGTTCCATGTGTCGCACCAACCATCTGGATGCTTGGAGCACTGAAAACCATAGTGTTCAGAGACAAAACACCAAACAGGCCACTGAGAGGAAGTGGATTTGGGCATAGAACCCCCCTTTCTTCCTGTCATTCCTATCCACTTTGACATCAAGCACAGAATCAGTGTCTTCCTAGTTTACAGATAGGAAACATTCACACCGTCCCTAGTTTCAGGCACTTAGAACGTCCAGATATAATCAGGTAGACCCTTTACAGGTAGTCCTCCATACTTTAGACTGGCAGATGTATCCTTATGACATGACTGACTGGAAACCTGGTTATTCCCTCCAGCAAGAAAATAACTAAATATGAAATCAAGTTACTTCCAATTGGTTTATCCTATCAGTTCCATCCATATCTATCATTTGTTTTCAATCAAAATGTGTTTTGGGGCAGAAATATATTCTGGAACATGTGAACTTTCATGTGCTTTAGTAACAAACTTGTATGCCATCTGTAAATACGGATAACATTTATAAATTACAAGTCTAGTTGGTTTAGCCACGGAAAAAGACAGGAACCTTCCCGCTAGCCATGATTGGTTGAGATAATGGATGGGCTGGACATGACGAGAGATGAGTTTGGATTGGTCGTCATGTAGCACGCTTCTGTCTATAACATGAGCTGCTCAGTATGTGTAGGTAATCGTTTCTAAAGTGGCTTTTTTGAACGAGATCACAAAGAACTGCAAAAGTGTGGCTAATGCTCTCCACTTTCTGGAGGACTGAGTTTTGAAATCAGTGGAATGCCCGGTGGAAGCAGAGTATGATAGCTAAGGAGACGGAAAAAATTAAGGCGTTTGATTACAAATATGCGTAGGGGGTCGAAAAGAGAACACACAGAAGGCTGTTGTATAAAACACCTGTCTCCAGATTACATCTTCAAACTAAGGGCAACCATGGCATCCGTGACAGAGAGGGAGAAGCGTTCATCCATGTATATGGGTAAGAGAGTCTAGCTAGCTACATTTTCAGATATTATAAGTTTCTAATTTAGTCAGAAAGTTGTTTTCATTGCAAGTTAAAGTGTACTGTTAGATCGCTAGCTAACGTTAGCTGGCTGGCTGGCTCACTAGCTAACATTACGTATATGATCTCTGTAGTAATATTATTCGTATCTCAGAGCCATTTGTATTGCTAGTTATAGCTTAATGTTAGCTAGCTAGCTAACATTGAACCTAGTTGGTTAGCTTTATCTGCCTGTAGATGTAGTAACATGTAGTAACATAATGAGTTGGGATTATGGTTCATTGTTTAGCTAGCTAGCTAGCTACATGTCTAAACAAAAGACTCCACTATGCAAGTAACCATTTCACTGTACCGTTTACACCTTCTGTATCCTGTGTATGTGACAAAGAAACTTTGATTTTATTTGATATAGTATGTGTTTACCAGAGACGGTAATGTGAAGAACAACATGGCGTGCACCAAAGTCAAATTAGGATATAATGTCAGGCCAGCGAGACAGTGTCTTAGTTCTGAAATTCTCCGGTAGAATGCCCTGCTTTTATTTTGTCACACTCACAACTGTAAGCTATTTTCTGTAATTAGCTCGCCATTAACTTGTAAATAATGATCTTGTTGTGAGTGAATACTGAATACAAATTAGCTAAAGTTAAGACATTGTCAGCTATATGATACGGTCATTATTTGAACTGGCTAGCCAGCTAACCTAACGTTAGCTAGCTAGCTAACAAGCTAGAAATGAACCAAAACAAGTTGCTTTTAGTTGCCTGGTTTGCTAGTTTGTCAAAAACGAAATACGTTTTTAAACTGATAGGTTTCTTGGTGTTAAAATACACCAGTTATGCTATTTTGGACCACCAGGCTGCCGATGTTGTTTTTGTGTTTATACTTTTTAATAACACCAACGACAAGTTTGATGTCGGACGACAATAGAATGTTCATGATGTGTAATGTCTTGAGTCAATAAGTGTTCAACCCCTTTGTTATGGCAAGCCTAAATAAGTTCAGGAGTAGAAATGTGGTTAATAAATCACATAATAAGTTACATTGAGTCATTCTGTGTTCAATAATAGTGATTAACATGATTTTTGAATCGACTACCCCATCTCTGTACCCCACACATACAATTATCTGTAAGGTCGCTCAATCGAATAGTGAATTTCAAGCACAGATTCAACCACAAAGACCAGGGAGGTTTTTCAATGCCTCGCAAAGAAAGGCACCGATTGGTAGATGTGTAAAAAAACAAACAAACAAAAAAAAACAGACGCTGAACATCCCTTTGAGCATGGTGAAGTTATTAATTCGGCTCTGGATGGTGTATGAATACACCCAGTCACTACAAAGGTACAGGCGTCCTTCCTAACTAAAGGAAGGAAACTGCTCAGGGATTTCACCATAAGGTTAATGGTGATTATTTTCTATCAGCATTTTAAATGTGCAACCACAGGAAAAAAATCTAGACCACCTTTACTCCACACACAGAGACATGTACAAAGCTCTCCCTCGCCCTCCATTTGGCAAATCTGACCATAATTCTCCTGATTGCTGCTTATAAACAAAAACTAAAGCAGGAAGCACCAGTCACTCGGTTAATAAGGAAGTGGTCAGATGACGCAGATGCTAAGCTACAGGACTGTTTTGCTAGCACAGACTGGAATATGTTCCGGGATTCTTCCGATGGCATTGAGGAGTACACCACATCAGTCACTGGCTTCATCAAAAAGTGCATTGATGACGTCATCGCAACAGTGACCGTACATACATACCCCAACCAGAAGCAATGGATTACAGGCAACTTCCGCACTGAGCTAAAGGATAGAGCTGCCGCTTTCAAGGAGCGGGACTCTAACCCGGAAGCTTATAAGAAATCCCGCTATGCCCTCCGACAAACCATCAAACAGGCAAAGAGTCATTACAGGACTAAGATTGAATCGTACTACACCAGCTCCGACCCTCGTCGGATGTGGCAGGGCTTGCAAACTATTACAGACAACAAAGGGAAGCACAGCCGTAAGCTGCCCAGTGACACAAACCTACCAGACGAGCTAAATCACTTCTATGCTCGCTTCGAGGCAAGCAACACTGAAGCATGCATGAGAGCATCAGATGTTCCGGATGACTATGTAATCATGCTCTCCGTAGCCAATATGAGTAAGAATTTAAAGCAGGTCAACATTCACAAGGCCGCAGGGTCAGACGGATTACCAGGACGTGTACTCCGAGCATGCGCTGACCAACTGGCAAGTGTCTTCACTGACATTTTCAACATGTCCCTGATTGAGTCTGTAATACCAACATGTTTCAAGCAGACCACCATAGTCCCTGTAAACAAGAACACTAAGATAACCTGCCTAAATGACTACCGACCCATAGCACTCACGTCTGTAGCCATGAAGTGCTTTGAAAGGCTGGTCAAGGCTCACATCAACACCATTATCCCAGAAACCCTAGACCCACTCCAATTTGCATACCACCCCAATAGATCCACAGATGATGCAATCTCTAACAACACATCTGCCACGCTGATCCTCAACACGGGGGCCCCTCAGGGGTGCGTGCTCAGTCCCCTCCTGTAATCCCTGTTCACCCATGACTGCATGGCCAGGCACGACTCCAACACCATCATTAAGTTTGCCGATGACACAACAGTGGTAGGCCTGATCACCGACAACGATGAGACAGCCTGTAGGGTGGAGGTCAGAGACCTGGCCGTGTGGTGCCATGATAACAACCTGCCCCTCAATGTGATCAAGACAAAGGAGATGATTGTGGACTGCAGGAAAAAAAAGAGAACTGAGCATTCTCATCGACAGGGCTGTAGTGGAACAGGTTGAGAGCTTCAAGTTCCTTGGTGTCCACATCACCAACAAACTATCATGGTCCAAACACACCAAGACAGTCATTAAGAGGGCACGATAAAGCCTTTTCCCCCTCAGGAGACTGAAAATATTTGGCACGGGTCCTCAGATCCTCAAAAAGTTATACAGCTGCACCATCGAGAGCATCCTGACTGGTTGCATCACTGCCTGGTATGGCAACAGTTCGACCTCCTACCACAAGGCACTACAGTGCGTACCCTCTGGGGCCAAGCTTCCTGCTATCCAGGACCTCCATACCAGGCGGTATCAGAGAAAGGCCCTAGAAATTGTCAAAGCCTCCAGCCACCCTAGACAGAGACTGTTCTCTCTGCTACCGCACAGCAAGCGGTACCGGATCGCCAAGTCTAGGTCCAAAAGGCTTTTTAACAGCTTCTACCCCGAAGCCATAAGACTCCTGAACAGCTAATCATGGCTACCCAGACTTTTTGCATTGTCCAGGGTTTGTGAATACTTTCTGAAAATAACAGTGCAGTACTTCAACATACAATTAAACAAAATATTATGATGGGAATGAGCACTATAAATCAGTATTCTATACTTCCAAGTTCTGAGGGTCAGTGCCAGAGACAGATAGAGGACTCTAGTGCCCAAAAGCCTGTTTTAGTATGGGCAGCGCCATTAAGGACTTTCACCATTTTGAAGTAGTCAACTGGGTGGGACTTCCTATTGGTTAAGGAAGGTTCACATAATTCCATCCAGGTCATCAGGAGGGATCAGCCAATGAATTATACTTGTGAGCAAACATTCCATAACTGCAGGTGGCAGTAAATTGCAAACCTTGGCTTCATACCTGTTCAAACAACACACTCTAGGTGGCAGTGTGCACCGTTTCAGTTTGTTTGCCAACTTAAAGAAGTAGTAAAAGAAGAAAATGGACTACTTCAAAATGGAGATGGCCTCAATGGCGATTCCCATGCTCTCACAGATGCCATAACGAGACAGATAAAATGATGCTATGTCTATCTAAGTCTATGGGGTATTTACATCAGTAAAGAAAATAGAACGTTCATGGTGTGGAACAAAAATGTGATTCCTTTAGCTAGCGTCCATTGTAGTTCTTGCTTCATTTATTGATACAAGTTTAGCCACAATACCCTGAGCAGGGCACATGACTGCCAAAGACATAAAACCTCTTCAGGGAAGTAATGAGATTTAAATAAATTCAACAACTTTATATGACACAGTCAACCAATTATTATGGGCGAATTTGGAACATTGCTGAAACAAAAATGTAATATCTATTAAATGCTGATACTAATACAATATTTTATTTTGAGAATTGTTCATTTTATATTTCTACAACACCTCATTCTCCGAAGCACGAAGGAAAATGTTCCCATGTTCACTTATCCTAAAGGACCTCTTCATCTCCCTGTGCCCCAAATAAGCTATGGACCTGCCTCTATTCAATCAAAGGAAATGTAAGAAAAAAGACAATCTGTGTTTTATACCCCCGATAATTCAATTTCTTTATTATAAGTCACGATTTCTCTGGAGGGCACTTTGACAGACCAGAGAAAAGGGCATTGTCAAGGAATTCAATGTACTTTAATTGGGGATACCCAATGATTACTGGACCTTTTTCATTTCTCTGGCAGTGTTGGTACAGCCCATCAGGCACATGGTGAATTGTAGCGATTGACTTACAAAGGTTAACCTCTCCTATGGTACTGTGAGTGGTGGGGGGTAGATGTGTACGGAATGCTTAAGTGAATTCACAATGGGGTACTGGGAAAAGGGCACTGCAAAGCCAGACAAAGAGGTGCCCTGCTTTCTCAAGTGCACCAGGGACTTGGATGAACTCTCTCTAAGGAGTCATTAGAACTTACACTGTCGATGTGTAAAATAACAGAAGGGAAGATGCAGAATATACATATTCACCAAATCTGATGGAATTTGTGAGTACACTGAGTAGATTTGCTGACACAATCATCTCTAGAAACCACAGATGTTGAATAATGCTGCCTATCTCCTTTGGCAAGTGTTTGCCCTTTATAAGTATGCCAAGGCCAACACATGTCCCCTGGAAGTAATTGCCTGCCCTTGACAACACACTCCTCCAATGTAACTGTAGTATCTTCTATCGCCCCAAACTGAGGAGGGTGGGGAGGCCATCCAAGGCCTACACTACAGTATTAGTAGCAATGCAAATTTGGACACATTTGTGTCTGACACTTAGACATTTGTGTCTAAATTATGTGCTCAGGTCAAGCCTGTCTCGAATTCAAGCACAGGGACATGTAGGACATTAGGCTTTTTGCTCAATTATGTTCATGTCAGTAGGAAAGCCCAAGGCCAATTTTATGAAAGCCCAGTGTTGGTGTATCTCTCCAAATACAAAGGACCGACTGCAAGTAATCTGCTTGGCAGCATGCAGGTTCACGCTCCGGACAGACACGCTCCGGACAGACACATTTTTACACATTATAGATTATAACAAGCCACTGCAACCCAGATAGTCAATGTACAAAGAACACCATTATTAGAGAACAAATTACAGCCTATATTACTGCAGATTTGAAAATAGTATATTCACAGATGTTTGAGTGAATGTGTTCATTATACTGCTCAGGTTTAAGAGGAAACTGCTTGGGCTGAGTATGCGCAGAATTCCCTCCGCCACTCCTCCACTAACCTCACTCCTTTCCAGTGCATGTTGGGGTATCAGCCGGCCCTGGCACCTTGGTATCCGAGCCAGACCGAGGCCCCTGCGGTGGACGAGTGGTTTTGGCGCGCTGAGGAGATCTGGAATGCTGTGCACACTCGTCTCCAGCAGGCCGTGCTTCGGCACAAGGAACAGGCCGACCTCCACCACAGTGAGGCGCCTGTTTTCTCTCCAGGCGACCGGGTCTGGCTCTCCACCCGGAACCTGCCCCTCCGCTTGCCCTTCCGGAAGCTGAGCCCGCGGTTTGTGGGGCTGTTTAAAGTCCTGAGGAGGGTTAATGAGGTAACGTACCGTTTGCAACTCCCTGCTGATTACCGCATTAACCCGACTTTTCATGTGTCTCTCCTCAGGCCAGGACACAATGACGCCCCTCCTCCTCTGGACATCGAGGGAGGTCCGGCGTACTCGGTCCGTGAAGTCCTGGATTCGAGGCGTCGGGCGGGGCGTCTCCAGTACCTCATTGACTGGGTGGGGTACGGCCCAGAGAAGCGGTGCTGGGTTCCTGCGGTGGACATCCTGGACACTTCGCAGACCAGGGATTTTCACCGTCGGCGCCCTGACCAACCCGCACCACGTTCCTGTGGTCGTCCCCGAGGCCGGTGGGGGGGGTTGGGGGTTAGTGTCACGTATCCCCCCGGTACTGCTGCTCATTCTATTCACCAGCTCCGGAGGTCTACGTCACCAGCCTTCTAGGCGTCACTGACCTGGTTCATTACCACCAACCCCGGACTGTCTTGTCTCATTACGCACACCTGGTTCCCATTCCCCCTGATTAGTATGTGTATATATGTGCCCTCTGTTCCCCATTGTCCTTGTCAATTATTGTCCAGTGTCCGTTGGTCTCGTGAGTACCGTGTGCTGTGCTCTTGTGTTTACGGGTCTCGTCTCGTGTATTGTGTAGAGGTTACACCTCTCTCTTTTGTTTGGGTTACATCCCTTTGTAATATATATACGTGTTTGTTTTGGGCTTCGTCCCCATCATTTTTGATGACGTACCTTGTGTTGTGTGGAGTAAATAAAACCCCTAACACGTATTCCTGTGCCTTTCTTCAAATCATTAGACAACGTGACAGCTATACTAAGGAAGACCGTTTTTTATTTTATTTAAGCAGTCTTTCAGTGGGCTGTTCAATGTTCCCCTTTTCTCTCTGTTTGCATGGAAGTGTTGAATTCAAGTCGCCTTATGTGTCATCATAGTTGAATATATTACTAAATTAGCATTCATTTTTATTCTCTCAAATGAAGTCCTTTATGAAGGCATCTTCACTATTCTATTTGCATTATATGTCTGGCTAACATAAATTGTTTGGTAAAACAACTAGGTCAGTTTTATATAGTTCCTTCATGTCAGTTTAGAAGTTTCTCTGGAGAAACTGGAGGACACCCAAGTCAACGTGAACAGCTTCCATGGTCCCACTCAGTTTGACATGGTGAGAGGCACACCAAACACTGAGGGGGTAGAGCTGTGTATCAAAAACAGCCCAGAGGAGAAAACAGAGCCAGACAGTGGATGGTAGATGGCACTGCAAGTTGCGCGGCGGATATACTGCTGAGAGCAGATCTATTACCCAGTAAAATGTCTCTGTTAGGGAGGGGGCTGAGGGAGGCCTGTAGAGAGAGAGAGAGCGAGAGAGCGAGAGAGCGAGAGAGAGAGAGAGAGAGAGAGAGAGAGAGAGAGAGAGGACCTGAGCATCTGCCAGTGATGTGGTAGTAATGCTTCTGGTCTTATCAACAGCCCTACTGGAGCCAGTACATTATTCTTATAGCCCAACACAGACAGACCTCAATAGCTGTCTGAGAAACAAGCATCACAAAATGAACGTGCACGTCACCGCAAGTATGTGGAAATGATCTACACTGGAAATACGCTTCAGTGCGTTGAAATCACTGTCAGCCATGCCTAACAATCACAAATGGGTATCATGTGCTGTTTATCTCCAAGCACCCTTAGCGGGTCGTCATGCTTCCGGTTTCTGGTGACCCTGTTCATGCGTTTATTTTACGCCTGCAACGTTAGGTTAATCTTCAAGAGTGAGAGGAATAGCCATTAAGGTTACGCCCAAGCTCTTAAGATGATAGTGGCTTCAAGAAGCATTAGTGGCTCCACCTCTTTTGAATACTCTTTAAAGCAGTGGTTCCCAACCTTTTTCGGTTACTGTACCACCAACTGAGTTTGATCTACCCAGAGTACCCCTGAAGTAGCCCCTCATGTGCATTTTACCAGTAAGCCTACGGTCTCATGAGTCTTCTCAAGTACCCCCTGTGGATAGGCCAAGTACCCCCAGGGGTCCTAGTACCTCTGGTTGGGAACAACTGCTCTAAAGTGCTGAATATGTAGAAGCCCAGCGGGCATCTAGCAGCTGGCAAAGCACTGCTCCTCGTCCTCTGTATGAAAACGATATGTGCTGTATTATTCCCTATTATCACAACAACACCTTGAAAAGCACAGTTTGCTGGACATTCACATCACCTGAGCTTACATCTCATGTACAGAGAAAACTGCTGTCCACCTTTCTGCACTCTTCAAGATCATACAACCATCATAATAAAAGGTGTGTCATAATCACCTTGACTGAGCCAGGCCAAATCTCTGTTACCCTCCTCTCCTCACGATGTAGTTCACTCCTGGGTCATGTATAAATGCCTAATGGGGCTGAGCTGTGTCCCCATGGCCTAGTGACACCGCTGTAAGTGTTTTCTGAGCCATAAAGTACAAGAACATGTTAATACCGGTGCATATAAACATGTGTGCCAGGTGGTTCTGAAAGTTTGGAGGCTTCGTTTATGTATTTATTTGCTTTTATTACTCTTGGCATGCAAGCCTCGCACTGGGATAAAGCAGCCTACATGCAGGCCAAATTGCTTTATTTAATTCATCGAAAAGGAAGAAATTGGTGAGAAAGTGCAAGAAGTTGAAGAGGGAGCAGGATTTTCAGACATGTAGATCATGCAACTGGAAGGATTTGGAGCTAACCCTAAGGATGTGGAGGTGTTAGTTAGGTAATGAACTATATATGTCTAGTCGGAACAAAGCCATATGTGCCCATGCCGTTTTGATCTCTGCTCTGCTGCTCTGCTAATGATTTTATGGAGGAATCAGGTGTTTTCTACAAAGGCTTGATATCATTATTATAGAGTGATGTCATTGTACATAAAATGATGTCACCTCACACAGATGGTGAGAGTAGAAACCCTGAATCAACAGGCTATAACCTGAATACAAAACAGACGCTAACCTGGATTTGTGTCTGTCTATTCCTGCAGCAAATAAATTGTGAGAAAGGATAATGATTGATATAATAAAATAACCACTTTCATGTTTTGTCCTTTATAAACCCACATGATTAGAAGAGCTCACATTTGTGAGTCAAACAATGTGTGAGATTTACTATCTGAAAACAGTTGTGTTAGTGTGCTAATTATGACTGGCTCACAGCATAGTCTCAAAAACCCGACCCTAGGCAACACAGTGACTGGTTTCAATGATGGACTCTTTTGGCATAGAGGAACTACGTCACTGCCACGAGGCAGACATGCCAGAACGTCGCGATTTAAAACCAAAGTTTGCAGGCAAAACCTTTGCAGTGGTTTTAGTTAAGGTAATTGATGCAAACTAGCCACTTGTGAAACGCACTCAGTAAAAATAACTTCCGTGATCTCCATCTTGCTAGCTACTATTTTGTATTTTATTAAAGCGGATAAAGTAGTGACGTAGTTCCTATATGCCAAAAGAGTCCATCTGTCACGGTTCAGACAGACGACAAGAGGACCACAATTGCGTCACACCAGAAAGTTTATTTAAACTTAAGGGGAAAGGGATGTAGGGAGTGAGTGAAGGCTCCAGGGGTTATCCCGTCCGATGTGCTGGGTCTGTGCCTCCCCCAGTGGCAGCGATGCGTCCTATGAAGCCGGTGGTGGGTGGTCCAGAAGTCCTGGGGGAGACACAGACACAACAGGGCGGAATGAAACCAGGCAGCAGTACAGTTCAAGGGAATCCAAAATACGTAGTAGCAAGGCAGAAGGCTGGTCAGAGTTACCGGGATTGAAGAGTAGTCAGGAGTCGTAATGGCAGAAGCAGGTCTGGATCTCCTAAGGCAGAAGAGTATCCAATAAACAGGCAGGTCCGGGGTCACAAAACCAGGGTGAGCCAGAAGCGCGAGCAAACAGGTTCCGGGGTGTGAGCTTTGCAGACGATCTGACACCGGAGAGCTGAAAGACAGGGCCTTAAATACTGGGAGAGGTTAGTGGGTAATGCAGCGCAGCTGGCAGAGTAATTAGAGCCGAGCAGAGCAGGGACAGGTGGAGCTAGTTAGGCTGAGTAGAGAGAGGGAGGTGAGCAGAGTGGAAGATAGTGGAAACCAATTAAGGTGGTAACCCGGTGGAGTGAGAGGGCTCATGACAGAACCCCCCAAGGACGGCCCCAGAAGTCCCAAGAGCAACACCACGCCGGGCGGGGAGGGGAGCCGGAGGAGGGCTAGAACTCCTCCGAACGGTCCAGTGAACGTCCTCATCCTCGGAGGAAGCCGGAGGGCCGTGGTCGGGAGATGGGACAGGTCCCGAGACAGGATCAGGCACAGGACAGGAAGCCGAGGCGGGCCGGACGGTTAGGGACCCCTCTGGGGCGGCCCTCACGGATTGCAGGTTGATCAGGATGCCGTTGGTGGAAAGCGGTGATGAGAGTCCTATCCACAATCCGACTAGCTGGCACCCAGGTCCTTTCCTCAGGTCCATAGCCCTCCCAGTCAATGAGGTACTGGAGACCCCTACCCCTCCGTCTGGACCGAAGCAGGCGGCGGGACGGTGTAAACCAGACCACCTTCGACGAGCCGTGGAGGAGGAGGACAAGGCGCAGCAGGGACCAGCGGACTCCTGGGCACAGGCAGGGGCTGCAGCAATCCGGCTGGGGGCTGGCAGGACGACTTGTGTTGGTTGCAGATGGGGCAGGCTTGGACGAATTCCCCGTACATCCTTCCTCAGAGAGGGCCACCAGAACCTCTGGGCGAGCAGGTTGTAAGTGCGGGTGGAGCCAGGGTGACAAGCTAGGCGGGAGTCATGTCCCCACTGAACGACCTGGGACCTCAGGTCTTCGGGGGACAAAAAGGCGGTCAGCTGGGCAAGTGCTGGGACCTGGCTGGTTACGGAGAGCCTCCAGCACCTGTTCCTCAACAGCCCAGGTCAGAGCTGCAACGATGCAGGGACTTGGCAGAATCGACACAGGGTCCTTGGAGGGGTCAGGAGCGGAGTTAGTAGGTACTGGCCGAGGGGTAGTGCGGCGGCAAGCAGGCAGGTTCGGTGGCAGTCCTCTCCCCACTCCCTGATCACCCCGGTCACCCAGTCGAGCTGAGGGTTGTGCCGGGCGGAGCCATGGGTAACCCAGGATGAGGGGTTGGCCTGGAGAGGGGAGCAGGTGAAACTGGATAGTTTCTTGATGGTTTCCCGGACAGACCCATCGAGACCGGGGCCGTGACATGAGTGACCGATCCGAGTAAGTGTCCGTCCAGTGCCCGGGCAGGAATAGGAGGTGTCAAACGGAGGTTCTCCAGTCCCAGTTGGCGTGCCAGCTTGATGTCCATTATGTTGGCTTCGGCGCCAGAATCCACCAGAGCAGCCAGGGTGTGAGTTGAGTCAGGGAGGCGGAGGTGAACTTGCAGCAGGGGTTTGCGGTCGGAGGACTGGATGGTCATTGAACTCAACCGGACTCCCCCTATGCCCGGTGAGCTTCGGCCCTTTAAAGGGCAGGTTACCACACGATGTCCATCACCTCCACAATAGAGGCAGAGGTTTGAGGTGAAGCGTCGCTGGCGCTCTGCAGGAGTGAGAGAGGCTCGCCCAATCTCCATAGGCTCAGACTGATCAAGCTGACCTGGGTGAGTGGCAGTAGATGACAGGAGCCCAGTCGGATCTCTCCGAATGCCGGTAGTAGGTGGACCTTGGCGCCCCCCTCTCACGACGACGGGGTCTGTATCCCTCTGTCGATCCTGACAGTCAGTGCGATGGCTTCATCAAGAGTGGAAGGCAGTTCATGGGAGACCAACTCGTCCCTTGATATAGTCAGCCAAACTATGGAAGAACGCGTCCACCAACGATGGTGTGTTCCAAGAACTTCGTCTAGCCAGGGTTCGGAAGTCGATGGAATGGTCTGCGACTGTACGTCTGCCTTGTCGAATACTGAACAGTTCACGAGACGCCTCTGCGGTTGGTGAATCCAGGTCAAACACCTTCAGCATCTCCTCAGCAAACAGGTCGAAGGTTGCACATGCGGGGGTTTGACGTTCGAACTCTGCTGTTCCCCAGAGTCGAGCTCGGCCCGTCAGGTGAGTGATGGCATACCCAACTCTAGCCCCCTCCGTGGCGAAGGTCCTTGGCTGCAAGGAGAACTGAAGTCGGCAGCTAGTCAGGAATGGCCGGACCTGGGTTGAATCGCCGTTGAACCGCTCGGGGTTTCCAATCTTGGGTTCCGGAGCAGCGGCTGCAATGACCGGGGCAGGTAACTCGGGGCAGGGCTGGTGGGCAGACTGGCTGGGGTCAGGTTGGTGAGGAGTTGAATGATCATGGCGAGTTGTTGTTGCTGCTGCTGGGACTGCTGCTGGTGCTGCTGGAACTGCTGATGCTGTTGGTGGCCGACCTGAAGCAGAGAGGAGATGACGCCGCTCATGCGGCCTAGCTCTCTCTTAGTGTGTTCCAGGCGTAGCATGGCGGTGGGTTGCTCAGGCTCTTCGGTTTCCATGTCGGGGGAAGTGTGCGCTGAGTCCATGATGGTCAGATCGTACTGTCACGGTTCAGACAGACGACAAGAGGACCACAATTGCGTCACACCAGAAAGTTTATTTAAACTTAAGGGGAAAGGGATGTAGGGAGTGAGTGAAGGCTCCAGGGGTTATCCCGTCCGATGTGCTGGGTCTGTGCCTCCCCCCAGTGGCAGCGATGCGTCCTATGAAGCCGGTGGTGGGTGGTCCAGAAGTCCTGGGGGGGGGGGAGACACAGACACAACAGGGCGGAATGAAACCAGGCAGCAGTACAGTTCAAGGGAAATCCAAAATACGTAGTAGCAAGGCAGAAGGCTGGTCAGAGTTACCGGGATTGAAGAGTAGTCAGGAGTCGTAATGGCAGAAGCAGGTCTGGATCTCCTGAGGCAGAAGAGTATCCAAAAAACAGGCAGGTCCGGGGTCACAAAACCAGGGTGAGCCAGAAGCGCGAGCAAACAGGTTCCGGGTGTGAGCTTTGCAGACGATCTGACACCGGAGAGCTGAAAGACAGGGCCTTAAATACTGGGAGAGGTTAGTGGGTAATGCAGCGCAGCTGGCAGAGTAATTAGAGCCGAGCAGAGCAGGGACAGGTGGAGCTAGTTAGGCTGAGTAGAGAGAGGGAGGTGAGCAGAGTGGAAGATAGTGGAAACCAATTAAGGTGGTAACCCGGTGGAGTGAGAGGGCTCATGACACCATCATTGAAACCAGACCCCAGTCACTGTGTTGCCTAGGGTCAGGTTTTCGAGACTACTCACAGAAAGCAAGGTACATGATGCCAACAAAGAGAGTGCAGAGCCTGAGACGTATAAATCAATACAAATTGTCAGGTAGAACTTACATGTGAATCAGTGTGAGTTGCAGCAGTAGTAGTCTATGCATCCTAGCACCATCGGTTCGGCTCTGAATTCCACAAGGTGTCGTCCAAGGTCACACCGAGGTTCTTCGCAGTCTGGGAGGTGGACACAATGGAGTTGTCAGTGGTGATGGAGTGGTCTTGGAGCCCAAACGTAGACCTCTTTATTAATTATTTCATATACTAATAAGACAAGGTCTAATTGTATTCCATAGAGAATGCGTTCGAGATAACTCACGATCAAATGACTGTACCTGTGTAGCAGCAGCACGTGTTCCACATCGGAATGTATAGGCTATCCATAGTCGGTAGACAGATCTTCTTAAAAAGTTGCCCCTTACATCACCGAGCAGTTCACAATAAACTATTACATCGAATTGTTGGATGCTACCACCCCCTCCAAATCAAAACCAAACATGGATTCCATGTTGTGTTCTCACAAACTGTTTGTCCTAGCTAATCAGCCTCGCAATATGAGCACCATTCTGCCGCAGACAGGAAGCAGACAAGAAGTAGAATGACATCCATGTTTGCGACTAACAATTGGATTAAATTTTTGCGATGCAAACAACGCATTCGGAATCAGAACCGTCCACCGACCACAAATATACCCTCCGACATGGGAAAAGCATCGCTAAACAGGCACAGACAATGGTTGGTAAATAAGTAGCATGGTGTTGTGGCTAGACCAAGAATACAATCTTGGTCTAGAAGCTGGGCTAGGAGTGAACCGGACTTCCCAAGGAAGGAATAGCAGCGCTGTCTTGTAGAGACATACAAACAAATGTCCATCCAATTTATATAGCTATAAAGACATTTCTACATCAGCACTGTTGTCACATACATAAATATTCCTAGCTACATACACACTCACATTTTACAGTCAGACGGCCTACTAGCTACTTGTGTTACAGCAAAGCTTAACATAAAGAAAGGAGAGGCAGACCTATGCCTGCACAAAAACTGTAGCCATGAGAGCATCCCCTTATTTGAAGAAAGAGCTTGTCAGGCAGAGAGACACAGAGAGGGTGAGAGGCACAGACACAGACAGACAGACAGACAGACAGACAGACAGACAGACAGACAGACAGACAGAGAGAGAGAGAGAGAGAGAGAGAGAGAGAGAGAGAGAGAGAGAGAGAGAGAGAGACAGATGTCTCCTTTCTCCCGGAGTGTGCACTTGTTCACTTCCCTTCACGGATTTGAAAGGAAAAGACAGATATATTGAAACCCCCTGTAGCCCATGCCAACACCAATCCAATGCTTTGAAATGTGTGGGGAGTAAGTAGTGTAGTGAGCGAGTGCACACTTCAGGAAGATGGAGAGATTATTGGGATCTGGGACGCACCAGGGAGAGTTGAAAGCTCACCTAGCTACCTACTTGGTCGGTCAGCTACGAGTTAGTGTGGCAAATCATTGGCCTATCACTGCAGGTTGGTTACCTCACTGTTTGGGAGGCCAAAAAAGGCAGTTCGATCCTCCGTCTGCAAGTAAAAAGACAAGCTAGAATTGTTTGTATGAAAGGTGTTAGCTAAACAAAAATGTATGTCAAATAAGCAAATGGGATAGGCGCGAAATTGACCAATAGACTAGCAAAGGCTGCTGGAAGTTGAGCTGTTTGGCTAACTAGTTAGCTAGCTAGCCAGCGCTAGTTAGGTGTGCTTGTTGAAAGCCATGCACAACTTTAGAAATTGTTTCTACTTATTATTATTTGCCTTTATTAATTTTTTTACCTTAGTTTATTTAGTAAATATTTTCTTAACTCTATTTCTTGAACTGCATTGTTGGTTAAGGGATTGTAAGTCAGCATTTCACGGTATTCGGCGCATGTGACAAATACAATTTGATTTGATTCCACTGCCACCTGTAAGGCCAAAACTGTAAAAGCTATCAACACCAAAATAACGTCAGAATGTGCAGGCAGACTGTCTTCAGGTTACTTGAGAAAAAAATAATGTTTTGATGCAACTTACAGTCCCTTCGGAAAGTATTCAGACCCCTTGACATTTTCCACATTTTGTTAGGTTACAGCCTTATTCTAAAATTGATTCAACAGTTTTTTCCCCTCATCAATCTACACACAAGACCCCATAATGACCAAGCAAAAAATGTTTTCAAAATCTTTGCTGATATATTACAAATAAAAAACAGAAATATTACATAAGTATTCAGACCCTTTACTCAGTACTTTGTTGAAGCTTCTTTGGCAGCAATTACAGCCTTGAGTCTTCTTGGATATGACGGTACAAGCTTGGCACACCTATACTTGGGGAGTTTCTCCCATTCTTCTCTGCAGATCCTCTCAAGCTCTGTCAGGTTGGATGGGGAGCGTTGCTGCACAGCTATTTTCAGGTCTCTTCAGAGATGCTAGATCGGGTTCAAGTCCAGGCTCTGGCTAGGCCACTCAAGAACATTCAGAGACTTGTTCCGAAGCCACTCCTGCGTTGTCTTCGCTGTGTGCTTAGGGTCGTTGTCCTGTTGGAAGGTGAACCTTCGCCCCCAGTCTGAGGTCCTGAGCGCTCTGGAACAGGTTTTCATGTACTTTGCTCCGTTCATCTTTGCCTCGGTCCTGACTAGTCTCCCAGTCCCTGCCGCTGAAAAACATCCCCACAGCATGATGCTGCCACCACCATGCTTCACCATAGAGATGGTGCCAGGTTTCCTCCAGACGTGACGCTTGACATTCAGGCCAAAGAGTTCAATCTTGGTTTCATCAGACAAGAGAATCTTGTTTCTCATGGTCTGAGAGTCTTTAGGTGCCTTTTGGCAAACTCCAAGCGGGCTGTCATGTGCCTTTTACTGAGGAGTGGCTTCCGTCTGGCCACTCTACCATAAAGGCCTGATTGGTGGAGTGCTGCAGCGATGGTTGTCCTTCTGGAAGGTTCTCCCATCTCCACAGAGGAACTCTAGAGCTCTGTCAGAGTGACCATCGGGATCCTGGTCACCTCCCTGACCAAGGCCCCAATTGCTCAGTTTGGCCAGGCGGCCAGCTCTAGGAAGAGTCTTGGTGGTTCCAAACTGTGTTCTTGGGGACCTTCAATGCTGCAGAAATGTTTTGGTACCCTTCCCCAGATCTGTGCCTCGACACAATCCTGTCTCGGAGCTCTACGGACAATTCCTTCGACCTCATGGCTTGGTCTTTGCTCTGACATGCACTGTCAACTGTGAGACCTTATATAGACAGGTGTGTGCCTTTCCAAATCATGTCCAATCAATTGAATTTACCACAGATGGACTCCAATCAAGTTGTAGAAACATCTCAAGGATGATCAATGGAAACAGGATGCACCTGAGCTCAATTTCGAGTCTCATAGCAAAGGGTCTGAGTACTTATGTAAATAAGGTATTTCTATTTTTTATTTTGAATACATTTACAAAAAATTCTAGAAACATGTTTTCACTTTGTCATTATGTGTTATTGTGTGTAGATTGCTGAGGAATTTTTTTTATTTAATCAATTTTAGCATAAGGCTGTAACGTGACAAACTGTGGTAAAATTCAATCGATCTGAATACTTACTGACAAAAGATTGTTGATACTATTTTGCTTTTTGAACTATAACCATTGAGCATTTGCATAAAAGCTCCATAGGCTTCAATAGGAAATAGCGACTAGCTACTAGCTATGCACCGGATCAGAGCTGTGGTCTGACTCTGGTCCACACTAAATAGCTCTGGTCCAGGGAGTAGTTAGTCGCTAGCTAGCTCTGGTCCACACTAGCTCTGGTCCAGCTCTGATCCAGGGCGTAGCTAGTAGGTAGCTAGCTCTGGGTCGCACTAGCATTGGCCTAGCTCTGGTCCGCACTAACTAGCTCTGATCCTGGGAGTAGTTAGTCGCTAGCTAGCTCTGGTCCACACTAGCTCTGGTCCAGCTCTGATCCTGGGCGTAGCTAGTAGCTAGCTAGCTCTGGTCCGCACTAGCATTGGCCTAGCTCTGGTTCGCACTAACTAGCTCTGATCCTGGTTATAGCTACTAGCTAGCTCTTGTCTGCAGTAGCTCTGGTCCACCCTAGTAGAGCTCTGCTACCAACCCGAGTCCTATGGGCCCCGACATCTTACATCGGGTTAGGGCCGGGTAGGGCCTGTTTTTTTAAATCAATAACTAGGGTACAGGCCGGGTTTGGGTATTAATTTCATGAATGATTCAATTGATCACTAACATTTTGAAGCTAAGCCATTTGCTCCCTCCTGCTCTTCTGTGCAGTGTCTCTGTATTGGTCATATCTTACGATCATAACATGGTGTCAGAAGTGCTTCAACCTTGTATAATAGCAGGCCAACCTCGTAAAATATACAGTAAGTCAGAACATTGTCCGAGTCGACAAGAGAGATTATTTCTCAGAAAATAATAATATCCTGTGAGTTTTGCTAGCTAGTTCTGGTCCGCACAGGTTTTATTTTACTGTAATTAACGTCAGTAGCTATCGAATTCTCTGGTGATAAAATGTCTCATCAGGCATGTCGCCTGTAAAGTAAACATATTTTTACATTTAAGTCATTTAGCAGACACTCTTATCCAGAGCGACTTACAGTTAGTGAATACATTTTTTTTTTTATACTGGCCCCCCGTGGGAATCAAACCCACAACCCTGGCGTTGCAAACGCCATGCTCTATCAACTGAGCTACATCCCTGCCGGCCATTCCCTCCCCTACCCTGGACGACGCTGGGCCAATTGTGCGCCGCCCATGAGTCTCCCGGTCGCGGCCGGCTGCGACAGAGCCTGGATTCGAACCAGGATCTCTAGTGGCGCAGTTAGCACTGCGATGCAGTGCCTTAGACCACTGCGCCACTCAGGACAACAAAATGCAGTAGCAATGCAATATTAGCTAGCTAGCTAAAGTCTATTGAACCCCCATCTGTCACAAAGCACAACATCCACCCGAGTGGGAAATGTAGAGGTTATTTTTTATTCTTTATTTTTTAAGTGTCTAGTGATCTAGTGTACGTCATTCATGTCAGCTGATGGAAGCTGGAGGCAAAAAGGGACATAAGAGCATTTGGACAAGGAAAAGTCTAAGTGGAATCCTTGGGACGTCTAACTCTGACATCAGCCCTTTGAAGTTGACATGTCAAATTGTTTCGGTAAGGGTTATGGTTAAGGTTAGGGCTAGGGTAAGGGTAGGGGGTTAAGGTTAGGGTTAGAGTTTAGGGTAGGGATGTCCCTAGGGTCCCACTTTGCATCTACCTTTGGACAAACCACTTCATCAAAGATTTTAGATTTCATTAGAATAAAACCATCCATGTATGCCCAATGCCATCATTGTTCCTTAAAGAAAATGAGAGAGATCTACGCAAGCTAATGGGTAAGTAAAGGCTTTGGCCAGGTTTCTGAATCCTGTCAATAGTTTTACTAGGCCTATACAGTATGTAATCAATCTGAAGACAAATTTAAAACAAATTCACTAAATTCAGGGCCTCCATCCCAGCCCTATTGGCCTAAATGTCCTCTCTGGTCTTGGATATTGATACCATGCTGTAACCCATTTCTTCTCAACCCAGGACTTAACACTAATGTGAAATGTGCAAACATATATTTTATGGGTTCTGGCTTGTAAGTTGTCATTTCATTTCCAAGTCTCACTGAGCTAAAAGAAAATAAATGGATGTTTTTACTAAGAACTTCCTCAAAGCAAAGAAAAGAGTTTGAACGTTTGTCTCTAACATCCAACTGAGAACGTGTGTTTTATTGTTGCACATAGCTCTTAAAAATAACTACTTCTTTGGTGAGATCATTTTATTTCAATTTGTGTGGTGGAATATGGAAATGCAGCATCAATTAATATACAGAGGCATTCCCATTTTGTTACACTTAATCAAACATTTTTGAAACAGCAGTGAAACTGCTCCTTCGTCAGTCTGAAGGAAGTCTAATACCTACAGTACATGGCAAACTCCAAACGTATTTATTAATTAAGTAAAAAATAAATCTGCTGAGATCTGGACTAATATATTTTTATTTGGTTCCGTTAGACTACAAGATTGATCGAATAATGAGAGAGAACAACAACGACTATAAAACGAGGGTCCAAGTTCTACATCCAATGGAAAATGTCAATTCATTCCAACGTTTTTGTTCCAACTTTGCTGCAAAAAGAGAGTGAGTGAGTATGCAGCTTCACAACCACTACCTGAACACCCTGAGCCTGGTCCAGGGAATGGGCATGATTAAGGAATGCATTGGTAAAACTTGAACCTTAACAGTGCTTTTGTCCTCCTCACGGTTGCGTACAAACACAGGCCTGAATAAAAGTTGCTAATACGATAAATATAGGTAAAGTCATGTAGCCAATTCCTTTTGGAACACTGTATCAATATCTTCCTACGGCATTAACACCTTACAAGTCAGACGGGAAGAGTCAGATAGGAAGGGTGTCACAACCATTCACCAAACGCAAAAGTCAAACCAATTTAATCTTCTGAATTAGCCCTTTAACAATGCTGCCTGCCACCAAGTGAGACATACTGTAAGTCCCCAAAAAGAACTGTATTTGCTGGCACTACACCTACTCTCCAGCATTTTTTCAACAATGGACGTTTTTCAACCGTGACAGGGATATTGTCAAATATAATAAGAAGCAACTTACATACTTCAGCACCATACTGTCTAAATATACTAATGTTCAAGGGTCAAGCAGTATTTTACTTCGATCCAGGACAATTGTACATATGGCACTGAGCTTACCTCCCTGTACTTATACAATGAAAGGCAGAATATCACCTGTCTTACTTTAATGTGCTGTGATTTTGCCTTTCCTATAATCTCTCTGTCTCAGAATCAAAGAATGTCCTAATTACTGCCATTTAAAAGGACTTCATGACGTCTTTTGATGTAATATTACCGTCTGACCCAATTAGCTGTGCACTTGTCAACCTCAATTTGTTATGATGTCTGAATGTTAGAAGAGGCATGCGCTGTCGGCAACATAGATCTTTCTGCAAATGGTCCCCCTCTCGGTGTAGTATGTTAGCCTATGTTTTTAAGCCACAGAGGAAAAAAGCACTGAAATGAAGTGTATGTGTGTGAGATAAATACAGTACAATAGCATTACATTTTCTTCATGTGCAGCATTTAGGAATTCTTAAACATTTGCATTAATCCCTCTGAATAATGCAATTAACACCATTCAAATGAAAAGTTACCTAACAATAGACCGCAATAGTGTACCTTTTATGGCAAATAAGAAATGCCCTCTGGGAATAAGTTACGTCCTTGCTTATCTGTTTCACAAAGCAGGCAGTTTTGGCCAACCAACCCCCACACATTGTTTCTGCTGTACTCTAGCTGCACTCTAGCAGGTAGGTAGTCAACAGTGGTCCTCTCAACCTGTGGAGGGAAATGGTTTTACTTAACCCCTGAACTCTCCTTTCTGTCTTTTTCCACTGAGATTACTGTAATAGTAAATAGATTTTTTCTCTCAGTTTTAGCAGGACATTTTGTCCTGAACATTGCAAATATTATTATTCCAGAAATTGAATGAATGATCAAGAACAATTGACAATGTATTCTTCATTTCACTTCAGTACTTTGATAATTGCTATACTTTTATTTGTGTTAGACCGTTATGCAGGGAATAGAGTTGAAGAAAAGCAGACTGTAATGAAAACAAACAAATATTTACATTAGAATAAAAGTGCCATGAGCATAAGTTATAGAAGCAGAAATTTGAGAAATATCTGAGGTAGGAAACGATCCTAAAAATGTTACATGCTACATGTAGTGAGTAAACTTGAGGGGTGACAGGTTATCCTCAGAATGGTTATGGTGCCATTATTCACTTTAGCATGGAATTGACATGATCTATGGCTGACACCTAGTGGCAAGACAGAGAATGACTCAACAATCTAACGTAAACAAAGCTAATAAATGGGGGGCGTTATGTGCATCCTCCCCTGCCAGCTGACTCAAGAGCATCAATTGAAAGGCTGTCAATATCTGTGTGAGAACATTTCCAGTTACCTTAAAGTAACCGTTCAGTGAAAATCTCACTTTTAAAAGTTAATTTTCTGTTAACTCATACCCAAATAATGTTGTTGACTCATCCTATACTTGTATTTGTGTCAAAAGCATAAAGTGGAGAAAAAAACACTTCAAATACCCCCCTCAAACTTTTATCTCAAACAGCCTATTTAAAAAAATGCTTGCTATTTCCTCATAGAGGATGATGTCATCCTCCTGAGGAGGATGAGCTGGCCAATCAGCAGTCTACTCGCATTAATATTTTTAATGACCGGTATACGCCCACACCATTCTGTTGTTTGGGTTTGTCCACACCATTCCAATACAGAAAAGTTGCTTTATAACATACTTAATTACAATTTTTTGGAAGGAAAACTACTTTACTTATATTGTAATTAATTAAAGGTCATATTTCGTAGACATCTGTAAACACTGGTCGGTTACTTTAAAGGTATTTGTATTTGTATTTATTAAGGATCCCCATTAGCTGCTACCAAGGCAGCAGTTACTCTTCCTGGGGTCCAGCAACATTAAGGCAGTTTTATACAATTTAAAATATTACATGATATTACATTTCAAAACACTTTTCACAACACATTAAGTGTGTTCCCTCAGGCCACTACTCTACTATCACATATCTACAATACAAAATCCATGTGTACTTGTGTGTAGAGTGCATGTCTTATCATGTGTATGTGTGTCTGTGCCTGTGTGTGTCTCTTCAAAGTCCCCGCTGTTCCATAAGGGGTATTTTTATCTGTTTTTTAAATCTAATTCTACTGCTTGCATCAGTTACCTGATGTGGAATAGAGTTCCATGTAGCCATGGCTCTATGTGTCACACCCTGATCTGTTTCACCTGTCTTTGTGATTGTCTCCACCCTCCTCCAGGTGTTGCCCATCTTCCCCATTATCCCCTGTGTATTTATACCTGTGTTCTCTGTTTGTCTGTTGCCAGTTTGTTTTGTTTCGTCAAGCCTACCAGAGGTTTTCCCCTTGCTCCTGTCGTTCTCAAGTTCCTGGTTTGCCCATTCTGCCTGCCCTGACCCTGACCCTGAGCCTGCCTGCCGTTCTGTACCTTGTCACACCACCCTGGATTATTGACCTCTGGCTGCCCTGACCCTGAGACTGCCTGCCGTTCTGTACCTTGTCACACCACCTTGGATTATTGACCTCTGGCTGCCCTGACCCTGAGACTGCCTGCTGTTCTGTACCTTTTGGACTCTGATCTGGATTACTGACCTCTGCCTGCCCTTGACTTGTCGTTTACCTGCCCCCTGTTTTTGTAATAAGCTTTTGTTACTTCGACACTGTCTGCATCTGGGTCTTCTTCTGAAACGTGATACTATGTAGTACTGTGCGCCTCCCATAGTCTGTTCTTGACTTGTCGATTGTGAAGAGACCTTTGGTGGCATGCCTTGTGGGGTATGCATGGGTGTTCGAGCTGTGTGCTAGTAGTTTAAACAGACACTTCAGTGCATTCAGCACATCAACACTTCTTACAAAAACAAGTAGTGATGAAGTCAATCTCTCCTCCACTTTGAGCCATGAGAGATTGTATTGCATATTATTAATGTTAGCTCTAAGTGTACATTTAAGGGCCAGCCGTGCTGCCCTGTTCTGAGCCAATTGTAATTTTCCGAGGTCCCTCTTTGTGGCACCTGACCACACGACTGAACAGTAGTCCAGGTGCGACAAAACTAGAGCCTGTAGGACCTGCCTTGTTGATAGTGTTGTTAAAAAGGCAGAGCTTGGGCCTCCAGAGTGGCGCAGCGGTCTAAGACACTGCGTCGCAATGCTTGAGGCATCACTACAGACCCGGTTTCAATCCCAGGCTGTGTCACAGCTGGCCGTGACTGGGAGACCCATGAGGCGGCGCACGATTGGCCCAGTGTTGTTAGGGAGGGTTTGGCCGGCTGGGATTTCCTTGTCCCATCGTGCTCTAGCGACTCCTTGTGGCGGGGCCGGGTGCAAGCTGGACAGTGTTTCCTCCGACACATTGGTGCGGCTGGCTTCCAGGTTAAGCGAGCAGTGTAAAGAAGTAGTGCGGCTTGGCAGGGTCGTGTTTTGGAGGATACATGGCTCTCGCCCTTTGCCTCTCCTGAGTCCGTAGGGGAGTTGCAGCGCTGGGACAATACTGTAACTATCAATTGGATATCACGAAAAAGGGGTGAAAAAAGCCAGAGCAACACTTTATTATGGACAGTCTTCTCCCTATCTTAGCTACTGTTGTATCAACATGTTTTGACCATGACAGTTTACAATACAGAGTTACTCCAAGCAGTTTAGTCACCTCAACTTGCTCCATTTCCAAAAATGTTTTTATTACAAGATTTTGTTGGTTTAGGGTTTAGTGAATGATTTGTCCCAAATACAATGCTTTAAGTTTTTGAAATATTTAGGACTAATATATTCCTTGCCACCCATTCTGAAACTAACTGCAGCTCTTTGTTAAGTGTTGCAGTGATTTCACTCGCTGTAGTAGCTGACGTGTATAGTGTTGAGTCATCCGCATACATAGACACACTGGCTTTACTCAAGGCCAGTGGCATGCTATTAATAAAGATTGAAAAAAGTTAGGGGCCTAGACAGCTGCCCTGGGGAATTCCTCATTCTACCTGGATTATGTTGGAGAGGCTTCCATTTAAGAACACCCTCTGTGTTCTGTTAGACAGGTAACTCTTTATCCACAATATAGCAGGGGGTGTAAAGCAATAACACGTTTTTCCATCAGCAGACTATGATCCCGTACTGAAGTCTAACAAAACAGCTCCCACAATCTTTTTATCATCAATTTCTCTCAGCCAATCATTTACATTTACATAATTTAGCAGATGCTCTTATCCAGAGCGACTTACTAAATCATCAGTCATTTGTTTAAGTGCCATGCTTGTTGAATGTCCTTCTCTATAAGTGTGCTGAAAGTTGTCAATTTGTTTACAGTAAAATAGCATTGTATCTGGTCAAACACAATTTTTTCAAAAAGTTTACTAATGGTTGGTAACAGGCTGATTGGTCGCCTATTTGAGCCAGTAAAGGGGGCTTTACTATTCTTGGGTGGCGGAATTACTTTTTCTTCCCTCCAGGCCTGAGGTTACACACTTTCTCGTAGGCTTAGATTGAAGATATGGCAAATAGGAGTGGCAATATCGTCCGCTATTATCCTCAGTAATTTTCCATAAAATATTCCATCTTCCACACTCACTTTACAAAATTCAAAATTCAAATGTTTGTCTTTAATAATTTGATCAGTTATACTTGGATGTGTAGTGTCAGCGTTTGTTGCTGGCATGCCATGCCTAACTTTGCTAGTCTTGCCAATGAAAAAATCATTAAAGTAATTGGCAATATCAGTGGGTTTTGTGATGAATGAGCAATCTGATTCAATGAATGATGGAGCTGAGTGCCTTTTTGCCCAAAATATCATTTAAGCTGCTCCAATGCTTTTTACTATCATTCTTTATGTCATTTATCTTTGTTTCATAGTATAGTTTCTTCTTTTTATTCAGTTTAGTCACATGATTTCTCAATTTGCAGTACGTTTTCCAATCGGTTGTGCAGCCAGACTTATTTGCCATTCCTTTTGCCTCATTCCTCTCAACCACACCATTTTTCAATTCCTCATCAATCCACAGGGATATTAATAGTTTTTTCAGTCATTTTCTTAATGGGTGCATGCTTATTAGTAACTGGAATAAGCAATTTCATAAATGTGTCAAGTGCAGCGTCTGGATGCTTGTCATTACACACCACAGACCAACAAACATGCTTTACATCAACAACATAGGAATCACTACAAAACGTATTGTATGACCTCTTATTGCTAGACTCAGAGTCTCGTCTCTCCTATCATTGCTACGCAGATGACACACAATTAATTTTCTCCTTTCCCCCTTCTGATAACCAGGTGGTGAATCGCATCTCTGCATGTCTGGCAGACATATCAGTGTGGATGTCGGATCACCACCTCAAGATGAACCTCGGCAAGACGGAGCTGCTCTTCCTCTCGGGGAAGGACTGCCCGCTCTATGATCTCGCCATCACGGTTGACAACTCCGTTGTGTCCTCCTCCCAGAGTGCAAAGAACCTTGGCTTGACCCTGGACAACACCCTGTCGTTCTCCGCTAACATCAAAGTGGTGACCCAATCCTGCAGGTTCATGCTCTACAACATTCGCAGAGTACGACCCTACCTTACACAGAAAGCGGCACAGGTCCTAATCCAGGCACTTGTCCTCTCCCGTCTGGATTACTGCAACTCACTGTTGGCTGGGCTCCCTGCCTGTGCCATTAAACCCCTACAACTTATCCAGAACGCTGCAGCCCGTCTGGTGTTCAACCTTCCCAAGTTCTCTCATGTCACCCCGCACCTCCGCACACTCCACTGGCTTCCAGTTGAGGCTACAAGACCATGGTACTTGCCTAAGGAGGTGCCGTTCCTGTGAGGGGAACGGCACCTCCTTACCTTCAGGCTCTGATCAGACCCTACACCCAAACGAGGGCACTACGTTCATCCACCTCTGGCCTGCTATCTCCCCTACCTCTACGGAAGCACAGTTCCCGACCAGCCCAGTCAAAGCTATTCGCTGCTCTGGAACCCCAATGGTGGAACAAGCTCCCCCACGACGCCAGGATAGCGGAGTCACTGACCACCTTCCGGAGACACTTGAAACCCTACCTCTTTAAGGAATACCTGGAATAGTATAAAGTAATCCTTCTTCCCCCACCCCCCATAATTTGTTTTTTTAAGTGGTTGTCCCACTGGCTATCATAAGTTGAATGCACCAATTTGTAAGTCGCTCTGGATAAGAGCGTCTGCTAAATGATGTAAATGTAAATGACATTGCCAGCAGTAGAACCACAAATATTGAGATGAGCAAGATGCAAGACCTCTCACAAAGTCACACACAGTATCTGCGCATGTGCATGGGTTCGCTTCATGCTGTTCAGTGTGGTATCCAGGGCACCAGAACAGCAGAAAGTTGAGCCTCGAGCTTCAATGCTCTTAGTTGTTGCGGAAACTGACCCGCTATGCTGTTCAGTTTCTGCATCTATGTCATATTGTTGAGTGTACCTTTAAAACATGTCAGGAAACCTACAACACTTCAGCAATACTTAATTACCTTTTTTTGGAAGGAAAACGATTTAACTCATATTGTGATTTATTATAGGTCATATTTAATAGAAATCTGGAAACACTGGTCAGTTACTTTAAAGTATGTCACAGAAAAACTAAAACATTTTAGCAATAATTTGCAAATGTAAAATGATCCATGCATGTTACAAGTGTGAAACGTTACGTAAGTCAACATTCAACCAATCAGCTGCTGCTCTTCAAACAGGAAGTTGTATGCATGCTTAGGACGCTTGTTTTCTTCTTCTCAGCGACTTGCTTTTTTCATCAACAAAAGGCATTTTTCCATCTTCAGTTTGCAAAATGAAACAAAACTCAAATGTACCAGCCTTTCTCACAAAGCTTTGGACTCTTGTGGAGGATTCTGACACCAATGAATTTATTTGTTGGAGTCAGGTAAATTATATTGCCCAACTGAGTGTGCCAGCCTGGCAGAGCTAGGTAGCGCTAGCACTTGACTCTGCAGGGTGTGAAACGAGTTAGCCAGCTAAATAGCTAGTTAGCTATTTATCATCTGTGGCCTCATATACCGAGTTATAGTATCTATGTCTGCCTAGTCCTAGATGCAGGTGTCGGTAGTAGGCTTCAAGAAGCATCGTTTTGTTACTGAGATTGATTTGCTATTGTTGTCCCTGCTGGCTAAAGGCAGCTAGCACGTTATTTTGAATGATCTGTTTGCAAATTGGCTAGTTTCTTATAAGAGCATATAAATAAAACTGGCTAGCTTCCTATAAGAGCATATAAATAAGCATTCCATGATCAAATAAAGCAAGAATACCCATGCTCTATTTAGTTCCTGAAATGTAACACACAGAAATGTAATTGAATGGAAGTAGTTGTAGACATTATAATCTCCTAATTCTTTTTTTTTTTTTTAGGAGGGTAACAGTTTCCTTGTCATGGATGAACAGCGATTTGCCAAGGAGATCCTTCCCAAGTTCTTCAAGCACAACAACATGGCCAGCTTTGTCAGACAGCTGAATATGTGTAAGTAAGCGCTTCTATAAACATAGCGGCTCAGTTTTATTGGAATGCCTCCTGTGCAGCTGTCTAATGGGTGGTCAATTTGCAGATGGATTTCGCAAAGTGATGCACATCGACACAGGCATAGTAAAGCAAGAGCGGGATGGACCAGTTGAATTTCAGCATCATTACTTTAAACATGGTCAGGATGACTTGCTGGAAAACATAAAAAGAAAGGTAAGGCCTCATGTAAACAAACATATGATGGTAAACAAATAAATGACCTATATCAGTATGTCAAACAGAATAAGGGCATATTTTTTCAGGTTTCCAATGCAAGACCAGATGATACCATGATCAGACAGGAAGACCTGTCCAATATTTTGGCCAGTTTCCAGAATGTTCACGGAAAACAAGAAAGCATTGATTCTAGACTCAACACACTGAAAAGGTAAGCAAACTACCATGCACCTGGCTATCAAATGGTGGTTAGAAAGTAGTAGTGATGTGTAGTGATGTGTTGGTTTGGAGACAGTTCTATGCTGATGCTTGAATTTATGTTTACAGAGATAATGAAGGTCTATGGAGGGAAATATCAGACCTGAGACAGAAGCACTCCCAACAGCAGCAAATCATTAAGAAGGTACAGAAAAAAATTCTGCACCAAGAATGACTTTCCATATTCAGTGGGAATTGAATTGGAAACAATTTCCTTACAATAAAACCACTTAACAATTGGCATTTAGGGTATTATAGTTCAGTCTAACTTTGGTAATAATTGTCTTTATTCATTGCAGTTGATAGAATTCATCGTCACATTGGTACAGAAGAACCGAATGAGTTTAAAACGCAAGAGGTAAGGCTTCATAGTATAGCAATTCTTCCTCTGAATGAAATCATCGATTACTAAACACTGTTAATCCATTTTACATCTCAATCTCCATTTTACAGGCCTATTCTACTGAACAGCAATGGAAAGAAGCCTAAATACATCCATGAAATCTACGATGAACCTCCTCTGGACCACAACAAAGTATGTGTAGTTCTGAATGGGTTTACCTCCTTATGTAAAGTGTACATGGTGGTGTCCATCCAATCAGTCATGACACTAATGATACTAGCAAATAGATCTATTTTTCTTGACAATATTAAGGCAGGATCACTGCCCAGGAAAATTGCTTATTGTGAGAACAAAACTTGACATTGGCGGTGGGGCAGATTTCTTCCATAATATGAGTTTTTAATGTTACTTCAAAAGTATGTTTTCTCAATGTAAGCTATTCTTAAGATGTACATTCTTAACTCTCTCCCAGCCCTCTGTCAGTGGTTTGAAGAGCACTGATCTTACTGACGATGTCATCATCTGTGATGTAACTGACGATGACACAGAGATCATAGAGGGCCCCTCAAGAGTATTGGATCAATCGTAAGTCAACATAAACACTTTTGTTTAATGTATATTTCCATCTGCCATCATCTATCCTCATGCCTTTTCTCCTCTCCTTCATTCTTAGGGATGTAGAAATAGTTGAGGTCTTCAACAGCAATACTGTGTCACAGACAGACAGCGTTGACAATATAGGACAGACCAACTCTTTGGTAATCGAACCAGAAGAGACCACCATAAGCACATATGATAGCCTTCCCACAAGCAGCACCTTGCAGCTCAACAAACCGTCAGGCTTGAGCCTAGAGGATCCCATGAAGATGATGGACTCAATCCTCAATGAGAGTGGAGCTATTTCTCAGAATATCAACCTCCTCGGCAAGTAAGTGGACTTGACTAGCTTTACCTTTGTGGCCTGTAGTTCCTGAAGAACTTGCATTTTTGCATTTGAAAGGCCTATTGAATTATTGTCTCGGCTTACAGTTAATAGGCATCCAAATGTTTAACAGGGTTGAGCTGATGGACTACTTGGACAGCATTGACTGCAGTTTGGAAGACTTTCAGGCTATGTTGTACGGGAAGCAGTTCAGCATTGATCCAGATATTTTAGAGGTATGCTTTTCATATTGAAATGTAATAGTGCATTACATTTCTGTTGTATGTCATGATGAACAGGGAAGTTGATAGGCCCCAGAGGTTTATGTTAATTACATTTCCATACAAAATCTACAGTGATGCACTTGTATAGAATTACCTGGTTCCCCCACTCAATTCAATATCCGGGGTGTATTCATTACAGAAACCGTTTTAAGAACCAAACACAGCAAATGGAATGAAACAGGGAGGGACCTACCTGAATTTGTCCAATAGTAACTCTTGTTTGCATTTCCCATTTGGAGGAAATGGTTTCTGTTGCGCAACGTTTTGCCACAGAATCTACGTAAAGATTACACCCCAAGTCTGTCTGAATTGTCCTTTTATTTGTATTTCTGAATCCTCATTAATTTCACTCAATTATGTCATCTTTAGGGGAGTGGTGGTGGTGGTTCCAAAGAAAATGCAGGGCTGCTATCCAAAGGAGGCAAGTCTGGTTTCTCTGCAGACAACCAGCTGGTCCAGTACACATCCTGCCCTCTGCTGGCCTTCCTGGATGGCTGCACCCCTTTGGCCACAGAGGGAGACAGCCTGCTGCAGCACAGCACTGAGGTGCCCACAGACCTCCTGGAGCCAGACGAGGAGCCTCCACGGAGCTCTCTGATCCGCCTGGAGCCCCTGACTGAGGCAGAGGCCAGCGAGGCAACGCTCTTCTACCTGTGTGAACTCAACCCAGAGGGTGACACTACTGACTCGACACAGCTGGAGATTTAACAAGGCATACAAGGAGCAGAAAAAGGATTGGACCTTTTGTAGATACTCGTCAAAATGATCTATTTATTTCCCTGTATCTTTTTGGTACATTCCTGTCCATAGGCCAGAAGTAAGATATTCCGTCATTTAGTATTGTTTCTTCACTATTTCCACTAACGGCTGTACGTAAACCCTGATAAAGATGAGGCTGCAATTATGTTGTTGGTTTAGGTTTCAGCATTTCTTGTGAAAAGGGGAATGTTTCACTATGTAGTATTGATTTCTGTATTGATATGTTTTAAGGATCACATCAATCTTTAATGAACAAAAAACAGAAGTGCCTGCATCATATTTCCTTGTCTTAGTAAAACCTACAGTTCATCATTTCAAGTACTGTAGTCTGGTGTGTACCGTATGTATCATAAGGTTTCATGTTAAGATGCATAGATTGTCACTGTTACAAGCTTCGCAATAACATTAAAAGAACAGCAAAAGCATAATTACATTCTGAATGCTTTGTTCTGTAGGTGAAGGTATAATGAAGTGGCAGAATTCAGGAAAACGCATGCTTTGCCTTTATTTATTAAAGGTGGGTTACAATGCGCTTTAATACGTCAAAAGGCAAAAACAATTGTCAGTCTGCTAGAAATACTGAATACACATTTCTAGTATGTTAAAGCATCTACAAAATAACATCCACTGAACATCAGTATTTTACATTAAGATAACTCCAGTGCGAATCATAAGTAACAATGTACACAACTGAGGGACTAATATTTGACCTATAACACAAGATGTGCATGTTGCAAAAGGGAAAGTTTCAGTTTTGCGATTTGGGAGGATGTTCTGAAAAGGAAAGCACAGCAAAGCATGATGGTAGATCAGCCTATAATATCATGCCAATGGTACATCACTGATGGAAATGAATTTAGGATTACATCAATGAGCTAATATCTGAAACCCTGCACCTCATTGCTACATATGCATAACTTAAAGTAAAGTGTAGCATATTATCAAACATCAAGCAGTCTTGCCCATTTTGTAACAAATCAACAGTTATTTCTGAATGTCTCTTATCCAGAATCAATTACAGTTGAGGACGAGTCCTCCCTTCTTTAACTGACCACACTGATGTCCACTGACCATCTCTCCAAGCCCCAGCAACCTTTTTCAAACCCAACTCTGCAAAAAACATTTAATTTTTCAATAGGATAAAACATGGTACATAAAACACCTATGTATTCAATACTATAGCATGCATGCAGTTTATTAACAAAAAGGGTGGGTGGGTTATCCACGGGGGATGCACATACAGTATTTACAGAGCTTGTTCACCTTACAAGTTGAATATTCAAAATTATCATCTTGAGCAAATGATTGCCCCCCTCATTCTTTAGATCATCAGTCAAAGTCTCGGTTGACCAGGACCAGTGGGGCTGCCAGGGTCCACACATAGAGGGCAATGCAGATCCAGCTGGAGGAGATCTTCACCCACACAGAGGGCCACTTGCTGGTCATTGTCTCATAGTTGGAGTCAGGGCTGAGAAAATCAAAAACAACAGGGAAAGATCTCATTTAGGCTACTGTCTGTGTGTATTTCACACTATGTTGAGGTAACAATCGGAGTATAATGCTTGTATGGATGTCAACCCCAATACATGTTAATGTAATCCTTAACCAATCAATTGCAGTTGAGTTAAAAACTACTGACAACCACCACCGATTTCTGTTTACTAGCTATGCTAACCATCTTATCCGAACGGGAGTGGAGTTAGCATTTAGCAGTCACTTCTTCTAAACCCGAAAAGAGACAACTTCTATATGTTATGCAGTGAAAACAGCCAAATACTGTATATCCAAACTGGACTTAAGCAACCACATTGTGGGCCTGTTACAATACATAAATCATGACGGATTTGACAAATATCCACTTTGTTAGATCAGATTTCTTGACTGTGCGCCAACCTGGTCAATGGAACTTCTGCGTTTCATTGACTATTTTACAACATCTATTGGCTACCTTTTAAATAAGTGGCCTGTATATATTTTCACAATATTCAATACATTACTGCAATTGCCTAGTTATCATCCTACCAGACCAAATCACCCAGGAGAGTGAGGACACACACCTGTACCAGTTGGTGAGGGTCATCATGATGTAGAGGGAAGCCAGGAAGAGCATGAAGTGGAAGAAGGAGTAGCTGTAGGTGACTCCGTCCTTCTCGTTGTCCACGGCACGGTTCTCACCATCTTCCACGTCAAAGTTCTCAGGGTGGTGGCCATCCTCAATCAGGGCAGACTCGTCACTGGTCAGAGTCAGTTTGTTCACCTGGGTGTTGGAGGAGTTGCGGATGCTAGAGAAGTGAATGGATAACATGTTATTGTCAGGGTCAATAGCAGCTGCACAAAGCTGGTAAATGGTAAAATAGCATTAGCAGTTCCTTAGAAGAGAACACTGCAGACATTGTTGTTTGGGCCTGACCTGTTTCCTTACCTTGAGTACAGAACACACATCAGGAACAGGACCAGCCCCACAATGCCCTGAGCATCCCACCACTGAACAACAGGGTGGTCCTTACCAGCTGGGGTGGTGTTGTTGAGGCCAATGATACCCAGCAAGCTTGGGTTACATTTCCTGTCTGTGGATGGCAAAGACAAACACATTTACTAAAGTGCTTGTCTTGATGAAGAGCTAGCCACTTATTGGTGTATTTTGATCATTAAAACACTCACCTGGCTCGTTAGTCATGGCAGACCAGGTGAGATACATGGTGTACAGAGTCACAATGGAAGACTGCAGCAACCCGGACCTTGGCTGGGACTCCTGTTGAGAAAAGGGGTACGATAACACCAAGATGTAAATGTGTCAGAATATATTATAATTACATGTTTATTATACAAGATGAAGGTCCAGAGACTAAGGTTTTCAGGGTACAACATGGAGTGTGAGGAGACATGCTGGCCCAATGCACTTCCTTACCTGAATCTTGGGCAGGACGGACATGACTGAGGCTCCGACACACAGCAGCATGTTGACACTGATGAAGGCTTTGTTCTCAGTGCAGCCGTCAGTGTGGGTGTAGTAGATGTAGAACATGACCAGAGACACCAGGGACAGGATGTAGTTGATGGTTGTAGCAGACAGCAGAGCTGCACGGGAGGAATGACACTTACTAGTTATGTCTGGACAGTGGGGACAGTGGGAGTTAGAAAAGTGTAGACACAGAGGATTGCTTTAACTCAACCTGTCACCAGTGCATTTTCACAAGGTATTCTTAAAGAGAAGCTCCTGTTGATTACCATACCTGCATACCAGCAGCGAGAGTTGCCCTCCTCCATCTTCTCCACCCAGGACTCATTCCAGGAGTGGGCAAAGTCAATCAGCAGGACCAGCTGGATCAGGATGAAGCAAAAAGCTCCAGCCATTCCTATGTAGAACCAAACTAAGGGAGAGAAGGGCAAAGTGTGAACTACTTTCAAATAGCTGCAGGCTAAGTGAGTATTATTGGCTAAACGTATATTTCCATGAGCCAGAAAAAAATTCATAAGGACCATTACCAGTTGTGAAGGGACCCTCTGGAATGAAGAATGCACCGATGGTAATGGCAGTCGCAGCAGCAAACTTGAAGAACCAAAACCTAAAAGAAAGCGTAAGTATTTTAACTGATCAACCTGTTTGAACTTAAATATACTTTTAGATACCCTTGTTCCTCATTTCTCTTCCTGCATTGCAGTATATAATGCTTACTGAATAAGACACAGTGCTATTTACCCATTGTGTACAGAAGCTCTGGGATCTTGGCTACTCTTGACTTTGACCATGAGGAGGGAGAAGAGCAGGAAGAACATGGCCATTCCAAAGCAGACACGGTACACAGCCTTGTAGCCAACCAAGACATCACAGTTGATATGACCCTCCACACCTGGAATTGATGTACCCATTCCCCCATCACAGAATCCTGGAATCTGCAAGAGCCAAGATGCACAAGTAATTATTCAGGCCAAACAAAAATGTGTAGAATTAGTTATCTAAATTGTAAATGTTGTATATCAAATACATAACCACATAGTTTGGTACCTTATTGAGCTGCTCTTCCATCCCTGGCATGAGCATAATGCATGCAATGCCCACGCCCAGCAGGAGGAAGAAGGCATAGATCAGTCGGGTGACAGTGGAGTTATTCCCACTGGGGCAGAATTTGCACACCAGGCAGGGGGCAGTGCCACACAGGCAGGGGATCTACAAGGCAAGACAAGGGAATGAGGTTAAACATGATTAAAACCAATTAGCTAAATCATACAAGTATTGAACTGATGCTGACAGAATAATATATCTGCCCACCACTGAATGGTTTTACAGTTAGAATACAGCCTAAGTACAAAGTCAATAGGGTTTTCATTAATTGACAAAAGTTAATAAATCTACTTAGGGTTGACGTAACACCAACACTGTTGTTTTTGCCAAGTTGCTAACTACGTTGGAAACCAAATCTCTGCTAAGAATAGAGATCTGGCCATGGCAGGTGTCAAACCTAATCAAGTTGATACCAATGTGGAAGAAAGACCAGACAGTTAACGCTACACTTTTAGCTTGAAAATGGTTTCAGGAATAGGATTAGTTAAACTAAATAGGAAACAATCCCAGACATATGCCTACCTGAACTGAGTGCCGTTATGTTCAAGAGTATTTTCATGGCCCACATTTCACAATGCACTGGTAGGCTAACTGGAGACGTCATAGTTAACGTCAGATGTTATCTGACATTTGATTCTGTTTTGACGGCTAGCTACCGTGTTGCAATATTTCCAAGTACCGGGCTTAAACTAGCTAAGCTATCAATGACAAAGTGGCTGTCTAACTAGCTCTCAAGTAGGCCTACATTGCTGTAGAATCGAAAATGTGAACGTAGAGAGAGCACGCAAAGCAAACCAAACTAACAGTGCGTGGTTAATGTACATAAAAACATAGTCGGCGATCGAACTGACAAAACCTGCATATGACGATTGTCTATCAATACAATTATGATAATTTTAACAATCTAACATTAGCTAGCTAAAATTAGCTAATACAATTGTAGTCATGTTTTTGAAAGATTATCCGGGACCAATGTATTTTATTAAAAGGCAATGCACCAGGCCAGAATGAACAGGGAACCACCCTGGCTTTGTTGTTGCGCATTGACGCTAACACAGCTACAGTAACATTAGGATTACTGTAGCTAGCGAAGCTGTCGTCAGAAGAAATTGTTGATTCGGTCCGTTTAAAAAAAAAGCTGGATCTGATGTCGACTTTTATTTTAATTAAGAAAAAACCGAAGGCTTACCCAACTCGCCATGGAGCACAGTCCGAGAACGGCCCCCATGATGTTTTGTTGAAATAAGACTTCCCTGTGCAGTAAAAGATGGGTGCTTTTCGTCTGTTTACAATCGCTCTTCTTCTTCTTCTTCTTCTTCTTCTTCTTCTTCTTCTTTTAGGATTTGGTTCTGCTTCTTCTTCTTCTTCTTTAGGATTTGGTTCTGCTTTCTTCTTCTTCTTCTCCAGTGGGGTTTATCGGCGGGTGGCATCCAACGTTATGGTGCATTACCGCCACCTACTGTACTGGAGTGTGGGCCAGAGACGGGGAGAAACACATTTTTTTTTTCACCTTTATTTAACCAGGTAAGCCAGTTGAGAACAAGTTCTCATTTACAACTGCGACCTGGCCAAGATAAAGCAAAGCAGTGCGATAAAAACAACAACACAGAGTTACATATGGGTTAAAACCAAACATAAAGTCAAAAATACAACAGAAAATATATATACAGTGTGTGCAAATGTAGCAAGTTATGGAGGTAAGGCAATAAATAGGCCATAGTGCAAAATAATTACAATTAGTATTAACACTGGAATGATAGATGTGCAAGAGATGATGTGCAAATAGAGATACTGGGGTGCAAATGAGCAAAGTAAATAACAATATGGGGATGAGGTAGTTGAGTGGGCTAATTTCAGAAGGGCTGTGTACAGGTGCAGTGATAGGTAAGGTGCTCTGACAACTGATGCTTAAAGTTAGTGAGGGAGATAAGAGTCTCCAGCTTCAGAGATTTTTGCAGTTCGTTCCAGTCATTGGCAGCAGAGAACTGGAAGGAATGGCGGCCAAAGGAGGTGTTGGCTTTGGGGATGACCAGTGAGATATACCTGCTGGAGCGCATACTAAATACTACCTGCCAGCCCCGTTACTCTTAAAAAATATAACAAAATATTTGAGACTATATCTAATGACGTTCTACTCAAACTAATTTCCTGTATCCCATTCTAGCTCATTCTAGATCTCATCCTCTCTCTTTCCCTCTGATACTGCCCACACTGTAGCAATACATGCTCCACAGTCTCTGTTTCCTGACAATAATCACACTTTCCTGTTGTATCACATTTAATTTTGTATTCAACTGGCTGTGTCCCACCCTTAATTTTGTCAAAATAGCCTCCTCTCTTCTGTCCCTTCCTGCCGTCCTCCCCTCCCCGACTTTCCTCTGTACTTGAAATAAATGCCTTCCCTTATTATCTCTATTCCACTGCTCCTGCCATCTCTGCACCATCACTGTAAATATCAGTCTTTTTGCCTCTGCCTTGCTCATTGAAACTTCAACATCAACATCCCCACTACTAAGTGCTTGTTTAGCCTGTTCATCTACTGCCTCGTTCCCCTCAACCCCCACATGGGCTGGGACTCAAGTAAATCTTATCTGAATACCCATCTGTTTAATCCTGCCATGGGTTTGTTGCACCTTATAAAGAAGGTCTTGTCTGCTACGTGAGCTGAAGGACTGGAGACTCATTAACACTGCACATGAATCAGAGCAAATAACTACTCTGTCTTGTTTGACTTCCTCCACCCACTGCAAGGCCAACAGTATGGCCATCAGCTCCACCGTATATACAGCCAGATGATCTGTAATACGTTTCCTGACTTCCACCCCACATTCCTGCACTACAAATGCTGACCCAGTACGTCCTGTCCTTGGATCTTTTGAACCATATGTGTAAATGGCCATAAAATCCTGATACACAGTTTCCAGACGTCTCTTAAAGAAATCAGATGGATCAACACCCTCCCTATCTTTCTGTAGTCTCTCCAACACTTCTAGATCAACTACTGGAGGCGGGAGTAGCCATGGTGTATTTACAGGAATAACTGCCGTTGGACTAAACTCCCTTCCATACAGTCTCATCTCCTTCGCCTGGGTATTACCCACCCACCCGAAGCTCGTGTTCTATTGTCGCTCATGTTCCCAGCATGCCTGTAAAATCCCTTTCGCAGGATGAGACACCCCATGTCCTTGTAGGTTGACCCAATAATTCATTGCCAGCTGCTGTCTCCTAATCTGCAATGGCATATCCCCATCTCCACCTGTAATGCAGCCACTGGGGACGTCCGAAACGCCCCACTACATATTCTGAGTCCTTGCCCCTGTATGACATCTAGCCTTTCCAGTGAGGTCCGGGCTGCCGAACCATATGCTATACTTCCATAGTCTATTACAGATCGGATCAATGCAACATACATGGTCTTCAATGAGGAATGCCCAGCCCCCCATTCCTTCCCCGTCAGACAGCGCATCACATTTAGCACCTTCTTACACTTTCTCACCACTCTTAGGATTTGGTTGGTGGATCGCATCCAATTTTTAGGTGCATACACCGCCACCTACTGTACTGGTGTGTGAGGCCATTCACGGCCTACCTACATTAAATTCTTGATACGGTAATACAACATTTAAAAAAATTAAAATGAAAATTGCCCTGCCAACTATTAACCCTCTAAAAAAAATAAAAAAATACAAATAACTATTCTACTATTTAACCCTATCTAATCCTACTCCAGACCAACGGTCTGAGAGGATAGAACACTGCCACTCAATACCCCCTGCAACTGTTCTGCAGTAAATCCTTGCAATCCCAAGTACTTCTCTGCCACAGCCACCACAACCTTTCTGTGACTTCCGATCCATTTCTACAGTACAATTGACAACCATGGCTATGAATGCTAAAAAGCACATCTTACTGAAGCACATATTCTTCCCATCGCTCTCTCTTGGTCTCTGCCTATCCACAGGAATCCTCTCAGTATCCCTCACCCTGTACCCATCTTCCTCTACCACTCTCTTCACTGCTTCGCCATACGACACTTTCTGTACTACTCTGACCATGGCAACTTCAACCTGCCTTTCTCTCACTGGACACCTCCAATCTTCAGCCCCATGGGCATCCCCACAGCTAACACACACAACATTCTCCACTACTACACATTCCTTTGTTTCATGCCCTCCTGCACACTCCTCACATCTAGGAATCTCCCTACTATACACTGCTGCAACATGCCCATAAACTTGTATTTTCGGAACAAAAGCTCTCATGGGATAACTTACACTTTTGACCTTGTCGGCAAAGACTCTACATTAAAACTCAGCAGGACAGACAATGTCTTCCCCGTTTCACCACACTCTCCTCCAGATCTCCGTCGCACCAAACGGCGGGCATCACAGACACCGGGAATCTTCAATTTCAACTGATCCTCCTCAACACTTAATACCACCCCCGTTATCACTTTTAAATGGGAATCCACCATCTATGACTCATTTCCGGTTAGCCTTGCGTGTGTGATCAAAGATGTGATCATGCACCAGTGTGAATAAATGCAGCATACTCAGAAAATGGGCACATTTGTTGCTTTGAATCTGTTTGTTTGTTCTAAACACAATGCCTTCATTGTTGTTGAATGAAAATTGTTACACATTGAAGGCAACAGTATCCAGGGTGGAAGAAATCAAATTAATTGGCTCACATTCCCTTAAATTTCACTCCAGACAAACGGCGGTATCTACCATTCTGCTCTCTCTTTGCTGGCTATCAGTGGCAGGACCAAGACTACATTTGTACCTGATTCTCCTGAGACTTTAACGTGAAACAATGTGTTTTCCCCCTCTAAATGGTTACAATGCATGATGCTCTATGCCTTTTCACTCTAATCTGATACATCAGGGATTGTAGTGCAACCCAAGGAAAGGCCCACAGGCCTCACAAGACTCATCTAAATGTCCCCCGGTACTGGTTGAAAAGATTAATGGAAGTATGTATGGAGACCGTTTAGTGGCAAAAATAAGGCGTTAAATTACATTAAAAATATTAAAAACTTCTTATGGGTTAATAGATTTCTGGAATCATGTTTCTTCCTTAATGGAAATAAAACATTACAATTAAATCGAGGGGGTTAAATGGACTCATTTAATCTCTCCCGTGAATTCCATCATCATCACTTTAATTTGAGAAGAAAATAACTTGTCCTAACTGCATTTTCCCTATCTCGTTTCATTGATTTACTTCTTAGCTGTTTTCTAAATTGAATAATTGAGTCACATTGAACATGTAAATGCCCCCTGAGCACAAATGCTGCTGATAGAGAAAAAAGAGAATGTGTGGAAAATAAGTATGATTAATGCATGGCTTTTTCAGTGAGCAACAGTACAAAGGGCTACAATTAAAGTTCACAGTCGACAAATCAAACATGATGTTAGATCAGATATTTTGTAGCTTTATCACCATTAGGCTATTTTGGATAAACTCATATTCTGGCTATGGAGTATTAGGAAGTAATTCATGAGTACCTTGAGTTTCACATGTAAGTAAGTGCGTAAGTAGCCTCGCACAAGCCTTGGCATGGGCATCAGTTTGCCAAGTACCTTGCTCAGCATGAGGCTACCCTAATTTTGGCTGTGTATTGAGCACAGTCTGAGCTTGTTGCTATTTTAATTGCTTTTGTTCGATTAAGAAGATTAATTTCCTCCCTGATCTAATTCTATTCTTTACCCTGTTTGCTTTGGATGAAAGCCTTACATAGGCCTACTCTATACAATAAGAGGCGTGCCAGATGTTTTGGATTAAGTCACAGCAGTGGCTATTATTTTACAGCAATGACTCCTTGTTCAGACAGTACTCATGAAACTAATTACATTAATGGGAATCAGAAAAGATTAGGGACACATTAGTCTAATTCTATCAAGGGTCTTCATACAGTGCCTTCGGAAAGTATTCAGACCCCTTGACTTTTTCCACATTTTGTTAATTTACAGCCTTGTTCTAAAATGAATTACATTGTTTTTTTCCCTCAGCAATCTACACACAATACCACATAATGACAAAGCAAAAACAGGTTTTTAGAAATGTTTGCTAATATATTACAAATAAAAAACTGAAATGTGCGGGCTGTCATGTGCCTTTTACTGAGGAGTGGCTTCCGTCTGGCCACTGTACCATAAAGGCCTGATTGGTGGAGTGCAGCAGAGATGGTTGTCCTTCTGGAAGGTTCTCCCATCTCCACAAAGGAACTCTGGAGCTCTGTTAGAGTAACCATCGGGTTCTTGGTCACCTCCCTGACCAAGGCCCTTCACCCCCGATTGCTCAGTTTGGCCAGGCGGCCAGCTCTAGGAAGAGTCTTGGTGGTTCCAAACTTCTTACATTTAAGAATGATGGAAGCCGCTATGTTCTTGGGGACCTTCAATGCTGCAGAAATGTTTTGGTACCCTTCCCCAGATCTGTGCCTCGATACAATCCTGTCTTGGAGCTCTACGGACAATTCCTTCGACCTCATGGCTTGGTTTTTGCTCTGACATGCACTGTCAACTGTGGGACCTTATATAGACGTGTGTGCCTTTCCAAATCATGTCCAATCAATTTAATTTACCACAGATGGACTCCAATCAAGTTGTAGAAACATCTCAAGGATGATCAATGGAAACAGGATGCACCTGAGCTAAATTTCGAGTCTCATAGCAAAGGGTCTGAATACTTATGTAAATAAATTGGTATAAATGTGCAAAAATATATACAAACCTGTTTTCACTTTGTCATTATGGGGTATTGTGTGTAGATTGCTGAAGATTATATTTAATTTAATTAATTTTAGAATAAGGCTGTAACGTAACAAAATGTGGAAAATGTCAAGGGGTCTGAATACTTTCTGAAGCACTGGAGGCAGTTCGTTTTACCTCTCCAAGCTACTATAGCAAAGAAACTCTCTGACTATAGCCTATCACTTATGATTTAATAGAATAGGAAAGTCTGGGGGAAATTAATGCATAACACTTTTTTCTCACCACCACAAGAGACCCCAACAATTTGAGACTCTTGAAATGGATTTGCATCAGTAAATGGTTCACTACACAAAACTGTGCTGCTAATCACATTTTAATTTTGTTTGTCTCATACACATATTTTGCAGATATTGTTATCCCAGCTGCAGTGAAATGCTTATGTTTCTAGCTCCAACATTGCAGTGGCTTTGTCCCAGTTTAGTTAGTCTGTGTCTTATCCATGTGACATTCTGGCTCTATGGACTTTGATTTTGAGCCAGGGTTGTTCATTTCACTTGGGTGTATTTCTATGTTGGTTAGTCTAGGTTGTTTTTTCTATGTTTGGTCAATGACTCCCAATCGGAGGTAACGAGTGTCAGCTGTCGGCTCGTTATCTCTGATTGGGAGCCATATTTATACTGTGTGTTTTCACCTTGGGGTTGTGGGTTTTTGTTCCATGTTTCTGTCAGTGTTACAGAGGACTTCACTATCGTCATTTGTTGTTTTTTGTGGTTGCTTTATTAAATAAAGTCATCATGTTCACTCCACGCGCTGCGTATTGGTCCGCTTCTTCAGACGATCGTGACAATCCAGCTGAAAAGGGGTGCATATGTGCCCTGTCCTCCCATGCTTACAGTGGGGGAAAAAAGTATTTAGTCAGCCACCAATTGTGCAAGTTCTCCCACTTAAAAAGATGAGAGAGGCCTGTAGTTTTCATCATAGGTAAACATCAACTATGACAGACAAAATGAGGAAAAAAAATCCAGAAAATCACATGGTAGGATTTTTAATGAATTTATTTGCAAATTATGGTGGAAAATAAGTATTTGGTCAATAACAAAAGTTTCTCAATACTTTGTTATATACCCTTTGTTGGCAATGACACAGGTCAAACGTTTTCTGTAAGTCTTCACAAGGTTTACACATCACTGTTGCTGCCATTCCTCCATGCAGATCTCCTCTAGAGCAGTGATGTTTTGGGGCTGTCGCTGGGCAACACGGACTTTCAACTCCCTCCAAAGATTTTCTATGGGGTTGAGATCTGGAGACTGGCTAGGCCACTCCAGGACCTTGAAATGCTTCTTACGAAGCCACTCCTTCGTTGCCCGGGCGGTGTGTTTGGGATCATTGTCATGCTGAAAGACCCAGCCACGTTTCATCTTCAATGTCCTTGCTGATGGAAGGAGGTTTTCACTCAAAATCTCACGATACATGGCCCCATTCATTCTTTCCTTCACACGGATCAGTCGTCCTGGTCCCTTTGCAGAAAAACAGCCCCAAAGCATGATGTTTCCATCCCCATGCTTCACATTAGGTATGGTGTTCTTTGGATGCAACTCAGCATTCTTTGTCCTCCAAACACGACGAGTTGAGTTTTTACCAAAAAGTTCTATTTTGGTTTCATCTGACCATATGACATTCTCCCAATCCTCTTCTGGATCATCCAAATGCACTCTAGCAAACTTCAGACGGGCCTGGACATGTACTGGCTTAAGCAGGGGGACACGTCTGGCACTGCAGGATTTGAGTCCCTGGCGGCGTAGTGTGTTACTGATGGTAGGCTTTGTTACTTTGGTCCCAGCTCTCTGCAGGTCATTCACTAGGTCCCCCCGTGTGGTTCTGGGATTTTTGCTCACCGTTCTTGTGATCATTTTGACCCCACGGGGTGAGATCTTGCGTGGAACCCCAGATCGAGGGAGATTATCAGTGGTCTTGTATGTCTTCCATTTCCTAATAATTGCTCCCACAGTTGATTTCTTCAAACCAAGCTGCTTACCTATTGCAGATTCAGTCTTCCCAGCCTGGTGCAGGTCTACAATTTTGTTTCTGGTGTCCTTGGTCTTTGGTCTTGGCCATAGTGGAGTTTGGAGTGTGACTGTTTGAGGTTGTGGACAGGTGTCTTTTATACTGATAACAAGTTCAAACAGGTGCCGTTAATACAGGTAACGAGTGGAGGACAGAGGAGCCTCTTAAAGAAGAAGTTACAGGTCTGTGAGAGCCAGAAATCTTGTTTGTTTGTAGGTGACCAAATACTTATTTTCCACCATAATTTGCAAATAAATTCATTAAAAATCCCACAATGTGATTTTCTGGATTTATTTTTCTCAATTTGTCTGTCATAGTTGACGTGTACCTATGATGAAAATTACAGGCCTCTCTCATCTTTTTCAGTGGGAGAACTTGCACAATTGGTGGCTGACTAAATACTTTTTTTCCCCCACTGTACATGCATATTTAATATCACAATTATACTTTGGAAAATTCATTTTCTCTGTGGCTGTCTGTCTGGTCTGGAATGTAATGTTACATTTCATAATTGAGCACATTTCCAGAAAACCTCATTGTTCATTTTATTTCTGGGAAGAGAGAAATTATGGAGGTGACACATCGCCTAGTGTTCAGTGATGCATATGCATATTATACAAATAAATGAACAACTACGCAATAAATGAATTCAAGCATTCCTTTGGTAGGATACCTTTATCCATTAGAAATGTGCAATGATTGAAATAGCTATAATGACATATTAGGTCATAGGCCTATGTTTCTCATTGTATGACAGGTAAATTCAAACTGAGGGAATGCAAATGCAAATACTAAATTATAATATCCTTATCAGGGCATATGCCAGTCTAAACGTACATCAAACTGATGATAGGCTGCTTGGATTACATCCCAATTGACTTCACATAGAGGGCGAAACAAGTTTGCTCAAGTTTAGCCGGCACTGGCCTCTGCGCGTTTCTGTGCAAAAAGCATGCCTGTGTGAATAACCGCTCTCCAAGCAGCAGAATATTATGCTGTCAGCACGATCGCGTTTTTTTTTTTATCTCAGAATAAGAGTCCCCTACAAAGACATGCTAAACTACAACTCTTTTTCACAGCATTGCAACCACCTTTTAAACAAATTGATGGTTAATTTAACGTATTTTATTTTGTATATTGTATTATTTATACCAGCATTTCTTAAAGAATTTACACAGATACTGGCATGTTGAAAGGTATTGTGTAGGCAATATTTACAGTGAGGGAAAAAAGTGTTTGATCCCCTGCTGATTTTGTACGTTTGCCCACTGACAAAGAAATGATCAGTCTATAATTTTAATGGTAGGTTTATTTGAACAGTGAGAGACAGAATAACAACAAAAAAATCCAGAAAAACGCATGTCAAAAATGTTATAAATTGATTTGCATTTTAATGAGGGAAATAAGTATTTGACCCTGTCAAGGTAGATGTAGGTGGGTGTGGGTGGAATCAGGCGCAGGACGCAGTACGTTAGTCCAACAGACTTTAGTGATGCACAGCAAAACAAACACGAAATAACTGCCCTGAGGCAAAAGCTCCGCACGTAGGCGAAAACACAAGCGCACAAACAGGTGCGACAAAATACTCCAAAACTAAGGAGCAAAATAGCTCAACCGAGCAAACAGTAATAATCCAGCCTACCGGCACGACAGTAAAACAATCACACACAACACTAGACAAACACAACGAGAACTTATAGGACACTAATTACACTAAACGATAACAGGTGTACAACAATCAGACAAAAGCAAACGAACATAGAAACATACAACGGTGGCAGCTAGTATTCCGGAGACGACGAACGCCAAAGCCTGCCCGAGCAAGGGAGAGAGGCAGCCTCGGCCGAAACCGTGACAGTACCCCCCCCTTGACGCGCGGCTCCAGACGTGCGCCGACTCCGGCCTCGGGGACGACCAGGAGGACGCGGAGCAGGATGCGTCGGGTGCCCACGATGGAATTCCGTCAGGAGCGACGGGTCCAAAATGTCTCTCCTCGGCACCCAGCACCGCTCCTCCGGGCCGTACCCCTCCCACTCCACTAGATATTGGAGACCCCCCATCCGACGTCTCGAATCCAAGATGGACCGTACGGAGTACGCCGGTGCCCCCTCGTGTCCAATGGGGGCGGAGGAGTCTCCCTGATCTCACTTTCTTGGAGTGGGCCAGCTACCACCGGCCCGAGAAGAGACACATGGAACGAGGGGTTAATACTCTTAAACTCAACAGGTAGTTGTAATTTGTAACACACCTCGTTCAACCTTCTCAGGACTTTAAATGGCCCTACAAACTGCCAACCCAGTTTCCGACAGGGCAGGCGGAGGGGCAGGTTTCTGGTAGAGAGCCAGACTCGATCACCAGGTGCGTACACCGGTCCCTCACTGCGGTGGAGATCGGCGCTCGCCTTATGACGTCGGAGGGCCCGCTGCAGGTGGACGTGTGCAGCGTTCCATGTCTCCTCCGAGCGCCGCGCCCACTCATCCACCGCAGGAGCCTCGATCTGGCTCTGCTGCCAAGGTGCCAGAACCGGCTGGTAACCTAACACACATTGAAAAGGGGTTAGGTTAGTGGAGGAATGGCGTAGGGAATTCTGGGCCATCTCGGCCCAGGGAACGTACCTTGCCCACTCCTCCGGCCGGTCCTGGCAGTATGTTCTAAGAAACCTACCCACATCCTGGTTCACGCTGCTCCACCTGCCCATTACTCTCCGGGTGGTAACCCGAGGTGAGGCTCACCGAGACCCCCAACCGCTCCATAAAAGCTCTCCAGACTCTGGAGGTAAATTGGGGACCTCGATCAGACACAATATCCTCGGGTACCCCGTAGTGCCGGAACACATGGGTGAATAGTGCTTCGGCGGTTTGCAGGGCAGTAGGAAGGCCCGGCATAGGGAGCAAACGACAGGCCTTAGAAAACCGGTCCACAACGACCAGTATAGTGGTATTCCCCTGTGAAGGAGGAAGGTCAGTGAGGAAATCCACCGAGAGGTGAGACCATGGTCGTTGTGGAACGGGCAGGGGTAGTAACTTACCCCTAGGCAGATGTCTAGGCGCCTTACACTGGGCGCACACCGAGCAGGAGGAAACATAAACCCTCACATCCCTCGCCAACGTGGGCCACCAGTACTTGGTACTAAGACAGTGCACTGTCCGGCCGATACCAGGGTGTCCAGAGGAGGGAGACGTGTGAGCCCAATAGATCAAACGATCCCCGAACCTCGAGCGGAACGTACTTCCGACCCTCCGGGCATTGAGGTGGACTAGGGTCGGTGCGTAACGCCCGCTCGAGTTCGGCATCGACCTCCCACACTACCGGTGCCACCAGACAAGACTCCGGCAGTATGGGGAGTGGGCTCCACGGACCTCTCCTCCGTGTCATACCGCCGAGACAGCGCGTCTGCCTTACCGTTCTGTGACCCAGGGATGTACGTGATCTTAAATGTGAAACGGGTCAAAAACATATTCCACCTCGCCTGGCGAGGGTTCAGCCTCCTCGCTGCCCGGATGTACTCCAGGTTACGGTGGTCCGTCAAAATGAGGAAAGGGTGTTGAGCCCCCTCAAGCCAGTGCCTCCACACCTTTAGGGCCTGTACCACGGCTAACAACTCCCTGTCCCCCACGTCATAGTTTCGCTCCGCCCGGACTGAGCTTCTTGGAATAAAAGGCACAGGGGCGGAGCTTAGGTGGCGCGCGGACCGCTACGACAGCACGGCTCCTATACCGGCCTCTGACGCGTCCACCTCTACCTGAAATGGCAAAGAGGGATCCGGATGCGCCAGCACCGGAGCCGAGGTAAACAGGTCCTTCAGCCTCCCAAACGCCCTGTCCGCCTCGGCTGACCACTGCAGACGCACCGGACCCCCCTTCAAAAGAGATTTTATGGGAGCTGCCACCTGTCCAAAACCCCGGATAAACCTCCGGTAATAATTCGCAAACCCCAAAAACTGCTGCACCTCCTTCACAGTAGTTGGCGTTTGCCAATTACGCACGGCTGACACCCGGTCTACCTCCATCTTCACCCCTGACGCAGACAACTGATAACCCAAAAAGGAGACCGACTCCTGGAAGAACAGACACTTCTCTGCCTTGACATACAGGTCGTGCTCCAACAGTCTCCGCAACACTCGGCGCACCAGGGCCACATGCTCGACTCGGGTAGGTGAGTACACGAGAATGTCATCGATGTACACGACCATCCCCTGCCCCTGCATGTCCCTGAAGATCTCATCCACGAATGATTGGAAAACTGAAGGAGCGTTCATCAACCCGTATGGCATGACAAGATACTCGTAATGGCCCGAGGTGGTACTAAAGGCTGTCTTCCATTCATCGCCCCCTAATGCGCACCAAGTTGTACGCGCTCCTGAGATCTAATTTAGTGAAGAACGCGCCCCGTGCAATGACTCCCGTCATGGTCGCAATCAGCGGGAGTGGATAACTGTACTTCACCGTGATCTGATTGAGACCACGGTAATCAATGCACGGGCGTAATCCTCCATCCTTTTTCTTCACAAAAAAGAAACTTGAGGACGCAGGGGAAGTGGAAGGCCGTATGTATCCTTGTCTCAGAGATTCGTCTATGTACGTCTCCATAGCTCTCTTCTCCTCCTGAGACAGAGGATACACATGGCTCCGTGGGAGCGCCGCTCCTGCCTGGAGGTCTATCGCACAATCTCCCTGCCTATGGGGAGGCAACTGCGTCGCCCTCGACTTACTGAACACAATAGCCAAATCTCCATACTCAGGGGGAACGTGCAATGCGGGCACCTGGTTTGGACTCTCCACCGAGGTAGCCCCTATGGAAACGCCTAAACATCGACCCACACACTGGGCAGACCACTCCATCAGAGCCCTCTCCTGCCACGAAATCGATGGGTTATGGGTACTCAACCAGGGCATGCCCAGCACCACCGGATACGCAGGCGAGTCGATCAGAAATAGCTGGATCATCTCCTGATGACCCCCTGCGCACACATCCTAAGTGGCGCAGTGACCTCCTGATCAAGCCCGCACCCAACGGACGGCTATCTAGGGCATGAACGGGGAAGGGAACGTCCACAGGGAGAAGGGGAATCCCTAAGGCTAAACAAAACTTCTTATCAACAAAATTCCCAGCCGCGCCTGAATCTACCAGCGCCTTATGCTGGGAATGAGGTGCTACCTGTGGAAAACGCACAGATATACCGAAATGTGCAACAGAGAGCTCTGGGTGAGTGGGGCGCCTACTCACCTGGAAGGACTCCCCAGTGCGGGACCTGTCGTCCTCTCCCCCGAGGAGGCCATCCCCAGCACCTAGCCGCGGTGTGTCCTCCCCGACCACAGTTGGTGCAGGAGATGGACCCCTCGTAAGCCGACCCCTCCTCTCTCTAGCGCCAGCGCCCCCGAGCTCCATGGGGCACGGCTCGGAGGCGCTGGAGGGTGAAAATGGACGGACCCCCTCGGAACGTCCGCGGGTAGCTAGCAGGGTATCCAGCCTGATGGACATGTCGACCAACTGGTCGAACGAGAGGCTGGTGTCCCTACAGGCCAGCTCCCTACGGACGTCCTCGCGTAGACTACATCTGTAGTGATCAATGAGAGCCCGCTCATTCCACCCTGCATCCGCCGCTAGGGTACGGAACTCCAAGGCGAACTCCTGGGCACTCCTCTTCCCCTGCCTGAGGCCGACCAGACTTTCCCCCGCCGCTTTCCCCTCCGGGGATGGTCAAACACCGCCCCTGAAGCGGCGGGAGAACTCGTCGTAGGTGATGGTGTTAGCGTCGATCCTCCTCCACTCTGCGTTGGCCCATTCCAACGCCTTCCCGAAAGGCAGGAGATCAGGCGGACACACTCTCGTGTCCCGAGGGCGCCGGGTGCACGGTGGCCAGGTAAAGCTCCACCTGGAGAAGGAATCCCTGACACCCGGCCGCGGTCCCATTGTAGGCCCTCGGGAGCGAGAGTCGAACTCCTCTGGGTTCCGGAGCGGGAATGGGCTGAGTGGCCGATGGTGCGGGCAGGGAGGATGGCGGTGGAGGAGTCCCTCGGGTCTCCCAGCCTCGGATGGTGGTGATCACCTCCTGCAGTGCGGACCCCATCCGCAGGATCTGGTCATTCTGCTCACGGACCCTGTCCTCCAACGTCGCCTGTGCTGCTGCGGCTCCTGCTGATTCCATCGAGTATGGTGTGTGATTCTGTCAAGGTAGATGTAGGTGGGTGTGGGTGGAATCAGGCGCAGGACGCAGTACGTTAGTCCAACAGACTTTAGTGATGCACAGCAAAACAAACACGAAATAACTGCCCTGAGGCAAAAGCTCCGCACGTAGGCGAAAACACAAGCGCACAAACAGGTGCGACAAAATACTCCAAAACTAAGGAGCAAAATAGCTCAACCGAGCAAACAGTAATAATCCAGCCTACCGGCACGACAGTAAAACAATCACACACAACACTAGACAAACACAACGAGAACTTATAGGACACTAATTACACTAAACGATAACAGGTGTACAACAATCAGACAAAAGCAAACGAACATAGAAACATACAACGGTGGCAGCTAGTATTCCGGAGACGACGAACGCCGAAGCCTGCCCGAGCAAGGGAGAGAGGCAGCCTCGGCCGAAACCGTGACAGACCCCCTCTCAATCAGAATGATTTCTGGCTCCCAGGTGTCTTTTATACAGGTAACGAGCTGAGATTAGGAGCACACTCTTAAAGGGAGTGCTCCTAATCTCAGCTTGTTACCTGTATAAAAGACACCTGTCCACAGAAGCAATTAATCAATCAGATTCCAAACTCTCCACCATGGCCAAGACCAAAGAGCTCTCCAAGGATGTCAGGGACAAGATTGTAGACCTACACAAGGCAGGAATGGGCTACAAGACCATCGCCAAGCAGCTTGGTGAGAAGGTGACACAAAATAACTGTCAATCTCCCTTGGCCTGGGGCTCCATGCAAGATCTCACCTCGTGGAGTTGCAATGATCATGAGAATGGTGAGGAATCAGCCCAGAACTACACGGGAGGATCTTGTCAATGATCTCAAGGCAGCTGGGACCATAGTCACCAAGAAAACAATTGGTAACACACTACGCCGTGAAGGACTGAAATCCTGCAGCGCCCGCAAGGTCCCCCTGCTCAAGAAAGCACATATACATGCCCGTCTGAAGTTTGCCAATGAACATCTGAATGATTCAGAGGAGAACTGGGTGAAAGTGTTGTGGTCAGATGAGACCAAAATGGAGCTCTTTGGCATCAACTCTACTCGCCGTGTTTGGAGGAGGAGGAATGCTGCCTATGACCTCAAGAACACCATCCCCACCGTCAAACATGGAGGTGGAAACATTATGCTTTGGGGGTGTTTTTCTGCTAAGGGGACATGACAACTTCACCGCATCAAAGGGACGATGGACGGGGCCATGTACCGTCAAATCTTGGGTGAGAACCTCCTTCCCTCAGCCAGGGCATTGAAAATGGGTCATGGATGGGTATTCCAGCATGACAATGACCCAAAACACACGGCCAAGGCAACAAAGGACTGGCTCAAGAAGAAGCACATTAAGGTCCTGGAGTGGCCTAGCCAGTCTCCAGACCTTAATCCCATTGGAAATCTGTGGAGGGAGCTGAAGGTTCGAGTTGCCAAACATCAGGCTCAAAACCTTAATGACTTGGAGAAGATCAGCAAAGAGGAGTGGGACAAAATCCCTCCTGAGATGTGTGCAAACCTGGTGGCCAACTACAAGAAATGTCTGACCTCTGTGATTGCCAACAAGGGTTTTGCCACCAAGTACTAAGTCATGTTTTGCAGAGGGGTCAAATACGTATTTCCCTCATTAAAATGCAAATCAATTTATAACATTTTTGACATGCGTTTTTCTGGATTTTTGTTGTTGTTGTTATTCTGTCACTCACTGTTCAAATAAACCTAACATTAAAATTATAGACTGATTATGTCTTTGTCAGTGGGCAAACGTACAAAATCAGCAGGGGATCAAATACTTTTTTCCCTCACTGTATTTGGTAAAAGACCAAGTCCATATTATGGCAAGAACAGATTAAATAAGCAAAGCGAAATGACAGTCCATCATTACTTTAAGACATGAAGGTCAAGCAATACAGAACATTTCAAGAACGTTGAACGTTTCTTCAAGTGCAGTCGCAAAAACCATCAAGCGCTATGGTGAAACTGGCTCTCATGAGTACCACCACAGGAATGGAAGACCCAGAGTTACCTCTGCTGCAGAGTATAAGTTCATTACAGTTACCAGCCTCAGAAATTGCAGCCCAAATAAATGCTTCACAGAGTTCAAGTCACAGACACATCTCAACATCAACTGTTCAGAGGGGACTGTGTGAATCAGGCCTTCATGGTCGAATTGCTGCAAATAAACCACTACTAAAGGACACCAATAATAAGAAGAGACCTGCTTGGGCCAAGAAACATGCGCAACGGACATTAGACCGGTGGAAATTTGTCCTTTGGTCTGGAGTCCAAATTTGAGATTTTTGGATCCAACTGCCATGTCTTTGTGAGACGCGGTGTGGGTGAATGGATGATCTCCGCATGTGTAGTTCCCACCGTAAAGCATGGAGGAGGAGGTGTTATGATGTGGGGGTGCTTTGCTGGTGACGTTATCTGTGATTTACTTAGAATTCAAGGCACACTTATCCTGCATGGCTACCACAGCATTCTGCAGCGATACACAATCCCATCTGATTTGGGCTTTGTGGGACTATCATTAGTTTTTTTCAACAGGACAATGACCCAACAGACCTCCAGTCTGTTTAAGCGCTGTTTTACCCAGAAGGAGAGTGATGGAGTGCTGCATCAGATGACCTGGCCTCCACCATCCCTCGACCTCAACCCAATTGAGATGGTTTGGGATGAGTTGGACAGCAGAGTGAAGGAAAAGCAGCCAACAAGTGCTAAGCATATTTGGGAACTCCTTCAAGACTGTTGGAAAAGCATTCCAAGTGAAGCTGGTTGAGAGAATGCCAAGAGTGTGCAAAGCTGTCATCAAGGCAAAGGGTGGCTAGTTAAAGAATCTCAAATATGAAATATATTTTGATTTGTTTAACACTTTTTTGTTTACTGCATGATTCCATATGTGTTATTTCATAGTTTTGATGTCTTCACTATTATTCTACAATGTAGGAAATAGTAAAAATAAAGAAAAACCCTTGAATGAGTTGGTGTGTCCAAACTTTTGACTGGAACTGTATGTTAATCGTATTACTCAATAGAGTCTGTAAAACTTAAATTGGTCTCTTGTGCTGGGCAACGGGTTTAATACAGAGTACTGGTGACGGAGGAGATGGCTACCATTTTACGGCCCCCTAACCAGTTGTGTATTATGTGTGCTTTTTCGCGTGTATGTAATTTATTCTGTAAATAATGTTTCTGCCACCGTCTCTTATGACCAAAAAGAGCTTCTGGATTTCAGGACAGCGATTACTCACCTCGTATTGGACGAAGATTTTTTCTTCAACGAGTCGGACGCGAAGGATATTCTACAGACACCAGACAAGGCCCAAATCCCCGTCATTCACATGAGAAAGAGACAGAGATATTGTGGGCGTAGGTCAGGGTGCCTTGTAAGGATCCGACGGCGAGCGTGTAATCTACCTCTTCCATCATCCTATTAACCAATGTACAATCATTGGAAAACAAAATGGACGACCTAAGATCAAGGATATCCTACCAACTGGACATTAAAAATGGTATTATCTTATGTTTCCCCGAGTCGTGGCTGAACGACGACATGGATAACATACAGCTGGCGGGATATATGCTACATCGGCAGGATAGAACGGCTGACTCCGGTTAGACAAGGGACGGCGGTCTGTGTATATTTGTAAACAACAGCTGGTGCATGAAATCTAATACTAAGGAAGTCTCAAGGTTTTGCTCGCCTGAGGTAGAGTATCTCATGATAAGCTGTAGACCACACTATTTACCAAGATAGTTTTCTTCTATATTTTTTGTAGCTGTCTATTTATCACCACAAACCGATGCTGGCACTAAGATTGCGCTCAATGAGCTGTATAAGGCCATAAGCAAACAGTAAAACGCTCATCCAGAGGCAGCGCTCCTAGTGGCCGGGGACTTTAATGCAGGGAAACTTAAATCCATTCTATCTAATTTCTACCAGCATGTTAAATGTGCAACCAGGGGAAAATATACTCTAGACCACCTTTACTCAACACAACGCGATGCGTACAAAGCTCTCCCTCGCCCTCCATTTGGCAAATCTGACCATAATTCTATCCTCCAGATTCCTGCTTATAAGCAAAAATTAAAGCAGGAAGCACCAGTGACTCGGTTCATAAGGAAGGGGTTAGATGACGCAGATGCAAAGCTACAGGACTGTTTTGCTAGCACAGACTGGAATATGTTCCGGGATTCTTCCGATGGCTTTGAGGAGTACACCACATCAGTCACTGGCTTTATCAATAAGTGCATCAATGACGTCGTCCCCACAGTGACCGTACGTACATACCCCAACCAGAAGCAATGGATTACAGGCAACTTCCGCACTGAGCTAAAAGGTAGAGCTGCCACTTTCAAGGAGCGGGACTCTAACCCAGACGCTTATAAGAAATCCCGCTATGCCCTCTAATAAACAATCAAACAGGCAAATAGTCAATACAGGACTAAGATTGAATCGTACTACACTGGCTCCGATGCTCGTCGGATATGGCAGGGCTTGCAAACTATTACAGACTACAAAGGGATGCACAGCCGCGAGCTGCCCAGTGACACGAGCCTACCAGACAAGCTAAATCACTTCTACGCTTGCTTCGAGGCAAGCAACACTGAAGCATGCATGAGAGCATCAACTGTTCCGGATGACTATGTGATCACGCTCTCCGTAGCCGATGTGTGTAAGACTTTTAAGCAGGTCAACATTCACAAGGCCGCAGAGCCAGACTGATTACCAGGACGTGTACTCCGAGCATGCGCTGACCAACTGGCAACTGTCTTCACTGACATTTTCAACATGTCCCTGACTGAGTCTATAATACCAACATGTTTCAAGCAGACCACCATAGTACCTGTGCCAAAGAACACTAAGATAACCTGCCTAAATGACTACCGACCCATAGCACTCATGTCTGTAGCCATGAAGTGCTTTGAAAGGCTGGTCATGGCTCACATCAACAACAATATCCCAGAAACCCTAGACCCACTCCAATTTGCATACCGCCCCAACAGATCCACAGATGATGCAATCTCTATTGCACTCCACACTGCCCTTTCCCACCTGAACAAGAGGAACACCTACGTGAGAATGCTATTCATTGACTACAGCTCAGCGTTCAACACCATAGTGCCCTCAAAGCTCATCACTAAGCTAAGGACCCTGGGACTAAACACCTCCCTCTGCAACTGGATATTGGACTTCCTGACAGGCCGCCCACAGGTGGTAAGGGTAGGGGTAGGCAACAACACATCTGCCACGCTGATCCTCAACACGGGGGCCCCTCAGGGGTGCGTGCTCAGACCCCTCCTGTACTCCCTGTTCACTCATGACTGCATGGCCAGGCACGACTCCAACACCATCATTAAGTTTGCCGACGACACAACAGTGGTAGGCCTGATCACCGACAACGATGAGACAGCCTATAGGGAGGAGGTAGAGACCTGACCTTGTGGTGCCAGAATAACAACCTCTCCCTCAACGTGATCAAGACAAAGGAGATGATTGTGATTCGAGGGTAATATCACTCAATCTGGATAATAACACAAACAAATTATAAGGCTAGAGAAATGTATCGACGAATATTACAACAACACGCAACACCCAAACATGACGAAAGATAAACGAGGAGAATCAATCTCCAAGAGAAAACGCGACTCCTCGACTGATACAGATTATTTATGCTTTTCACCACTGGGACTGGTAAGTGTGGAAAGTGACCTGTTGAAGTCGATAAATGACAAACTGGGCATACTAGAGTTGGTCAGTAATTATGTAAAAGAGTTGAAGGCGAGTCTTGAAATGAGTGATGGAAAAGCTGCGATAATGGAGAGCGATACAAAAAAACTAAAAGGGACAGTCACTAGGATGGAAACGGACGTTAAGGAACTTAAAAGGGAGAACAACTTTCTGAGAGAAGCCTTACTAGACATACAAACTAGATCGATGAGAGAAAATCTAGTACTTACGGGTATCCAGGAAAAAGGAGAGGTTACAAGGAAGGAGAGGTTACAGAACAAATTGTGAAGGACTTCTTTCTTACACCGCTTCAAATCCCACTCGAGGCTGTTGACAAAATCCAACTCGAACGTGTACACCGTTTCGGACAAAGAGGACAGAGATATGAGCGTCCAATCGTTGCCAAATTTGCTTTTTTTAAGGATAAAGTAATGGTTAAAAGCCTAGGTAAAAGACTTGCTGTCATGAAAATAGGCATGAATGATCAGTTCCCGAGGGAGATTGCAGAACTGCGCAAAGTACTGTACCCAATCTTCAAGGAAAATAGATTAAAAGGGAAGCGTGTTGCTCTCGTTGTCGATAAACTGTATATTGACAACCAAATGTTCTGCGACACAAACTCTACTCCATGGCTATTCTGAAAGTTCTAATAGAGGAGTTGAATAATGGAACACCCAATACTAGCCATGGTAGGGATTGTAATAATAAAGCACATTTATAGTATGTATAGTATTTTATAAAGGGATAAGACGGTATTACAAGAAAAGATAACAAGCAAAATAATACATCTTCAAATACAACTAAATTAGAACACAAGTACTCAGTCAACATAGTGGAGATAAAAACATAGCAAACAGAAGACATAGAAGGCACAGTATGTGGTTATGTGTGGATTAATTGTGATGAAGGTGTGGTGTGCGTTTTTGTGTTTGAAAAAGTGTGGCGTTAAGTGAGTGAGAAAGGAAATGGTTGCATATCCCAAAACCAACGTGTGTCTGTGAGCAGGGGTTGTGAGAGAGAGCTTTCAATTTTGTGCAGATGAGGGATATACATTTTAAAATATAGTATACAGTCGCGGTCAAATGTTTTGAGAATGACACAAAGTTTGCTGCTTCAGTGTTTTTAGATATTTTTGTCAGATGTTACTATGGTATACTGAAGTATAATTACAAGCATTACATAAGTGTCAAAGGCTTTTATTGACAATTACATTAAGTTTATGCAAAGAGTCAATATTTGCGGTGTTGACCCTTCTTTTTCAAGACCTCTGCAATCCGCCCTGGCATGCTGTCAATTAACTTCTGGGCCACATCCTGACTAATGGCAGCCCATTCTTGCATAATCAATGCTTGGAGTTTGTCAGAATTTGTGGGTTTTTGTTTGTCCACCCGCCTCTTGCGGATTGACCACAAGTTCTCAATGGGATTAAGGTCTGGGGAGTTTCCTGGCCATGGACCCAAAATGTCGATGTTTTGTTCCCCGAGCCACTTAGTTATCACTTTTGCCTTATGGCAAGGTGCTCCATCATGCTGGAAAAGGCGATGTTCTTCACCAAACTGTTCTTGGATGGTTGGGAGAAGTTGCTCTCGGAGGATGTGTTGGTACCATTCTTTATTCATGGCTGTGTTCTTAGGCAAAATTGTGAGTGAGCCCACTCCCTTGGCTGAGAAGCAGCCCCACACATGAATGGTCTCAGGATGCTTTACTGTTGGCATGACACAGGACTGATGGTAGAATATCAGTCTGTCCCTGATGTTTTTCCTGGAGAGAAGTGGCATCTTTGCTGCCCTTCTTGACACCTGGCCATCCTCCAAAAGTCTTTGCCTCACTGTGCGTGCAGATTCACTCACACCTGCCTGCTGCCATTCCTGAGCAACCTCTGCACTGGTGGTGCCCCGATCCCGCAGCTGAATCAACTTTAGGAGACGGTCCTGGCGCTTGCTGGACTTTCTTGGGCTCCCTGAAGCCTTCTTCACAACAATTGAACCTCTCTCCTTGAAGTTCTTGATGATTCGATAAATGGTTGATTTAGGTGCAATCTTACTAGCAGCAATATCCTTGCCAGTGAAGCCCTTTTTCTGCAAAGCAATGATGACGGCACGTGTTTCCTTGCAGGTAACCATGGTTAACAGAGGAAGAACAATGATTTCAAGCACTACCCTCCTTTTAAAGCTTCCAGTCTGTTATTCTAACTCAATCAGCATGACAGTGATCTCCAGCCTTGTCCTCGTCAACACTCTCACCTCTGTTAACGAGAGAGGGATTAAGTTAATTTTCATGGCAAAGAGGGACTTTGCAATTAATTGCAATTCATCTGATCACTCTTTATAACATTCTGGAGTATATGCAAATTGCCATCATAAAAACTGAGGCAGCAGACTTTGTGAAAATTTATATTTGTGTCATTCTCAAAACTTTTGACCACGACTGTAATTAATATTTGTGTCATTCTCAAAACTTTTGACCACGACTGTACATCTAATCTATTTTTTTATTGTCCTATCATGATGGAACGATCCCCAACCCTATATCCTAGACACCCACCTGAGCGACCCATACACCAAAGAGAAGTCCCCATCTGTTTATGGACCTGCTGTGAGTTGCTAATGAGAACCTTGACGACCTTGTACCTACAATGTAATATATATTTGCGAGAAAAAACTAACATATGGGGGATTGGAAGTGAAAAAATATACAAAATAAAAACTACAGGAAAAAAAAGTGGACTGAACAGGTTGAGAGCTTCAAGTTCTTTGGTGTCCACATCACCAACAAACTATCATGGTCCAATCACACCAAGACAATCGTGAAGAGGGCACAACAAAGCCTACTCCCCCTCAGGAGACTGAAAAGATTTGGCATGGGTCCTCAGATCCTCAAAAAGTTCTACAGCTGCACCATCGAGAGCACCCTGACTGGTTGCATCACCACCTGGTATGCCAACTGCTCAGCCTCCGACCGCAAGGCACTACAGAGGGTAGTGCGTACGGCCCAGTACATCACTGGGGCCAAGCTTCCTGCTATCCAGGACCTCTATACCAGGCGGTGTCAGAGGAAGGCCCTAAAAATTGTCAAAGACTCCAGCCACAGACTGTTCTCTCTGCTACTGCACGGCAAACGGTACCAGAGCGCCAAGTCTAGGTCCATAAGGCTTCTTAACAGCTTCTACCCCCAAGCCAGAAGACTCCTGAACAGCTAATCATGGCTACCCGGACCATTTGCATTGTCCCCCCCCACCCCACCCCACCCACCCCTCTTTTACGCTGCTACTACTCTGTTTATTATCAATGCATAGTCACTTTAACTCTACCCACATGTACATATTACCTCAATTACCTCGACTAACCGGTGCACCCGCACATTGACTCTGTACTGGTACCCCCTGTATATAGCCTCCCTACTGTTATTTATTTTACTGCTGCTCTTTAATTATTTTTTACTTAACTTTATTTTTCCTAAAACTGCATTGTTGGTTAAGGGCTTGTAAGTAAGCATTTCACTGTTGTATTCGGCACATGTCATTTGGCAAATACAATTTGATTTGATTTTATCCTTACTCCCCCACTCCACTCACTGCAATGCAATACACGGTATATGGGATACTTATTGGTTTGTAGAGAAAACACTTTTCTACCTGTCTCAGCTAAAGTGGGGTGGGACATAGTAGGTAATCTACTAACCAAATCTGTGTAGTTTTGGAGGGGGACTGTGTCATACATATCCAGCAGCACGTGGTTCTCTACCACTTCCATAGCCCCCAATGAAATACACTGTAATAGACTGTACATGGGATACATATTAGCTTGTAGAGAGAAAACATTTCTAGCTGTCTCAGCTAAAGTGGGGTGGGAAATACTCAGTAGGGTCTCTACTAACCAAATATGGCTTTTATTTGGAAGGTTTCCTCATTACCGAAAGAACGTGACGTCATCATTTGTGCTGCTGGCAAAATACTAGTTCTATGTGATGTCATCGCTGCGGGGATAGTTATCCTCGCACTAGAATAAAAAGAGTAGAGGATATCACGATGAGGTCGGACTGTGCGCACGGAGTCCTGTCAATGGGTTATCGATGGTGAAATATCTATTTCGGTGGAGCGCAATTAAAAAACATTATCGTAACAACCATTTGTTCTACATATTGGGTAAGTAGGTGTCCCAATATTTCTTGTTTTGGCAGGCGTCGTCAGGTTGTTGCCAAATGCCGACAATTAGCCAATAAACTGCTGTAGCCTAATTTATGCGCAAATTATAGGCTACGGTTTTAAATTCAGCTAGTTATTATTGTCATTGCTTGTTGTTGAAACCTGCTGCCAAAAAATGTTAGTCATGTAAATTCAACACATGACCATGCTGTATGCAATGTAATGCATAAAGGCTACAATGCACAGATGTGTGAGAGCAACCTTTTTGTCAATCGATGGATCTGTTGTACATGTATTCCATTGTTATGGAAAAAACATGTTGTATATGATGCAGAAGAATATCAACGAATATCAGTCATACATATGCCACTTGGATTGATTGATTATCAGGATCATTAAAAGGCATATGTTATTAGTTGATCATAAAGGCGTTGTATTTGAATGACACATCCTCCTCTCCATTCATCCCGATGACATTTGCCTTTGATGACTATTGAATACTTGAAAACCCTGCATACCTATCTCCAATACAATGGTCTGTCCCTCTGTCTACCTGTCCATCTGCCTGGTTGTTTTTCTTTAAAGCCATAAATAGCTTATTTAAATTACCTGACTGCAGTACAATCACAAGGAACAAACATGATAATATTAATCAATGTTTCCTTATACCGTTTGTTGATATTCTCCCGCTGATTAAATAAAGCATGGTCATATAAACATGGGTCTTGTCTATTGAATGAGCTGTTTTCGATGAACGTGACAGTCAGCCAGCAGCTTTCTTATTACAAAATTCAACCCTATGGTTTATAATAGTGTTTGGCCTTCATGCATCATGCAGTAGGATGTTGTAGTTATGGTGATCTCCAAGCACTAGGTTTATTCCTGATTGCAGCATGCATTCCATGCCAGTGCTCTGACTGCCTAGTGCCTGCTGATTAGAGGGTAAGCACCATGCTATTCCCTCCACACCCACCATCAACACATCTACCAGTCAACACCTGCCCTAAGAGACCACATGCCTGGCAGAATAATGAGCCATCCTGGGGAAATGTGTTGATTATGAGATGGAGAACGAAGAGACTGCAGACACATTCTAATCTTAAATCTGTTGACTGCCTACTCTATTTAGAATCCTGTGTAACATGTAATTTCCAGACCCTCTTGTACAATCTGTCTGACCTTCTCCATCATACTGTAGTGTAGGTGTCATTTTACCATCCAAACAGTGCCACTCAGCTTGGACCAGGCTGTTGTTGTCTACTTACTGCTGTATTTTTTAAAGAGGATACTAAAAGTAGAAATGAGATGTTGTTAACACATATCCAGAGTGACATATTAAGTTGCAGGGGACATAGCATTACACCCCTCTGCTTCCTTTGGGCAGTACTTACTCAAATAGACTCAGCAGCGCGCCCCTTCACCTCACAACACTATATAGTTATTATTATTCTCTGGAAAGGTAAAGAGGAAGGTGAAGAACGCTGTTACCCTTTTAACTTTAGAGGTGGGGTTTGTCTGTTTCTAGCTGGCTGCTGCCTATAGGCTTATATTGCTGCTAATTGGAGGTTGTCCGGTGTTAGATATGCAGTTATTACTATTCATTGTTCATGTGTACTAGTGTCATACATCATCTGCCAGCCTGTCACTCAGGATCTAAATGTCACAGTAGGTAATTCCAATATGGTCAGTCGTGACTGTACTTTAAAAACATATATTCAGTTAATGAGCTTAGGAAGATCCAGGTGCCTCCCATTTGTATTATCCTGTTAATTGGCTGAGTTGATGACAGAGAATTAGTAATGGTGTCTACCTACTAGTATGTGTAATTGCACACATGGGAGTGAAAAGTGCAGTTTGGTACCACTTATTTTCCTGTTGTCACATTGTGTCTTGTCTACACATGAATTGTTTTTCTCAGGCATGTCTGTTAAAACAAATGTGGAGAGAAACTGTGCCTGTTATTGTATCAAACAAAGAAAGTGTAAGGTGTAAGCTAAATCAGTTTTGATCAGAGTCTCATCAGGAGTGTTTGATTGAAGACACCCCTACCTGAAAGCCCCAGAGACCAACATAGTCTTTTAAAGATTATGTCTGAAGGGATTAGTCAGGTGAACACTGACAATAGGTGGTATTTCAATTTGGCCATCCTTAACTACCCTCTGCCTGTGAGCTGCGACTCAGGAAATACTTTTTGTAACAGTTCTGGCTCATTCTGTTTGAAGTCATTTTTTTCATCAAGTGTCATCAAGGTGCCTGTGATTGCCTTTGACAGTTTCTGTGCTGGTATTTCCATGGTAATGCCCCAGGAGAGATCATTTTTCCCATCATTCCTCTTCTGCCCAGCTCTCTCTCAGCTCAGTCAGCACCACAGTAATTGGCTCTTGTGAAACCGGCTCAGTTTTAGCACATAGCCAAGCATGCTCTCGCTACTCTCACTGTTGAGTCAATAAAATTATCACAAATCTGGCCCTCTGTGGAAGACTAACAGGCCCTTGTGGGGGTGTGTATGTATCAACATCTATCACATTGTCACGAACGTTGAGAGACGGGTCGGACCAAGTTGCAGCGTGAAAAGCGTACATGTAATTCACCCAATAAACATACAAACCAAAACAAGAAACAACGTAACGTGAAGTCCAAAAGGCTATACACACACCAGCCTAACAGGAACAAGATCCCACAATACACAGTAGGCAATAGGCTACCTAAGTATGATCCCCAATCAGAGACAACGAGCGACAGCTGCCTCTGATTGGGAATCACACCCGGCCAAACATAGAAATAGAATAACTCGAACATAAACATAGAATATACAACATAGATACTCACGCCCTGACCAAACCAACTAAAGACAACCGGCCTCTCAAGGCCAGGGCGTGACACCCATTGGCATTCTGGACCACTCTGCCAGAGCCAGAACAGCTTGCAGAGACTGCTGCACACATATGTCCTCTCTGTGACATATTGAAAATAAGACAAAACTATTTTGGGATGTATTGCTTTATCCATGTTACTGGGTCACATTTGGCTCTTTTTAGCCCCTTAAACCCTCTGGCATTTTGGTAATGAAAGGAGCCATGGGTTATGTGGTTAAACAGCAAAGCAATAAAATCCCATATTGTTGTGCTTATTTTGCGTACTGTAGTAGAGTGTTAAGGTCATCCCCTAGATTAGGTTTTTGGAGTAAATCTATCTTTTGGGGATTAAAGCTCCACTACACTGTTGTTGCCACGCTGAATTAGAATCCAAATGTGCTGATTGGCCCATCGACCCACTGTGAACCGTGGTATTCCTCAGAGGTTCCTACCCTGTGGGTTTGTCCATGTTCATCCGTCTGTATCTAAGTCCCTTTGGGTCACCAGCTGCCAGTTTGTCACTGACAAGAGGACAGTGGAGTACTATAATGTTGCAGTGCCAGTATTGCATGACACACATGCAGGAACCCCACGAGTGTACTTAGCTCTCACTGGTAGTACACACAATTACGCTACTCTAGTCTACACAGTGCAGTGGCGCATCCCAGCAGAAGTCATTTTAAAACCACAACACAGGTTGCGTTCCTTGTTCCTAGGGCCACAGATGGCAATCCGTACCAGACATTGATTTTCATTAAAACACAGATAAACTACATTGTAAATCTGATTATTACCATACACATAATTCACAGAGCACACACGGTGACAGGTGACGAGCCCCACAGACACACAGCTCTGAGGCCTAATCCTTGTCTTTATCCAGCCTTGTGTAAAGTCTGAGTTTTGGGCCAATAAAACGACCAGGATCGTGTTATTTTAAATCACTGGATTTTAACCGAGTTATCACAGAGGCTAAAAATAAACCACTAGCAATCTAGGCTGTACTCCTTGCCCTGCTTTATATCCTGTGTTACACTGAAAATAAATCTGTGGTTGAACGAGAGACTGTACGAGGAATAACAAATATGAGACAGACCGCCAAGCTGCTATTGTTTGGCCACAACTGACCGCACAACTGCCTGGTAAACTCTTCAACAAGGCGGTTGTTTATTCTAGACTGCCCTATGTGTTTTGATGAAATAGCACTCTCATTTCCTGCTAAACAAACTGCCTGTCTGCTCATGTAGTCTGTGACACATATGGGCCGATATGAAGACAAGTGTTGCATTCACAAAGAGTTTGTTATCAATCTCTGGCAGGAACTCTCTCGGATGTGAAGAAACAAATGATTTATTAAAGCCCATAATTAATGGGGATGATTGTATGTGAAATAAACCTTGTTCATCTGGATTGTTTTAAACAACATTTCTGTGGAAATTGGAAAGATAAGTATTGATTGACTGATTATAAATGAGGGTATTTAGGCCTACTGCAAATGTACAATTTCACATGAAGCCAAATAGATACACTACATGGCCAAAATTATGTGGACACCTGCTCGTCGAACATCTAATTCCAAAATCATGGGCATTAATATGGAGTTGGTTCCCCCTTTGCTGCTATAACAGCCTCCACTCTTATGGGAAAGCTTTCCACTACATGTTGGAACATTGCTGCGGGGACTTGCTTCCATTCAGCCACAAGACCATTAGTGAGGTCTGGCACTGATGTTGGGTGATTAGGCCTGGCTCGCAGTCGACGTTCCAATTCATCCCAAAGGAGTGCTCGATGGGGTTGAGGTCAGGGGTCTGTGCAGGCCAGTCAAGTTCTTCCACACCGATCTTGACAAATCATTTCTGTATGGACCACGCTTTGTGCGTGGGAGCATTGTCATGCTGAAACAGGAAAGGGCCTTCCCAAAACTGTTCCCACAAAGTTGGAAGCACAGAATCATCTAGAATGTCATGTATGCTGTCACGTTAAGATTTCCCTTCACTGGAACTAAGGGGCCTAACCTGAACCATGAAAAACAACCCCAGACCATTTTTTCTTCTCCAACAAACTTTACAGTTGGCACTATGCATTCGGGCAGGGCTCTAGAATACATTTGATGAACTAACTTGTTGGAAAGGTGGCATCCTATGACGGCGCCACGTTGAAAGTCACTGAGCTCTTCAGTAAGGCTATTCTACTGCCAATGTTTGTCTATGGAGATTGCATGGCTGTATGCTTGATTTTATACACCTGTCAGCAACAGGTGTGGCTGAAATAGCTGAATCCACATACTTTTGGTCATGTAGTGTAGGTGAGTCATTATAACTCTTTGTAGAGAATGGCTGTGCATGTGTGTAAATATATGCAGTACAATATATGAAGATTTCCTTCAAATATGTTTATGTCATTAATTATGCAATTATATTCACTCTTGCGTGAGCAAAGAGAGCTGTTTTTATTTGATAGGGTCACTGTCAGTCAGAGCACTTAATGTTGAGGCCATCAGACCTGCCAGAGAGAGGATTTACAGTGTTGGGGTGCCTGCCTCTTCTGGCAGGTGTGTGTAATGAATCGGCTTTCAGGTGCATTTCCTCTCTCTGAGTCTTGGTCTCCCAAACATTAAACTCCTCATAAATCTTCTCAAGGTGATTTTTCAACAAAGCGTGGAGGGAGGAGGCCTTCTCAAAGTCATAGGCTGCTTCCTGAGGTAGAGGGCCATAACTTTAAAGCTGCCCTTGGCAACACGACGGGTCACAGCATCAACCAGCATCTAAGATATGCATTCATTGTAATTATAAACTGGGTGGTTTGAGCCCTGAATGCTGATTGGCTGAAAGCCGTGGTATATCAGACCGTATACCATGGGTATGACAAAACAATTTTCTTTACTGCTCTAATTACGTTGGTAACCGGTTAAAATAGCGATAAGGTACCTCAGGGGTTTGTGATATATGGCCAATATACCACGGCTAAGGGCTGTGTCTTAGCCCTCCGCGTTGCATCGTGCATAAGAAAGGCCCTTAGCCATGGTATATTGGCCATATACCACACCCCCTTGGACCTTATTGCTTAAATATAGCCTTGTTCAGTTTCAACCCAGCAAACCAAAATTGGTTCAGTGAACATTCCCAAAACATTCATTATGTTGCCCCAAAAGTTATAATAATACAAAAAATTCTGCTTGTGCTGATGATCATACAATGTTTGTATAAAACATTCACCTGATGTTGCAAGAACATTTTCCAGAACACATGTTGTTATTACATTACCTGGAAACCTAAACAACCTTAGGGGAATGTTCTGTGGTGGTTTTTACAGATGTTGTGCACAACATTTTAGTGAATGTTAGGAGAACATTCTAAGGATATTTAATTTAAAATATTTTCTGGGGGGAAAAAAAACATTATTTGAATGTTTTTGGGATGTCATCATCCTAATGTCAGATAAAATCATAACTAGACCTTAATGGGAATGTTAGTTAATGTCCTGGGAATGTTCCCGGTTTGCTGGGAACCCACTGGTGTGAGAGGAATTTTAATTGCTGATTAATGGTTTGGGTATTTATACATTTTGTGGGACTATTTTAGGCATCTAGGAGACTTTATAGATATAATGACTTTTACTGAAATATTAAGTGAAAAATGCATTTTGTTCTGCAAATGCTCAACTTCAATAAGATATCAATGTATTGTATGTATTCTATAAATTGCCAACTCAGCCATGTGCAGCTGTTTTCCAAGGCTCTGTTGTTGTAGAGTCTTATTTCAAAAGCAGATACTGGCTTTCTTCACTTCAAAGCACATAAGAAGATATCCAATTGACTATCCAGTTCAAAGGATTTTAGTAAAGCCTGGAGGGATTTGCTTTGACCAGCGCTTTGAGTGTGGATAACCATTTTATTTGTGCTATCAGGAAGATAACTGAATATGAAGGGGAATAAGACAATGATTTGGTCTGCATGGAAAATATACTTATCTGTTTATTGCGTTATTACGTTGCATTTTCTCTTCTATGGATGTTTTATGTGATGTTCTGATTACAGTATTTTAGTGGGTATGAATTATGAGTTATATCATTATAGCTGATTGTATTTGCTAGCTGTCTGAATTACTGGTGATTATAATCAGTCCTGATTGAGATATACTGTACGTCTGGCTTGGTCTGCGTCTTCAAAACAAAAGGAAAGCAAGATGCAATTTCCACCTCCGATTTAGTCTTCTACATTGTCTCAATAGGCGATAGGCTTCAACATGGCAATCGTTTTTAATAGCTTACATTATGTACTATGAATCATGGTGTGAGTCAGCACAATAGACGTGTGGTAGGCTACATGTTATGACTGAAAGATTTATATCATTACTGAAAATATGTTGTGGTTCACTTAGATGGTGCATGACTTCTATTCTTCATCTGCACTGTCAAATCCCTGGTAGCAATCCAGAGAGGGGATTTGGGGAAGAGGGACAGTGTCTCCCCAAACACTGCTGGATCCCACATATTCACTTTGGCATCTCCTGCCATTGAAACAACATCACTTCAACAGCACAGCCCATGCAGTCTTCTTGTGCACCATGATCATATGTGCATCCCAAATGGCACCATAGAGCCCTCCAAATGGCACCCTAGAGCCATATGGCCCCTGGTCAAATGTAGTGCACTGTATGTAGCCTATCAGGAGGATGTCTCATGTTTGTTTGATGAGGCAGGCTGCCAGCAGGACAGGCATTCTCTAAGGACGGCCTTTCTCCCTCCTTCTCTAAAGGGAGAACGACCGTGGTCCCTCCTCTCCAGTGGTCAGAAGAAGATAAATCACATCTAATCGGCTCATTGTCTTCTATGCAGCCCACTCGTGTGGTGTAGGCTTTGTCCCATTGCCTCTCTGCTCTGTCTCATTTCCATCTCTCCTCGCTCCTCTTGGCTATAAATAAGGAAAGATTAAAACCTCTCATCCGGCTAACCTGCACAACATCTTCAACTCGCCTGGCAAGTATGTTAATGGTTTTCTCTTTCTCCACTGCTTATAATATGTATTCTCTGAGCACTGGGGGTATTTATACAGATCGTTTATGAGTTCATATCAGTGGCTTTTAGAACTAATCTGTCTGAGCAGATGTGACACTATCTACACTAATGTAGGAGATTTATGAGAAATGGCAACAATAATTTACAGATGGGACTATGAACTGAAGAGATGATCAATCAGGCTTAAGAATCTCTCTATTGGAAATACATTGGAGGAGCCCTAATCAGCTATTTGAACAAAATATAAGCTTTTCTGCCTTTTGAGTGCACTGAAGTCACTTGTCAGTTTGGTGCTCTGACATTTGAACAACCCTGGGAGGTGTATCCTCTAAAGCCCATTCAGCAGGAGGTCGCCTATCCAAATATAGCCCTGTATGGAAGAGGGGAGCTCTCTTCTCATCCTGGCTGCTATGGGAGACATTTACTTAATTACCCTTCCTATGTTTTAAAAATATGGAGACCGCTTTGTAGGCTTTGTTTCAAATGTCGTCTTTCCAAAGCAAAAATACAAATAGCAGGAAAATGAGGTGGAAAAAACAAAGGAAATATTGTGGCCTCCCCCACTGGGATATATTTCTGGCTAGAAGAGGTCCAATGAGCAGTGTAACATGATCAAATGGGCATCTGCTGTCAGAAGCCTTTATAGTAACACATGAAATAACATTGTCTCTGCAAATACTGTACTGCCTGTGATTAATTTAATTGCAAGTTTTTGCAATATAATGTGTTTTCTTATCAGTTACGTCAACAAGCATTACGCTCCTGCAACATTGAAAGAGATTTTCTCCATAAATGGCTGTTACGAACGTGTTTGTGTTTTATTTATGTTCTGCAGTGCCATTGTCAGAGGTTATCACAGTATTTTTAGGTTATGTTTGGCAGGCGTCCCCGGTGCCTTGGTGGGGTCTCTCTGTGGTGGCCATCTTATCTGACCTCTCGCTCGGTCACATGCTGCCCTTTTGGACAAAGGGGTGCTGGGAAAAGCCTGTGAGCCTGCTGAGAGGGACAGACCGAGGACGGGCCAGCCTTCCACGCTGTCACTCACAGCGACGTCAACAGCTACCACTGGGTTGGATAAAGATCCCAAACGGGCAAGATACAATACTCTTGGATAGCCATCTCTCAGATATAAATAAGGCACTGTCTCTTGGATGGCCATTTCTCTTCTATGTAGAAGAGTATCTGGGATCTGTCATTTGTGGTAAATCATTGTTTTCAAGAATACCTCAGTGGACAATTAGATAATGGTGCCAGATCAATTATGTAATTTTATGCTTTGCACTGCTATATGACAGGGTAACAGTGGGAGTAACAGTGGGAGTGGAGAGGCAGGTAGATCCCTCTGCTCTGTGAGCAGGACTCTTGTGTTTGTGTGGGGCTACAGTTATGAGAGGCCCTGACCCACCAGGCCTTCCTGAATAGTGAACAGTCAACTGTTCATTCACAATGCTGCCATGTGACTTCATTCCTTGAAGTTTCCCACTGAACACGGCTCATTATCGGATTTTGGGAGCTCTCTCTTTTCTCAGTGGAGTGGAAGGAAGAGGAGGACCCAGGGACAGGGTCTTGGTTGGGCCATGGTGGAGTCGTCTCAGGCCTCTTTCTCTCTCCATGCGGACATACGTATACAGCCGGGTAAAAACGTATCACAACAACGGCCTTCATGACAGCTGGTTGAATGTAGTTTATGGTGGACTATTAGCTAACAAGAGAGGAAATACTATAGAAGGTTCTAGAAATAGTTGGTTGAAATAGAAAAGTATGCACTGAAGTTTTCTACGTTCCTTTATGAGCTCATGCACATGTTGACACTGCACCCCGTGTCTCATCTGAGCTGTTGTAACAGCTCCACTTTCCCTCACCTATCAAGCCTCTTACCACAGCCGGAGAACCCTTTTGTAACCCTTCTTTCAAATAGTGTGTAGATTAATAGGTGGAGGGGCTATTGAAAGCTTGTTAAATTCTCCATAGAATATGAGGCTATGAGGAGGATAAATTAACCTTGTGGCTGGCAGGGTGTGTGATGCTGGTGATGAGTGGTGGTGGCTGTTTGAGCTTGAAGGTCAGCCTAGCACAGAGTAATCAGCAATTTCACATGGCATGGTTCTCTTTCAAGCCATTGTCACTGAGTAAATTGGCTGGGGTGGCTCTGTGTGTTGTTTACTGTGCTGACACAGGAGGAGGAGCTTCCATGGCCGTTACCCTTATCACACTCAGCCAAGCTGCTCTAGGTCATCACTCCACATTGGTCCCACCAGCACTGATGGACAGAGGGAGACTCTATACCGTTTTAGCCATTAGTTCAAGTGACAATTCAAGCCACTAAAATGACAAAGATTTGATAACAAAGGTTGTGAGAGCAGACTACATGACACAGGGACGCAACTTTGGTTTTAGAAGTGTGGGGGGGGGGGGACATTATATATATACATATATTTTTTAATCCGGTCGGATAAACACTCTAAACAGCCTACCCGACCGCTCGGAGGCACCCGCATGGTCCACCATTGCCTCGTTTTGTATCACATTCCAATGATAAAACTGGGGGGACAAAAATGCAATTTCAGAAGTTGGGTGGGTGGGGGTGGGGGGGGGTTGCGCCCCAGTTGCGCCCCTGACATAACAAACTTCAATTACAAGGACAGATTTCCATTACAATGACAGTAAGATCATCCAGATATATAATGGGCACAAACGTCAATTCAGCGTCTATTCCATGTTGGTTCAACGTAATTTCATTGAAATTACATGGAAACAACATTGATTCAACCCGTGTGTGCCCAGTGGGTATTTTCCATCTCCTTATGTTGGAGTTCTGCATTGAAACATTCTCAGTAGCGGAGTAGCAAATCCTAGTTAGGTGTGTTTACTTTTGTGCAGAGTGTTAGTTTTAGTCTGTAAAGTGTCTCCTGGAAAATGCCATGTGAATGGAATGGCGTTGTGGCACAGTGGCTGTGCAGATCTCATCCCTGGTCCGTAGAGCAGCGATGATTCACTGAACTCAAACATGTTTTGCTTATCTTGTTTGTTGGAACGTAAATAGAACCGAAATGCCCTGAGGGTTCTACAGTATGTCCAATAAGGTTTAAACCTGATCATTATTTTCCCACAGTTTTATACACAGTATGTTTCTTTTCATGCTTCATAAAATGTTACATAAAGTAGAGTGGTCATACATCATAGATATTTCATCGTATGTACTGTATAAGTGTCATATAAATAAGCATCTGTATAGTCCTACTGTCTCTATAACCAATCCTATGTTTTAAAGGGACGGCTCATTTAGTCAATAAGATGGGCGGAGTATTTTAAAGCTTGTTTTTCAAATGGGTTTGAAGTAGTCAGTCCATTACAACTGATTGTATCTTTTCATACTTAAAGTAAGTTGCATAAAACATATTCAGAGTTTTAGCGTGTGATTGGTTCACTGTAAAGATCAAAGACAGGAAATGAATCACTCATCTCCCAGGGTCCATTCCAAAGTCAGCCATTTAGACAGAATTTTGCATATTTATGTACATTGATGTACTTCACATGTAGTGTTACCTTGTATAGTTAGCCTTGACGTCCCTGAAATGGAAGACAGCTCTCTCTGTTGTTGACTAAAATAATGTCATGTTTTTTAGAGATATTCCACATTTATGTTTGCAGTTTGTAGCCTAACTGTTAACTTTTTAAAATGTTTTTATCAAGATTGTCCATCTTTATCAAAATGTAGTTCTGGCCACCTCTGATGGAGAGATGTCAGTCATCTGGGCTGGGCTCAGTCAGTATATTTGTCCTATATTTGTCCCTTCAATCCCATCCCCCACTAATCACAGAAGAGATCATTGAGCATTCCTACAACTAGACATGAAAATAAATGCATTCGGGGAAGAGGGGATTTCTCTCCATTAACAACTTCTTGTTGTCCTAAGTGGAAAGTTGTTGAGTATTAGAAGGAGGTAAGATGATGTGCTGCACCAATGTTATTTAGGATTAAGACAGATCAAGACTGGATTAACAGTCTTTGTTTTAGAGGGGTTGTTATTAGGTAATGTCTGTGTTGAAGTGTTGACTTCAAGATATTTGACTTCCTTTGCATACTTTCGAGGGGAATATGTTTGCTAATTAACTAGGATATTTTAGTCTTTAGTGGTCTTAACTGTGATCCTTTCTGATTGTGATAACAACACCTACACCTTTCAACCCACATATGCACATGATGCTTTACGAAACCCTCCTTGCTGCAGTGTGTGATCAAGCTCAACCGTACGGAGACAAGCTTGTGTTTCTAACAGCAATGGGCGGGTGATGTTCTCAGTCAAACACACACAAGCTGATGCCTCCCTCTTGCCTTCTGGCACTGGGCTCTCTCTCTCGTTGGCTGCTTGGAACAGGGGCCTGCTGGCCTGCTGGCAATGCACACAGCTCCTTTTATTCCAGTGGACGTAGATGAGTGGAAGACTACAAGGAGGAGAATGCCAACACCAGTTCCTGCTGCTCCCACTCTGCGAGGGCACTGTTGGTTCCACTGCTACCAAGAGCCTTCTGTTGTACGGAGCCAAGTCCAAATACAGCAGTCTCTCTGTAGTCACACACAGTTATGGATGCATGTGTTTAGCAGTGGGCCTTTAAACATGCACTCCTCAGGGCATCTCAGCACACACAGGGCCTTTAGGGCCACACTGCTTAACCAGCACAACGCATCTTCTAAAGCTGGCCACAGATAAAGGAGAAGGAGCAATGAGGATTAGAGGGCCCATTTTATAATTGTTGTTCACCTAGTAAATGTTAACATAACACCAAGTCAAGACAATTCAATGTTTTGTCTAAATGGCCCTGCTTGGCTCTGGCCCTGCTTCCATCTTTCACCGGTGCCCCAGGTGTTATGCTGGAGCCCTGGTACAAATAGCCACAAAGCTAATCCAAGAATAGCCTGTGTTGACTAAGGGGTTTTTGATTAAATTCTAAATGTTGTGACATCCAGCGGGTGCTTATCATCTACGGGACTGATACTCCCATTGGAGGCGATGCACCATCTGTTGAATGATGGCTAGTTTTTTAGGCACTATCTGTGTGTGTGTGTGCGCGTGTGCATGTGTGTGTTGTGTTCTTGGAGGTAGGATATGTTTCCTTTGGAAATGTATAGGCTGTCTAAATGTGTATAGTATTGTAGCAAATTTAAGGGGTAGCCCCAACCGGGACTCGAACCCGGGTCAAGCGACTGGCAATATTATTTCTGGTATTAAAAACAATTTGTAATCCAATTAAAGAAAGTGAATAGCCAGGAGAGACTATGATCCAATGAAAGACAGTGAATAGGCCAGGAGACTGTAATTCAATCTCTGAGTATGTTTTCTTAGCATTAATAAAGCTTCAAGATGGAAGGAGTTACTCCCTGTTTAACATGCACGTCTGCTAAATGACGTAAATGTAAATGTAAAATGCACAGTAGATTAGTAATTTAGTCCTACAGTACTGTACCACTGTGAAATGAGCCCTCTGCTGGTCAAATTGTACACTACATTGCATAATATTTTGACTCTTACTGGTTGTCTGTCTGTTACTACATGGGGTCTCATAATGTAAAAGGCAGGGTTGTATATTTAAAGGGGAAATAGAGCTGCAGTAATGACATGCAGGAAAGGTTGCATAACACATGGTTAAGTATTGATCACATGTGTACTAATGTCCCTGTAGTAATACATTAGTACCAATCAACAGCCATTAGGCCAAGGTAACCAAGATCCTGGATATTTAGACTAGAACTAAGGGACCAAATGTCCTTAGAGCAGGGTATTGAGGCAAGCAGTGTTCTTAGTGAAAGCACTATGGTCTGTTATAGTGCTCATATTATGATTCTGTTTGTAGAGTTTACAATACCAGGGTTGAGGAGAAATTGACTACCTCTTCTAGTCTTTAAGAAACGTGTGTTGAAAATCCCTATCCACTTGCATAATTTATTTGCATACACTTCAAACAGACATACATATCCCACCAGACACGCCACTATGGGTTTCTTCACGGTACCCAAACCAAAAACAGATTTAATGCATCGCTCAGTTATGTATAGATCCATGTCATCGTGGAATGCTCTGCCACCAGAGGATACTCAGGATAAAAGCAAGTTTAGCTTTAAAAAACGGATTAAAAAAACATATTATTATATTATATTATTAAATATCTATTTTTACTGTACTGTATATAACAATAAGAATATGTATATATTCATATTGTGTAAATAATATTTTTGTTGTCTTGGTGTCATTCAGATAACTCTTATTGAATTTAATTTTTTGGAATTTAATGTAATATCTTGTGTTGTTCTTGTCTATTACTGTTCTGTACTTTGTCATGTATTTGTACGTTTTATGTGGACCCCAGGAAGACTAGCTGCTGCATGTGCAGTAGCTAATGAGGATCCTAATAAACCAAACCATACCATACCAGATAGATTTAGTTAAAAGCATGACACTTTCTCAGACAAAAAATGATGCACTGATTTGTTCTGATCATTATCATTAATAAAATAGACCTATTACTGCTTATTATTATACGTACTGTACATGTATGTCTTGCAGCATACACAATACATTGATTACCTCTGTAATGTGCACAGATATATTCTGTTGGATCGTAATATCTGACGGAGAGAGAGTGAAAGCCGTGTTATAGTATACCATGGGTATGACAAAACATTTGTTTTTACTGTTCTAATTACGTTGGTAACCAGTATATAATAGCAATAAGGCACGTTGAGGGTTTGCGTCGTGCCTAAGAACAGCCCTTAGCCGTGGTATATTGGCCATATACCACATCTCCTCTGGCCTTATTGCTTAAATATGACACAGTTATCAACCATGTACAATATGTTTAGACATAAATTACACTGTGTTGTTGTGTTCCAGAATATGCTATGAGGACAGGGCCCAGCGATGACTGATGTGGAGCCTGTTGTCACTGACTTTGTAGCCACGGGGAGGACTGGCCGGAGGAACGCTGTACCTGATATCGCTGGGGCAGGGCCTGCTGACCTGTCAGACAAACTAGCAGAGCTCTCTGTTGTAGGTAGGTAGTGAAATTTACTATCAATTACATACAGTACTTCATTGCAAATTTTCTGCGATATTTACAATCATTTACATAGGCCTACAGTGCATGATTGCATGCTTTCACTCTGTTATGGATTAAGATGAATTGTACAATTGAAGGTATTTTCATCTCAACATTTCATTTCAGAAACAGTATTTTGTGAATATTAAAGATGGTACTCTGTCTGTTTTTTATTTTATTACCATAGTCATGCAATTTTCCATAACAATACAATATCCGAATCTAGCCATTATGGAAAAAGCGTGGTGGAGCAACACTTAATAAAGCACTCTGTCATTAAAGAAACACTACTCAGATGGTTGAGTGCTTTTGTGAGGCCCTGCCAGCCCAGTACCCATCACCATTATCAAGTGTCTGTCTGGACAGACAGTTTTTCTTTAATCAAGCAGGGTTTAGTGGAAAGGGCATCTGGACGTTAACAGTATGGAAAATGAACCACAGCTTTAACTGTTTAAATGGAAACAAATGAAGGGAACAGCCATCTTTCTCTTTTGGTAACAGCTCAAAGGCTGTGAGGGTAGTTTGGTAAGGGCTAACTATCTATCAGTGAGGGAAAGGCCAGGAAGTTTGGACTCCAGGAAGAGAAGCTGCTGTCTTGGCTATATACTAAAGCCGATACACATATTGCTTCATAGGGAGGAGGGGAAGTCATTGTTAGTTGGAGGCCTCTGTTGATGTATAACTTTTTTACTCAGCATTGCTCCCTTTCACTTCGTGGCTGCACTGCAGTGTTACAACCTTCAACTATAACGACTTGTCCATTGAGCATTAATGTATGGGTCAATAACAAGATTATGCTTTTCAAAACACGCACACGCACACACGCACACACACACACACACACACACACACACACACACACACACACACACACACACACACACACACACACACACACACACACACACACACACACACACACACACACACACACACACACACACACACAGACACACAGACAGACAACAGCATTGCTCAGCATTTCTCCCTTTCACTTCGTGGCTGCACTGCAGTGTTACACCCTTCAACTATAATGACTTGTCCATTGAGCATTAATGTATGGGTCAATAACAAGATTATGCTTTTCAAAACACGCACACGCACACGCACGCACACACACACATACACACACACACACACACACACACACACACACACACACACACACACACACACACACACACAGACACACAGACAGACAACAGCTTTGCTCAGCATTTTATTCCTTTCACTTCGTGGCTGCAGTGCAGTGTTACACCCTTCAACTATAACGACTTGCCCATTGAGCATTAATGTATGGGTACAATAACAAGATTACACACACGCTGCATGCACAAACACACACACACACAGACAGACAAACACACACACACAGAGAAACACAAACACACACACACAGACAGACAAACACACACAAACACACACACACAGAGAAACAAAAACACACACAGAAACACAAACACAAACACACACAAGGGGTCAAATGGTCAAACAACAGCTTTGATGAAAATACTCACATTGACCATTTTATGACTTGATGTAAGCAGATGTAACCAACCAGCAGCATATACTGTAGATCCTAATGTTATAGAGAGCATGAACCAGATATAGCACAGTTGCCTGCAATTTGCAATATAAATCCCTTATACAATATAGGAAGGAAGTGTCTGTTGATATTCAAGGTGTCAGCCAGCTATGTGCTGAGGTTGACAATCTCATATTCCCTTTATCTTGTAAATGCAAGATACTGTCTCTTCCATGTCTTACAAACCAACACAAAATAGGGGAAAGTATACACTGCAGTTTGGATTGTGAATGGAATGCAGACATTCTCAACTACATGGGCATTGAGGCATTTTCAATTAAATGTTCCTGACTGAAATGATGAATGTTGTTCTGTGTGTTACTCAGATGATGGAGGAGAAGGCGGAGAGGGCTCGTCCTCTGGAAGCCCACCGAAGAGCCCTATAGAGGGTGAGGAGAAGGACGAGGGGACGTAATGGGGCCGTAGTCTCTGGCTAACCGACTACAAGAGAAGATGGAGAACAAGAGAGAGACTGTCTCTACCATGGCCCACTTCTCCTCAAACAAACCCCATTGACCAGACAACTGTAATCGTCATGCACCGTGCTATGCAACATCAGGACACCTACGATGGAAACTTAAAGAGCTGGATGAGGAAGGGAGAGCTCTATAAACAGGAAAAGGCTGTTTCTTTATAAGTTAAGGGGGTATTCATTCAAGATTACCCATAATTCATTACATGTACAGAGAATGATCCTGCACTTATGTCCTGTTCATGTTAGCATATGCAGTGAACTGGTGAAGTGGCTGACAGTTGGGCATGACTCTGAAAAATGTCATTTCATATTTGAGCAAGAGGGACTTGTACATACGTTGCATACGGAGGTGTTCCAATGAAAGCATTTTTTCTAAGAATGTCAAAATGTAGTTGCAGGAATGTCTCTTTTTGCACAACAAAAGTATAAACATTCCATTTGGTGATGTAAGTAAAATGTGTATCTTAAAATTGTGGTTGATTAGAGTGCTACAGTGCAACCTCTACCTTGTGTGTTTTTTACTGTTAAAATATACATTGTTAACAACTGAGTTATTAGAAGTAAAACAAATATATATGTATTTTCGGTCTGTAAATAAAGTTTTACATTATATTTGCCACCCATTAAAGATGCATTTCAATGTCCACTGCAGCTAATAAACATAATGCTTTATGTACGGCATTGTTTTGTAGCTTTTCTTAACCATGGAACCAGAATATTGTTGTATGTTGTTTGCCACCAATGAAAGGCTACAGTGCCTTGAAAAATGTTGTTCGTTTTTGTAGATGTATGTCTCTCCTTATACTGTACCATAGTGTCTGGTGGGGACTGATTTGGCCAGAGGAGGGCACCAAACATGTATTTCACACCAACATTAATGGATCTTTTACAAACTCCACTGGGAAATATACATTCTGTTTTTTATAACACACTTTTTTATTGTCATGAAATATATAGCAAGTTATTAACTGAATATAGATATTAAAACAATACATCAAAGATACATATTTCTTCAAATATGAAGTATTCGTGTTACTGTAATAATACATCTACATTCTATTAGGCTACACATGTAACAAAAAAATTATCATAATAATCTAAAGCTCTGTATCAAATTTCTAAGCTCTTGGAAATAAAGCACTGAACATTATGTTGAAAATCTTTAGAGGGCCAAGTTAAAAAGATGATCGTCTCCTAATAGTATTCATACATGCATATCAAACGTTTTTATCATATATTGAATCAGAATAGTCAAAACCTGATCATATGGAATAATTACTGTAGCCATAGCCTACCCAAGACATAAATGTTCGATTTTTATTTTCCTTCAGATTTAGGATACTGAAAATGAAGAACTATCTTTGGCTGAAACAAATACATTGGTACTTGAATGCACACAGAGTGCATAATAACTGTCCTCAATGCAGAAAGCCCATGGGACTGTTAGAGTGGATTAATCCACTTAATGACAAAGAATTGTCAAACAAACTCTGATTCCAGTTGGGTGGTTTCTCAGCCCTAGATATGACACATTCCATTTACCGTCTGTCTTGCAGAGCAAGGACAGTGGTTAGTGTAGCGAATGCATATGTTTACTCTAAGTCACAACAAGACTGATCTGCAACTGCAATCAATGCACAAGCAGTTGATAAATAATATGTGTATTCTGCAATAGGTGCGTCAAATCATGGCATGTGTACGCTATGTAAAGTCAAAGCTTTACAAGCTCTCACCACCAATCAGAAGACAGAGAGAATCTCCTGAGCCAATGGGAAGTAAGTATCCGCCCCCTACGGGCATATTAATAAGCCCCAGACAAATAATGAAGGTGTAGGTGAAAAAGCTCATATTGACTCCAGCACAATCCGTATCAACTTTACCTCAGTTCTCTTATTGCACGGTCCTCTAACTCTTCATCATGGTTGATGCCTTCTGTGCCACCTGGAAACTGGTCGACAGTGACAACTTCGATGAGTACATGAAAGCACTTGGTGAGTTTTCATGACTTTACAATTATAACCTAATTATAAGAAAAGTTAGTTATTACCTGTAGATTTGTTCAATGACATAATGTACAGTAGTTCGCGTCAGGTGATTCGTTTTGCATGATCCCACGTCTCATTGCCTTTTTAAATTACTTTCACAGGTGTTGGTTTTGCAACAAGGCAGGTCGGAAATGTGACCAAACCAACCGTTATCATCGCAAAAGAGGGGGACAATGTGGTCGTAAAAACCCAGAGTACTTTCAAGAACACTGAAATATCCTTCAAACTGGGAGAGGAGTTTGATGAAGCCACTGCAGATGACAGAAACTGTAAAGTAAGTGCTACAGTATGGGATTTATGGAAGAAAATAAAATAAAAGGGATATATGCACTTGAATATAGGCTTTGTCAGTTAGAAAAGGTCTTATATATTTCACTGGGTTTGAGGAGCCTGTTACAGAGCCCAGTCCGAAGTTTTCATTTATTTTTTCCAGTGTTTAATAATGCATTGACTAACATGTTACTTGACCAATTTCATTGAATTTGTTTACATTTAGCCACATTATGAACATCATACATTTTGGTCCAAAATTACTTTAATACAAATATAGGCTATTTGTAAGAGTAATATGATCTGGATTATGTTTTGGATGTTGTATGGAAACATTGGAACTTTGGAAGTATTGCTTCTATTTCTTGATAGAAGGTACAATAATATATTGTAACTATATTTAACTTGATGTTGAGAGCAATAGTCTGACCTATTTGTCCCATCTGGTTGCAGTCCACTGTGAGCTTGGATGGAGATAAGCTTGTTCACGTTCAGAAGTGGGATGGCAAGGAGACCAAGTTTGTGAGAGAAATCAAGGATGGAAAATTGGTCATGGTAAGAGCCTTCCTAAATGTATTCTGTTAGAATTAGAATTCCTGGGTAATATGGATGTTGAAACAAGGCGATGGGGAAGCAAGGCTACGCCAGTACTAGTACTAGTACTGTCGGAGAGGGTATTTATATGCTGAAAGCCTTTATGCTGAAGCTGGTACTGCTGAGCATAGTAGCATAGTTCTCAGTGTAGAGATATGTGCAAATAAGTAAAGAAAATGTGCATGGTCCTCATCAGTTTAACATTATGACTCTAGTTTTACATTTCCCACAAATTGTAGGAGTGACCTCTAATAGTCCATATTATGCAATTATATGTTCCGGTCTGACCTGATGAGATATAGGAACTGGACTCTTATTTTAAGAGTCCAACAAGCAATATCTTACTTTTAATGATTATGACTGTTATTTATACTGTATTTCATGTTTGATGTCCTCATTGCACAGTGATTTATTTGTTATTTTGTCTCATTCACAGACTCTCACATTTGAAGACATTGTGGCAGTGCGTACCTATGAGAAGGCATGAGCTGGGAGACATCACTAGTTAAATCATTTGAGTCCATTTTACTGGACTACAGCCAATAAGTGTTTTTTTTTTTTTACTGTATGCTGACCTTTGCACTTCATCCTTCCAAATGTTTTACAACATGGGCTGGAAGTCTTTTTTGTAAGACATTTTTATATACATTTCTTTCGTGATAGCTCATCTGTTGTAAACCTGTGTGAAACAAACTCAAATAAAAAAACATGCACTCAAAAACAAAAATATGTTTTTACTCTATTATGTAAATGACTGTTTGATACCCATTGATTGTGCAATTTCCTCAAAGTCAACATATTCACTCAATCAAGGATTGGGTATGCCTAGGCTGGGTTAGTATATATCTCACAGAGAGTAAATCCTTAAACCACTAGATACTGTCATTTTTAGGCTTTTGTAGGCTACCTATCTGCAGTCCTACTGCACAATAATAGGAGATACATTAGTTCACACATTTAGTGTTAGTAAGTGTTATGTAACATGTTACATTGAGAAAATATGACCTAATCAATCCACTATAATGGTGTTACAAACTTGCATCGAGATTGAAACATTAATGTTCAGCCAAAGTAACAGGTGTCTGCCACAATGTATTCATGTTATGACTATTCGATACAATTTATCAGCAGAACTCAAGCTCCCATCCCTTGGAAGTCCATGTTGTAACAGTGTTGCGAAGGGGCATTTGTCTGTGCGGCTGTGTCTGCGTGTGCCAAATATTATTTTGTAGATCTGCGCAGGGTGAACTTAATAGAGCTCGCCAGCCTGTAGTCCTAAAAACCGTAAACGATTTACTTCTGTTTCGTCATCACATTCCTATGGGGAAAATAAATGGTGAAAGAATACGGTTTTGCGATAAATAAGGTTAACACAGGTTTGTTTAGGAGATCTTATACGTTTTCTTCTCTGAAATAATATCAGTCAGTTAACATGACCATTATAAATTATGAAGCCTTTATGTGCTTTGTGTGCTTTTTTTATTACATAAATGCCTCAACATTCAGCTGATGAAGATGAACTCATAGAACAAAACTTAGAAGATCCCCAGGCTAAGCCTTTGTTTACCGCAGACTTCATTTTCTGTGTTTATACAAAAACCCTACAAAAACTCAATTAATTCCCCCATAGGCTTTGGCCAAAGAGCCATGGAGTTAGTGCCCGCAAAAATACTCTAATGCTATTGCTCTCTATGGGCCCAATTCAGACAGAAAATGTATGCCTTTCCTACTTATGCTTTTCCTATGCACTTCTTATGCAGGTGCTTAACTGGCTCTGCATCTGTGGTTCCATTGCATGCGCTGGATAAATGTAATTCAACCCACTTGCTGGCCAACATATTTTCTCATGGTGTTTTCATTCAATAGCATTTTCAGTACATTTATTTAAAACCATACCTTTACATTTCCTGTACATTTAATTAGATTTTTTTGACACACTCGCAAGAATATATGGAGCGAATGTTTAGAATATTAGGGATCAATGAAAGAAAGCCGCAAATACACACATATCTCCTTTTCAGCACCAACTGGTAGATAAGAAAATACTCTGACCTTGTATATTATTTAGGATCAGGAAAGTATTTAGGAGAAAATAAAACAAAAACAGGTTTGGAGAGCCTTTATGCACTATATATACACACAACTTTTCAAAAGTTTGGAGTCACTTAGAAATGTCCTTGTTTTTCGACAGAAAAGCATTTTTTTTGGTCCATTAAAATAACATCAAATTGATCAGAAATACAGTGTAGACATTGTTAATGTTGTAAATGGCTATTGTTGCTGGAAACAGCTGATTTTTTATGGAATATCTACATAGGCGTACAGAGGCCCATTATCAGCAACCATCAGTCCTGTGTGCCAATGGCACGTTGTGTTTGCTAATCCAAGTTTATCATTTTAAAAGGCTAATTGATCATTAGAAAACCCTTTTGCAATTATGTTAGCACAGCTGAAAACTGTTGTGCTGATTAAAGAAGCAATAAAACTCTCCTGCTTGAGACTAGTTTAGTATCTGGAGCATCAGCAATTGTGGGTTCGATTACAGGCTCAAAATGGCCAAAAACAAATAACCTTCTGAAACTCGTCAGTCTATTCTTGTTCTGAGAAATGAAGGCTATTACATGCGAGAAATTGCCAAGAAACTGAAGATCTCGTACAATGCTGTGTACTACTCCCTTCACAGAACAGCGCAAACTGTCTCTAACCAGAATAGAAAGAGGAGTGGGAGGCCCCGGTGCACAACTGAGCAAGAGGACAAATACATTAGAGTTTCTAGTTTGAGAAACAGGCGCCTCACAGGTCCTCAACTGGCAGCTTCATTAAATAGTAGCCGCAAAACACCAGTCTCAACATCAACAGTGAAGAGGTGACTCCGGGATGCTGACCTTCTAGGCAGAGTTACAAATAAAAAGCCATATCTCAGACTGGCCAATAAAAAGAAAAGATTAAGAGGGGCAAAAGAACACAGACACTGGACAGAGGAAGATTGGAAAAAAAGTGTTATGACAGACAAATCGAAGTTTGAGGTGTTCGGATCACAAAGAACATTTGTGAGACGCAGATCAAATGAAAAGATGCTGGAGGAGTGCTTGATGCCATCTGTCAAGCACGGTGGAGGCAATGTGATGGTCTGGGGGTGCCGTACCGTGTGGACGGCGCTTGATTGGAGCCAATTTCCTCCTAAAACAGGACAATGACCCAAAGCCCAGCTCCAAACTATGCAATAACTATTTAGGGAAGAAGCAGTCAGCTGGTATTCTATCTATAATGGAGTGGCCAGCACAGTCACCGGATCTCAACCCTATTGAGATGTGGTGGGAGCAGCTTGACCGTACGGTATGTAAGAAGTGCCCATCAAGCCAATCCAACTTGTGGGAGGTGCTTCATGAAGCATGGGGTGAAATCTATTCAGATTACCTCAACAAATTGACAACTAGAATGCCAAAGGTCTGCAAGGCTGTAATTGCTGCAAATGGAGGATTCTTTGACGAAAGCAAAGTTTGAAGGACACAATTATTATTTATATTAAAAATCAATATTTCTAACCTTGTCAATGACTACATTTCCTATTAATTTGCTATATTTCCTATTCAAACTCATTTCATGTATGTTTTCATGGAAAACAAGGACATTTCTAAGTGACCCCAAACTTTTGAATGGTAGTGTATATATACAGTGGGGGAAAAAAGTATTTAGTCAGCCATCAATTATGCAAGTTCTCCCACTTAAAAAGATGAGAGAGGCCTGTCATTTTCATCATAGGTACACGTCAACTATGACAGATAAATTGAGAAAAAAAAATCCAGAAAATCACATTGTAGGATTTTGAATGAATTTATTTGCAAATTATGGTGGAAAATAAGTATTTGGTCACCTACAAACAAGCAAGATTTCTGGCTCTCACAGACCTGTAACTTCTTCTTTAAGAGGCTCCTCTGTCCTCCACTCGCTACCTGTATTAATGGCACCTGTTTGAACTTGTTATCAGTATAAAAAAAATCTGTCCACAACCTCAAACAGTCACACTCCAAACTCCACTATGGCCAAGACCAAAGAGCTGTCAAAGGACACCAGAAACAAAATGGTAGACCTGCACCAGGCTGGGAAGACTGAATCTGCAATAGGTATGCAGCTTGGTTTGAAGAAATCAACTGTGGGAGCAATTATTAGGAAATGGAAGACATACAAGACCACTGATAATCTCCCTCGATCTGGGGCTCCACGCAAGATCTCACCCTGTGGGGTCAAAATGATCACAAGAACGGTGAGCAAAAATCCCAGAACCACACGGGGGGACCTAGTGAATGACCTGCAGAGAGCTGGAACCAAAGTAACAAAGCCTACCATCAGTAACACACTACGCCGCCAGGGACTCAAATCCTGCAGTGCCAGACGTGTCCCCCTGCTTAAGCCAGTACATGTCCAGGCCCGTCTGAAGTTTGCTAGAGTGCATTTGGATGATCCAGAAGAGGATTGGGAGAATGTCATATGGTCAGAAACTCAACTCGTCGCGTTTGGAGGACAAAGAATGCTGAGTTGCATCCAAAGAACACCATACCTACTGTGAAGCATGGGGGTGGAAACATCATGCTTTGGGGCTGTTTTTCTGCAAAGGGACCAGGACGACTGATCCGTGTAAAGGAAAGAATGAATGGGGCCATGTATCGTGAGATTTTGAGTGAAAACCTCCTTCCATCAGCAAGGGCATTGAAGATGAAACGTGGCTGGGTCTTTCAGCATGACAATGATCCCAAACACACCGCCCGGGCAACGAAGGAGTGGCTTCGTAAGAAGCATTTCAAGGTCCTGGAGTGGCCTAGCCAGTCTCCAGATCTCAACCCCATAGAAAATCTTTGGAGGGAGTTGAAAGTCTGTGTTGCCCAGCGACAGCCCCAAAACATCACTGCTCTAGAGGAGATCTGCATGGAGGAATGGGCAAAATACCAGCAACAGTGTGTGAAAACCTTGTGAAGACTTACAGAAAACGTTTGACCTGTGTCATTGCCAACAAACGGTATATAACAAAGTATTGAGAAACATTTGTTATTGACCAAATACTTATTTTCCACCATAATTTGCAAATACATTCATAAAAAATCTTACAATGTGATTTTCTGGAAAAAAAACATCTCAATTTGTCTGTCATAGTTGACGTGTACCTATGATGAAAATTACAGGCCTCTCTCATCTTTTTAAGTGGGAGAACTTGCACAATTGGTGGCTGACTAAATACTTTTTTTCCCCACTGTATCTGCCTATTGGTGTCACCTGTGTCAATCTGATTCACTTGTGTATTTATGCCCTCACTTCCCTGTGTTCCCTTGCTCAGTTTTCTCTGCTAGTTCCTTGATGTCAAGCAGTACGTATCAGTGTCGGATCACGTGACGGAGTTACAGGTACTTGAGAAGTGTTCTCCCTGTGTCATTGTGTTTTTCCAGTCATAGTTAATAGTTCGTATTGTTTGCTGTCAGCCTGTTTTTTGGAGACCTATGTGCTCCTCATTTGTTTCGTGAAAAAAAAATATAAAAATATATATATATAAAAGGCAATGACACAGGTCAAACGTTTTCTGTAAGTCTTCACAAGGTTTTCACACACTGTTGCTGGTATTTTGGCCCATTCCTCCATGCAGATCTCCTCTAGAGCAGTGATGTTTTGGGGCTGTCGCTGGGCAACACAGACTTTCAACTCCCTCCAAAGATTTTCTATGGGGTTGAGATCTGGAGACTGGCTAGGCCACTCCAGGACCTTGAAATGCTTCTTACGAAGCCACTCCTTCGTTGCCCGGGCGGTGTGTTTGGGATCATTGTCATGCTGAAAGACCCAGCCACGTTTCATCTTCAATGCCCTTGCTGATGGAAGGAGGTTTTCACTCAAAATCTCACGATACATGGCCCCATTCATTCTTTCCTTTACACGGATCAGTCGTCCTGGTCCCTTTGCAGGAAAACAGCCCCAAAGCATGATGTTTCCACCCCCATGCTTCACAGTAGGTATGGTGTTCTTTGGATGCAGCTCAGCATTCTTTGTCCTCCAAACACGACGAGTTGAGTTTTTACCAAAAAGTTCTATTTTGGTTTCATCTGACCATGTCCTCTTCTGGATCATCCAAATGCACTCTAGCAAACTTCAGACGGGCCTGGACATGTACTGGCTTAAGCAGGGGGACACGTCTGGCACTGCAGGATTTGAGTCCCTGGCGGTGTAGTGTGTTACTGATGGTAGGCTTTGTTACTTTGGTCCCAGCTCTCTGCAGGTCATTCACTAGGTCCCCCCGTGTGGTTCTGGGATTTTTGCTCACCGTTCTTGTGATCATTTTGACCCCACGGGGTGAGATCTTGCGTGGAGCCCCAGATCGAGGGAGATTATCAGTGGTCTTGTATGTCTTCCATTTCCTAATAATTGCTCCCACAGTTGATTTCTTCAAACCAAGCTGCTTACCTATTGCAGATTCAGTCTTCCCAGCCTGGTGCAGGTCTACAATTTTGTTTCTGGTGTCCTTTGACAGCTCTTTGGTCTTGGCCATAGTGGAGTTTGGAGTGTGACAGTTTGAGGTTGTGGACAGGTGTCTTTTATACTGATAACAAGTTCAAACAGGTGCCATTAATACAGGTAACGAGTGGAGGACAGAGGAGCCTCTTAAAGAAGAAGTTACAGGTCTGTGAGAGCCAGAAATCTTGCTTGTTTGTAGGTGACCAAATACTTATTTTCCACCATAATTTGCAAATCAATTCATTAAAAATCCTACAATGTGATTTTCTGGAGAAAAAAATTCTCAATTTGTCTGTCATAGTTGACGTGTACCAATGATGAAAATTACAGGCCTATCTCTTCTTTTTAAGTGGGAGAACTTGCACAATTGGTGGCTGACTAAATACTTTTTTTCCCCACAGTAATTAGTCCCGACTGTGAGTGAGGAAGTGCCTATGGTTGTCAGAGGATGACACCTAGTGGGTCGCTCCGGAACTGCGACCCACTCCTGTCACACACACACACACACACATATATATATATACAGTGGGGAGAACAAGTATTTGATACACTGCCGATTTTGCAGGTTTTCCTACTTACAAAGCATGTAGAGGTCTGTAATTTTTATCATAGGTACACTTCAACTATGAGAGACGGAATCTAAAACAAAAATCCAGAAAATCACATTGTATGATTTTTCAGTAATTAATTTGCATTTTATTGCATGACATAAGTATTTGATCACCTACCAACCAGTAAGAATTCCGGCTCTCACTGACCTGTTAGTTTTTCTTTAAGAAGCCCTCCTGTTCTCCACTCATTACCTGTATTAACTGCACCTGTTTGAACTCGTTACCTGTATAAAAGACACCTGTCCACACACTCAATCAAACAGACTCCAACCTCTCCACAATGGCCAAGACCAGAGAGCTGTGTAAGGACATCAGGGATAAAATTGTAGACCTGCACAAGGCTGGGATGGGCTACAGGACAATAGGCAAGCAGCTTGGTGAGAAGGCAACAACTGTTGGCACAATTATTAGAAAATGGAAGAAGTTCAAGATGACGGTCAATCACCCTCGGTCTGGTGCTCAATGCAAGATCTCACCTCGTGGGGCATCAATGATCATGAGGAAGGTGAGGGATCAGCCCAGAACTACACGGCAGGACCTGGTCAATGACCTGAAGAGAGCTGGGACCACAGTCTCAAAGAAAACCATTAGAAACACACTACGCCGTCATGGATTAAAATCCTGCAGCGCACGCAAGGTCCCCCTGCTCAAGCCAGCGCATGTCCAGGCCCATCTGAAGTTTGCCAATGACCATCTGGATGATCCAGAGGAGGAATGGGAGAAGGTCATGTGGTCTGATGAGACAAAAATATAGCTTTTTGGTCTAAACTCCACTCGCCGTGTTTGGAGGAAGAAGAAGGATGAGTACAACCCCAAGAACACCATCCCAACCGTGAAGCATGGAGGTGGAAACATCATTGTTTGGGGATGCTTTTCTGCAAAGGGGACAGGACGACTGCACCGTATTGAGGGAGGATGGATGGGGCCATGTATCGCGAGATCTTGGCCAACAACCTCCTTCCCTCAGTAAGAGCATTGAAGATGGGTCGTGGCTGGGTCTTCCAGCATGACAACGACCCGAAACACACAGCCAGGGCAACTAAGGAGTGGCTCCGTCAGAAGCATCTCAAGGTCCTGGAGTGGCCTAGCCAGTCTCCAGACCTGAACCCAATAGAAAATCTTTGGAGGGAGCTGAAAGTCCGTATTGCCCAGCGACAGCCCCGAAACCTGAAGGATCTGGAGAAGGTCTGTATGGAGGAGTGGGCCAAAATCCCTGCTGCAGTGTGTGCAAACCTGGTCAAGACCTACAGGAAACGTATGATCTCTGTAATTGCAAACAAAGGTTTCTGTACCAAATACTAAGTTCTGCTTTTCTGATGTATCAAATACTTATGTCATGCAATAAAATGCAAATTAATTACTTAAAAATGTGATTTTCTGGATTTTTGTTTTAGATTCCGTCTCTCACAGTTGAAGTGTACCTATGATAAAAAATTACAGACCTCTACATGCTTTGTAGGTAGGAAAACCTGCAAAATCGGCAGTGTATCAAATACTTGTTCTCCCCACTGTATATAGTAACAGTCAAAGGTTTGGACACACCTACTCATTCAAGGGTTTTTCTTTATTTTTACTATTTTCTACATTGTAGAATAATAGTGAAGACATCAAAACTATGAAAAAACACATATAGTAGTAGTAACCAAAAAAGTGTTAAACAAATCAAAATATATTTTTGATTTTAGATTCTTCAAAGTAGTCACCCTTTGCCTTGATGACAGCTTTGCACACTCTTGGCATTCTCTCAACCAGCTTCATGAAGAATGCTTTTCCAACAGTCTTGAAGGAGTTCCCACATATGCTGAGCACTTGTTGGTTGCTTTTCCTTCACTCTGCGGTCCAACTCATTCCAAACCATCTCAATTGGGTTGAGGTTGGGTGATTGTGGAGGCCAGGTCATCTGATGCAGCACTTCATCACTCTCCTTCTTGGTCAAATAGCCCTTACACAGCCTGGAGGTGTGTTGTCCTGTTGAAAAACAAATTATTGTCCCACTAAGCGCAAACCAGTGGGACTGGTGTATCGCTGCAGAATGCTGTGGTAGCCATGCTGGTTATGTGTGCCTTGAATTCTAAGTAAATCAATGACAGTGTCACCAGCAAAGCACCCCCACACCATCACACTCACACCTCCTCCTTCATGCTTCACGGTGTGAACCACACATGCAGAGATCATCCTTTCACCTACTCTGCATCTCACAAAGACACGGCGGTTGGAACCAAAAATCAGACCAAAGGACAGATTTCCACCGGTCTAATATCCATTGCTCGTGTTTCTTGGCCCAAGCAAGTCTCTTCTTCTTATTGGTGTCCTTTAGTAGTGGTTTCTTTGCAGCAAGTCAACCATGAAGGCCTGATTCATGTAGTCTCATCTGAACAGCTGATGTTGAGATGTGTCTGTTACTTGAACTCTCTGAAGCATTTATTTGGGCTGCATTCTGAGGTTCAGTTAACTCTAATGAACTTATCCTCTGCAGCAGAGGTAACTCTGGGTCTTCCTTTCCTGTGGCGGTCCTATTGAGAGCTAGTTTCATCATAGCGCTTGATGGTTTTTGTGACTGCATTTGAAGAAACTTTCCAAATTCTTGAACTTTTCCGTATTTACTGACCTTCATGTATTAAAGTGATGATGGACTGTCGTTTCTCTTTGCTTATTTGAGCTGTGATTTTCATAATATGGAGTTGGTCTTCTACCAAATAGTACTATCTTCTGTATACCACCCCTACTTTGTCACAACACAACTGATTGGCTCAAAGAGGAAATAATTAAGAGGAAAGAAATTCCACAAATTAACTTTTAACAAGGCACACCTGTTAATTGAAATTCATTCCAGGTGACTACCTAATTTATACAATGTAGAAAATACAAAAAATAAAGAAAAACCCTTGAATGAGTAGGTGTGTCCAAACTTTTGACTGTATACAGTACCAGTCAAAAGTTTGGACACACCTACTCATTCAAGGGTTTTTCTTTATTTTTACTATTTTCAACTATTGTTCTACAAAAACCCTTGAATGAGTAGGTGTGTCCAAACTTTTGACTGGTACTGTATATATATACGCCATAAGAATGCTGAACAGTTCATGGCTACCAGGACTATTTACATTGACCCCCTTTATTATTGATTTATTTATCTTATTTGTTTTGCACTGACTCTCTTGCGCTGGCTCTATGCACACTCACTAGACTCTACCCACACACTCACACATACTACAATGACACTCCAACACACACACACACACATACATGCATATTGACGCCACACACACACACTCACACATTGACACACTTTCACACTTCACATATGCTGCTAGTTGTCATGAACCGTGCACCAGGTTTAAACTGCCACATATGGTCTGCATTCCATAATGATTCAAATAGTCTACATGTCCAAATTATTGCACAACTTGTAATACGTTAGCCTAATATGATCCACTATTGCTAGCGATCCTCAGGAACAACCACATGAACGTGACAGAGGAAAGAAAGGGAAACCAACGATGTAATGTAATGATGCAAAATATAAGGAAACTAGCACTAAAGTCAGTGACAGTTATTAATGTATGTAGGTATAACTGACGGTGGCTACCGATAGTGGCTAATATTTAACAAGATACAAACGGTAAGAAATACAGTGAAAAGTCCTGGCATATAATTAAAACGTTCAATAAATAAATCAGCTTGGTAGGTTTGTGCTATACTGTCATTTGCGCATGGCTACAGAAGCCTATAGCTTCACTGTGGAAAAGGTGATAGGCTATGTTGATATGCTTCAGTTTGCTGGCATTCATCTGGTTTCACATTTGTCACCAGTGATCATAAGGTAATATAGATCTAACAATTTTCATTTATATTTACAATCCCCTTATCCAAAGGTTTACTCATTTACCCAGCTCTATCAATAGCTCTTATCAATTTGTAAATTACAGTGCATAGAGAATGGTGTTATTTCAATTGGAAAAAATAAAGTAGATGTTGGTCCACTTCTAACCAACAGGTTGTTAGACCATATTGAACGTTTCATCTCGCAAAAAGATGGTGGAATTATGAGAGAATTAAATCAGGTCAGAATACAGCATATCTGTAGACACCTCTGCCACACCTTAATTTCTTTGATCTCCACCCGCAACGAATAGCGGGTGAATGGCATGCTATTCTCATGTTAAAATTCATGGTCATAATACAAGTAGAGAGAAAAGTGCATAAAAAGGGAATTAAGTTCCATTTATGCGCGTTTAACTCGGGACGGAATTCCCCCCTATGTGTTCTCTTGACTCGCTTTGGAATTTATCACGTGACCCTACTTATTGTTTCTGACCCCGACAAAGTAGTCACATGACCGCCGTACTTCCTGTGTGTATCAGTTGAGAAAACCTCAATGACATAACCAAACGATTGCATTTTCTCTCACAGTTTTTTTGTTTAATGTGACAATATGCGCGTCGTGTCCCATCTTCTAGTTGGGCAGCTCTTCAATGTGCTACTGATTTACGCTGCGCCTCTTGCACCTGTAAATAGTGTTCACCTGCCAAGCATAGGTAAGTTGTTTATATGCATTCATTGCACCCATTAATTATTTTTGAAGCAGATTGCTGAGCTGTCAAAATCATGTTGCTTAGAAAATGAAAGCGCATGCTGGTATTTGCCGTTTCTAATTTATTATGTTCCATTCTATTATATGTGTTTAACATCTAAACCAGGTTTTACTTCAGAAAAGTTGTATAACCTAACCTCCTGCACTTACATATTAAGTTGCAACAAAAAAAAATGATATAGTTACCTATAGTTAATAAGTCCTGGTCATTTGATGTGACTAGCTTGATGTACATCATCCCCTACATGTTATAAAGTAGATTGATAACATGCCCAATAATATTTCAATTTCAGGGAGATTCTGGCACATCTCTGACCTGCATTTGGACCCCACATACCATGTGACTGATGACCATACCAAAGTGTGTTTCTCCTCTAAGGGTGTCCCAGCCTTAAACCCTGGTCTGTTTGGAGATTTCATGTGTGACTCTCCCTACCAGCTCATCCTGTCAGCTTTCCAGCACATGAAACAAGTGGCCCCACAGCCAGAGTTTATGATTTGGACAGGGTTTGTAGCATTATATGTTATGAAGAACAATATGTAGTGTGCCTGCGAATTTGTATCCCTGTTTCATATACAACAAAATTGGAGAAGTACAGTTTGAGAGGGTTAAAAAAACGAACAATAGTATAATGCTTCCTCTTTCCTTTCATTGGATAACTAAAAATGATCTTGTCACAGATGGAATTGTTGTAAAATAAGCAACAAATCAGTGATCTGTTGGAGTTCAGTGAAGCGTAATCGATGTCTGTATAGCAGGGCTGCCCAATTCCGGTCCTGGAGGGCCTCTCCTTCTAATCAGGGACTAATTCAAACCAGGGACACCATGGGAGTGCAATTAACTACCAGGTAGAAACTAAAACCAGAAGCTTTTCAGCCCTCCAGGACCGGAATTGGGCAGCCCTTGTATAGTGTATCGTCTTGAACACTGGCGTAGCACACACTGCCGCAGCCTACGCAAGGCGAGCCCACGATTGCATATGAACACGTCATAAGCCATGATTTTTTTGGGGGGAATTACAGGAAATTAGCTTTAAAACATAATTTTTTTTTTATCTCAACCTCATGGCAAAATGTGTTGAATAGCACAAGTTAGTTCTAAAACAGCACCATTTTTTCTCAGCCTCATGGCAAAATGTATAACGAATGCTTGGACCTTGTGCTATGCCACTGGTCTTGAATCAGCTCTAGGCTGCGTCTCAATCCAAAATAAAATAAGTAATTTGCACATGCAGCCAAATAAACCATAAATCATCCATACAAGACCTTCTGCTGATATGAAAATAAAGTGGTATAAAGTCATTATGCCAACGTGCAACAGCATCAGATAGGTGTGCATACAGTATGATTAGAGTGAAGAGCAATGCATAGTAAAGGCTATTAAACATGGACTAAATGCTAAGCTTATGCCTGAAAATATGAATCATACATCACATGAAGGGATATGTACTGCATGTGCATGGTGCTATGTCAGTTCAACTCATACATCTCCAGTTAATCAGTTAAGCCTGACATTTTATTGGCATGTATAATGCGTGTTAAGCAGAATTAATATGCTTTTGTGAAAGGCCACTGCACCTATATTAAAATGTTTTTAAAAAGCCAACCCCTGGATTACAGGGATTTAGGGGTAATACATGAGCAGATCTTTGTTTTATTTGATTAATTCAGTCCTGGGTTGTAATAAGTTATTAGAACAGGCTTATTCCTCTCTTTCTCTCTTGCTCTCCTCCCCAGAGACAGCCCTCCACATGTCCCTGCAGGGGAGCTGTCCACGGACGTGGTGATCCAAGTCATCAGCAACATGACTCAAACCATCAGGGAGTTCTTTCCAGACATGCTAGTGTACCCCGCTCTCGGGAATCATGACTACTGGCCACAGGTATTTGATCTATTCCATCTATGGGGAGGTGATGGGGTGGAGAAGACCCGTGATGCATAGTCATCAGGGAGAGAGACTCTGGGTCAAACCAGAGATTGAGTCTGTACATCTGAAAGATGAATGTTTCCTTGAAATAAATGAATTTTTAGCATAAATGAAAGATGAGCAGCAGCGGTTTGTCATTTTCTCTCATAAGAATGTTTCTGTTTCATTTTTGTCAGTCTATATGCCTACTGTATTTCCATAATACAGTGAACATTCTTTTCAGGATCAACTTCCGACCGCCACTAATGATATTTACCAGGCTGCAGCCAAACTGTGGGAGCCTTGGTTAAAGCCAGAAGCACTTGTAACTCTCAGAGAAGGTAAGCTGCTTGTGTTTAGAACATGAGAACTAGTTTTAGGCCTGCTGATCAGGCCTCTTGGTACCTGGTATTACTCTGCAATTGCATTGTTTTTAATGTACATAAACATTACATATTGATAACCTTTGCAGAACTCAAAATACCTTGACACAACACACAATAACCTTACTTGACCCTGAATTTTGTGTCTTTTGTAAAGGTGGATTTTACTCTCAGTTGGTGCACCCCAAGCTACGACTGATAAGCCTGAACACTATCCTATACTATAGCCCCAATAAAGTGACAGTGAATATGAGTGACCCGGCAGGACAGTTCCAGTGGCTGCAGGACACCCTGGAAACATCTGCTCAGAGCATGGAGAAGGTAAATAGGTCATGGCCACATTACTCTGTAGAAGGAATATCTCTCTGTCTATCCAGGTGAGGATGGCTTCTGAATAGGCCTGCATGGATCCTAAGCACCCTTATACGGAAGACAGGATACTATACAGCATATAACATGGAAGACTGATTATATCTTTTTAAAAGCAATATTATTCTCTTATTGTGCCTTAACATGCTGTTCCTCCTGTCATCCCTCTGTAGGTCATTGTCATTGCTCATGTTCCAGTGGGTTACTTGCCCTTTGCCAGGAATACCACAGCCGTCAGAGAAGCCTACAATGAGAGACTTGTGAAGATCTTTCGTGACTACAGTGACATCATCTCAGGGCATTTCTATGGCCACACTCACAGAGACAGCATAATGGTCTTGCAGGACCAGCAAGGTGAGTCACTGGCTAGTGTCAAAGCTATGCGTTACTGTCATCAAGGGATAACTGACTGGGTCAGGACGAGGTTTGAACATAATTTTTTATCTGAGATCAAATGATTAAATCTCCATCCTACAAATCAGTTTTCTGACGACTCATACTGAATTTAATTCCACTGCTCTATCTATCACAACATACATTCAGTCTGAGACTGCCATCGTAGAAGTCCTTTCTACTGACATCAAATTGAGGGGCGTTTTACAAAACAAGTGATCAGCGATTGGATTGTCTTTAACCAATCAAAATAAAATAAAATAAACACTTGAGAGTTAAAATGGTAGAATACATAAGGTGCAATTTCAAAACTTTGTTGTGCATCAGCAGTTTTCCTCTTGTTATGTCACTCACTGACAGTCACTCAATTAGCCCTTGTCAGTTAAAATTTTTTAGATTGGTAAATTAGTCTAGCCAGCGATCTAAACTTGAAGTATTCATGGCTAAGTTACGTCCAATTACCTTGCCTCCAGGGGGCCCCCATTGATTTTGTTAGTCACTCTCACTCAGATATATCACATTAACATGGCATAAGTCATTGCAAAATGTGTAGAATTGAAGGAAATTAGCTTTTAAAACTGCAAAAATGTCTCCCTACCCCATGGCAAAATGTGTAGAATTTCAGGAAATTGGCTGTAAAACTGCAACAACAAAAAAGTTATGTAAACAAATGTATTTGTTTACCTTTTGTTAATAAAATACTTATTCTGCTAACAGATCCCTCTGTACGTTTTAAATGATAGGTTTTAATCCTGGTTCTGTGTTAATGTGTAGTGGCTAATTTTATTGCTTATAGGCTATGTGTTTGTAGATTGACTGAGGTGAATAAAGCTATAGCATCTAATGGGATAATGGCTGGGGTAATTTTTACTTGTTTTTGCTATTCTCCAAATAGCATTTTAGACCTCACTATAACTCAGACCCTGGCTACGGCCCTGGGCCCAACCCATTTGTTTCTGGGACCAATCCGATCGGCTTGAATGTGATCGCATTCGAGAAGTCGTCAGGGAGGAGAACAAATCCAGAATAATCGTGGAGAAGAAACGTTAGTGGGCGTGGCGTTTGGCCGGAGCAATGTGAATTGGTAGCCAGGCAAACATATCACCGTGTGAACGAGGCATCATACACTGAGTGACCTTTTGTACCTTTCCAGCTATAATGACACATTTAGATCATGTTAAACTCCACCTCAAGTTACTCAGACAATCCAAATCCACCTTTCATCTCCTGTGGGTTCAGTGTTACAATGACTGTCAGTGTTGGCTAGAATCCCCACAATGTTTGTCTAACTAGCTTAATGCAATGGAGGAGGAACTGAGGACGGAATGCTTTTAGCCATGTATTTATTGACACAAATCATCCTCATTTGTTTGCTTTGAAGGGGAACCGGTTAATTCCCTGTTTGTCACACCGGCTGTTACTCCAATCAAGAGTGCAGAAGAGGCGTACTCCAACAACCCAGCCTTCCGCATGTACCACTATGACCCACAGGACTACGGGCTGCTGGTAAGTACAACCACCATTATCCAGGGGTTTTGGACAATTCCCTTTCATTTGAATATGTTTGGAATGATCCATTCATAATGTATTATCATCCTCATGTCTAACATTATTAACACTCTCAAGGTGATGTAGGTAGCCAGAACAATTTTTGTCATTCCCATGCAGAGGCTAATTCAGTTCTGCATTTTCACTTTCCCTCTTATTATTAAGGTCCACACTGATATGTCCTTGTCTTGGTTTATCAAAGTACAGAAATCCCAATGTGATTCACGCTCATACAGCATAGAGCTCAGAGTAGCTTACAGGTGATTTCAGCATCCCCCTTAGACGGGAGCTGGAACATGTTAGCACCGCAGTAAGTTCCACAGTCAACATTGGGGAGGGCTTAGCCCTTGAAAATCTCTAGTAGCTCTACTTCCTGGGGTAATCTGTTAAGAAAAGGCCAGGTGGAAAATAAGAGAGAGTCAGAAACATCTTGACTACACTTGTTAAAATGTGGAGCATTCAGGTCAACGTCATTAAGGTAAGTTAACTCTCAACCGCTTAACCAGACCCTAGACCCACAGCAATGATGTTCCTTAATGATTAATGGTGCTGTCACACATCACTACTTCTAATCAAGGTACTCTCTGAGCGGGGGTTTAACATGGTTTTGAAATAGTCTATCTCTCTCTGAAGGATATTTGGCAGTACTACTTGAATCTCACCGAAGCCAACCAAGAAAAAAGATCTGACTGGAAACTTGAATATGTAATGACTGAAGCGTTTGGATTAAAGGACATTCAACCACACAGCCTGTTTAAACTTGTCTTGAGTTTTGAAATGCAGCAAAGCAAAGCATTTCAGAAGTATTTTAGCCATTTTATGGTGAGCTATGATGATACCATTGTGTGTGATGGGGCCTGCAAGCTGACTCAGGTCTGTGCGGTGCAGTTCTTGGACCATGCCTCCTATTCCAAATGTATTGAAAAGGGACACTAAAACAAGGGGCATTTTTTGTGTGTGAGTTAATCTGAAAATTCAGGGATTTTATTCATGTTGTAGGGATATTTCTTATGTTTTCACATGACCATGAAATGTAAATGTATTTTTTTAAATACTTTCAATTTAATGATTACAATTGAAGCAACTCTGAGGTCGAAATATGTATACGATACCTTGAAATGTTGATGATTATATAATTGCAAAAGGCCAGATATTTTGACAAACTTTTGTACTTTGTATTGATCTCTCTGTGAAATGTGGAAATCAAAGGGATATATATAACTAACTGCTATGCACATTGTATGTTTATTGCTTTGAAAATATCTGGCAGTTATTGAATAAACTCTAAATTGTGAATTGCCTTGCTTGCAGTACAAAGCAAATTAGCTCTAAGTGAAACTGTTGCATAGAAAGTGAGGGCATTCATGAGAAAGATGCTTTTTTATTTCAATGCACAGCTTGTTTATTTTTTTAACAAATAAAAGATGGCACAACAATTTACTCTGCATTTGTAAGTTGTTGTGATGTTATTTATCTGAGACACTATCAGTTTCTCATGTTACTGAGATCAAACGCTCTGGATCAAAGGGGCCCTAGTTCAGAAATTGTTTTCTCAGCTGTAATGCTGCAGTTCTTCTCCCCCTCTATAGCTGTACTGTGAGAGAGGTTAACGCATGACCTTGCTGGAGAAAATGAGAAGCTGGGAAACGCCTCTCTAGACCAAACCACTCCTCTTCCCTCTCCTCCCTCCTCTTCTCTCTTCTCTTCCCCCCCTCTCCCTCTCCACACACAATCTACTCCATGATGACTATCTGCCCTTGCCTTTTGGAATTGGGGACAAAATCTTTGCACTCATATGCCCTCGACTGAGTTTAGTCATTAGCATTCAGGGGCAGAGAGTCTGGAGGAGCCACAATACCCGGTGGAAGGGACTGTGGAAATGAAGTTAGCGGTTGACATGGTGATAAAGACGACTCCGGGGTAACTGCAGCAGAACTCTGGCAGGCCTCATTAATGACTGTGAGATCCACTAATGAGCGTGAATCACTGGGCTGCCAATCAGACAGGCTGGTTCCTCTCAAAGAACCAGCCACTGATGGCGCGAGAAAGAGAGAGAGAGGTCAATATTTTCCCCGTCGTTGTGACTCCATTTGAGAGTAGAATAATAGGTCTCTTGCTCTTCAGTCTTCACTCCCCCGCTAGCCACCCAGGGTTGTCCTGAGTTCAGGCCAGGCTTTAAACAACAATATAAATCTAGCAGGAGACAGTGACTGAGGGACCTCCTACGGTGGGCAGTAGTAGTGAATGCCTGGACTGGCCTCCTCCACACTGAAAGAGAGGCAACAATACCAGTTCTTATACACCTTCTGAAAAAGGCTATGGGTAGGGTGGAACTGAGGTGAGATGGGGATATGGCTGAGCCCTTCAACTGTCAGCAGCATTCTAGGCAACTTATGAGAAGGGAGGCACGCTTTCTCAGAAAGCCTCCAAGCCTCTACATTTCAAACCAAGAATCCACACAGACAATAGCGACAGGCTGAGTTCTTAAGCCTAGGTGGACTTAATGCCATTATATGCCTCTCTGACCTTCATATTGCCTTACAGAGATACGAGGAACTCAACAGCCTGCCTTGCTTTACATCTTTTCAGTGATGTCATGTAAATAGTCTATGCTATAAAATGTACAAACCCTCAACAGAACACAAGTTCTATAGGTCCATGTTTCTCTATCTGAATTGGATTCTGTTCTGTACCTGTAGCCAATTAAGAAGGTAATAAGGCATGGTTAATGCTGTCACGTGTGCTTAGGCCTTGTAGAGTGCTCTTTGCTTCCTGAAAACCTTAATAGCTGTAGTTGTGAGGTCAACGTGAGGGACCCCAGCAGGTCAAGTCTATGCTAATTACCAGGCCTCATTATGGTCAAGCAGACTGTCATCAGTCGCCACTCCTCACAGCGCTTTTATTTCTGCTGGCTGGGCTTATGCCGCAGAACATTTAATCTGTGGATTACTGTCAAGATCGTGTACCTGGGCAGGCCCCTGAGGAACTGGAACCTTTGGAATATGACTGTTAATTTCAGGGGATGGAAGCAGAGCACAGAACACACTCAATACAGATTACACTGTGCCGCTTTGATCAGGGAGACTGTTACTTTAGAGGCTTTTATTCAACACGGAGAGCAATGACACAATGTTAGGTAAGGATGTCATACCCAGTCTTAATCACCTAGAGCATCTGTTCAGTTATTGAGGAGTCCCTATGGATTATTAAAAACGATTTAACATCCAAACATCCTCATGTCTCTAATAATAATAATAATAATAATGATACATGAGATTTTAAGTGCCTTTCAAAAAAAAAAGCAAGGACACAACAGCAAAGATTATAGAATAAGACAATCAATTGAATAAAAGCTACTTAGCTTAGCTAGGGCTGAGTGAGGGGGGAGCTAAACGGAGGAGAAAGCCAGACTGAACAGGTGGGTTTTAAAATAGTTTCAATTAGATTACCTCACCCTGCCCACAGTCTTTCCATCTATGGCCATGGCAACTGAAGTGTTATGTGTTAGAGCCAGCTGTGCATTGTTTTGCTGTCCCGTTTATCTTGGCTGTGTCTCCAAGACGCTCCAGGGTTGTGGAGGAGGCGTAGTAGCCAGTAATTAACTTGTTCAGGCATTAAAACTGCCACTGGATGTCTAGTAACCATTGCAGTGAGTGGTTGTAGTGTGCATGGTTATTATGTGGAGGTGGCGTGTGAACGGGTCTCATACCCCAGGTCAATATTTCACACCCTCAGTCTAATGAAGAGACAAGCCATAAGCCATCTTGGTGAAGACTAGTGCTTATCAGTGACCTGTCCTCGCTTACCCTCCTCTCTTTCACTTGATTTCAATATAAGAGAATCTGAAATTGGGGCCTGATCTCATTTTAAAAGAACTTACTTTGCATGCAGCGACTAAAACCTAACAGGGTGCCATTTAAAGTACAAAATAGCCTAAATACCAGTGGGTCTATTCCAGCAACAAGTACTTTGTGATTGTAGACAATAAATGATGTCTCAAATCAATGTTGCAAGTTGTAACATTGTTGAATGACTCAGCTATGACTTTACATTTTAGTCATTTAGCAGACGCTCTTATCCAGAGCAACTTACAGTTAGTGAGTGCATACATTTTTATTTTTTATACTGGAATCGAACCCACAACCCTGGCGTTGCAAATGCCATGCTCTACCAACTGAGCTAGATCCCTGCCGGCCATTCCCTCCCCTACCCTGGGCCAATTGTGCGCCGCCCCATGGGTCTCCCGGTCGCGGCCAGCTATGACAGAGCCTGGATTCGAACCAGGATCTCTAGTGGCACAGCTAGCACTGCGATGCAGTGCCTTAGACCACTGCGCCACTCAGGAGGACTTTACCACAAGATACCAGCCACTTCCAGTTAACTGTACAGTCAGCCTGTGGAGTCCCATTACAGCTAGTATAGCTGCAGGGACGGTTAAAATACGAACCCCTTGAATCCTATGAGTCATGAGAAGTATTGTATTACATACTGAGAGTGAGAGATGGTCTGGATAGATGGTCAGACCTTTTCATAGTCACACCTCTCTGTTGAGGTTCATCTTTAGGAGCTCTGTCATCAATGCATAGCCTTGGTGCTGAATCTGTCAGCAAGGACAAGAGAGGTCTGGTCTGTGACTGCTAAGTAACCTTTCTCTCCCCAGCCTGGCAATCCTCCTGTGGGAAATGCCTGTGGTTTGTAAATACTGCTTACAGTTCTGCTGAATGGCCAGTTCACTCTGTCCTGCTCCCAGCTTTGTGTTTTTTTCACCAGAAAGTAATTGATACTAGTATTGTTGGCCTACAACAAGGCTCAACACTGTTTAAGTGTTGCTTTGTTCCATTCAGTATGGACTTTGATTAATCACTTTTTACCTTAACTCACAGAAAGGTGAAGCATGGTCGTCTAATGATTTGTTTACATTACAGGAGGTTGGAAAATGTTGTAAATTCACAGGAATGGCAAGTGTTTTATTGTTTTTACATGGTGAAATGCAAGATAGCCATTGCAACTTCTACAAGCATTTAGTAAATCAAAAGTACATCTAAAGTCTAATATCTCTTCGCATAGCCAAATTCCCTTGTGGACAAACACAATATTCTATTCATAGAGTTAACCTCATGTGATGCTAGCTCTCACACCCTACTCCTTTGCATACAGAATATAAAGAGACTGAGTGAAACAGATTTTCAAAGCCAAACTTGGCACAGACCAGCCATTGAGAGGGAGGCATGGTGATTGTGCAATCCAGCCTGTTTCCCCAACGATGGGGGTAAGAGGGGGGGTCTTGAAGGGGGAAAGGGCCAGGGGTGAGAGAGAGCAGGGGAGCAGGCAGAAACCCGACCGGGGGGGTTCCTTTCGTCTCATGCGTCAGTGGCAATTTGTCAGCCTGCATGAATGGCCTCCTTTATGAACACACAAGACAGCAGTCGGGGTTCAGATCTGATTGAGCTCTAAGCCGATTGTACCCTGTTCCTTTGTGGGCCGAGCATAGCCCGTTCCGCCTCAGCCAATGGTCATCCAGCTAGGGCATTACCTCACAATCATATGATGTCTATGCCAATCACCCAGAAAAACACTCCCTCTTTTCACGTTTGAGAGGAAGAAAGGCACTCTGGGAAAAGAATGGAACTCCATCAGGCCTTCCATGAGAACCACTCTCTTCAGGAATACACTGACAACGGAGTGTAGAGAGAACAAAAGACAGATTTCGGCAGGGAAATATTTTACAGTGGCGTGTAGTCAGTGATGAATGAGGGAGTGTTTGGAAGTAGGCCAAACGTACAGGGAAGATCACCATTATGGAGACTACTCCCAATTAACATGTTCCCCACTGGGCTCGGGTTGGAGATTCCCATGTTACACTAGGGTTAAGCTATTGTCTTCAGACACAAAGCTCTGATTATGGAAGTGGGAGCTGTAGGTATGCGTGCAAGAGACAGTGGTCTGCAAGAGTGTACAAAAGTACACTGATGTGAATTTAAGTTGTTTCATTTGGAAATAATAAAACAGACATTATTTTTGCGTGACAGAGTGAAAATAAAACTAAGAGGTGTGACTGTAGTTCTCGAATCAATTTGTGGATTGTTTCTTGCTTCATTAACAGTAGGGTTTAGACAAAAGTGAATAAATGACATGACACTTACTACAGTATATTTCCAAAATATTTTGTGAGACTATGGACAGTAGCTGAATAGTTTTCAGCCTAACATCATCTGAGAACAACATGGTAGATATTAATTAATAAATGACCCATAGTAGGAATGACCAAATCCTTGATAAATGTATTCCTTGTTGTGATTTGCATCCATCTGGCGTCCTATGTTTATTTCCCTCACCAGAGGTGATTTTCCTAACAAACAGACTAACAATATATTGGATCATGCTCTACCTACCCCCCACCCTGTAGCTTCATCAAAATACAGTGCCTTCAGAAAGTGTTCACAGCCCTTTTTCCACATTTTGTTGTGTTACAGCCTGAATTTAAAATTGATTAAACTGAGATTTTCTGTCACTGGCCTATACACTGAGATTTTCTGTCACTGGCCTATACACAATAACCCATAATTTGACATTTTTACAAATTAATAAAAAATGAAAAGCTGAAATGTCTTGACTCAAGCATTCAACCCCTTTGTTATGGCAAGCCTAAATAAGTTCAGTAGTAAACATTTGCTTAACAAGTCACATAATACATTGCATGGACTCACTCTGTGTTTATTAATCGTGTTTAACACAGGGTTTCCCAAACTCCGTCCTCAGGACAAATAATAAACTAATCATCCAGCTTTGATAATTTGAATCAGCTGTGTAGTGTTAGGGCAAAAACCAAAACGTCCACCCCTTGGTGTCCCGAAGACCGAGTTTGGGAAACGCTAATTTAATATGATTTTTGAATGACTACCTCATCTCTGTACCCCACACCTACAATTATCTGTAAGGTCCCTCAGTCGACCAGTGAATTTCAAACACAGATTCAACCACAAAGACCAGGGAGGTTTTCCAATGCCTCACAAAGAAAGGCATCTATTGGTAAAAAAAGCAGAGATTGAACATCCCTTTGAGCATGGCAAGGTTTTTAATTACACTTTGGATGGTGTATCAATACAGCCAGTCACTACAAAGATACAGGCGTCCTTCCTAACTCAGTTGCTGGAGAGGTAGGAAACCGCTCAGGGATTTCACCATGAGGTCAATGGTGACTTTTAAACAGTTACAGAATTTAATGGCTGTGATAGGAGCAAACTAAGGATGGATCAACAACATTGTAGTTACTCCACAATACTAACCTAATTGACAGAGTGAAAAGAAGGAAGCCAGTACAGAATACAAATATTCCAAAACATATTGTTTGCAAAAAGGCACTATAGTAATACTGAAAGAAATGTGGCAAAGCAATTAACTTTTTGTACTGAATAAAAAGTGTTATGTTTGGGGCAAATCTAATACAACACATTACTGACTACCACTCTCCATATCTTCAAGCATATTGGTGGCTGCATCATGTTATGGGTATGCTTGTAATTGTTAAGGACTGGGGAGTTTTCCTGGATAAAAAATAAACGGAATGAAGCTAAAACAGGCAAAGTCCTAGAGGAAAACCTGGTTCAGTCTGCTTTCCACCAGACACTGGGAGATTAATTCACCTTTCAGCAGGACAATAGCCTAAAACACCAGGCCACATCTACACTGGAGTTGCTCACCAAGAAGACAGTGAATGTTCCTAGGTGTACGAGTTACAGTTTTGACTTAAATCTACTTGAAAATCTATGGCAAGACCTGAAAATGTTTGTCTAGCAATGATCAACAACCAATTTGATAGAGCTTGAAGAATTTAGAAAATAATAAAGGTCAAATGTTCCAGGAGTGGAAAGCTCTTAGAGACTTACCCAGAAAGACTCACAGCTGTTATCGCTGCCAAAGGTGTTTTTACAAAGTATTGACTCGGGTCTGTATTTAATTTTCAATGCATTTGCTAAAATGTCTAAAAACATGTTTTCACTTTGTGATTATGGGGTATTGTGTGTAGATGGGTGTGTCACGACTTCCTCCGAAGCTGCCTCCTCTCCTTTTTCGGGCAGGCTTCGGTGTTCGTCGTCACCGGCCTTCTAGCCACTGCCGCTCCTCATCTCATCATTCCATTTGTTTTGTCTTGTTTATTACACACACCTGGTTCATATCGCCTCATCAGTACCTGTATAAGTGTTCCCTCTGCCCCCTTGTCTTTGTGTGTGATTGTTTATTGTGGAGGTTAGATTAGCTCGGTGGAGCTCTTTGTATTTTGTATCGCCAGGATATTTCACCCATGTGCCTTGTTTCCCAGTGCTCCTGATTTACGCACTGGAGTGTTTGACGCATTGCTGCTTACCGCTGTGTTTTCGGAATAAACCCTTTTATTCTGTGATTAACCCTCCTGCGCCTGACTCCGTCAAAATCACTCACTACAGGGTGAGAAAAAAATCAAGTTAATCCATTTTGAATTCAGGCTGTAACATAACAAAATGTGGAAAAAGTCAAGGGGTAAATACTTTCTGAAGGCACTGTGGACAGAAGGACATATTTCCAAGTCAGTAATGATTTTCTAAAGACAGGCCTAAGCCGATTGTGTGCCTTTGCTGCAGGTTTCCTTCCTTGGCTTTATACTTGGTTTGTGGTGCGGCAGGGCCTCAGTAGGCAGCAGTGACTAGTTCAGGGTCAATGGTTTTGCCCAGGATGGAACATGTTGGCCAAGGTCTTTGATCATGGTGGAGCCTGGGGGTCGAGACCCCTTTTATTCCACATGATAACAACTGTACTGACCCATGATACTATGTTTGCGTTCCTAATGGCACCCTATTCCCTATGTAGTGCACTATGTTTGACCAGGGCCTGCACTATGTAGGGAATAGGGTGCCATTTGGAACACACATAGTCCAACAGATGACCCCGCCTGCAGCTTAGTGCACTGTCGGGGCACAGCGCTGGTTCATTTCTAAAGGCAGGTTTGCTCATTACATTTAGCCCCTGCTAACTGCCTTTTGAACTCTTGATGTTCACTATTGTTACATGCATTAACCAGGCTAGTTTGATATGGATATGAACAATTGCTCTGAGAAACACTGTTCAAATAGTACTTGAAATAATTCACAGTAGAAACACTATTCTGATAACCTCAATATTATCAATTTGACTTTGAATTCCCAAGATATTGTTACCCCACCTTTAGTTTACACAGTCCACTGTTGTATGCATGAAACACTATATTGCCATCTTCATTGCAATGTCCTGATGTGCTACAAAAAAATGGATGGAGATGAGGTGATGTGTGAAGGTTGCCAGGACAAACTTTAACACAATCAGACCTGACCCATGCATTCTGCTCATGTGGAAAATTGATGTCTGTTGACACCTCAGTTTTGACAGAGACAATCAATATGATGTGACTATGACCTTAGTCATTTGACCACTCAGTATTGACTGCACAGAGGGCAGATACAGGCCCACAAAACGAGTATTAATGTAGTTTGCTACTATCAACCCACAGGCTAGGTTTAGTTTTAAACGGACTATTCAATTGTTTAAAAGCACTCATTATGATCATCTTCTGTGTTATCATATTATCATTCAAACTGTGAAAGCTAGCCATAGCTGCTGACCAAAATGCAATAGGCTACGCTATGGCAAAGGGGTCTGAAAGGGTGGTAGACTGCAGATTAACTGCTACAACAGTGCCATCATCTGGCATTGTATGTTCATTGCATCCTTCTGAAGAAAATCCTGCTAACAGTTTTGCACTTTTGATTGTGGAGTGCATGGGTAATCTGAAAATATGGTGGTGTGCTTTTTACTGAATTAGGTAGTTTACCATTGGAAACTTGTGATGTGACCTGACTGAACATTTAAATGAATGGAATCATAAGAATAACAATAAACATGTCAGAATGGTATGTGTACCTTCATATAATTTAATTACATTCCTCATATCATATAAATCGTCTGTTGAATTATCTTATAGTTAATGTGACAAAGGAGGTCATAACAAGGCAAGTGCTTTTTCAATGAAAGGTATTTAAAGATATTAAAATAACTAATTGAAAAAGCTCTTCCCTCCCACATAAGATTATATAGGTGATTCTGAGGTAAATGTAGATAAAGTGATATATAACCTACATTTAATCCCTAATGTTCCACAGAGAAAACCATGGTATTCAAACATATTTGTATATTTTGTAACATAATCAGTGAACATAACATTATTGGTCTCCTGGGGCCTCATTTATCATTCATGTGTAGGCACAAATCTGTGTGTTAACAATGTGTGGGATCATTTCCACGCAAAGTGTGAGATGTATCAATATGAACATAGGCTTGAGAGTGTGCCATGACCATGCGTACAGTACCAAGGGGTAGAATAAGGGAACTGTTTGTCAAGCATAGAATGGGGAAAATGTATGTTCAAAATGTGTGAAACTGTGAGAGTAATCATTAAATCGTTTTTAAATGTAATTGTATCATATTTTGACATGCTATATAATTTGACGACATCAGTGCATTTGTTGCGATAGTACTCCATATAAAGTATAGGTAATTTGTTACATTAGAGGTAGGCCTACATGTGAAAGTGCACCCATTGTTGAAATACTATAAAATACTGAGATAATGGGAAATCAAATGAGAGATGGCTGATCTTGCTCCGGTGGGAGAATTGGCATCATGTATTTCGCAGAGAGCGCGTTTTTAGAGACAGGTGGGACTTTTTCTGCAGAAAGTACAGATTGGGTCATCAGATATCGTTTCCCAAAACCAATTTTATAAGATTTTTGCGAGGATTTAAGACCTACTTTAAAAAGGCAAATTCATGCCATTCCGGTGCACATCCAAGTGCTATCCACCTTCGGGCTTTTGGCAACCGGCACTTTTCAGCGGGAGCTTGCCGATCGGCATCTCACAACCCTCGATGTAACACATATAATTTCCATAAACCATCGCACAACAAGTTGACGTCAAGAGGGGTATATTTGCCATGATGCCATCAATGGGTTCCCAAACACGAACGGAGCAATAGACGGCACCCACCACATCGCCATAAAATCACCATCCCAAAACGATTTCAACAATGTGAACAGTAAAGGCTTCCACTCTTTATGTGCAGGTGATAGGTTATGCGATGCGCAAAAGACGCTGCTGAATGTTGTTGCAAGGTGGCCAGGTGAAACGCACGACTCGTTCATTCTAGTAAAGTAAAGTACAGATACCAAAAAAAACTACTTAAGTAGTACTTTAAAGTATTTTTACTTAAGTACTTTACACCGCTGTGTATAGGCTTACAGAAGGGAGCTGTTGAGGATGGAAGGCTTACGCAGTAACTATATTTTGCCATTGCTAAAGCATCTTGAATTGTCCTAATGGTCCTCTCTTTGTAGCTATGTTTTTATTTTTATTGGGCAAGCCACAACTGAGCGAAACAAATAAAACCTTTTGGTTGTACTCAATCTCTGACATTAGCACAATTTCAGTCTCGGAAAAGTTTTTTTTTTCTTAGCGTTTTTTTGGTTCCGCGGTTATATTTCATGGTAAGGAGTTGTATAATCCCCCACTGGTTAAGGGATGATTTTGACCACGTGGTTAATTAAGGGCGTTTCGAAAAATACAAACAACTAAAGTCGTGTACGAGCACTGAGGCTGAGAACAATTGGTATTTATTTATCAATGGTTATCTCCTACCGGTGTGCGTATGATGCTCCTAGGATTGTTTGATAAATACAATTAAATAAAATAAAAATTGTCACATGCGCCGAATACAACCGGTGTAGACATTTACATTTACATTTAAGTCATTTAGCAGACGCTCTTATCCAGAGCGACTTACATGAGCAATTAGGGTTTAGTGCCTTGCTCAAGGGCACATCGACAGATTTTTCACCTAGTCGGCTCGGGGATTAGAACCAGCGACCTTTCGGTTACTGGCACAATGCTCTTAACCACTAATAAAGTCAAAAATAAAATAAAAAGTAACACAATAACAGAACAATAACGAGGCTATATACGGGGGTACAGGGTAGTCGAGGTAATTTGTACATGTAGGTAGGGGTAAAGTGACTATGCATAGATAATAAACAGCCAGTAGCAGCAGTGTAAAAACAAATGGAGGGGATCAATGTAAATAGTCCAGATGAACATTTTATTAATTGTTCAGCAGTCTTATTGCTTGGGAGTAGAAACTGTTAAGGAGCCTTTCGGATCTAGACATGGCGCACTGGTACCACTTGCCTTGCAGTAGCAGAGAGAACAGTCTATGACTTGGGTGACTGGAGTTTGACAATTTTTGGGCCTTCCTCTGACACCGCCTAGTATATAGGTCCTGGATGGCAGGAAGCTTGGCCCCAGTGATGTACTGGGCCGTACGCACTACCCTCTGTAGCGCCATATGGTTGGATGCCGAGCAGTTGCCATACCAGGCGGTGATACAACCAGGAAGGATGCTCTCGATGGTGCAGCTGTAGAACTTTTTGAGGATCTGGGGACCCATGCCAAATCTTTTCAGTCTCCTGAGGGGGAATAGGCATTGTCATGCCCTCTTCACGATTGTCTTGGTGTGTTTGGACCATGATAGTTTGTTGGTGATGTGGACACCAAGGAACTTGAAACTCTCGACTCGCTCCACTACAGCCTGGTCGATGTGAATGGGAGTGTGTTCGGCCCTCCTTTTCCTGTAGTCCATGATCAGCTCCTTTGTCTTGCTCACGTTGAGGGAGAGGTTGTCATCCTGGCATCACACTGCCAGGTCTCTGACCTCCTCCCTATAGGCTGTCTCATTGTTGTTGGTGATCAGGCCTACCACTGTTGTGTCAATGATTTTGTAAAGTATAAAAATGAGCTGCAATTTTTCAATAAAAGAAACTGCTGTTCCAATTGTGTCCACTGGATGGCGCAATAGCAATTGTGTTAAGCAAGCAAACTGTTTATACCGGGGCAGAGCAAATAGGTCAAGCAAGTGCAGCCAGTCCGGATGAGCTACTTTGTTTTGCCCACGATATTTATTACGGCTTCTACTTTTAACATTATGTGCTTTGGCACCCTCATTGCCCCAATATGTCTCTGTCAAAAAAGAGAAAAGTGGACGCAGAGTGCAGAGTGTTCCAAGAAAAATTGTCATCCTTCTATTTATTCACGGAATTGAATGGGAAAGCTGTATGTTTGGTGTGTTCACAGCATGTTGCAGTGCTGAAAGAATATAACCTTCAGTCGCCACTATGTGAGTCTTCATGCCGACAAATATGACAACTTTCAAGGACAGCGGAGAAGAGAGAAGGTGAATGAACTGTTGGTGGGTCTGAAGAAACAGCAGTCTGTGTTTACTCACAGCCGAGACATCAGTGACGCTGCAGTGAAAGCTAGCTACCTCATTGCTAATGAAATCGCAGTGGCTTCAAAACCATTTAGTGAGGGTGAATTTGTAAAAACATGCATGATGAAGGCAGCAGAGATTGTGTGCCCTGAAAAGCACCAGGCTTTTGCAAATATCAGCCTGACAAGAAACAAAAAGAAGCAAAAAGTAAAGTCATTTATTGCGTTTTCGGTTGCAATTGATGAAAGCACGGACATTACAGATGTTGCACAACTGGCCATTTTCATCCGCGGAGTTGATGACACATTGACCGTCACCGAGGAGTTCGTGGAGTTGGTGCCGATGACAGATACAACGACAGCAGCTGATATTTTCACTGCACTCGTCGGTGCGCTGGACAGGGTCGGAGTGGACTGGTCTCGCGCTGTCAGCCTGGCTACAGATGGTGCGCCCTCAATTATCGGGAAAAAAGCAGGCGTTGTGACAAAGTTCAGAGAGAAAGTGCAATCTGCAAATGGAGGACGTGATTTTTGGACTTTTCACTGTATTTTGCACCAGGAGGCTTTGTGTTGCAAGTCATTAAAGATGGATAACGTCATGAAGGTGGTCATCCAAACTGTTAATTTCATCCGATCCAGAAGCCTGAATCACCGTCAGTTTGACAGCCTTCTCAGAGAGAAAGACCACATCTATGGCCTGCCATACCACACTGAGGTAAGATGGTTAAGCCGAGGTGCTGTGCTGAGGCGTTTCTTTGATTTACGAGAAGAAATTGAACAGTTAATGGAAGAAAATGGCAAATCAGTGTTAGAATTTAATTCCGCAGAATGGATGCAGGACCTTGCATTTATGGTGGATGTTACAGAGCACCTGAATAACTTGAACAAACAGCTGCAAGGGCGCAACAAAGTTGCCACGCAGTATTATGACAGCATACGTTCTTTCAAGTTGAAGCTGTCATTGTGGGAGACGCAACTCGCCGGTGGTGATGCAGCTCACTTCCCCTGTCTGAAAAATGTGTGCGCGACCCAACATGTGGCAGACATGAAGCGGTTCAAAGATAAAATAACGGAACTGTTAAGGGAGTTTGAGCAACGCTTTCAGATTTTTGGTGAACTGGAGAAAGACTTCAACGTTTTTTGTTTGCCATTCACCGTGAATCGCTCTGATCTGCCCGTCAGCATCCAACTTGAAATAATAGACTTGCAGTGTGACTCGGATTTGAAGGGCAAATTTGCCGCAGCTGGCTTGGACACATTTTATCAGAATCTCTTGCCAGGTTACCCCAACTTGACAGCCCTCGCTGCAAAGCTGTTGTGCATGTTTGGAACCACATATCTTTGTGAGCAAGTTCTCTGTAATGAGCATAAATAAAACAAAGCTGCGCTCAAGGCTCACGCACAAGCACTTGAATCACATCCTGAAGTTGGCTGCCACTCAGGATGTGACGCCTGATATTGATGCGCTGGTGAAAGCTAAAAGATGCCAGGTATCAGGAGTCAAATAAACTATGCAACCCCACTTAAAGTGCTGCATGAGACACCCTGATATAGTTCTGTGATCTGTGATATACTTCTGTGAATCACTGAGGCATTGTGTGTTTGTGTGTTGTTTGTCCTCAGAATTTCAAATAACTTGAGGTGTTTTATGATTAATAGTGATGTTGTGCTTTTGGACACACTGTCCTCAGACTCCAGCTTTATGTTTATATGTTTTTATGTTGATGTGCTATTGTTTTTAATTGATTTTATTTTATTTGCATATTTAACCTATTCTTGACTCTGTGGTTCTTGCACTTGTTTGGGGAACCGGATTTCATTATTTGTATCTACATTTCTGCCTGAGAAATGACACCCTGATATAGTTCTGTGATCTGTGAAACAGTTCTGTGAATCACTGAGGCATTGTGTGTTTGTGTGTTCTTTTTCTTTAGAATTGTCAAATAAACTTGAGGTGTTTTATGATTAATAGTGATGTTGTGCTTGTACTATTTTGGATACACTGTCCTCAGGCTCCAGCTTTATGTTTCATGTTGATAGTATTAAAACAAAGAAAACAATCTGAAGTTGTTGTTTTTAAGTTATATATACCATGATTTTACCGGTCCGACCCACTTGGGAATAGATTTTCCTCCATGTGGCCCCTGAGCTAAAATGAGTTTGACACCCCTGGTCTAGGGTTTCCGGGATGATGGTGTTGATGTGAGCCATGACCAGGCTTTCACACTTCTTCAATGCATAGGACCATTCTAAATCCCATTCATAAGTATTAGGCTATTTTAGAATAGTTTCTACGCAATATTGATAAATGAGCCCCCTGGACCTGAGCCCAGTTATGACAACATCCCTCAATCCCTAGACTATTAATTGAACCTGTCGCCACTAATAACACCATGTAGGCTGCGTCTGCCAAGATGTCAGATAGTGAGATTGGTTCAGGCCTTAGCCACGGGCCGGCGCCCCATATGGTTTGTAATTTATCATGAGTTATACCCTACAGCAGCTCAACCATATTGTTCCATCTGAACATTAGCGGACACGCAGCGACCATATTGGCAACGCCCCTGGGTAAAGTTCCTATAAACCATCAACACTAGTCCATTAGGTGGCATCTGAATCACTGTCTGTCTGGCGAATGAGCACACCATGCCTGGCAGAACTGATGCTACTTAGCACTGTGAGCCATGTTGAACCCACTCACCCATTTCTCTGAACTTGCTGGAACGGGCAACAGGAAGGCTAAGAAAAAAAAAAACGTTTTAATGAAAAATGTTCTTGACAATTATCAAGAATGTTTAATTAAACGGCAATTCGGGTAATTTGCTAACATGTAAGTTGTATGACTAATAGGCTACGTGCTCCCATCCCCCCATAGCTTGTTCAGAGATAGTTTTCCCTCCACCATCTGGCTATTGAGATAAGCTGCTGGGCATCGGCTTGATGGGCGCCTGCCCTGTCTAATATTGAAGCAGTACCAGACCAGTGGTTTTCACACAAACATGCTTATGGACCAGCCAAGGTCAGAGGCAGAGGCCCCGGGCCTATGAGGAATTAATTTAATGAATTAACTTGACTGTAAAAATCACAACTCAAACTGATAGCACTGTCTTTGCATTAAGATTTGCACTTGAATCACGCCACCACTTGATATTCGAGATGAATAGGCCTACACTCTTTTTTTTTTAAATCATGCACTTTACAAAATAGGCTAGTATGCAACTCATGGCATCTTTCCATGCACTGATGGATTTGTTTTACTCACGCTTACATTTAGGCCTAAGCATGGTGACTTGACAGCATGCCAAAAAGTGCCCATTGTCAAAATAAGTGTTCTGGACTATATGGTCCTGTGGTGTTTAGCACGTAGCCTGTTTCGTCTCACTACTGTATATTTGGGATGTTTTAAACTTTACATCTACACCCCAATGTAAACATCTAAAATAGTGTTACATCACCCTCATTTATACCAGCGACACCAGTTTCCAAATACCCGTCAACAAGGCGCTGTCCACTCACGTGGTGCTGAAACGGCCACCGGCAGCACTGGAGTTTCATGACACTTTTGTGATCACGCTCTGTAATATTAACCATTTTGTAAATATCCAACTTGTCTTACCAGCTGCTGAAGCCTACATCTCCAGTTTTTTGTAGATAGGGGTAATTTCCATCGAGTATAGATAGTCTAATGTCATTCTGAATGCCATCATGCACCAATACAAATACTGCAAACTGAGTTCTAACATTTAACGACATCTATCATTAATCAAGGAATCAACCGAAAGACCAAATGGCCTATTCACAGAACAACGTGAGTGAGCACTTCAGAATGACAGCTGCGCCTTCACAACAAAGGTAATTTGCTATGCAGGTCCGTCCATTCAATTCATTTCCTCCACACACCCGTCAGAACAGAGTGTAATTATCGGCTGCCCATTTCCCTCTCCCCCGGGAGTCTGTTTTTCCTCCCTTTCACTGCTCAGCTGTCAGTCCCGTGCTCCCTCTGGCCCATCACGCTACATCAAATTATCCACGCGTTGCCCCTTATCTTCCGCCACATCCTCGCCAGTGTCGAGCTCGAGCTGGGGGATCGGTTGAGTGATGTCCAGCATACCTGATGTTTAACTAACACTATGAATCAGTTAAGGAAATAACCAGTTAATAAACCCCACACAAGCTCTGCAGAATAAGTGACTCCAGAGGAGATGCACAAGGAACAATGGGGTTCCACTTTGAGTGAGTGGGAGGACATTTTCTTTGTTGCACTAGGTTGATACGCTCTGAAAATGGAGCCTTTTATATCTATAAGACATTGAACTGAATGTCTCATCATCGCATATGGCACAACGAAGCGTATGTGAATCTCAGTCTGTCTCAGACAACAGCACCTATGATTATTCTCCAGGTTGGCAATTATAATATAGGCATACACACGGAGGTTTGCGCACCATTATACGGGCTCAACTCAACAGCCATGATGCGGATGGTACCTCAAAAAATCACATTGATTGGACCCCTGTCAAGTCAAGGGGTCCCCCGCTGTGTGTGCGCGCGCGTGTGCACCTGTGCGCATGCCAAGTCCTCCTCAACAGTGTGCGCTGTTGATCTTCGCTCTCAGAGCTTGGCAGCAATTTGGGCAACCTTTGTAACACAACTTGTAATCACATTTGTTTGTCCAGGGGAGAGAGCAACAAACGCAACAAATGCTGGACCAGACAGGTTGGTATTTATTATTCAGTTGAGGGGGCTCTGGCCCCGCCCTGAGTGGGAGGACCAGGAGGACAGTGTGCAGCCGTAGACATAATTAATTGCCTTACTGAAACAAAGCCCATGTCGGGATGCTCCTGCAATCAATTAAATAGATCTATCAAACCAATTGTGTTGCCTATTTGTTGCGACATTGTATACATTTTGATGTAAAGTGTCACAATAATGAAAGGTAGGGCCATAGGAATAAACTATTTGGGGTAATGTAAAGAGAATGAAAATTACCCAATAAGTCATAATAACACGTGCATTGTTTTCTGTTCTAAGCCTATAGCCTAACGCAGAATTGGTTCCTCAATGCAATGCTAAATGGCATAAACATGAAAGAGACTGAAAGAGACTGCATGGTTGGAGGTCGGTTCAAAAATATAATTGACACAGCACCAGAATAGCCTATATGCTAAAGTGAAATGAATAATTCACGCCCCACAAATTGATGACAGACTGAGATTGAGACGATGATAGAGGAGTAATCAGCATAAATTCGGATGTAAAATCAGAGTGGGGAGACTATGTCTGGTCTGGTCGCAGCCAATGAGCAGGTGGTGTTTGGGTGTGATGAATAGAGAGAGGAGAGAGGGTGATTCTCCCTCCTTCACCATGTGATGACTGCCAGAGTGACTGTATCACCGGAGCGATGTTTTTTTGTCACTTTCAACAGCAACAAAACGGCAACAGCAGCACTGACGTACAGCAACCGCAAAAAAATCCCGGAGCACTACCGCGCTCAGAACAACGTGACTTGGATTTGGTCATACAATATTGGGACCAAAACACACAGAATGGAAATAGACAGCATGCTGGATGGAGTGAGGATGTCGACGGAATATGACGCCTTGATTCTTTGACTGTAATTTCTAGCAGTCGGTGACAGCATCTTTCTGATTCTGAATTGCAATGCATTCGGTAAGGAGAGTTATGACAAGAGTTGCTGCAGGGTGCCGCATTGCCTGACCGCTTGATGGTAGCATAGTGTAATCCTTTTATGGTCATTTTAATGTTAGAGTATTTTGGGTGGGGATGGATGATAACGGTTGTCTCACAATTGTGTGTTTAGGCTTCCACCATAGCCAGGTTAGAGATGCAATTGGTAGCTGAACATAGGCTATTCATAGACCTATTTGGGAAGTCAGCAACAGCCAGTATTGCGACTGATTTGAGAGCTATAAATGTCAAAATATGAAAAGAAAGTTGGAAACAGAAGTCAAATGTTAGATAGGTACAGGTGGAATCATAATGGCGCTGTCCAAAAAGTGAATACAGCCTATGTTGCACCTTCTATCATAGGCCTACTCAGGAGGACCCAGGACGATATCTGAAGTCAGGCTTTGATTTTAGGGAACTGATTGAGAGGGTCCAATAGGCCTATACGTGACGCATTCATTGTTGGAGGTTTTGGCTCCTTCGACGGTAATATTTTACCTACCATTCAATATTGGCCGTGGACGTTGAAGCAAGGACGATGGCTCACTTACAAGCGGGCTTGTCCCCAGAAACCCTGGAGAAAGCCAAGGTGGAGTTAAAGGAGAACCCCGAAACTCTACATCAGGACATTCAGGAGGTGAGGGACATGATCATCACCCGCCCAGACATTGGCTTTCTTAGGACAGAAGATGCTTTCATCTTGCGCTTTCTCAGAGCGCGGAAATTTAACCATTTCGAGTCGTTTCGCCTCTTGGCCCAGTATTTTGAATATCGTCAGCAAAATCTGGATATGTTTAAAAACCTCAAAGCAACCGACCCGGGAATCAAGCAAGCCCTCAAAGACGGATTTCCGGGGGTGCTGACCAACTTGGACAGATATGGCAGGAAAATACTGATTCTCTTTGCTGCTAACTGGGACCAGAGCAGGTAATGTCCGTCTGATATTTGGGAGCTGTCCTTTCAGAACTACTGTAATGCCACTTGACAGTTTGCTTGCAGTCGACCCTCTACATATTTTTCACAAATCTGTGGCATTGGCTTTGTTGTAGCCTAGCCTCATGAATTTAACCAAAACATAAGCCCCATCAATTGAATTATTAACCCCAAGGCAAGCCCTGTCAGTGTCTCATGGATGTAGGCCAGGGAATGGGCCTAGACTAGGCTGCACATGTCAGTAACAATGCTATCACCTCACTAGTGAATGATGAATGTAAGGATAAGAGTGTCTGCTAAATGACTAAAATGTAAATGTAAATGTAAGTGTCGAATCAGATATAATCAAATTACGTTTCACCACATTATTTTATTGCAGAGATTTGAGTTTGTGATCTTTTTACTTTAGGGACCCACTCATGTGATCTCCATAGTCACAATGACAACACATTAGTAATTTCACACAATAGCAGGGTGTGAAAAACACACAAAAGGCCATCAGCACTCATACAAGTCAAGTTGTCTCCGCAATCTGGATCTCTGTGTATTACTCTCCTGAATTAAAAGGTTAAAGAGTCACATTCTGTATTTACTGCCAAACAAGGGTATGCTGGTGACATTTCATTTTTACAGTTAACTATTTAACTGGGATTACAGTACTAGAATAGTCTCCTAATGCTTTTGCTCACCTCTATAGGTATACATTTGTGGATATACTGCGATCTATTCTGTTGTCGCTGGAGTCCATGATAGAAGATCCAGAGCTACAGGTGAATGGATTTGTCCTAATCATCGACTGGAGCAACTTCACATTCAAGCAAGCCTCCAAACTAACACCGAGTATGCTGAGACTGGCCATAGAAGGTCTACAGGTAATAGTCTCAACATTCTTCTAATCCTTCTATTAGCTACTTTTGACACTTGACTCCATTTACTGAGATTACACAGATTACTCCTAATTTAGATGGGTTTGCTACATTTAATCATTTTAGTCAAGCCTAAAACAAAAAAGTCCTTTGGGGATTTTTAATACACCAGACACTTGTCAGTCTTGCAGTGTTGAAGTGCAGATCTTCATTGTTGTTATGGTCAGTTATAGAAATATAGCACTACTGCTACTAGTTTATATGGGGTGAACATTAGCAACAAGCTATATTTCAACTGCTTACCACACATGGTCCTGCACACCTGGGATGCTTGCTGGAGTAGTGGGACAAGTCCCTGAATCTTCATGAGAAACTGTTTCTGACCAAATATCTTATCATTCTCTTGGTGATGTGACAAATTGTTCAAATGTAAAAGCACATCCACTCAATAATCACTCCTCTGTACTCTCAAAAATGACTTTACAATCAAAGACTTGCATAAGAAATGAATAATGACATTGCCATTTTGATTACTGGTGGTGTGGGACTATGATTGTAATCTTCAGCAGGTGATGCAGAGACTCAAATTTGAACAACATTCCTTTGACCCTGTTCAATCATTTCTAATGGAATACAAAAAGACAAGGTCTCTGTCCAAGTGCATCCTTTGGGAGGTGGCAAACCAAAATATAAATATGATGTATAGCCAATAGCCTAATAACAAAATGCATACAGAAATTATTCTCAATGTCCTTGCTAATTAATTTTTTGTCATTTAGCAGACACTCTTATCCAGAGCGACTTACAGGAGCAATTAGGGTTAAGTGCCTTGCTCAAGGGCACAGACAGATTTTTCACATAGTCGGTTCTGGGATTCGAACCAGCAACCTTTCGTTTATTGGCTCAACGCTCTTAACCGCTAGGCTATCTGCCGCAAATTCCTCTGTAGTCCATCATTCAAATTTCAATGTATAGCTGTGTAGCCATGTACTATGTAGCCATGTAGAGCATAGGCAGTTATCACCAGAAATGTTTGTTGACTTAATATCAATGGAGGACCATGATGAGGCCGTTGCACATTCCACTGCCTCTCCAGACACAGATTAGACTGTGAGTAATTGATCACTGCTATTAGTATCTCAGCCTCCCAATGTGCCGCTAGCAAATCGTGTGGGAACACTGTTGTCATCCTTTGAACAGAAAACAAAATAAAACCCAACAGAAACATTGTACTAACTAATGGAGTCAACCACAGAATCAACAGTTACTGGCTAAATGTTTCTCCCTGTCTGAGTCGGAGAGCTCCAACTGAAACCTATTTCAATCTGAGCAGGTTTATATCTACAGTACATAATATATGTTTGTCAGCTCTACAATAGTAGATACTTCATAAGGTATGTATGCTATTTATTACATGGTATGGTATCCTCCACTACTGATTGTCCACCTCAGACACAAAATGTGTTGTCCAGTGCCTGACCCCTCTCCTCATAATGCTTCTCTCCAGTGTAATGGATAGTGGTGACATCCTATCTGTGGGCCCGCTTGACACTGAGCACTGAGAGCATCTCAGGGAGTTGTGGCCCTCTGGTGGGTTTTGTAATGACATTGAGGGGCTCTTGTGTGCCAGCACGCCTCATGATTCACTATGCCTGTCATGAAGGGCCTGAGCTGCTAAAGAAATCACACACAAAGAAAAGCACATTCAAGACATCAACATTAGGTTTTCATCCTCAGCTAAGGTTAACACTTGTTGCCTCTATGGGTATAGATTTTTGATATTGCCAAGACTTCAAGATGTTCTTTTTTTTGTATTATATTGTGAAGGACATGTTATAGCTAATGATCTATCCATATTACATATCACTTGTACTTGTATCAGGTGCAGCTCACTGTTTGCTGCCCACCAGTGTGTGTGTGTGAGTGTGTGTGTGTGTGTGTGTGTGTGTGTGTATGTGTGTGTCTTCAGGATCTCGGTTCAGCTTCTTTATAATTTCCTGTCAGTACATTTGTTAATGCACGTGGGTGGTATGTTCAGAATAACGTGATTAATTTCAACATTACAGACAACAATGCAAAAAAATTTTTTACACTACCACTGGCAACAATGAAAACACTGCTTGCAGAATTTTAAAGAGATTATGGAAGATTCTGAATCTTAACAGAAAAATGTAAATTCACAGAAAATCTGAACATACCCCATAAGGATATTTCAAAACGCATCTCCAACTGTGTCTGCTAAATGACGAAAATGTAAATGTCAATGTGTAATAATTTAGTTTCCTTTTCCCAAACTGACAGTCACATCTATTGTTGTTGGAATAGCTAATACAACAGAGCACAAACTCTAGTACAGATTTCATTGTGTATTGGAAAACAAAGAGAAAGAAATTAAGACGTGTTTAGAGTGTGGGTATTCTTGGCAAATCAATACCAACAAAAACAAATGCTTGGAATGAGTAGAACACTCCATGCTGGCCCTGCTTTCCCCAAGCTATGCTTTGTTATCTTAGAGCCTCTTCCTCTCTCTCTCTCTCTCTCTCTCTCTCTCTCTCTCTCTCTCTCTCTCTCTCTCTCTCTCTCTCTCTCTCTCTCTCTCTCTCTCTCTCTCTCTCTCTCTCTCTCTCTCTCTCTCTCTCAATTCAATTCAAAGGGCTCTCTCTCTCTCTCTGTCTGTCTTAGCCATGCCTTTTGTCCCTCTTAGTCTAGAGAAATAACCTGTGTTCAGCAGCCAATCACAAAAGGCCAGTCTTCCCCATCCCATCCCACACTGAGTTTCCGTGGCAACCTGTCCAACCGCCATGCTATGTACTCTCCAGATGGACTGCTAGATGAGAGAAACACACTTCTGCCATTCTCCCTCATTGTGGGTGATGATGTGTGCATTGTTTCTGTGGGTTTAAGACAGAGTGGGGGAGAAATATTTTACATTACCATAATTCTGCAGATGTAGGGCTGTAGTCAGTCCCTCTCTCAATTTTGTATTTTTCTCCATAATTATGTAATGTGGTGCAATGGTGCTAATTCACATTTTAAAAGGTGACATCTTAAAACCCATTTAGCCGGGCTCAATCAATCAGTTATATATGATTAATCAATTCTATATGAGTGCAACACATTTTTCAAATACTCTTACATTTTTACATTTGAGTCATTTAGCAGACGCTCTTATACAAAGCAACTTACAAGAGCAATTAGGGTTAAGTGCCTTGCTCAAGGGCACATCAACAGATTTTTCACCTAGTCGGCTCTGGGATTTACACCAGTAACTTTTCGGTTACTGGCCCAACGCTCTTAACCACTAGGCTACCTGCCGCCGAATCCTCATCACTATTAATAATGATAGTGGTAGATTGTCAGTGAAATAATTGGAACTGCGAAAGGTTCATGCTTGGAGTTATTTTTAGAGCTCATTTTTGTGAGCACTCTATAAAGTATTCATATTGCATTGCCAATTTTTCTAGTTGTATAGTGTTAAAAATATACATTTTGTACATTCACAAGTGAATGTGTTTTTTCCCCCTGCGTATGGCTAATATACTTATTTCAGTAGCAGCAGATAAGGCTGCGTTGTGCTTTGAGGACAGTGGCTGTAGCTACAGTATACAGTATATGCTGTTCTGTCTGAGGCTTGGGATAAGGAAAGTCTACTTTTATGAAGAGGTGTAGTATGAATAGGATTTATGGTTTTATGCTTGAGAATGAAAGTACTAGATAATTTGATGGAATATTTTGTTTACCAGATTTGTTATTTTTGAGTTAACTAGGACTTTGCCTGAGCTTGGTATGCCCTTGAGAGTGGTTCAATTGATTGAAAGTATTTTCCCTTTGTTATCTAACATCTAATCCCTCAGATTGTATATCTATTAGCTGTCCTGTCAGTCTCTCACCTATCAATACTCTTCTACATACTGTAGCAACACATTGTATATACACTACATAACCAAAAGTATGTGGACACCTGCTCGTCGAACATCTCACTCTAAAATCCTGTACATTAATATGGAGTTGGTCCCCCCTTTGCTGCTACACCAGCCTCCACTCTTCTGGGAAGGCTTTCCACTAGATGTTGGAACATTGCTGCGGGGACTTCCATTAAGCCACAAGAACATTAGTGAGGTTGGGCACTGATGTTGGGCGATTATGCCTGGCTCGCAGTCGGCGTTCCAATTCATTCCAAAGGTGTTCGATGGGGTTGAGGTCAGGGCTCTGTGCAGGCCAGTCAAGTTATTCCACACCAATCTCGACAAACCATCTCTGTATGGACCTTGCTTCGAGCACGGGGGAATTGTCATGCTGAAACAGGAAAGGGCCTTCCCCAAACTGTTGCCACAAAGTTAGAAGTACAGAATCATCTTGAATGTCATTGCATGCTGTAGCGTTAAAATTTCCCTTCACTGGAACTAAGGGGACTAGCTCGAACCATGAAAAACAGCCCCAGACCATTATTGCTCCTCCACCAAACTTTACAGTTGGCACTATGCATTTGGGCAGGCAGCGTTCCCCTGGCATCTGCCAAACCAAGATTTGTCCGTCGAACTGCCAGATGGTGAAGCGTGATTCATCACTCCAGAGAACGTGTTTCCACTGCTCCAGAGTCCAATGGTGGCAAGCTTTACACAACTCCAGCCGAGGCTTGGCATTGCGCATGGTGATCTTAGGCTTGTGTGCGGCTGCTCGGCCATGGAAACCCATTTCATGAAGCTCCCGATGAATAGTTATTGTGCTGATGTTGCTTCCAGAGGCAATTTGGAACTCAGTAGTGAGTGTTACGACTGAGGATAGATTATTTTTATGCGCTACACGCTTCAGCACTCGGCGGTCCCGTTCTGTGAGCTTGTGTGGCCTACCACTTCGCGGCTGAGCCTTTGTTGCTCCTAGAAGTTTCCACTTCACAATAACAGCACTTACAGTTAAACGGGGCAGCTCTAGCAGGGCAGAAATTTGACGAACTGACTTGTTGGAAAGGTGGCATCCTATGACGGTGCCATGTTGAAAGTCACTGAGCACTTCAGTAAGGCCATTCTACTGCCAATGTTTGTCTATTGAAATTGCATGGCTGTGTGCTCGATTTTATACACCTGTCAGCAACGGGTGTCGCTGAAATAGCCGAATCCACTCATTTGAAGGGGTGTCCACGTACTTTTGTATATATAGTGTATGTATCAGGGTTACATTGTATACAGTACATTTGGAAAGTATTCAGACCCCTTCACATTTTACATTATTACATTACAGCATTATTCTAAAATGTATTAAATTGTTTTTCCCCCTCATCAATCTACACACAATACCCCATAATGAAAAAGCAAAAACAGGTTTTTAGAAATTTTAGCTAATTTATTAAAAATAAAAAACAGAAAAAGTATTCAGACCCTTTGCTATGATTCTCGAAATTGAACTCAGGTGCATCCTGTTTCCATTGATCATCCTTGAGATGTTTTTACAACTTGATTGGAGTCCACCTGTGGTAAATTCAATTGATTGGACATGATTTGGAAAGGCACACACCTGTCTATATAAGGTCCCACAGTTGACAGTGCATGTCAGAGCAGAAACCAAGCCATGAGGTCGAAGGAATTGTCCGTAGAGCTCAGAGACAGAATTGTGTCGAGGCCCAAGAACACAGTGGCCTCCATCATTCTTCAATGGAAGACGTTTGGAACCACCAAGACTCTTCCTAGAGCTGGCCGCCCAGCCAAACGGAGCAATCGGGGGAGAAGGGCCTTGGTTAGGGAGGTGACCAAGAACCGGATGGTCACTCTGACTGAGCTCCAGAGTTCCTCTGTGGAGATGGGAGAACCTTCCAGAAGGACAACCATCTCTTCAGCACTCCACCAATCAGGCCTTTATGGTAGAGTGGCCAGACGGAAGCCACTCCTCAGTAAAAAGCACATGACAGCTCGCTTGAAGTTTGCCAAAAGGCACCTAAAGGACTCTCAGACCATGAGAAACAAGATTCTCAGGTCTGATGAAACCAAGATTGAACTCTTTGACCTGAATGCCAAGCATCACCTCTGGAGGAAACCTACTGTGAAGCATGGATGTGGCAGTATCATGCCATGGGGATGTTTTTCAGTGGCAGGGACTGGGAGACTAGTCAGGATCGAGGGAAAGATGAATGGAGCAAAGTACAGAGAGATCTTTGATGAAAACCTGCTCCAGAGAGCTCAGGACCTCAGACTGGGGCGAAGGTTCACCTTCCAACAGGACAATGACCCTAAGCACACAGCCAAGACAACGCAGGAGTGGCGTTGGAAACAACTCTCTGAATGTCCTTGAGTGGCCCAGCCAGAGCCCGGACTTTAACCCGAATGAGCATCTCTGGAGAGACCTGAAAATAGCTGTGCAGTGACGCTCTACATCCAACCTGACAGAGCTTGAGAGGATCTGCAGAGAAGAATGGGTGAAACTCCCCAAATACAGGTGAGCCAAGCTTGTAGTGTCATACCTAAGAAGACTCGAGGCTGTAATCGCTGCCAAAGGTGCTTCAACAAAGTACTGAGTGTAGTATGTAGTACGATATGTAGTAATATAGGGAGAAAACCCTTTACCCAGACAGATACTTCTTACAATCCACTGAGCAAGAAAATATAAGTTTTTCTTTTGGTCAGTATTCTTAGTCAACTCAGTGTTACTGTATTGTTTGGATGCAAACTATGGTCTGATTCATGCATAGGTAGTGATGTCAATACAGGTAGATAAAATAGCCCGTGAGCTTTGAAGGGGTTATACAAAGTGTTTTTCCTTTTCTACTTGTGGTGAAAATGCCAGTAGAAGAACACTGACCGAATTAATAACTTATTGAGCTCTGATATATTCCAATCGATTGCATGTTTTATTAAGCCCACCCACAAGATGGATGAATTGAAAGCAGCAAACCGCTCGACATGGTTCTCTAAGCTTGCTGATAACGCAGTGAACTTGCTCTATTGTATTCAAATCATATTTATGAATTTAGTCATGAACGAGAACCTTTTCAATGTGTTTATCTCCAAAGTCAAAGTATACCCAAAAGCTGCGAAATATGGATTTTACCCTCCCTCAGTCAAGTCTGGACTTTAATCAAGGGCAAGTCTATAATATTTACAGATTCGACCCGTTAACACATTTTGAGTGATTCAGAAGAACAGAACCTTTCCTCAATGAGCGGTCAGGGATTATGCTGTGCTGTGATCAATAGTGCAGTACGCACATGTAACAAGTCCAACCAAAGCACTCCCTCCATCTCTCTGTCTGACTGTGAATCTCCCAATCTGAATGTTCAGCTCCACTGCCTCCTATCCCACAGCCCTGTTCAAGAGACTCTCAGCTGGCTGAGGAATCAGCAGCAGACATATTTGGGACAGCGGGGCAGAGGAAAACGAATTGTTAGTCTGCTTGCCTGGTTCCGCCTGGCACTCTGGAGTTGTATTGTTGTTTCTCCTGCAGCAGAACTGTGCTGGTCTGGTCTATAACAGGATGTGGTTTTGCCAATAAGTGTAGCTTCATCCCTCACAATGAACTTTTCCCCAACGTTTTCACTTTACTTTTTCCCAAGGAAAGCAGGCCGGATCTGGCAGGTGCAGATAAAGTGTCTCCTGTGGTGCCTACGTCATTGACGTGACCTATCGTTAGTGACAGTCTCTCTTCTCTCTCTCCTTTCTCCTCTCTCTATTTCCATGGCTACGTATTAATCCAGGGTCTATCTCTTCAAAGAAAGCAGAGAATGTTCAATGGCTTTATGTCATTTTCAGTTTTCACTTAACGTAGCTCTCAATCAAAAGCCTTCCCCAGATAGCCTACTACAGAGTGCTGTGGGCCTGTGCTTATTGTAGTCTGCTTTTAAACTAGTGCACATGAAGAGGCCTGATTCCAGTTAAGGCATAGCCGCGGGAAGTAGGGGTGCTGACGGTGCTGCAGCATCCCCTGAAAAATCCTAATAATAAAAAATAATATATTTAAGAAATATATATATATTTAAAAAAATATTTTTTCACAAAAGTAGTGCACTGGGCCTTTAATAGTGCTGTATTAGCGGACCAATATAGCGTCTGCAGCGTATAAATAATAATAAAACGCAGCACCCCCACCCCCAAACTACTTCCAGCGGCTATGAGTAAAGGGATATAACAAAGTAGCATCTTCACTTCAGGCTACATTTTCTTTTAAAAAGGACTCCACTAAATTGATGTTTTCTTTTTTCAGTTTCACAGCAGGATTAGTTCACTCCATCCTTTATCAATGACTCCTGAAAAGAGCTGAATTTAGAGAGCTCGTCAAGCCAATCCTATGAAGAAAAAAAATGAAGCCAGGAAAAGATGGGCTCATCAGTTTCACAAAAAAATTATGTGAAAACATGAGAGCCGAATTCCAGAATTTTCTATATCAACATTAGTGGAAGAAGCACAGATTGACAATTGAAATAATCAGATTTCCATATTATAGGCGATAACTTTTAGTATGCACCGTCTTATCTCTTGGGTTTGCATGCATATACATTTTTGCCATGTTTACGAATCAGTTGCCAAATTCATTCTAGACCATGAAGCTCAACTTCAAATAAGAGTCATTCAAAATGGAGATAGTGCTTGCACTGTTGCAATCGGCTAATCAGCATTTTCTGGTCGACAAATCACATGTCATCAGTGTATACCATTGAGTCCTTGTAGAACAACACATTCTGGGATTTTGCCTCCATCAGTGTTCACTGAGGGGTTTGACAGCTTGGCTTTGTAGGCTTCTATTGCCATCAATGTCTTTCTGCAATGCAAGGAAAAGTCCCATCAGCTATCTCTGCCTTGTTAGGTGGGCTGCCCTTGAATCTCTGCCCTACTTTCTTGCTTTTGATGCTTGGGGAAATCTGTGATGTAATATCAGGCAACCTTTATGTCTTCAACAGAAGACATCAGGAGGCTAAACTGTGACATAACAGCCACCAAGAGATACATTGTTTTCCGTGTGGCTATTAACTAATACATCTAAACAGAAGCTAATAAACCAACTGAAATGATCTTGTGATAAAAGATCTTTGGAGCCCTGCAAAATGGCCCAGGTACGCCCACGTCCATCTGTTCATGTTCCGTGCTGCTGGCTTCTGATGATGCTTGGATGTCATTTGCCTTTTTAGCTGCTCACAGTTAAAGATGCATATCCCTTTCCTGGTTGCAAAAATTCTAATAGTTCGCCTAATTTCAGTTGTACCATCTAAACCGCTGTGAAATATATTTTCCATAACCAAAAATATTGTATTTTCAGCTGTTTGAAGCTGGTGTACAAAACCAAAAGTAAAAGAAGCAAAAATGAAACTTAAGAAAGGGTAGCATAGAAATAGCACACATAGAACAGATCTAACTCTTCTTAGACTTGCTTTCAATGAGAATGACAGATGTATAACACACATTTTTATGTGAATTTGGTCTGGTCGATCAAAAGTTACATATTGCAGCTTTAAGCTTAATGCTCTCTCAATTATGGAGGCTTTCCTCCCCAACTGAAACAGCAGCAAAAGTAGGTTGTAGCTAGAATAAATCAATGAGGGCAGCAGTGGTTTCTATTCTTCCCCTTTACCTCTTTCCTCCTTCCCCCAACATCACACTAGAGGTACAGATCAAGCTGGTTCTACCAACAACAACCAGAGGAGGAAGACGGAGTCTCCATCGTGTATTCTGTTTTGTGTGTCGTATACACTCAGTGTACAAAACAGTAAGAACACCTGCTATTTCCATGACATAGACTGACCAGGTGAATCCAGGTGAAAGCTATGATCTCTTATTGATGTTACTCATTCAATCCACTTCAATCAGTGTAGATGAAGGGGAGGAGACAGGTTCAAGAAGGGTTTTTAAGCCTTGAGACAATTGAGACATGGATTGTGTATGTGTGCCATTCAGAGGGTGAATGGTCAAGACAGAAAATGTAAGTGCCTTTGAATGGGGTATGGTAGTATGTGCCAGTTTGTGTCAAGAACTGCAACACTGCTGGGTTTTTCACACTCAACAGTTTCCCATGTATCAAGAATGGTCCACCACCCAAAGGACATCCAGCCAATTTGACACAACTCTGGGAATCTTTGGAGTCAACATGGGCCAGCATCCCTGTGGAACGCTTTCAACAACTTTTAGAGTCCATGCCCTGAAAAATGGAGGCTGTTCTGAGGGCAAAAGGAAGGTTTTAGGAAGGTGTTCCTAATGTTTGGTATACTCAGTGTATAACGCAGATGGCGCCTTCATCCTAGTCAAAGCTGTCGGATGGATCACAAAGCGGGAGAGGGGATATTACATAGTCTGATGCTGCTCTCAGGGAGATAGCCCAGGCTGTGGCACCCTGGGAGATTTGTCCAGGCGAGGCACCTTCTCTCCCTGTCCACTATCAGCTGTGTCTTATGGTGTTGTGTCAGAAAAAAGAGTCTCAGCCTGTGAGCAGCTCTACTGGTGCCAGACGATGGACCGCCCGATGTCCTTGCAGCCAGACCAAGGGACGCTAACCCAGCTGTCCAGCATCACTGTGGCGAGAGCGCGTGTCCGTTCCTGAGACAGACAGAGCCCTTAAAGCTCAGTTCTGTCGTCTTCATCATCAAAGCACATGGCTCTTTTCTCTCTCAGTCAAAGCAGGGCAAGAGCAAACACTGAGAGTGATGAGGAGTATCCTGAACAAACGATGGACTCACACTGATCCCTGTGATGTAAAGAGATTAAGGTGTATGGATCCTTCTGTTTGGCTTCTAGGCCTAGATGTGCACATGAAGCCATTAGTGTCCTGTTTTAAAAATGAACAACCATCTGGTTATCTGCAAACTATGCATAGCCAAGAGGCAATATCTATCTCACACTGCAAGGATACCCTCTGACACTTCAACTTTTTGTCTGAAAGTGTGATAGAGAGAATTAGTATCCCTGTTCTTCCTCTGTGTTGTGCAATGAGTTGATTGCCATGCTTAGTCAGTAGAGGTATTCGTTCCGCTGGGAAGATAGGTAGAGCACAGCTTGCGTTAATGAAGAATTCCCAGCGTGGGCTCTCTGAGCTGGGAGAAAAAAACTCTATAATAACAGTCGTCTGTGATCTTAAATGTCGAGCCTGATGAATGTGGATTAAAAACTGAGACAGATTTAAGAGGGAAACCCTACTGAAAAAGAATATCATAGACCAGCCTAATTTCCAATCTGGTCCATGCTGGTCTATCCTGGTGTATGCTGGTCTGATTGCTGGTCAAGATGGTCTGACCAGCATGGTCTAGCTGGTTAGGCTGGCCAACTAGCTGATCAAGCTGGCGATGCTGGTGAACAGCTCATGCTGGTATGCTGGTGATTCTGGTATGCTGGTGACCAGCTCATGCTGATTAATAAAATAAAATCAAATGTTATTTGCCACATGCGCCGAATACAACAGGTGTAGACCTTACAGTGAAATGCTTACTTACAAGCCCTTAACCAACAATGCAGTTTTTAAGTAAAGAAAAGAAAGTGTTACGTAAAAAATAGATAAGTAAAAAATAGAAAATAGAAAATAATTAAAGAGCAGCATTAAAATAAAATAACAGTAGGGAGGCTATATATAGGGGGTACCGGTACAGAGTCAATGTGCGGGGGCACCAGTTAGTCGAGGTAATTGAGGAAATATGTACATGTGGGTAGAGTTTAAGTGACTATGCATAAATAATAAACAGAGTAGCAGCAGCATAAAAGAGGGGGTTGGGGTGGGGTGGGGTGGTGGGACAATGCAAATAGTCCGGGTATCCATGATTAGCTGTTCAGGAGTCTTATGGCTTGGGGGTAGAAGCTGTTAAGAATACTTTTAGACCTAGACTTGGCGCTCTGGTACCGCTTGCCGTGCAGTAGCAGAGAGAACAGTCTATGACTAGGGTGGCTGTAGTCTTTGACAATTTTAAGGGCCTTCCTCTGACACCGCCTGGTATAGAGGTCCTGCATGGCAGGAAGCTTGGCCCCAGTGATATACTGGGCCGTACGCACTACCATCTGTAGTGCCTTACGGTCGGAGGCCGAGGAGTTGCCATACCAGGCGGTGATGCAACCAGTCAGGATGCTCTCGATGGTGCAGCTGTATAACTTTTTGAGGATCTGAGGATCCATGCCAAATCCTTTCAGTCTCCTGAAGGGGAATAGGCTTTGTTGTGTCCTCTTCACAACTGTCTTGGTGTGTTTGGACCATAATAGTTTGTTGGTGATGTGGACACCAAGGAACTTGAAGCTCTCAACCTGTTCCACTACAGCCCTGTGGATGAGAATGGGGGCGTGCTCAGTCCTAATTTTTTTCCTGTAGTTCACAATCATCTCCTTTGTCTTGATCACGTTGAGGGTGAGGTTGTTATCCTGGCACCACACGGCCAGGTCTCTGACCTCCTCCCTATAGGCTGTCTCATCGTTGTCGGTGATCAGGCCTACCACTGTTGTGTCGTCGGCAAACTTAATGATGGTGTTGGAGTCGTGCCTGGCCATGCAGTCATGGGTGAACAGGGAGTACAGGAGGGGACTGAGCACGCACCCCTGAGGGGCCCCCATGTTGAGGATCAGCGTGGCAGATGTGTTGTTACCTACCCTTACCACCTGTGGACGGCCCGTCAGGAAGTCCAGGATCCAGTTGCAGAGGGAGGTGTTTAGTCCCAGGGTCCTTAGCTTAGTGTTGAGCTTTGAGGGCACTATGGTGTTGAACGCTGACTGTAGTCAATGAATAGCATTCTCACGTAGGTGTTCCTCTTGTCCAGGTGGGAAAGGGCGGTGTGGAGTGCAATAGCTATTGCATCATCTGTGGATCTGTTGGGGCGGTATGCAAATTGGAGTGGGTCTAGGGTTTCTGGGATAATGGTGTTGATGTGAGCCATGACCAGCCTTTCAAAGCACTTCATGGCTTCAGGTTATCTTAGTGTTCTTGGGTACAGGGACTATGGTGGTCTGCTTGAAACATGTTGGTATTCCAGACTCAGTCAGGGACATGTTGAAAATGGCAGTGAAGACACTTGCTGATGCTCTCATGCATGCTTCATGCTGGTGATGCTGGTATGCTGGTGACCAAGCTGGTCCATTCTGGTCTATGTTGGTCTAGCATGGTCAAGCTGGTCAAGCTGGTCTGCAAAACTACACCCATCATTATCATATTTCCCAGCATGCTCTTTTGCAGTTAGATTTTTAGAATTGTTTGTTTCAATATCAGTGTTCTTCCATGTACATTGATTGATTAATTAATCAATTAATTAATCTTATGCTACACAAAGATAAATAACTGTGATGCGTGATTTAAAGGAGTCAGGCGCAGGAGGGTAAATCACAGTATACAGAGTTTATTCCGTAATCCAGCGTAACCAGTCCAGTGCGCAACACAGGCGCACTGGAACAAACCCCGGCAATACAAAATACTGAGCTCAACCGAGCTACTAATCCTCACAATGAACAATCACCCACAAGAACAAGGGGGCAGAGGGAACACTTAAACACGTACTAATGAGGGGAATATGAACCAGGTGTGTGTAATTGACAAGACAAGACAAATGGAATGATGAGATATGGAACGGCCGGTGACGACGAACACCGAAGCCTGCCCGAACAGGGGATTAACAGTAACATTGTCTAAACAAATCCAATCTGTTAGTTGCACTAATTGCACCCGTTACTGAAATGGTTGTTCCAGTTTAGGTGGTTTAGGTAGTCTAATTTATTAATCTTTCGAACCCTGGCAGTCGTTCCGAATGTGTAAGTGAATAAAAGTTCAAACTGTTGGATATCCCCACTCTGGCTGGATTCCAATAGGAATTAAACATTACTTTGCAAGCCAGCATAATGTGACTTAATGCTGGTTTTGTTGGTGACCAGAATATGCTGGTACGCTGGCAACCAATTTATGCTGTTCACCAGTGTCCAGAACACAGAGAAGGCTGATCAGCAGCAAAAACACAGCGAAGGCACCAGCAAAAACACAGCGAAGGCTGATCACCAGCAACAACACAGTGAAGGCTGGTGACAAGCATGACCAGCCTATGTTGGCCTATGCTGTTTTCTTTTCAGCAGGGAAGCTACAGTGAGCTAGCGACACAATTGTCAACTACCTCCATTAGCTAATTAAAATAATACAGGTAGCCATTACACCAGTCTTAAACTTCAGTAAAGTCTGCAGAACGGATGGGAACCACACTTACACATGAAACTGAGGCATTACCATTGTTAAATGTTGTGAGACTATTGTGTATTTTGAGCTTTCCTGGTGATTTTACTCCCACAGGTTTGACTATAGCTGTGATGTTGCTCTGCTGCGGTGCCTGTGCGATGTGACTTTACCCCAGACTGTGTCACTAGATTACAGGGTGCACTCTGGGTGTTCCACCTGTGTCCGCCTCACAGACAATCCCCTAAATCATCAGATTGCTCCTTTACATAAACTTCTCCCCAGGGATACAGTTCTGTTGCTCGTCAGCCAACCCTGTTATATCAGAGTATAATTTCAGCATACTCCCTGTGTCCAAATTAGAACAGACCATTATGATAATAGTGTTCAACCTATGTCTCCAACCTGCATGGCAATGTAACAGCACGGAACAATTCAATGTAAATGCGATATTGTAAGATAAATGGACTGGGTGAATTTCAATGAGCACATGAACATAAAGCCAAAATGCAAACCCATCAAGATAAATCTGTAACGTTGGAAAAGGAAATGAAAAAGAACAGAAGGACCTTCTATTTACATTCTGTTTAAATCCACTCTCATTAGCCAACATACCCTCCTCATAATGTAGTTTGAATAGAATAAAACAATATATGCTCCTAGCAAAAACACAGCAAAAGTGGATTAAGTCCGTAACCATACCAACAGGTAGAATAGTGAGTTTATTTGTGTTTTGTGTTGCCCACAGGACAGCTTTCCTGCCAGGTTCGGAGGAATCCATTTTGTGAACCAGCCGTGGTACATCCACGCCCTGTACACCGTCATACGGCCCTTTCTGAAGGACAAGACAAGAAAACGGGTAAGATGGGAGGATGTTGTTGAGTGAAAATTCTGAAAAATCACTTTGACAGAGACCAACAGGTCAACTGTGTTGCTATAACCAATGAATGTCAGGTCATTGTATTCAACATATAGCCACCGGTTATCGTACTTTCTGAATAGCTGCTGTCATATAAACATTGTTCAGGTCAGGACATTTGCTTTTCAAAAGGGTGAATCTATCCACTCCAACAATCTGTAGACTTTTGTAACATGTTCTTAGACAGTATATGCTTATTATCTATCTGTGTCAATGTTGTGTTGTTGTTTTGTCCAGTGCTTGACTTGGACTAAAACAGAATTGTTTACATTTAGGTGCAGAAGCTCCACAATACTTTTGAGCTAATATTCTATAAGAGGAACATGATCTCAAGTAGTAGAACATTCGAAGTGCCGGTACTCAGCTCTGGTGAGCTCCTGCCCAAGTCTAGCACTGGTTTTGTCCATCCCTCTCTAGATCTTCATGCATGGGAACAACCTGAACAGCCTTCACCAGCTCATGCACCCTGAGATCCTGCCCTCTGAGCTGGGGGGGATGATGCCCCCCTACGACATGGGAACCTGGGCCCGCACCCTCCTGGACCACGCCTATGACGAGGAGACCGAGTACTGTCCCGAGTCCTACTCCCTCTCTGTCAAAGACCTGGAGAAAGACCTGTCTCCCAAAACCATGAAGAGGTCAGTCTAGACTCTGGACAGTCATGTTATTCACGTGTGTCAATGCGATAGATTGTGTATCATGTGTCTACATACGAGATAAAGGTAGAGGTGTCTTCTAAGAAACCGATATGTTCGTCTGTCAGATATGTCATATCAGATGTAATATTTCCATTTATAAACCGGATGGTTCCAGCCCTGAATGCTGACTGGCTGAAAGCTGTGGTATATTAGACTGTACTCCACGGGTATGACAATAATTTACTATTTACCGGTCTAATTACGTTGATAACCAGTTTATGCATTGCGTCGTGCATCAGAACAGCCCTTAGCCATGTAATATCGGCCATATACCACACCCCCTCGGGCCTTATTGCTTCAGTATATCATATAGTATATGGTTCATCTAATAACCATAGAAATAGGGCAGATATGGAACATACAGTGGCTTGAGAAAGTATTCACCCCCCTTGGCATTTTTCCTATTTTGTTGCAACCTGGAATTTTAAATTGATTTTTTTGGGGTTTGTATAATTTGATTTACACAACATGCCTACCACTCTGAAGACGCAAAATAGTTTTATTGTGAAACAAACAAGAAATAAGACAAAAAAACTGAAAACTTGAACGTGCATAACTACTCACCCCCCAAAGTCAATACTTTGCAGAGCCACCTATTGCAGCAATTACAGCTGCAAGTCTCTTGGGGTATGTCTCTATAAGCTTGGCACATCTAGCCACTGGGATTTTTGCCCATTCTACAAGGCAAAACTGCTCCAGCTCCTTCAAGTTGGATGGGTTCCGCTGGTGTCTAGCAATCTTTAAGTCATACCACAGATTCTCAATTGGATTGAGGTCTGGGCTTTGACTAGGCCATTCCAAGACATTTAAATGTTTCCCCTTAAAACACTTGAGTGTTGCTTTAGCAGTATGCTTAGGGTCATTGTCCTGCTGAAAGGTGAACCTCTGTCCCAGTCTCAAATCTCTGGAAGACTGAAACAGGTTTCCCTCAAGAATTTCTGTGTATTTAGCGCCATCCATCATTCCTTCAATTCTGACCAGTTTCCCAGTCCCTGCCGATGAAAAACATGATGGAGTTTTACCTTCGGCAATAAGTTCAGTTCCACTCCTGCTGCCTCACAAAACACTTTGACTAAACCTGTACAGACATAGGTCATGAAGGCCTTATTGCCTTGGGGCTATTGGCCTCTCCAATGTCCCTTTTTCAAGAGCCATCTCAATTTGTCAAGTGTGTTTGTGTGTGTGTGTGTGTGTGTGTGTGTGTGTGTGTGTGTGTGTGTGTGTGTGTGTGTGTGTGTGTGTGTGTGTGTGTGTGTGTGAGTGCGCGTGTGCGTGTGTGCATGTGTGTGTGTGTGTGTGACTGAGGGAAAGGAAATACATGCACTTCCCCCATTCATAGCACAGCATCTTTAGTAAAACATGTTTGGATTCAGCAGATTTGAATCAGTAAAATTCATTGTCATTGACAGTTCTGCTTACAAAGACAGTAGACTGACACAGCAGGCAAAGCAATGAGAGATACAGCACTGTATGGGATTTTCATAAAGGACATAAAAGCATTGAATAATGTCTTTATTCCTATTGTTAAGCACTCTGTTGCCCTGCACTGCCCTGTATCTGTGACAGAAGAGCATTTGTTTGGTGTATCATAGCATCCTGGCCAGGGTCCTGATGTATGGTGAACTAAAGGCTGTAATCACCAGCAGCCATATGATCTGATATGACTTATTTAGTCAGGGCTATTATCTCCCCACTGTACGCTGCCATTCATACACTCCACAAAGGTCAGGCCAACATTGCCTCATTAAAATAACTAAATCGGATATGAATCACTGTTAGAGAACCATATGTTTTGTATGATGAGCCACTGTGTCATGGCCACCGCATAATGACACAGCCATTCTGTACTGTGTGACTGTGATGTGTGTGAGTGGTGGACTGGCTCTGAGGCAGATCTGTTTTACTTCACTGCTGCAGTAAATACATAGCTCCCCGCTAGCAGCAGTAGCTGTATGAACTTCTAAATGTTAACCTCACTGAGGCTGACGTGATTGAGTTCTACTATTCATTCCAAAGGTAATTTAGCCCCTGTGTTAATACTGTACATTCATTGATTTTATTTTGTTTGTGGGTGTTTTTTTCCACAGGTGAATGAAGCGCTGGTTGACTTAGTTATCATCATCAGTCGTATGAATGTTTCTCTGTCACGGTAGACACAGGAGACCAACCTGTCCCAGATTTATGCATGATGAATGATAGCTCCCATTCCCCAAAGCAGCTTAGGCTTTTATTAGAGAAATATATCAAAAATAGGTCAGACCAATGTCTGAGGATGACATTTTGTGATCAACTTTTCAGGCTCATGTACTAGACAAGTTAACACACTTAATTTTTCTTGGAGAAGATCATTTTTATTGATGGTTTTGTGTGCTTGTGCATGTGTGTGCATTTGTGTGTTTTGCGGTATTGCATGTAACCCAAGGCCTATTCTAAAACAATTCATGCGAATGGATTTTGGGATGCATTTATGAAACCAATCGTCTATGACCTTGTATGATTCCCATGTGTGCTACCTGCTCTGCAGGATGCAAGGGTGCTCTGATGTTCACACCTTTTCATCCCACTCCTTTGTACTTGAGGAGGTGAGAAGTCATCAGTGATAGTGTTTCACTGAGCACAGGCCCCTCTGATGCCAGTCATCTTTTATTCATATCCACAGGTCCCAGTCGGTGGTGGAGCCCGGAGTGCTTAAACGGCCAGAAAAAGTGAAGAGCGAGGAGGAGAACATGCAGCCACTGCTCTCGCTGGACTAATGTACAGTCTGACACAACAGAAGCAGCCTAGAAAACACCGACCCTCAGACAGACAGACAGACAGACAGACAGACGGACAGACAGACAGACAGACAGACAGACAGACAGACGGACGGACGGACAGACGGACAGACAGACGGACAGACGGACAGACAGTCGGACAGACGGACAGTCGGACAGACAGACAGACAGACAGACAGACAGACAGACAGACAGACAGACAGACAGACAGACAGACAGACAGACAGACAGACAGACAGACAGACAGACAGACAGACAGACAGACAGACAGACAGACAGACAGAATGCCCTTGTTCCCCCAAAACAAAAAAATATCACAGAGACATAAAAAGGAGGTGAGGAGGAGGGAAGAGATTGGAGCACGAGAAGAGCCTGTTGTTGCATCATAAAGATGGTCTGACCCACCATTTTGAGGGATATTTCTAAAAACAAAAAAGGAAGAAGAGTTACTAGCAGAGTTTCATATGTTATTGTCAAGTGCCAATTCAAACTTGTAAATACACTTCTGATCCAAATCCCAGAAGGATGGGGAAGTCATTGTGACAGGAACACATGTAGAGACTGCTGTTAATATTCTGTATGTGCTTCTCGTGAAATATTTTGTGAAAAAATGGTACTATAGGAGGTTGATGGAAAATCACTCTTAAAGGGGATGGGAGCTGGGGACTTTTGGTACAGTTTTAAAAATGTCCAAACCGGCAAGTGCAGCTCAGGATTAGTTATAATAATGATGAGGTTCTCTTCAAATACGAAGCAAAAAGTGTCTGACTGCTTGCACAGCAAGGCATGTGGCTCTTTCATCCGAGGAATTCAAATCGGCGTTCAGGTTTCTCTATCTAAAAGCAAACTCCCCTTTACTGTTCAAGGCTCAGTGAATTATGTATTTTTGTCAGAGACCACATTTTTTGTTTGGTTTGAATCTTGCTATTGGAATACTTTAATCCAGAATGGCTTCTTATCTATGGTACCCCTCTTTTGCCTAAACAGTGTCTTCAAACTGACAAACCATTACATTTTTCAACAATTATGAAACATTTGTCAAGGTTAGGTATTTGATATTACATTTAAGACAAGACACACAGTAAGACGTGCGTACAGTACCATGAAAACATTCTGCAACAGCAAGGTCACATGACAATTGTTTTATATTTTGAAATGATTTAGTATTAGCTATTGGTTCAGCTCAGAAGTGTTAAGAACGTTTTCTCTGTGTCATGTGATTCCAGAAATGTGTTCTTGTTTAAGATGTATTAGCTACACTTGCTTTGAGGATTATCTTGAAACTATTTGTTTCAATAGGAGAGAAGCTGTCCACAACAGCATAGCTAGACCTACTTGAAAACCAATTTAGATACAGTAGATATTATTTTCTTATATCTTATTTTATGATGGTGGAAGTTAAGATATCACATATACTTATATACAGTATGATAACAAGCTTTTGTAATGGCTGCAAGGGTACAGTCAGTGTATGCCACTGTGTGATCATTCGTTGCTAGCTCCTTTGTTTCTCCCTGCATAGTGGTGAAGCTTGAGGCCGTGTTCAGCTCTGGAGCCTCTGAGCCCTGACACAGTGCTGCCTTCCTTCCTTCCTGTTATGACACTAACATGGACTCACTCTGGAGTGGCTGCCTGCTGCCCAGAACTAGGCCAGGCAGACAGACATTCTTAATACCCAGTGAACACAGTACCGTAAACCGTACAGGAAATGTCAGCACCAGCTCGATGACTGAGTGCTTTCAGCTGCTGCAGACCCAGGAACCTCTTTGGTTGCTTTGGTGAAGAAAGGGTGCCATTAGAGATTGTCAGTGTTACCCAGTCTGTCTGTAGTAGCCGTTAGGTAGCAATGTGTGAGATGTTACAATAACTTGATAGCTGAACAATGGGATTTTTATCTAAAGCCTCATTATCAGATGGTGCTGTCTATGTGCATCACCCTGATTTAAAGTATTTAATATTTTTGTGTGATGTTCATCAGTATTTTAAGGCATCCATGGTGCTTGCTTGTCCTGTGCACTATTCAGATCATGCAACAAGAGCAGCAGCATTTTGAGAATTGAATATGCTTGTTTAGCATTTAGAATGTTCTTCCAACTGTTTTCATGTATCCAGCCTTGCCATTTCAACCAAAGCCACCCTTTGACAAAACAAAGATTTTATTGTATTATGCTTTACTTAATAAGAATCCATGGCTTGAAGGTAAAGTAACGACTTATTATGACAATGTATAATTTTTCATGAAATTAATGCATATTATTGCTTTGAGTTAAGTCTTTGGTGTCATGTTTTCATGTCACTTTGATTGTATATACATGTAGGAGCAGATGGGAGAGAAACTCAACTTAGAGGTCTAGTCAAATCACAGATTATTCAAAGCGGACATGTTGGGCAGAGTGTTTAATGTTTAAATGTCCTTAAAGACAACTTGCTGACTTAAGTTATGTAACTGAATCAAACATGACATGAGGAAACAACAACCAATAAATATGGACACACTTAGATTGGTATCGCTCTACTCTCTTATTTACTGTTTTGCGCTCCTGAATACTGCATGCTATGTTTACGTCGAATGAATGTCCTAAAATGGAAACCATATTCCTGACGCACACCAATTTCAGCTATACGCAGTAAGGCATGCGAGTGAGCTAAACAGTGTCACGAACAAGGTTATACTGAAGGTATTTACAGGCACTTTTGTTAAAGGGACCTCTGCTGTTGAAGTATGATTTGCAGACCACTGAACAGAATACATTATGATTACAGCGGGTAATTGAGAGACCATCAAAGCGGTTAGTAAGCAGGTCGCATTCAAACGAGAGCACCTTCACTAAACACGTGTATTGGCAAAGGGACCAATGAACACATCAAAAGCTCTGAAAGATATCAAAAGCTGTGCGCTCAGGGTAATTGGTTGGGTGGAAAATTACTTCGGAATGAATACCTCTAGGCCGAGTTTCAGAAAAATGCAAGCATCTGGTGTGTGTGTAGAGAGCTAATATGAGGAATTGTCACAGCAGGATGATTTTTCTGTCCCTGCCTATACTGAGTGTCTATCAGCCACCCTGGGTTTACTGCAGTGTGTATGGAGAGGAGGACATACCACAACCCCCCACTGAACACACACAGCAGCAAACCCACCAGCTTTCTGAATTATTCATTGAAAAAGCCAGCGTTATTCCCTCCCACATCACCATCACAGTGCAGTCTGTTTGGCTAGTTGGCTCACCCAGTCAGAGGAGGAGGCCCATCAGATGTGGTTTGATTTATGATTTAACTTGGGATCCTCCACCTTGAGAGATTGGTCAGAATGATGGATGGACTTGACTGTGTATGAGTCTTCTGGTCATCCTCATTGACTTCAATGTGATAGTGTGGCTAAAGCTGTGTTTTTCCTGTGTGGCATTTCACTGTCTGTTGAGAGTGTGAGGGGTCAGAGCTAATACAGGAGTCATCATCACACTGCACAGTGGAACCAGCAGCTTCCATATTGCCTTGCTTTGCCCTGGTCCACTCCCATACAGCCTCTTATGGAGATGGAGCTCTGATCCTGGCCTGAGGTGGATTCTGGGAGCTGCCTGTTGCCTGCATGTTTAGGCTGTTGATGCTGGAGGGAGTTGTGTTGTGGAGGGTGCTGTGGCCAGACAGGCAGAGATTAATCACACTTCTTTACCTCATGTCTCTTACTCACCATCACACGCATTCTGCTCTGACTACGTGGGAAGGAGCAATATTCTCTCTAATGTCTCTGTCTGCACAGTGGTTATATCAGAAATTCAAACAACCCCCACAGCGTCATTCATTTCAATCTGTTTTCAACAAAAACTCCACGGTAGCTTCAAACCGAAGACAACAAGCGGTTGTATTATTTATTGCAAATGGTGGCATTACCGAGCATGTGGCACAATGTACTAATTTAGTGCTCTGGCTGCCCCAGATCTCCTGGCTCATCAGTTGATGATGTGGCCTAGCTAGCTAGCTAGTGTTTCTCTCTCTCTCTCTCTCTCTCTCTCTCTCTCTCTCTCTCTCTCTCTCTCTCTCTCTCTCTCTCTCTCTCTCTCTCTCTCTCTCTCTCTCTCTCTCTCTCTCTCTCTCTCTCTCTCGCACTGCTACTGAAGCTCAGGCTGCATGTGGACCTCAGGCCCCACACCTCTGCTCTGCTCGGATTATCGCGGCTGTAGAGCCATGGATAATTAAGCCTTTAAAAATGTACTGCTTTAAGGTGACAGATTAGAAAATACGGGTTAAAGTACCACAATTATATCGGGAATTAAACCAATGTAAGAGAGGGATTCACTGGATTCTATTTTTGTTCCCTGCCCTGTTCGGAGCAGATTTGATTCAAGTCGTTTTATGAATGGCTCAGACATTGGCTGGGTTGTCTGACTCCTCTTGTTTGTCACGGAATCAGCCGAGGCTGCTCCTCCTCCTTGCTCGGGCAGGCTTCGGCGTTCGTCGTCCCCGGAGTACTAGCTGCCACCGATCGATGTTTCGGTGTTTGTCTAGTTTGTCTTGATTGTTTTCACCTGTTTCCCATTATGTTACATTGTATTCCCTTTATAACCCCCTGTCTCTCATTGGTTTTTGTGTGTGATTGTTTTCCGTGAGGTCAGCAGTGTTCGGGTGAATGCGTATTTTGTTCCTCCCTGTTTGGAGGTTTTGTTTGTATTTTTGATTACTTTGCAAGTAAAGTTTGTCTGCCAGTAGCTCGGTGTCCTGCGCTTGACTTCGCTCACAGCATACACGTCACCCTGACAGAATCACACACCACTCATGGAGTCAGCAGGAGCGGCGGTGCCAGCTGGATCAATGGAGGAACGCGTCGAACACCAAGCGGCCATGATCCAGGCTCTCGGCACCGCCATGGAACGGGTGGTGAGCACTATTGAGCGATGGGAAAGAGGGGGTCTGCCTACGCCTCCTCCAACGATACCACCACCATCGGCGATGCCCATCGCTTCACCTCCGGGGTCCAGTGGGATTCGGCTCTCGCTCCCGAGGGCTTATGATGGCACAGCGGCCGGGTGTCAGGGTTTCCTGCTCCAGGTTGAACTCTACCTAGCAACCATCCACCCGGTGCCCTCGGGATAGGAGAGCGTGTCCGCCCTCATCTCCTGTCTGTCCGGCAAGGCGCTGGAGTGGGCCAACGCCGAGTGGGGGGGAATAGACGCCGCTACTGTCAACTATGCAGAGTTCACCTGCCGCTTCAGGGCAGTATTTGATCATCCACCAGAGGGTAAAGCGGCGGGTGAGCGTCTATTCCACCTTAGACAGGGGAGGAGGAGCGCACAGGAGGAGCGCTGGACTTCCGAACGCTGGCTGCCAACGCGGGATGGAATGAGAGGGCCCTCATCGACCACTACAGATGTAGCCTTAGGGAGGACGTGCGTCGGGAATTGGCCTGCAGGGACACCAACCTCAGCTTCGACCAACTGGTGGACATGTCCATTCGCCTGGATACCCTGTTGGCTACCCGCGGACGTCCGGATTCAGGGCCGTCCATTCCATCCCCCAGCACTTCCGAGCCAACCCCTATGGAGCTCGGAGGTGCTGGTGCTAGGGAGACCAGGAGAGAGACCAGGAGGGAGGCCGTCCCCTGCACCAACAGTAGCCGCAGAGGACACACTGCTGGTCGGTGCTGGGGAGGGTCTCCTAGGAATCGAGGCAGTAGGCAGCGCACTGATGAGTCATTCCAAGTGAGTAGGCACCCAACTCACCCAGAGCACTCTGTTGCGCATATGTGTATTAAAGTTGTGTTTCCCGAGGTTTCTCCTCACTCCCAGCATAAGGCGCTAGTAGATTCAGGCGCAGCTGTGAATTTTATTGATCGCCAATTCATCTATAAGTTAGGGATTCCTATTGTACCTGTTGATGTGCCCTTCCCCATCCATGCCCTAGATAGCCGCCCTTTGGGGTCAGGATTGATTAGGGAAGTCACTGCGCCTCTCAGGATGAAAACGCAGGAGGGCCATGAGGAGATACTACGTTTGTATTTGATTGATTCTCCTGCATTTCCCGTGGTGTTGGGGCTTCCCTGGTTAACATCTCATGACCCCAACATTTCATGGCAACAGAGGGCTCTCAAGGGATGGTCTGATCAGTGTTTCGGGCGGTGTGTAGGTGTTTCCGTAGGGGCAACGACGGTGGAAAGCCCGAACCAAGTTCCCACCATGCACATTCCACCTGAGTATGCCAATTTGGCACTCGCCTTCTGTAAAAAGAAGGCGACTCAATTACCACCTCATCGACGGGGATTGTGCGATAGACCTCCAAGTAGGCGCTGCGCTTCCGCGTAGTCATGTGTATCCTCTGTCTCAGGAGGAGACGGCGGCTATGGAGACATACGTCACCGAATCTCTGAGACAGGGATACATACGGCCGTCCACTTCCCCTGCGTCCGTGTATTGATTACCGTGGTCTCAATCAGATCACAATCAAATACAGCTATCCTCTCCCTCTGATTGCTAGTATGACGGAGTCATTACACAGGGCGCGATTCTTCACAAAATTGGATCTCAGGAGCGCGTACAACCTGGTGCGCAGTAGGGAGGGAGAGGAGTGGAAGACCACCTCGGGTCACTATGAGTACCTCGTCATGCCATACGGTTTAATGAATGCTCTTTCAGTCTTCCAATCATTTGTGGACAAGATTTTCCGGGACTTGCATGGACAGGGTGTAGTGGTGTATATTGATGACATTCTAATATACTCCGCTACACGAGCCGACCATGTGTCCCTGGTGCGTTGAGTGCTTGGTAGACTGTTAGAGCATGACCTGTATGCGAAGGCGGAGAAACGTCTGTTCTTCCAGGAGTCCATCTCCTTCCTGGGACATCGGTTGTCCGCGTCAGGGGTGGAGATGGAGATTGACCGCGTTTCTGCCGTGCGTAATTGGCAGACTCACACCACGGTGAAGAAAGTGCAGCAGTTCTTGGGTTTTGCCAATTACTACCGGAGGTTTATCCGGGGCTTTGGACAGGTAGCAGCTCCCATTACCTCCCTGCTAAAGGGGATCCGGTGCGTCTGCAGTGGCCGGCTGAGGCGGACAGGGCGTTTAGACATCTGAAGGACCTGTTTATCTCGGCTCCGGTGCTGGCACATCCGGATCCCTCTTTGGCGTTCCAAGTTGAGGTGGATGCGTCCGAGGCTGGGATCGGCGCTGTGCTGTCTCAGCGCTTGGGTACGCCACCAAAACTCTGCCCCTGTGCTTTCTATTCTAAGAAGCTCAGTCCGGCGGAGCGCAATTATGATGTGGGGGACAGGGAGCTGTTAGCTGTGGTTCAAGCCCTGAAGGTGTGGAGGCATTGGCTTGAGGGGGCTAAACACCCTTTTCTCATTCTGACTGACCATCGTAACCTGGAGTACATCCGGGCAGCGAGGAGGCTGAACCCTCGCCAGGCAAGGTGGGCTATGTTTTTTTTCCTGATTTGTATTTAAGCTCACCTATAGACCAGGGTCACAGAACGCTAAGGCAGACACCCTGTCCCGACTATATGACACAGAGGAGAGGACCATTGAGCCCACTCCCATACTTCCAGAGTCTTGTCTGGTGGCACCGGTGGTGTGGGAGGTTGATGCGGATATCGAGCGGGCGTTACGTACCGATCCTACTCCCCCACAGTGTCCAGAGGGTCGGAAGTACGTGCCGCTCGAGGTTCGCGATCGATTGATAAATTGGGCTCACATGTCACCCTCCTCTGGTCGTCCTGGTATTGGTCGGACAGTGCACTGCCTTAGTGGGAAGTACTGGTGGCCCACTTTAGCTAAGGATGTGAGGGTTTATGTTTCCTCCTGCTCGGTGTGCGCCCAGTGTAAGGCGCCTAGACACCTGCCCAGAGGGAAGTTACAACCCCTACCCGTTCCACAACGGCCGTGGTCTCACCTATCGGTGGATTTTGTCAAGGACCTTCCCCCCTCCCAGGGGAACACGCCGATCTTGGTCGTTGTGGATCGGTTTTCGAAGGCCTGCCGTCTCATTCCTATGCCAGGTCTCCCTACTGCCCTACAAACTGCTGACGCCCTGTTCACACACGTCTTCCGGCACTACGGGGTGCCTGAGGATATAGTGTCTGATCGGGGTCCCCAGTTCACCTCTAGGGTCTGGAGGGTGTTTATGGAACGTCTGGGGGTCTCGATTAGCCTTACCTCAGGTTTTCACCCCGAGAGTAATGGGCAGGTGGAGAGAGTGAACCAGGATGTGGGTAGGTTTCTGAGGTCCTATTGCCAGGACCGGCAGGAGGAGTGGTCGGGATATATTCCCTGGGCAGAGATAGCCCAAAACTCACTCCGCCACTCCTCCACTAACCTTACGCCTTTTCAGTGTGTGCTGGGTTATCAGCCGGTCCTGGCACCTTGGCATCAGAGCCAGATCGAAGCCCCTGTGGTGGACGAGTGGTTTCGGCGCTCGGAAGAAACCTGGAACGCTGCGCATGTCCATCTGCAGCGGGCTATCAGGCGGCAAAAGGCGAGCGCCGATCGCCACCGCAGTGAGGCTCCGGTGAGGCAGCCCCTTCGCCTGCCCTGCCGGAAGCTGGGTCGGCAGTTTGTGGGGCCATTTAAAGTCCTGAGGAGATTGAACGAGGTATATTATAGGTTACAACTGCCCATTAATTACCGCATTAACCCCTCGTTCCATTTGTCTCTCCTCAGGCCGGTGGTGGCTGGTCCACTCCAGGAGAGTGAGGTACGAGAGGCTCCTCCGCCCCCGTTGGACATCGAGGGGGCTCCGGCGTACTCAGTCTGTTCCATCTTGGATTCGAGGCGTCGGATGGGGGGCCTGCAGTATCTCGTGGAGTGGGAGGGGTACGGTCCGGAGGAACGGTGCTGGGTCCCTAGGAGGGACATCCTAGATACCTCCATGTTGAGGGACTTCCACCGGAGTCATCCGACTCGCCCTGCTCCGCGTTCTCCTGGCCATCCCCAAGGCCGGGGTCGGCGCACGGCTGGAGCCGCACGTCAAGGTGGGGGTACTGTCACGGAATCAGCCGAGGCTGCTCCTCCTCCTTGCTCGGGCAGGCTTCGGCGTTCGTCGTCCCCGGAGTACTAGCTGCCACCGATCGATGTTTCGGTGTTTGTCTAGTTTGTCTTGATTGTTTTCACCTGTTTCCCATTATGTTACATTGTATTCCCTTTATAACCCCCTGTCTCTCATTGGTTTTTGTGTGTGATTGTTTTCCGTGAGGTCGGCAGTGTTCGGGTGTATGCGTATTTTGTTCCTCCCTGTTTGGAGGTTTTGTTTGTATTTTTGATTACTGTGCAAGTAAAGTTTGTCTGCCAGTAGCTCAGTGTCCTGCGCTTGACTTCGCTCACAGCATACACATCGCCCTGACATTGTTGGGCCAGATTGGGAGGAGCCTTGAGAGGAAATGGAAACGACGAACCCACAAATCAAACTATACAGTACCACTAAAGTACTTTGGCATACAGTAGCATACACTGATACTGTATCTGTGGAACTGACTCAATTTGATCTGCACAGCTTGATATTTATGCAAATACACCTTGAGTACAGATGTCATATCTTAATTTGATCATCCTGTTGTTGCAGGGATGCAAACTTGTAGTGTATTCAAGGTTTAAAAATGTCCACTTTAAAATGTCTGACTTAATTTGCCCTAACAAAAAATGTAGAAACTACTACAAAAAATATTAATTATAATGCACATTCACATTTCCTGTTGCTGCAGGAGTATTTTCTGTGAGAAACTGGGTCAAATTAAGATACGGCATCTGGACTCTATTATTATCTTATTTTTATTTCCTCTCAGGCCTGGGAATGGACTATGCATCCTGGGAGTCTTAAAGGCTGCTTGTGTGGTAAAGTTTCAGAAAAACTACACAGCAGCAATTGATGGAAGCACTCTATAGCAGCACATAAGGTTGCCTTCCTCGTAACTGTGGTAACAAAAGCAATAAAAACGTCAAGTATTATTATCCCTCTGTTGCAGAAACAGTATTACCACTGCTGTTTTAGCCCCTCCAATATTAGTTCATGTCTATAAGGACTGCAGATACACAGGGGAAAATGGACGTAAGAGGATTTGACATAATCAACCCACTGTTGTGCCTGAGCAATTGATAACTTTGTTGCTGGGTGGCATGACAATATGCTGTGCAGAATACAACTGTTTAAGAACAGATTACTGTGTGTACTGAAGATTTGTGTCATTGCAAGATGAAAAGAAGATTGTTAACACAAAAAAAAATCTTCCATGACTAGAAGACATCAAATCAAACACACAGACTTAATTTTTTAAAACATGTTTACTCTATTTGTAACGCTAACATTGCATTGCCATGTGTAGTCCACATTTTGCTAAATGTATATTCAAAAATGATCAAGGTTAACAACTAAAGAAGTCAAGAGCACACTGTTCTGAAAACAAATAAATAATACATTCTTATAAATACTGCAACAATTGATAAATGCTTAAAAAAAAAAATATGTTATCAGTTGTTTTATGTACAACATACTTTAAATATATATTTTGGGGGCATTGATTGATGTGCTGTTTAAATAACGGTTTGGACTTTGTTAAAACTGCAACATAAGAACAGCAGCAGTGGCATCATGTGATCAATTGCAGAACATACTGTAGCTACAGGAGGCAAACATAGTTTAGAAATAGTCTCAAAATCTAGCAATAGAGCATTGACAAGGTAAATAGCTTTAAAAAGGAATAGCCCAAAATAAAATACGTATTTTTTGGCAAGACAATTCATCTTGGATGTACTTAGTCTTTGGGAACATATCTGATATTGAAGGCTGAGAGTTTGTTTTCCTCCGTGCATGTCAGGAAACTCTTCTGTATTAATGAGCAGTCTCAAATCAACAGAGAGTACACATCTCATAGTAACGCTATCTATATCCATCCTTTACAGCTCAACTGATGTCTGACTGGGATCTGATTAAAGCTAATATTTCAAGTCCTATGGTAGTCCTACAGTAGTCCTACAGTGCTCACCAGAGTGTAACTGAGACATAGAACAAGAGACAATAACTACCAAAAATGAATCATCCAAAAGAACAAAACAACCCAAAATATATTTAGTTTGTTTATAATTTTCTTTAAATGACAGTGTTACAGCAAACATAATCAGCACAGAATTAGTGCTTATTAATCATGTATATCTGAGGTCTGTACTCTGTCAAGACATTCCACAATGTGTCAGGGGCACTGTTATATATCAAGTAAACATCAGGTATTTAAATCTCATACCGTACGGTTGTCTAGTCAATGCTTTGTTATACCTAGTGACTGGGAAGGTATGATGGTATGACCGAGCTCATAATGAAAGAGCAGTCAACCAACAAGTCCATTCTGCCACGAGTAAACAAGCTTCTCTGACAAAAAAAAAGGAAAAATAGAAAGGTAAGACATAGTTATAATTATAAAAATATATACAGTGGGGGGAAAAAGTATTTAGTCAGCCAACAATTGTGCAAGTTCTCCCACTTAAAAAGATGAGAGAGGCCTGTAATTTTCATCATAGGTACACGTCAACTATGACAGACAAATTGAGGAAAAAAAATCCAGAAAATCACATTGTAGGATTTTTAATGAATTGATTTGCAAATTATGGTGGAAAATAAGTATTTGGTCACCTACAAACAAGCAAGATTTCTGGCTCTCACAGACCTGTAACTTCTTATTTAAGAGGCTCCTCTGTCCTCCACTCGTTACCTGTATTAATGGCACCTGTTTGAACTTGTTATCAGTATAAAAGACACCTGTCCACAACCTCAAACAGTCACACTCCAAACTCCACTATGGCCAAGACCAAAGACCAAGGACACCAGAAACAAAATTGTAGACCTGCACCAGGCTGGGAAGACTGAATCTGCAATAGGTAAGCAGCTTGGTTTGAAGAAATCAACTGTGGGAGCAATTATTAGGAAATGGAAGACATACAAGACCACTGATAATCTCCCTCGATCTGGGGCTCCACGCAAGATCTCACCCCGTGGGGTCAAAATGATCACAAGAACGGTGAGCAAAAATCCCAGAACCACACAGGGGGACCTAGTGAATGACCTGCAGAGAGCTGGGACCAAAGTAACAAAGCCTACCATCAGTAACACACTACGCCGCCAGGGACTCAAATCCTGCAGTGCAAGACGTGTCCCCCTGCTTAAGCCAGTACATGTCCAGGCCCGTCTGAAGTTTGCTAGAGTGCATTTGGATGATCCAGAAGAGGATTGGGAGAATGTCATATGGTCAGATGAAACCAAAATAGAACTTTTTGATAAAAACTCAACTCGTCGTGTTTGGAGGACAAAGAATGCTGAGTTGCATCCAAAGAACACCATACCTACTGTGAAGCATGGGGGTGGAAACATCATGCTTTGGGGCTGTTTTTCTGCAAAGGGACCAGGACGACTGATCCGTGTAAAGGAACGAATGAATGGGGCCATGTATCATGAGATTTTGAGTGAAAACCTCCTTCCATCAGCAAGGGCATTGAAGATGAAACGTGGCTGGGTCTTTCAGCATGACAATGATCCCAAACACACCGCCCGGGCAACGAAGGAGTGGCTTCGTAAGAAGCATTTCAAGGTCCTGGAGTGGCCTAGCCAGTCTCCAGATCTCAACCCCATAGAAAATCTTTGGAGGGAGTTGAACGTCCGTGTTGCCCAGCGACAGCCCCAAAACATCACTGCTCTAGAGGAGAACTGCATGGCGGAATGGGCCAAAATACCAGCAACAGTGTGTGAAAACCTTGTGAAGACTTACAGAAAAAGTTTAACCTGTGTCATTGCCAACAAAGGGTATATAACAAAGTATTGAGAAACTTTTGTTATTGACCAAATACTTATTTTCCACCATAATTTGCAAATAAATTCATTAAAAATCCTACAATGTGATTTTCTGGATTTTTTTTCCTCATTTTGTCTGTCATAGTTGACGTGTACCTATGATGAAAATTACAGGCCTCTCTCATCTTTTTAAGTGGGAGAACTTGCACAATTGGTGGCTGACTAAATACTTTTTTCCCCCACTGTAATTAGTGTAATATCTGTTGTTGTATTGTAGATAAGTGTGGGGGACTCTGCCTCCATCAGTCAGATCCACAGAAAAACAACACACAGCAGACAGACAGTAGCATTTCCCCTGGTGGAACAGGAACTTCAAAGTCAAGATTTTTTCCTCTGGCCTACTTCTCAATACTTTGTCGAGCTGTTGTTGCTGACTATGGATGCATGTGCCCTCGCAAAAAGACACAATTTACTCTACCACTGCAAAATGTATGGATAGATACTAGATACCATACAACAGGCTGAGACAACTACAGTCAAAACGAAGTAGAGTTTCTCGGCCTACCCTCTCAGGTTTTCACTAGTCTGGGTACCAGTCTTTTAGCTAACATTCCACTCCTTGCCACTCTTGTCATTTGCCAAAGTCACTTTGGCAAATGACAGGACTGGCAGGGAGTTGAATGTTGTCCCCTGTAGCTCAGTTGGTAGAGCATGGCGCTTGCAACGCCAGGGTTGTGAGTTCGTTTCCCACGGGGGGCCAGTATGAAAAAAAAAGATGTATGCACTCACTAATTGTAAGTCGCTCTGGATAAGAGCGTCTGCTAAATGACTAAAATGTAAAACAGAGACTGCAACCAAGCTTTCACAGTATGGGCTCTCAAGCCACCATGTACTGAGCATTCTTATTATCCCCTCTACTGTATAAAGGACATCTGATCTCAGGCCCAATAGTTTATTTCACATGGTCTTGAAACATGGACTCCTGACATCAGTCTTTAGTTGAATAAGACAACAATGGAAACGCTGGGCTCAGCACAGCAGCACCATTATCAGAATAAGGCACTCCCACTTGATCATGATTCAGTAGTAGGCTGCTGCCCATGGCAGCAAGCGCCATGATAGGAACATGACAGCGATGATAAAGTAAATCACACCTACAGTTGAAGTCGGAAGTTTACATACACTTAGGTTGGAGTCATTAAAACTTGTTTTTAACCACTCCACAAATGTCTTGTTAACAAACTATGGTTTTGGCAAGTCGGTTAGGACATCTACCTTGTGCATGACACAAGTAATTTTTCCAACAATTGCTTACAGACAGATTATTTCACTTATAATTCACTGTATCACAATTCCAATGGGTCAGAAGTTTACATAAACTAAGTTGACTGTGCCTTTAAACAGCTTGGAAGATTCCAGAAAATGATGTCATGACTTTAGAAGCTTCTGATAGGCTAATTGACATAATTTGAGTCAATTGTAGGTGTACCTGTGGATGTATTTGAAGGCGTACCTTCAAACTCAGTGCCTCTTCACTTGACATCATGGGAAAATCAAAAGAAATCAGCCAAGATTTTAGAAAAATAATTGTAGACCTCCACAAGTCTGGTTCATCCTTGGGAGCAATTTCCAAATGCCTGAAGAACTACGTTCATCTGTACAAACAATAGTACGCAAGTATAAACACCATGGGACCACGCAGCCGTAATACCGCCCAGGAAGGAGACGCGTTCTGTCTCCTAGAGATGAACGTACTTTGGTGCGAAAAGTGCAAATCAATCCCAGAACAACAGCAAAGGACCTTGTGAAGATGCTGGAGGAAACAGGTACAAAAGTATCTATATCCACAGTAAAACGAGTCCTATATCGACATAACCTGAAAGGCCGCTCAGCAAGGAAGAAGCCACTGCTCCAAAACTGCCATAAAAAAGCCAGACTACGGTTTGCAACTGCACATGGGGAAAAAGATCGTACTTTTTGGAGATATGTCATCTGGTCTGATGAAACAAAAATAGAACTGTTTGGCCATAATGACCATCGTTATGTTTGGAGGAAAAAGGGGGTTGCTTGCAAGCCGAAGAACACCATCCCAACCATGAAGCACGGGGGTGGCAGCATCATGCTGTGGGTGTGCATTGCTGCAGGAGAGACTGGTGTACTTCACAAAATAGACGGCATCATGAGGAAGGAAAATGATGTGGATATATTGAAGCAACATCTCAAGACATCAGTCAGGAAGTTAAAGCTTGGTCGCAAATGGGTCTTCCAAATGGACAATGACCCCAAGCATACTTCCAAAGTTGTGGCAAAATGGCTTAAGGACAACAAAGTCAAGGTATTGGAGTGGCCATCACAAAGCCCTGACCTCAATCCTATAGAAAATGTGTGGGCAGAACTGAAAAAAACGTGTGCGAGCAAGGAGGCCTACAAACCTGACTCAGTTACACCAGCTCTGTCAGGAGGAACGGGCCAAAATTCACCCAACTTATTGTGGGAAGCTAGTGGAAGGCTACCCGAAACGTTTGACCCAATTTAAACAATTTAAAGGCAATGCTACCAAATACGAATTGAAACTTCTGACCCACTTGGAATGTGATGAAATAAATAAAAGCTGAAATAAATCATTCTCTCTACTATTATTCTGATATTTCACAGTCTTAAAATAAAGTGGTGATCCTAACTGACCTAAGACAGGGCATTTTTACTAGGATTAAATGTCAGGAATTGTGAAAAACTGAGTTTAAATGTATTTGGCTAAGGTGTATGTACATTTCCGACTTCAACTGCATATATCACAGAATAACATCATAACACCATCTCACGAGAATCATTGTTGGTTGTAAAAAAAAAATGTGTGGACAGTCATTGACTTGACCTCTAGTGTTGCATTCTCAGTACACACACTCCTCAGAGGGAGAGAGAGAGGTTCTTCTGGTTAACAACGGGAGCTCCCATGAGAAATGATACCATACTCATCTTCCCACAATTCTTTACCAACATGCCAAGCAGCAAGATACAAGCTGATGCAGTTATTTACATGGAAGTAACACATTAAACAGAAATGACATAAAATAACATCCCCTTGCTTTAACAGTGTAAGTAATGAGTGATAAGGCAGTGTTCTTTAGCCATGTGTGTGTGCAGATCTGGTCAGATGACTACAGTAGGTGTTACCATGCCTGCACCTTATCTAATAACATCTGACAAGGAGTAGAAATGTTTACTGTAGGTGAAAACTTCTTGTCATCTTTGGCAGGTGAACTAATTTGATTAATAATTTTTTTAATTAACTACTAATATTCTGTCTAAATACAGATATGCTCAAATCTAAAATATCAATTTGGGCCATTTTTAGGCAAATACAAATATCTATCCTCTTTCATGATCAAACTGTGATGCACGACGCCACACAATTTCAAAAATTATTCTGAAGATCGTCATTGTTTATTTGCAATTTCTTCTGTACTCTGGATTTGATGCGCAACTTGTTCAATAGTCTTAAAATATAGCTTAGGATTTCCTGTCACAGCAATAATGGAAGGGTGTGTCACATCAACAGAAGCATACAGACATGGACATGTTCGGACAAAGTGAGCAATATTGTTAATTTGTTATTGTATAGCATGTTCAATTCATTTCCTTAATACAATAGAATCAAAACATGAAATAAAAACTAAACTTTTTATCACAGTGCCATTGATAATGTATGACCCCAAAATCAATTAACAGAAACGTTTTGTAATCATGAACTTGATGAATGTTGTGATAAAAGTAACAAATTAAAAAATTATAATGTGAAGTAATCATTCGACAAATGTAAACTGCAAGATGTAATATCAACATGTACATTATATACATTGAACTTTCGCTAAATTACAATTTATATGCATATGTACATTGCATTTGATTGAAATTTACAGAAATGATCAATTCCATTCGCTACTTAAGGTAATATCATATTGCCATAACTTACACTCCGTTTCTAATAAATACATCTGCTGAAAAACATAGATCACAAAGGACTCAACACTGAGCGCTAGCAAAAGTGGCAAAGCCACAGATAAAGGAAAAGAGTTTAGGGACTTAAAAACTCACGGGAGCTCGACTGGTCATAGAAAAATAAATAATACTATACTGTCCATCCATCCTTCACCTTTAGTCACTGATTGTCCTCCGTTGTCAATGAGAAGCTAGTGGCCCAGCAGTAAATACAAGCAACGCCACCTGCTGGTTAAGGCTGCCTTGCAGACTGAGTAGAGGGAGCAGCACAGGGATGAGGAACTAGTCTACTGCCCCGCCGCGCTGGCTTTCTGCTGCTGCGCCTGCTGCATCATCATGGATCTCATGGCTGGGCTCATCGACACAGGGGTCATACCAGGGGTGGAAGGTCGCAAAGGGTAGTGGGCATTCTTTCCAACCATTAAAACACACTGCAAGACTCTCTGGCCTGTAAGATACAGTGAGGAAATAAGGAATCAATTAAGGATTCTTTATAAAGGAGCATTTTTGCATATGTTCTTATGACAGTAAGAAACAGTTAAGACAGAATTTCATCCATCATTCATCTTACCTGGCTTCTTCTTGTCCATGGTATTCTCCTCAGTCTGAGATTCTTCTGATGAGGGCAGAGAAAACAGAGAATGAGAGATAGAACATGTATGAGAGGGACAGAGGAGAAAGACTCCTGGTATCCAATGTATATATTTATTCTATCCATTACCAGAGGATATGAAGGGAGTTTCAGAGCAGACCCTTTCAAACCCAACGGGACTTCTCCAGCCCTGTGTAGACTACCGGGATTCGGGGAATATATACTGCTGTGCTGACAGGGAATTCTGATCAGGAAGTCTATAGTAATCCACTGGGGAAAATGGGCTCTGAATTTCAATGATACAGGTGACCTTAAAAAATATTGTGATGGATAAAGGAAGGAAGGGGAATTATTTCCCAATTAGAAAGAGGTGTTTTAAAAGTTCAATCTAATCAAAAATGACACATGGTATTTGTTTGGTCCATAGGAAGAAAAACAAAACATTTAGAGTAGGGGTGTCGAACTCATTTTGCCCCGGGGGCCGCATTCGATCTTCAACAAGGTCCGGAGGAAAATTGGTTATATTTTCTTGCCGTCAAAATTTGGCTAAAATAGTCCTCTGTCCATCGTTTTTTGCATTTTTGATGCTCCCTGACTGTCTAGTGATTATTAGCGAGCAGGACAGACAAGAAACATTATGAATATACAGCCATTAACATTTATACACAGTTTCGATTTGGTTTGAGTCATCATTTTTTTATGCATCAACATAGCAGTTACAGTTGAAGTCGGAAGTTTACATACACCTTAGCCAAATACATTTAAACTCAGTTTTTCACAATTCCTGACATTTAATCCTAGTAACACTTCCCTGTCTTAGGTCAGTTAGTATCACCACTTTATTTTAAGAATGTGAAATGTCAGAATAATAGTAGAGAGAATGATTTATTTCAGCTTTTATTTATATCATCACATTCCAAGTTTGTCAGAAGTTTACATACACTCAATTAGCATTTGGTAGCATTGCCTTTAAATTGTTTAACTTGGGTCAAACGTTTCGGGTAGCCTTCCACAAGCTTCCCACAATAAGTTGGGTGAATTTTGGCCCATTCCTCCTGACAGAGCTCTGTGTAACTGAGTCAGGTTTGTAGGCCTCCTTGCTCGCACATGCTTTTTCAGTTCTGAACACAAATTTCCTATAGGATTGAGGTCAGGGCTTTGTGATGGCCACTCAAATACCTTGACTTTGTTTTCCTTAAGCCATTTTGCCACAACTTTGGAAGTATGCTTGGGGTCATTGTCCATTTGGAAGACCCATTTGCGACCAAGCTTTAACTTCCTGACTGATGTCTTGAGATGTTGCTTCAATATATCCACAACATTTTCCTTCCTCATGATGCCATCTATTTTGTGAAGTGCACCAGTCCCTCCTGCAGCAAAGCACCCCCACAGCATGATCCTGCCATTCACGTGCTTCACGGTTGGGATGGTGTTCTTCAGCTTGCAAGCAACCCCCTTTTTCCTCCAAACATAACGATGGTCATTATGGCCAAACAGTTGTATTTTTGTTTCATCAGACCAAAGGACATTTCTCCAAAATGTACGACCTTTGTCCCCATGTGCAGTTGCAAACCGTAGTCTGGCTTTTTTATGGCGGTTTTGGAGCAGTGGCTTCTTCCTTGCTGAGCGGCCTTTCAGGTTATGTCGATATAGGACTTGTTTTACTGTGGATATAGATACTTTTGTACCTGCTTCCTCCAGCATCTTCACATGGTCATTTGCTGTTGTTCTGGGATTGATTTGCACTTTTCGCACCAAAGTACGTTCATCTCTAGGAGGCAGAACGCGTCTCCTTCCTGAGCGGTATGACGGCTGCGTGGTCCCATGGTGTTTATACTTGCGTACTATTGTTTGTACAGATGAACGTGGTAACTTCAGGCGTTTGGAAATTGCTCCCAAGGATGAACCAGACTTGTGGAGGTCTACAATTATTTTTCTAAAATCTTGGCTGATTTCTTTTGATTTTCCCATGATGTCAAGCAAAGAGGCACTGAGTTTGAAGGTAGGCCTTGAAATACATCCACAGGTACACCTCCAATTGACTCAAATTATGTCAATTAGTCTATCAGAATCTTCTAAAGCCATGACATCATTTTCTGGAATTTTCCAAGCTGTTTAAAGGCACAGTCAACTTAGTGTATGTAAACTTCTTACCCACTGGAATTGTGATACAGTGAATTATAAGTGAAATAATCTGTCTGTAAACAATTGTTGGAAAAATGACTTGTGTCATGCACAAAGTAGATGTCCTAACCGACTTGCCAAAACTATAGTTTGTTAAAAAGAAATTTGTGGAGTGGTTGAAAAACGAGTTTTAATGACTCCAACCTAAGTGTCTGTAAACTTCCGACTTCAACAGTGCCTTAGGGAGAAGAGTTAGAGTATACTTACTACAGTATCTTTGTTTAACATACTTTAAATGCAGAGAGTGGGAAAGCCATGGCAGGAAACACAAGCATGACTACAACCCTTATTTCAAACAAAGTCATTGCAGCTCAGGTCTCAAAAGACATGTAAATCACTTTTGCCTTAATGTAATACATACAGTAGATAGTCATCATATTGAGAATAGTGATTGAGTATTGCTTGATGCCCCTTCACTGTGCACAAATCACACAGGACGTGAGGAGAGAGTGACTGGGAATATGGGTAATGAAGGGATGGGACTAGAATATCGAGACTCCACTGGTTCACTCAATAGAACATCACCCTTATGTCTCTAATGATTTTGGCTTTAACTTAAATCAATCCAGTAAGTGTTGTTACTATTTAACACTAGGCATAATCTCTTTCAGTAACTAAATGGTGCTCCGTGAACAATCAACATGGTTCATTTACTCCCAATAAATCACAAGAGAGCAATATCAGTAGAGAGTCATTGAATCCTATTTTCATTGTGTTGGCCAGTGGAGGGGAAGGTATAGCTACTACCTCAGTCCTGAATAGAAGGTAAAGAAGATTCTGCCCCAATCTCTAGAAATGGTAAACATATCATAATTTTAATGGAAAATTGCAAGGGAAACTATTGCTACAGTAATGAATTACAAAGATATTGGATATTATCAAGGTGATATCAATTGAATACAGTGGGGAAAAAAAGTATTTAGTCAGCCAACAATTGTGCAAGTTCTCCCAATTAAAAAGATGAGAGAGGCCTGTAATTTTCATCATAGGTACACGTCAACTATGACAGACAAATTGAGAAAAAAAAATCCAGAAAATCAAATTGTAGGATTTTTAATAAATTTATTTGCAAATTATGGTGGAAAATAAATATTTGGTCACCTACAAACAAGCAAGATTTCTGGCTCTCACAGACCTGTAACTTCTTCTTGAAGAGGCTCCTCTGTCCTCCACTCGTTACCTGTATTAATGGCACCTGTTTGAACTTGTTATCAGTATAAAAGACACCTGTCCACAACCTCAAACAGTCACACTCCAAACTCCACTATGGCCAAGACCAAAGAGCTGTCAAAGGACACCAGAAACAAAATTGTAGACCTGCACCAGGCTGGGAAGACTGAATCTGCAATAGGTAAGCAGCTTGGTTTGAAGAAATCAACTGTGGGAGCAATTATTAGGAAATGGAAGACATACAAGACCACTGATAATCTCCCTCGATCTGGGGCTCCACGCAAGATCTCACCCTGTGGGGTCAAAATGATCACAAGAACGGTGAGCAAAAATCCCAGAACCACAAGGGGGGACCTAGTGAATGACCTGCAGAGAGCTGGGACCAAAGTAACAAAGCCTACCATCAGTAACACACTACGCCGCCAGGGACTCAAATCCTGCAGTGCCAGATGTGTCCCCCTGCTTAAGCCAGTACATGTCCAGGCCCGTCTGAAGTTTGCTAGAGTGCATTTGGATGATCCAGAAGAGGATTGGGAGAATGTCATATGGTCAGATGAAACCAAAATATAACTTTTTGGTAAAAACTAAACTCGTTGTGTTTGGAGAACAAAGAATGCTGAGTTGCATCCAAAGAACACCATACCAACTGTGAAGCATGGGGGTGGAAACATCATGCTTTGGGGCTGTTTTTCTGCAAAGGGACCAGGACGACTGATCCGTGTAAAGGACAGAATGAATGGGGCCATGTATTGTGAGATTTTGAGTGAAAACCTCCTTCCATCAGCAAGGGCATTGAAGATGAAACGTGGCTGGGTCTTTCAGCATGACAATGATCCCAAACACACCGCCCGGGCAACGAAGGAGTGGCTTCGTAAGAAGCATTTCCAGGTCCTGGAGTGGCCTAGCCAGTCTCCAGATCTCAACCCCATAGAAAATCTTTGGAGGGAGTTGAAAGTCTGTGTTGCCCAGCGACAGCCCCAAAACATCACTGCTCTAGAGGAGATCTGCATGGAGGAATGGGCCAAAATACCAGCAACAGTGTGTGAAAACCTTGTGAAGACTTACAGAAAACGTTTGACCTGTGTCATTGCCAACAAAGGGTATATAACAAAGTATTGAGACACTTTTGTTATTGACCAAATACTTATTTTCCACCATAATTTGCAAATGAATTCATAAAAAATCCTACAATGTGATTTCTGGAATTTTTTTTCTCATTTTGTCTGTCATAGTTGACGTGTACCTATGATAAAAATTACAGGCCTCTCTCATCTTTTTAAGTGGGAGAACTTGCACAATTGGTGGCTGACTAAATACTTTTTTCCCCCACTGTAAATGAGGTACAAATATGCAGTCATAAAAGAATGACACATATAATATGATTCCCACTTCCAGAACACTGTAGCAGTAAACATTTTTACGCATTACATTTACATTTTACTAGTACAGGATCACACACTGAGATAATCCTCAATAGTAAATGCAGCACACAACCCAAAAATAATTGGGTTAGACAGAGCACCACCATGTGGGGCCTAGTGAACATGGCTGCACTAAATCTATCAGCACCCACTGCTACATCCCTATCTCTTATTTGAAGCACAGACACAAGGCATTGTTATTTACTCACTTGCTATACCAGGAGGCTTCATTTCTTTCCCTGAAATCAGAGAGGGAAAAAATCATCAAGCATAAATAATCCATAGAGATCAGTAGTAATGTATCAACCATTTATGAGGAAAGAGTAATTTGATACTTTGAGCCGACGTACCTTTAGCCTCCTTCACAGCCTTCTCAGCCTTCACTGCCTTCTCAGCCTTCTCAGCCTTCTCAGCCTTCTCAGCCTTCTCAGCCTTCTCAGCCTTCTCAGCTTTCACAGCCTTCTCAGCCTTCACAGCCTTCTCAGCCTTCTCAGCTTTCACAGCCTTCTCAGCCTTCTCAGCCTTCTCAACCTTCTCATCCTTCTCAGCCTTCACAGCCTTATCTGTGAGAAGAGAAAAATACATTTGTCTACATGCCATTTTACCTGTTCTTCACACTCTGCTTATAATCTCAAACGTATTCTCTTCACACTAACACAAAGTGACATGGCTGTAATTGCAGTTTTACCGTGCATAAACTTTAATTTCTAATGTAGTTACGAGTGACTGGTTTCATTTTTCATGTGTTGTGAATTTGTCCTAACAAACGTACAGTGAGGGAAAAAAGTAGTTGATCCCCTGCTGATTTTGGACGTTTGCCCACTGACAAAGACATGATCAGTCTATAATTTTAATGGTAGGTTTATTTGAACAGTGAGAGACAGAATAACAACAAATCCAGAAAAATGCATGTATAATATGTTATAAATTGATTTGCATTTTAATGAGGGTAATAAGTATTTGACCCCTCTGCAAAACATGACTTAGTACTTGGTGGAAAAACCCTTGTTGGCAATCACAGAGGTCAGACGTTTCTTGTAGTTGGCCACCAGGTTTGCACACATCTCAGGAGGGATTCTGTCCCACTCCTCTTTGCAGATCTTCTCCAAGTCATTAAGGTTTCGAGGCTGACGTTTGGCAACTCGAACCTTCAGCTCCCTCCACAGATTTTCTATGGGATTAAGGTCTGGAGACTGGCTAGGCCACTCCAGGACCTTAATGTGCTTCTTCTTGATCCACTCCTTTGTTGCCTTGGCTGTGTGTTTTGGGTCATTGTCATGCTGGAATACCCATCCACAACCCATTTTCAATGCCCTGGCTGAGGGAAGGAGGTTCTCACCCAAGATTTGACGGTACATGGCCCCGTCCATCGTCCCTTTGATGCGGTGAAGTTGTCCTGTCCCCTTAGCAGAAAAACACCCCCAAAGAAAAATGTTTCCACCTCCATGTTTGACGGTGGGGATGGTGTTCTTGGGGTCATAGGCAGCATTCCTCCTCCTCCAAACACGGTGAGTTGAGTTGATGCCAAAGAGCTCGATTTTGGTCTCATCTGACCACAACACTTTCACCCAGTTCTCCTCTGAATCATTGAGATGTTCATTGGCAAACTTCAGACGGCCCTGTATATGTGCTTTCTTGAGCAGGGGGACCTTGCGGGCGCTGCAGGATTTCAGTCCTTCACGGCGTAGTGTGTTACCAATTGTTTTCTTGGTGACTCTGGTCCCATCTGCCTTGAGATCATTGACAAGATCCTCCCGTGTAGTTCTGGGCTGATTCTTCACCGTTCTCATAATCATTGCAACTCCACGAGGTGAGATCTTGCATGGAGCCCCAGGCAGAGGGAGATTGACAGTTCTTTTGTGTTTCTTCCATTTGCGAATAATCGCACCAACTGTTGTCACCTTCTTACCAAGCTGCTTGGCGATGGTCTTGTAGCCCATTCCAGCCTTGTGTAGGTCTACAATCTTGTCCCTGACATCCTTGGAGAGCTCTTTGGTCTTGGCCATGGTGGAGAGTTTGGAATCTGATTGATTGATTGCTTCTGTGGACAGTTGTCTTTTATACAGGTAACAAGCTGAGATTAGGAGCACTCCCTTTAAGAGTGTGCGCCTAATCTCAGCTCGTTACCTGTATAAAAGACACCTGGGAGCCAGAAATCTTTCTGATTGAGAGGGGGTCAAATACTTATTTCCCTCATTAAAATGCAAATCAATTTATAACATTTTTGACATGCTTTTTTTCTGGATTTTGTTGTTGTTATTCTGTCTCTCACTGTTCAAATAAACCTACCATTAAAATTATATGCTGATCATTTCTTTGTCAGTGGGCAAGCATACAAAATCAGCAGGGGATCAAATACTTTTTTCCCTCACTGTATATAATAAGTGATGTGAAAGGAATCATAGGAATGCTCATTCAGAACTGATCTGTTGAGTAAACAAAGTCATAATGCCTGGCCTTTGTCTAAAGCTACGCCATTTGACAGATCCAATTTCCAGTTGTCAACTAGTGTTTTGTGTTGAATAAGCATGAGAAAGATAACTGATGCTGGCATGTAATCAACCAATCACTATCATAAAAGTATTGCGCGATATGCTATTCACAAAAAATTTGCTGCTTTACAGGACACCACAAAAGAGGAAAACAGAGCATCTAGAATATGACATTCACAAGGCTGATCAATGGACAAGGAGCATCTTAACAAAACAATGATTCAATAAAAACACATTTGATGGCAATTTAGCATGACAAATGTATTCAAAACCTTGAAACCACTCACTTGTAGCTACTCCAGTCTTAGGCAAGATAAATAATGCATTAAGTCCTATATTAATTTAAGTGTTAAAAAAAGAAAAAAAAGAAACTGACCTACTTATCAATACAAACAAGATTTCTTGCTCAGGGATTGATTGGATTTGGTCCCTCTGGTTTGATTCAGTTTTCTGTTTACTTACGTGCTTTAGTGGGCTGGGCTGTCTTCACAGAGTGTGTGGTTTTAGCTTTGGCTGCAATACAAAATAAACCAAAAGTACTTTTACAATATTAACTTTAGTACCAGGTAGAGGGAGAGGAAGCATTTAGTACTATATACGCTGGGATAAAGCTTTTGCACCATCTACATTATTCAGTAACAATGTATTATTAAACTTTAATTATCTAAACAGCTTTTGAATTAGTTGTAATGGGAACAAATCCTTTGCAAAAAGCATTTAACCCTTTTAATGACCAACAATAAGTCAATCTGTGCATAAAATCAGTTTATAACACGTCCTGTCAATAAAGCTTGAGAAATTCACTATGCATACACCTAACAGTGCTTGTCCTTCCATACATACAATATGTCAAGGAAGGTCTGAAATAGCACAGAAAAAACTAAATGCTGCACCACAATCTATCAATTGATAACTCTAGTTGGCTTGGGGTGATTAATTAAATTGAGTCATTTGCCTCAGGTTTATTGATTAAAAGTGTTCTCTAGCCACACTTTGATATAGGCTGCATTTCAAATGGTCAATACCCGATTTCCTTTTTTTCAGCATAGTTCATTACTGGATCTAGTGCTGTTGGCCCGTGCATAAAAGGCTGGAGCCCATCTCAAATATCCCTTAGCCAGAGGATGAGGCATAGTCAAACAAGGACTGTAATATCTTGTCACTCAATTGGAAAATAAAAGGAGAAACTGTTTGTATTTGTGTAAACAGATATACTGCAAAGACACTGCTATGGTAGCTAAGTTTGATAACATCTAATCCTTTTTTTATTCAATAGCAGCATCTATTCAATTCAAACTAGAGCAATGTATTTGCATATTGTTATATGAACAGAACTCACCATCTGATATCTTCACATCCTTTACCTTGTCTTCTGCTCATGCAAGAAGGAGGACAAATGTATATGAGTGATATGTATTCCTCTTATCTAGCTGGAAAGTTTACACAACAAACAGTACAAGCACGGAAATCTTAGCACTCATTCAGGTCAATCTAGATTACAAACGCAAATAGATTCCTCTCTCTTTTAAAACTGGATGAAGATTATATTACACATACTCTACGCATACTCTTTTCATAACCTTGTGTGGAAATGTATAAATCAGGTTCAATGTTGTACACTGGGTTGCCTGCAGTGCTGTAAGACATACAGTAGGAATCTGGGTTTTGACCCCAATAAGAATCCAATCTAAGAAACGCCACAAATGCAAATCTCCTTCATAGCTACCGGTCTTGCCTACACCACATTCTACAATATCACCATGTGACCCTTTACAAAATAAGTTTCAGCATGAAGCTCTACAAAACAATAATTCAACTTCAATTTGTAAAGGGCCTTTAAATTATATATTTGGTTGGTCTAAACTGCCCCAGGGTAAAGCTAGGGTAAAACTTGAAGTGGATTTTTTTAGGGTTAAAGGCAAACTCTTGAGAATCTCACAAAGCTACCAGATTCTTTCTTTGGAACTAGACAAGGGAGTTAAACCGTTAAAATATGTTCTTCATACTAATAAAAATAGATTAATTGGTTATGCAAATGTAATATCCAGAAAACACATTATTTTACTATACTGCAGGCCTATCATCAATATAGTCAAAGCAGAGCAAAGCCATATGGGTTGTTCCACCAATTAAGTGCCTTTTGAGTAGTGTAACTTGGTGATTTTCTTTATTTTTATTTCACCTAATTTTAACATTCTGTCATAAAGAGCACATGTTCAACTTAATAAAAAACACTTTTTCACATCTCAAGAGTATACATTTAAAAAGACTATAGTACAGTGCCTTCAGAAAGTATTCATATCCCTTGACTTATTCCACATTTTGATGTGTTACAGCCTAAATTCAAAATGTATTTAAAAAAGTATAATTCTTACCCATCTAGACACAAGTCAATACATGTTAGAATCACATTTGGCAGTGATTACAGCTGTAAATCTTTCTGGGTAAATCTCTAAGTTCATTGCACACAACTGCTTGGCCTCTGACCGCAAGGCACTACAGAGGGTAGTGCGTACGGCCCAGTACATCACTGGGGCAAAGCTCCCTGCCATCCAGGACCTCTATACCAGGCGGTGTCAGAGGAAGGCCCTCAAAATTGTCAAAGACTCCAGCCACCCTAGTCATAGACTGTTCTCTCTGCTACCGCACGGCAAGCGGTACCGGAGTGCCAAGTCTAGGTCCAAAAGACTTCTCAACAGCTTCTACCCCCAAGCCATAAGACTCCTGAACAGCTAATCATGGCTACCCGGACTATTTGCACTGCCCCCCCACCCCCCTCCTTTTTACGCTGCTGCTACTCTGTTAAGTATTTATGCATAGTCACTTTAACTCTACCCACATGTACATATTACCTCAACTACCTCAACTAGCCGGTGCCCCCGCACATTGACTATGCAACTGTGATCGGTACCCCCTGTATATATAGCCTCCCTACTGTCACTTTATTTTACTGTATATATAGCCTCCCTACTGTCACTTTATTTTACTTCTGCTCTTTTTTTCTCAACACTTTTTTGTTGTTGTTTTATTCTTACTTTTTTGTTTAAAATAAATGCACTGTTGGTTAAGGGCTGTAAGTAAGCATTTCACTGTAATGTCTGCACCTGTTGTATTCGGCGCATGTGACCAATAAAATTTGATTTGATTTGATTTGATTTGATTGTACAATATTTGCACATTATTATTTTCTTCAAGCTCTGTCAAGTTGGTTGTTGATCATTGCTAGTTACCCATTTTCAAGTCTTGCCATAGTTTTTCAAGCCAATTTAAGTCAACTGTAACTAGGCCACTCAGGAACATGTTTTCGGTTATTGTCCTGCTGAAAAGTGAATTTGTCTCCCAGTGTCTGTTGGAAAGCAGACTGAACAAGGAGTTTGCCTGTGCTTAGCCCTATTCCGTTTGTTTTTATCCTAAAAAAACTCCCTAGTCCTGGTCGATGACAAGCATACCCATAACATGATGCAGCCATCACTATGCTTGAAAATATGAAGAGTGATGTGTTGTGTTAGATTTGCCCCAAACAAAACGCTTTGTAGTCAGGACATAATGTTTTACTTTAGTGCCTTATTGCAAACAGAATGCAGGTTTTGGAATATTTTTTATTCTGTACATGCTCCCTTCTTTTCACTCTGTCATTTGAGTTAGTATTGTGGAGTAACTACTACGTTGTTGATCTATCCTCAGTTTTCTCCTATCACAGCCATTAAACTCTGTAACTGTTTTAAAGTCACCATTGGCCTCATGGTGAAATCCCTGAGTGGTTTCCTTACTCTCCGGAGTTAGGAAGGACGCCTGTATCTTTGTAGTGACTGGGTGTATTGATACACCATCTAAAGTGTAATTAATAACTTCACCATGCTCAAAGGAATATTCAATGTCTGCTTTTTTTTCTTTCATCTACCAATAGGTGCCCTTCTTTGCAAGGCATTGGAAAACCTCCCTGGTCTTTGTGGTTAAATCTGTGTTTGAAATTCACTGCTCGACTGAGGGACCTTACAAATAATTGTATGTGTGGGGTACAGAGATGAGGTAGTCGTTCAAAAATCATAAAAACGCTATTATTGCATACAGAGTGAGTCCATGCAACTTATTATGTGACTTGTTAAGCACATTTTTACTCCTGAACTTATTTAGGCTTGCCATAACAAAGGGTTTGAATTCTTATTGACTCAAGACATTTCAGCTTTTCATTTTAATTGAATTTGTTAAAATGTCTAAAAACGTAATTCCAATTTGACATTCGTGTGTTGTGTGTAGGCCAGTGTCACAAAATCTAAATGTAATCCATTTTAAATTCAGGCTGTAACACAACAAAATGTGGAAAAAGTCAAAGGGTTTCTTTCTGAATGCACTGTAAGTGCCAAATAAAGTAACACGGTTGACTGTAACAGGGTTGACGACTTCATCTTAAAATCAGCCATAAATCCCCTTTTGACAGGGGAAATGAAGCTTGTTGTGTGCAACAGGGAGGGGCAATTGAATGCAAAATTCACCAAACATTTTTAGTCTGTTTATCTATGGGTAACAGGGTTGACGTGCTATGCTCTACTGCTCATTTTTCCACCACACAACACCAGATAATTGCCAAAAAGAGTGGAACCAGCGCACCTGATTTTGCACTATGATTTGACTATTAGATGTTGAATGCCTCTTTTGAAAAAATATTTTTTTTAAAGGAATAGTTTCGCCATATTAAAACGAGAGTTCAGTTCACGTAACAGGGTTGACCTTAAAATTAGGTATTTTCTTTTTTTTAAATACCTTTAAATGAATCACTAATAAGATTAAATGAAAATAATCTTCAGATATGACTTTAAATCTTCCTAGAAGTCACAGAGGATGCACGGAGGGACATGTCAAAATGTCTTTATTCATATAAAAAAATCTGATTTATAAAATGTTCCATGTGGTCTATGTTAAAGGGCACTTCATTTAATATACCAGGCTTTTAAAATTCAATATGTGTGTACAATTTCTCTTAAAATATCAAAGGGCACTCATTTTGTGACACGACCCATATATCGTTAACCATATTTGTTTTGTTAACGCAGATGTGTTTGTGTTTGATTTTAGGGATCAAGTCCTTCAAGGGAATTACATCTGAGTGTTGTTTTTCCAAACCCATTACCCAGTTAAGTAAATCAACACTCTACCATGCAGACACACCACAGGTGATATAGAGAGGGATCCCACTGTAATGGTCTAGATCTAGGGAGGAAATGAGGCATTGGGTTGGGAGGAGCAGAACATATGTTGAATGTAGACTGAGAAGAACTGCCAGGTTAAAACTTGAACCCTACACATACCTAGTCAGGAGGGTGTTGACAGTCAGGATGCCCATATGACAGACTCAATCCTGCATACATGACCTGATTGCTCCATGCTCCGCAGATTATGAAGACAATGTATTCTGTGCTTTAATAATAGTACAGATGTAGGATCTTAATTTGAGCCAGTTTGCTACAGCAAGAAAATTATCCTGCAGCAACAGGAAATGGTAAGGGTTGCTACATTTTTTACAAGGGAAAATCAAGTTTGAAATTGTGGAATTTACAAACTTTATAAACCTCAAATACTGTCACAGATCCCCCCGGTACTGCTGCTCATTCCGTTCACAAGCTCCGGAGGTCTACGTCAATGGCCATCTAGGCGTCACTGACCTGGTTCATTACCACCAACTCCGGACTGTCTTCTTACGCACACCTGGTTCCCATTCCCCATGATTAGTATGTGTATACAGTTGAAGTCGGAAGTTTACATACACTTAGGTTGGAGTCATTAAAACGTGTTTTTCAACCAATCCACAAATTCCTTGTAAACAAACTATAGTTTTGGCAAGTTGGTTAGGACATCTACTTTGTGCATGACACAAGTAATTTTTCCAATAATTGTTTACAGACAGATTATTTCACTTATAATTCACTGTATCACTGTCAGCTTCCTGCCTCCTGTTTGTCTCCGGGCCTCTAGAGGTCATCTGTGTTCCCCTCTGCCTTAGTTCTTCCTCGTGTGTCCTAATTAGCTTGATCCAGGTCACCTGTGCCTTGTTTCCCCTTGTGTATTTTAGCTGTGTGTTTTCCCCTTGTTTCTCACTTGGTTATTGAGTCCTGGCTATGTGTCTCCTGCTTTGTTCCACCGTGTCTTTCCAAGTAAGGTTTTCTAAGTTATCTTTAGTTTGTTTTTCTCCCCTCGTGGAGTTATTTTGTTTTGCCTCCTGTTTTGTTAACGTACCTCTTTCTGAGAAGAACTTTTGTTGGACTATTTGTGAATGGCGAAGAACCTTTGTTTTTACATTAAATCTACTGGCCTGGAGTATTGCCTTGGGTGTTTCATTTGGGTCCTACTACACCTCCTCTGTGGCTAAGGGGTATTACCCCCAGCTCTCCACATCTGAGACCGGAGTTCTAGCACGGCTTGTGACAATCACAATTCCAGTGGGTCAGAAGTTTTCATACACTAAGTTGACTGTGCCTTTAAACAGCTTGGAAAATTCCAGAAAAGGATGTCATGGCTTTAGAAGCTTCTGATAGACTAATTTACATCATTTTAGTCAATTGGAGGTGTACCTGTGGATGTATTTCAAGGCCAACCTTCAAACTCAGTGCCTCTTTGCTTGACATCATGGGAAAATCAAAAGAAATCAGCCAAGACCTTAGAAAAATAATTGTAGACCTCCACAAGTCTGGTTCATCCTTGGGAGCAATTTCCAAACGCCTGAAGTTACCACATTCATCTGTACAAACAATGGTACGCAAGTATAAATACCATGGGACCACGCAGCCGTCATACCGCTCAGGAAGGATACGCGTTCTGTCTCCTAGAGATGAACGTACTTTGGTGCGAAAAGTGCAAATCAATCCCAGAACAACAGCAAAGTGCAGATGCTGGAGGAAACAGGTGCAAAAGTATCTATATCCACAGTAAAACGAGTCCTATATCGACATAACCTGAAAGGCTGCTCAGCAAGGAAGAAGCCACTGCTCCAAAACCACCAGACTACGGTTTAAAACTGCACATGGGGACAAAGATGGTACTTTTTGGAGAAATGTCCTCTAATCTGATTAAACAAAAATACAACTGTTTGGCCATAATGACCATCGTTATGTTTGGAGGAAAAAGGGGGCTGCTTGCAAGCCGAAGGATACCATCCCAACCGTGAAGCACGGGGGTGGCAGCATCATGCTGTGGGGGTGCTTTGCTGCAGGAGGGACTGGTGCACTTCACAAAATAGATGGCATCATGAGGAAGGAAAATGTTGTGGATATATTGAAGCAACATCTCAAGACATCAGTCAGGAAGTTAAAGCTTGGTTGCAAATGGGTCTTCCAAATGGACAATGACACCAAGCATACTTCCAAAGTTGTGGCAAAATGGCTTAAGGACAACAAAGTCAAGGTATTTGAGTGGCCATCACAAAGCCCTGACCTCAATCCTATAGAAAATGTGTGGGCAGAACTGAAAAAGCATGTGCGAGCAAGGAGGCCTACAAACCTGACTCAGTTACACCAGCTCTGTCAGGAGGAATGGGCCAAAATTCACCCAACTTATTGTGGGAAGCTTGTGGAAGGTTATCTGAAATGTTTGACCCAAGTTAAACAATTTAAAGGCAATGCTACCAAATACTAATTGTGATGAAAGAAATAAACTGAAAGAAATAATTCTCTCTACTATTATTCTGACATTTCACATTCTTAAAATAAAGTGATCCTAACTGACCTAAGACAGGGAATTTTTACTAGGATTAAATATCAGGAATTGTGAAAAACTGAGTTTAAATGTATTTGGCTAAGGTGTATGTAAACTTTCAACTTCAACTGTATATGTGCCCTCTGTTCCCCATTGTCCATGTCGATTATTTTCCCATGTCCGTTGGTCTCGTTAGTACCATGTATTGTGCTCTTGTTATTACTGGTCTCGTCCCTTGTAGAGGTTACACCTCGCTCTTTTGTTTGGGTTATATCCCTTTGTTATATATACGTGTTTGTTTTGGGCTTCGTCCCTGTCGTTTTCCATGACGTACCTTGTGTTGTGTGGAGTAAATAAAAACCCTAATACGTATTCCTGCGCCTTTCTTCTAACGTGACAAATACACTACAAGTTAAACATTTCCTGCATTGAAGCAAAATATCCTACATGCAGTATGTAAGTATTGTACTCCAGGGTTAGCCTATGTATACTTGTTTATACTTGTTTAGCCAATACAACAATTGAGTGAGTAAATAAACCCATCCATGTTATGGGGTTTTCACTAGCTTCTATATCCACAAAGTCAGATTCCACAACAACAAAGTCAGATTCCACAGCCACAAAGTCAAAAATTAGCTTTTTGGTCTTAATTTAAGGTTAGGGTTAGGCATAAGTTTAGCAGTGTGGTTAAGGTTAGGAATAGGTTTAAAATCACATTTTAAGAAGATCATTTGTAGAAATGGGCTTATGACTTTGTGGGTATAGAAGCTAGCTATGACCATGTTATGGGCCTCTGTGAGGGGTTGCTATAGTAACGTGATGGAGGCTTGTGTATGTGATAACGGTTATCACCAACAAGGGAAAGTGAACAGCACAATCTTATTAACATCCAGCGATAGCAGGAAGAAATACTGGATGTATTACAGATGTTGCAGCATCATTCTGAAGTATTGTGCCAATGAAACATGCATACTGTACAGTAATCTAAATAAATAGCTACCATCAGCAAAATAGTAAGTGAGATATTATATATTGTGTGCAAAGCCAAGCTCCCACTCTGCTAATAGGAGTCATCCTTCAGGGTTGCATCACCATTAAGTGCTACAGTACATCATGGGAGAGAGCTGTTTAACTGTTGTAGGTCACCTGTTTTACACTCTACTGTTTGAAGTGTTAACCTGTTTGACTCAGCTGACTGGACATGAGTTGATCCACTCAACTCATTCTTACCTTTTTTCTCTGCCGCTTTTGGTTTCTCTTTTGCTGATGGAAAAAGTTTTGATTAATTTATTATTCAGTAAATTGCATACAAAAGAAACATTGTGAATGATGATATACTGTTTGTACAATACTGTTAATTCCCAGTTTCTGCCCTGCACACAGTTAGGACTGATTCATTTTACCTGGCTCAGGTGCTTTGGATAGCTTTTCCTCCTTCACTGCAGGAGCTAAAAGTGTTAGAACAGTTAAACAGCATGTTTCCAATTGTCATTGTATCTATCTGAAAATAATATATATTTAGTTTGATGAACTTTTGCATTGCTGTGTGGTTACCTTTTGGTGTAGGGATGTGTCTTGTAGCGACAACTCTTGCCGTGACTTTTACCATTGGCACCACTACATTTGTGTGGTTACCTTTTCTCATAGTGGGGACTCTTGGAGTGGCTTTCTCTTTAAGGGGCTCAGGTTCTGAAACAACTGGTGCAGAGATTCATGAATTTATTACATTACATACTCATAAAACATACCGATAATAAGCGGCTTGTTTTAAAAAGTTAATTAGGCCAAGCAGGGTTTAAGAAGCGCTAAACCAGTCTTTACAAGCGACTATTTGGCTTTGGCTTTTGCAGCAGAGGGTTCTGAGAGAAACAAGAAATGTAAGAAGCGTTTAACTACAACTAATAGTGAGCATCTACTCAAGTGAACATTTGTGAAATACAGTATTACCTTTCTTGGAAGTGCTTTTGGTTGTCTTGATAGTGGTTGTCTTGACTTTTTCTTTGGAGATTGCAGGCTCTAAAACCATAATATATCCACAGTTAGAATACATGTTAATTTATCGACTGGAATAACTTTATCTAAGTTGTTACCTTTCTTTGTAGAAGTTATTGTGTCCTTTTCCACAGGCTCTGAGACAATGAAAACACAAAATATGCTCATCATTCAAAATACAGTATTCATACAGCTCAATGTTGCACTGAGAATCCTATAGCAACTAAATATATTCGTTACCTTTCTTGGCTGCTGTTGTTTTAGCTTTATATTTGGAAACAACAACCTCTGAAACAAAGAACACAGAACAAAAATGTACATTCACCCACTGAACAACTCTAAAAGGAAAAACTATATAAAATGTCTGGACATAAATCCACTCCAAAACATAGTCAAATCATTCTTACCTTTTTTCTCTGCTGCTTTTGGTTTCTCTTTTGTTGATGGAAAAAGTTGTGATTAATTTCTACAATACTGTTAATTCCCAGTTTCTGCCCTGCACACAGTTAGGACTGATTCATTTTACCTGGCTCAGGTGCTTTGGATAGCTTTTCCTCCTTCACTGCAGGAGCTAAAAGTGTTAGAACAGTTAAACAGCATGTTTCCAATTGTCATTGTATCTATCTGAAAATAATATATATTTAGTTTGATGAACTTTTGCATTGCTGTGTGGTTACCTTTTGGTGTAGGGATGTGTCTTGTAGCGACAACTCTTGCCGTGACTTTTACCATTGGCACCACTACATTTGTGTGGTTACCTTTTCTCATAGTGGGGACTCTTGGAGTGGCTTTCTCTTTAAGGGGCTCAGGTTCTGAAACAACTGGTGCAGAGATGCATGAATGTATTACATCACAAACTCATAAAACATATAGATAATAAGCGAAAAAGTTAATTTGGCCAAGCAGGGTTTACGAAGCGCGATACCATTCTTTACAAGTGACCATTTGGCTTTTGCAGCAGAGGGTTCTGAGAGAAACAAGAAATGTAAATATAATTTCCTGATTTGTAAATAACTCAGCCATCTCTTAACCAATCCCGTAGCTTTGCTGTGAACCCTAATAAGCATTTAACTACAACTAATAGTGAGCATCTACTCAAGTGAACATTTGTGAAATACAGTATTACCTTTCTTGGAAGTGCTTGTGGTTGTCTTGGTAGTGGTTGTCTTGACTTTTTCTTTGGAGATTGCAGGCTCTAAAACCATAATATATCCACAGTTAGAATATATGTTAATTTATCGACTGGAATAACTTTATCTAAGTTGTTACCTTTCTTTGTAGGAGTTATTTTGTCCTTTTTCACAGGCTCTGAGACAAAGAAAACACAAAATATGCTCATCATTCAAAATACAGTATTCATACAGCTCAATGTTGCATTGAGAATCCTATAGCAACTACATATATTCATTTTATTTATTGGCAGCTGTTGTTTTATGTTTATCTTTGGAAACAACAACCTCTGAAACTAAGAACACAGACCAAAAACTTAAATTCACCCACTGAACAACTCTAAAAGGAAAACATGTATAAAATGTCTGTGTACACATATGACAACATGCAATAAAGTACCTTTATTCATTGTGGTAGGTTTTGTCTTTTCTTTGTCGACAACAGCTTCTGGAATGACAATATCATGCTCAATACTTTCCAATAAAAGTTAAGCATGCAGTATGTTATTAATAATGTACTACAAAATCTGTACCTTTCTTTACAACAGCTGGTTTGACCTTCTCTTTGGACACCACAGGTTCTAGAATAGAAGACATGGGATATAAACTGTGTAACTGTATTCAAATACAGAAAGCAATGATGTAGTTCAATTGTACAAATTGTTACCTTGCTTCTTAACTTTTTCTTTAGGAGGCTCTGGCTCTGGAAAAAGTACATTATTGACAAAATGTCAGTAGAAAATCTTAATGATGTGTGTATGCTTTGTTGTAATACTTATAAGCATATATCTTACCTTTACCTGAAGTAACTTCTAACACTGAAACCCTTACCATTGAGTGCATTACATAACATATACTGAATATATACTGTTTTCAGTAAGTGTGAAGGATGATTTGGTATGTAGAGAGTCTCTTACCCTTCTTTGGGGCAGCTGCCTTGGTCTTTTCCTTTGGAACTGAGGGTTAAGAAGAATGTGTTCAGATCAGACAAGAACAAGTTATGTAGGTGTATCCTCTTGAATCAATACAATATGTTCATACCCTTCTTTATGGCGGCAGCCTTCAGCTTTTCTTTGGGAGCCTGTGGTTCTTCAATGACAAAAACCGTCTGTTAAGAGGAGCCTTTCAAGTATAGTATCAAAGGTCAATAAATCAAAATAGGACATCAGATATGAGCATTTTCATTTACATAGAGAGAACTTTACTGTTTTCCTCACAAAGTAGTATGTCTATCTGTGTGGAAAAGTCATATTCATTTTATTTGCAAGCACTCTGTCCCTTTAGTGAAAATGACCTTGTAGTTCCAATATCACCTACTAAGTTAGAGCTTTAGTTCTGAGAGAATAATAACCTTGAGTCCATGAAGCTGGTTGAGTTGCTGGTGCATGTCCAGGTGCTGGTGTTGGTTCAGTTGCTGGTGCAAGTGCTGGCTCAGCTGGTTGAGTTGCTGGTGCTGGTTGAGCTGGTTGAGTTGCTGGTGCAGGTGTTGGTTCAGCTGGTTGAGTTGCTGGTGCAGGTGTTGGTTCAGCTGGTTGAGTTGCTGGTGCAGGTGCTGGTTGAGCTGGTTGTATTGGAGCTGCTGGTTGAGCTTGTGCTGGTTGAGCTGGTGGAGCTTGATAAGCTTGATAAGCTGGAGGAGCTTGATAAAATGACTGAGTTGGATGAGCTGTTGGAATAGGCAGTGGAGATGCTGAAAAAATGTGTACATTCAAACAAACCCAGATGACAAATCTCATCATGTATAATGCAACTTTGGATAAAACGTGAATCAATCATATTAGCCAATTAAAATTATATGTGATGACAAGGAGAAAAAAGTAGCTGAGGTGTTGAGCAACAAGGGAATAAACAAGGGGTGTTAAATAATGTTAAACAGCAAGAAGACAGATCAATTAGACTTCCCATTAAAGTGTATTTTCATTGCATACTTGGTAACCAATTGTACTTAAATGGTACTAAAGTTATAAAAGTAATTTATAAGACAGAATTTAATTTAAAATAATATAGGGCATATTGTTGATATTGATTTCGAAAATGTACAGTATATGTCTACTGTTTGTTTTAAGTTTTAATCACAAGACCTTTTTGGTGAGAAACACCAGGAAACACCAAGAAACTGCTGGGAAAAGCCACTGTAACTAGAGGTGCTACTGACAGACAATAGAACAATAAAGGAACATGGGGCAGAACAATTTAAAGATGTAGATCTTTAGTATTTCCAAAATGGTTATTGTTAACAATACATCGATGTTCACCAAGAGATAATAATTAGACACCTATACAAGGACATACAGATGTAGGATCTTAATTTGATCACACTGTTGCAGGATAACTTTGCTGCAATGCAGGACATTTAAAACGTGTAGTTTATTGTTTTTTGGTTTAAAAAGTCTTCTGAGGTTTGCAATTTCCACTTTGAAATTTCAGGCTGGATTTTTCCTTATGAAAAATGTATCAACTCCTACAAAAAATGTACATGAATTATAATCCACATTTCCTGTTGCTGCAGGATTCTTTTCCTGCTATAGAAAACTGGCCCAAATAAGATCCTACATCTGTACAGTAAACGGTGGGTGTGGAAAAGGCTGTGAAGCAGATAACTCTCAGCCCTAGTAACTAGGGGTCAGAAGTTTTCTTGGTCTAGTTACATGGTCAGGATTAACTCCTGGCCATAATTACAAGACAGAGCTCTGCAGACATGTCAGCCACATTTAAATAGTGTTAATGTTAGCCATTAATTACCTCATTGGCAAGAATTAAGATAATACCAAATACCTGTCATAGTTGGTGGGAATGGATTGTCTGTGAATATATGATGCACTGGAAGATAAATGGATTCAACACCTTTTCAGTCAAGTTTGAGAAGGACATATTATACTGGACATATACAGGACATATTAAGACATTTATTAAGGACTGTATTATTACTGTAAAAGAAGAGTGACATACAGTATACAGAACAACAAATACCACTGATATTAATATGTATTAAGCACTTTGTTACTTGTATTGAAAAGTGCTATACATATAAAGTTATTATTATTATTATTATTATTATTACTACTATTATTATACAGCATTTGTAGGAGGTGCTTCAGAGTGTTAGTGTATACTTACGATACCAGCCAGGAGGTGATGATGGCCAGTAGACTGGTGTGGGTTGACAGGCGGGAACTACAACATACAACATCACACATTCATACAGAACATGCATGCTATGAAATTTCACGGTAATGAATAATCTTTTGCTTGAAAGAGTGTTTCAATGCACATGATAGAAAGACAACATCCTCAACATGTGGGCCAATTCATATCTACTGTATGTACTCTTGTACTGCAATGTGGTCTAAGATGAGGCAGTGTTATCTGAACGTTACCATGAAGAAGACACATTTACCTGGTGCATGTGCAGGTACCCCCGTGTCTACATGTTGAGACTCTGCAATATGATAAAAAGAGGACAGAAATAAAGACGTGAGATGTTGGACAAACATAACACAAGTACTGGCACAGACTCTGCCTCTTAAAAATAGGTATGATTAATGCATGACTGAGTTACCTTTCTTTGTGGACTTCTCCTTCTCTTCCTTTTTAAGTCTGAGTTCTAAGGAGGGGAAGGGAATAGCACAGAGGGGTTACATCTGATAGGCGACTTTGAAGTCTTTTTCCACCTCAGCCGCTCTAAAGACCTTCATCTCCCCACTAGGAGAACATTTAACATTTAACATTTAAGTCATTTAGCAGACGCTCTTATCCAGAACGACTTACAAATTGGTGCACTGATGAGAAGTGGGTGATTTCCAAACATATTTGTCTGATTTGAATTAAATAAAACTGGGCAGTTTAAAACCGGGCGATTTACACTCTTTAGGCAGTGAGTGCTATGTGTGTCTTTTCATGAATTGTAAGACTCTGAGAAAATAATACCTTTTATCATTGAGTATATACAGTGCATTCGGAAAGTATTCAGACCCCTTGACTTTTTCCACATTTTGTTACATTACAGCCTTATTCTAAAATGGATTAAATAAAACATTATCCTCATCAATCTACACACAATACCCCATAATGACAAAGCAAAAACAGTTTTTTTTTTTCAAATGTATAAAAAAAATTAAGGAAATATCTCATTTACATAAGTATTCAGACCCTTTACTCAGTACTTTGTTGAAGCACCTTTAGCAGCGATTAAAGCCTTGAGTCTTCTTGGGTATGACGCTACAAGCTTTGCACACCTGTATTTGGGGAGTTTCTCCCATTCTTCTCTGTAGATCCTCTCAAGCTCTGTCAGGTTGGATGGGGAGCATCACTCCACAGCTATTTTCAAATAAAATAAGATACAATTTTATTGGTCACATCCACATATTTAGCAGATGATATTGCGGATGTAGCGAAATGCTTGTGTTCCTAGCTCCAACAGTGCAGTAGTATCTAACAATTCACAACAATACACACAAATCTAAAGTAAAAGAATGGAATTAAGAAATATATAAATATTAGGACGAGCAATGTCGGAGTGGCATTGACTAAAGTACAGTAGAATAGAATACAGTATATACATATGAAATGTGTAAAGCATTATGTAAACATGTTTAAAGTGACCAGTGATTCCATGTCTATGTATATAGGGCAGCAGCCTCTAAGGTGTAGGGTTGAGTGACCTGGTGGTAGCCGGCTAGTGATGGCTATTTAACATTCTGATGGCCTTAAGATAGAAGCAGTTTTTCAGTCTCTCGGTCCCAGCTTTGATGCACCTGTACTGACCTCGCCTTCTGGATTGTAGCGGGGTGAACAGGGCGTGGCTCGGGTGGTTGATGTCTTTGATCTTTTTGGCCTTCCTGTGACATCGGGTGCTGTAGGTGTCCTGGAGGGCAGGCAGTGTGCCCCCGGTGATGCACTGTGCAGAACACACCACCCTCTGGAGAGCCCTGCGGTTGCGGGCGGTGCAGTTGCTGTACCAGACGGTGATACAGCCCGACAGGATGCTCTCAATTGTGCATCTGTAAGCTTGTGAGGGTCTTAGGGGCCAAGCCAAATTTCTTCAGCTTCCTGAGGTTGAAGAGGCGCTGTTGCGCCTTCTTCACCAACACTGTCTGTGTGGGTGGACCTTTTCACATTGTCAGTGATGTGTACGCCGAGGAACTTGAAGCTTTTCACCTTCTCCACTGCGGTCCCGTCGATGTGGATAGGGGCGTGCTCCCTCTGCTGTTTCCTGAAGTCCACGATCAGCTCCTTCGTTTTGTTGACATTGAGGGAGAGTTTATTTTCCTGGCACCACTCCACCAGGGCCCTCACCTTCTCCCTGTAGGCTGTCTCGTCATTGTTGGTAATCAGGCCTACTACTGTTGTGTCCTCTGCAAACTTGATTGAGTTGGAGGCCTGCGTTGCCACACAGTCATGGGTGAACAGGTAGTACAGGAGGGGGCTGAGCACGCACCCTTGTGGGGCCCCTATATTGAGGATCAGCGAAGTGGAGGTTTTGTTTCTTACCTTCACCACCTGGGGGCGGCCCTTCAGGAAGTCCAGGACCCAGTTGCACAGGGCGGGGTTCAGACCACAAGCTTAATGATGAGTTTGGAGGGTACTATGGTGTTGAAGGCTGAGCTATAGTCAATGAACAGCATCTTACATTGGTATTCCTCTTGTCCTAATGGGATAGGGCAGTGTGCAGTGCGATGGTGATTGCATCGTCTGTGGATCTATTGGGGCGGTATGCAAATTGAAGTGGGTCTAGGTTGTCAGGTAAGATAGAGGTGATATGACCCTTAACTAGCCTCTCAAAGCACATGATGACAGAAGTGAGTGCTACGGGGCGATAGTCATTGAGTTCAGTTACCTTTGCTTTCTTGGGTACAGGAACAATGATGGACATCTTGAAGCAAGTGGGGACAGCTCCCTGGGATAGGGAGAGATTGAATATGTCCGTAAACGCTCCGGCCAGCTGGTCTGCGCATGCTCTGAGGACGCGGCTAGGGATGCCGTCTTGGCCGCAGCCTTGCGAGGGTTAACACGCTTAAATGTCTTACTCACGTCGGCCACGGAGAACGAGAGCCCACAGTCCTTGGGAGCGGGCTGCGTCAGTGGCCCTGTGTTATCCTCAAAGTGGGTGAAGAAGGTGTTTAGCTTGTCCAGGAGCAAGACGTCAGTGTCCGCGACATGGCTGGTTTTCCCTTTGTAATCCGTGATTGTCTGTAGACCCTGCCACATACGTCTCGTGTCTGAGCCGTTGAATTGCGACTCCACTTTGTCTCTGTACTGACGTTTTTCCTGTTTGATTGCCTTACGGAGGGAATAACTACACTGTTTGTATTCAACCATATTCCCAGGCACCTTGCCATGGTTAAATGCGGTGGTTAGCGTTTCAGTTTTGCGCTAATGCTGCCTTATATCCACAATTTCTGGTTTGGGTAGGTTTTAATAGTCACAGTGGGAACAACATTGCCTATACACTTCCTGATTAACTCAGTCACCGTGTCCATGTATACGTCAATGTTATTCTCAGAGGCTACCCGGAACATATCCCAGTCCGCGTGATCAAAAACAATCTTGAAGCATGGATTCCGATTGGTCAGACCAGTGTTGAATAGACCTTAGCATGGTTATTTCCTGTTTGAGTTTCTGCCTATAGGAAGGGAGGAGCAAAATGGAGTCTTGATCTGATTTGCTGAAGGGAGGGCGGAGGAGGGCCTTGTATGCATCCTGGAAGGGGGAGTAGCAGTGATCGAGTGTTTTAGCAGCGCGAGTACTACAGTGAATGTGTTGATAGAACTTCGGTAGCGTTTTCCTCAAATTTGCTTTGTTAAAATCCCCAGCTACAATAAATGAGGCCTCAGGATATGTGGTTTCCAGTTTGCACAAAGTCCAGTGTAGCTCCTTGAGGGCCGTCGTGGTATCGGCTTGAGGGGGAATATACACGGCTTTGACTATAACCGAAGAGAATTCTCTTGGGAGGTAATACTGTCGGCATTTGATTGTGAGGTATTCTAGGTCGGGTGAACAAAAGGACTTGAGTTTCTGTACGTTATCACAATCACACCATGAGTAGCTAATCATGAAACATACACCACTGCCTTTCTTCTTCACGGAGAGTTCTTTATTCCTGTCTGCGGGATGTACTGAGAACCCAGCTGGCTGTATGGACGGGGACAGTATATCCGGAGAGAGCCATGATTCCGTGAAACAGAGTATGTTACAGTCCCTGATGTCTCTCTGGAAGGAGATCCTCACCCTGAGCTCTTCTACATTATTGTCCAGAGACTGAACATTAGCGAGTAATATACTCGAAAGCGGTGGATGGTATGCACGCCTCCTGAGTCAGACTAGAAGTCCACTCTGAATACCTCTTCTCCACCTGCGGTGTCTTGGAGCAGCCTCTGGGATAAGTTAAATTGGAACTAGGAACAAAGGATCCAATTCGGGAAAGTCGTATTTCTGGTCGTAATACTGGTTACCGCCGCTCTGATATTGCTGTATGTAATAACACAAAAAACGTTCTCGGCAAAACATTTCAGAAATAACACAAACTAAAAAAAACTACTGCAAAGTTGCTTAGAGCTGCCATGTCTGTCGGCGCCATCTTGTCACACCAGAGATATTCGATCAGGTTCAAGTCCGGGCTCTGGCTGGGCAACTCAAGGACATTCAGAGACTTCCCGAAGCCACTCCTGTGTTGTCTTGGCTGTGTGCTTAGGGTCATTGTCCTGTTGGAAGGTGAACCTTCGCCCCAGTCTGAGGTCCTGAGCGCTCAGGAGCAGGTTTTCATCAAGGATCTCTCTGTACTTTGCTCCGTTCATATTTCCCTCGATCCTGACTAGTCTCCCAGTCCCTGCCACTCAAAAACATCCCCACAGCATAATGCTTCCACCACCATGCTTCACCGTAGGGATGGTGCCTGGTTTCCTCCAGACGTGACGCTTGGCATTCAGGCCAAAGAGTTCCATCTTGGTTTCATCAGATCAGAGAATTGTCACGATCGTCGGTGAGAGAGGAGGACCAAGGCGCAGCGTTGAATGAGAACATATTTATTATATTAATGATCACACGATCAAAACAACAAAACGATGACGTGACAGTCAATGGTCATACACAAACCAAATACGAACAAGAAACCACAATGAATGAGTGCCAAACGGCTACCTAAGTATGACTCCCAATCAGAGACAACGAGCTACAGCCGTCTCTGATTGGGAGCCACCCTGGCCAACATAGATCTACAAAACCAGAAAGTGAAACCTAGAACACACATAGACTATACACACCCTGGCTCAACATATTAGAGTCCCCAGAGCCAGGGCGTGACAGTACCCCCCCCTAAAGGCGCGAACTCCGACCGCGCCCACCAAACACCACAGGGGAGGGACCGGGTGGGCACTCCGCTTAGGCGGCGGATCCGGCTCCGGGCCTGATCCCCGCTCCCTCTCCAACCCCCCAAAGTACCCCTGGTCCGGTCTGGCCCCGCTGGCCGGAGCTGGACTGCACACTGGTGGAGCGGATTGCTCTAGCTCCGGCGTGAAGCATCTGACCGGTGCCGGACCAGCCACCGGTGGAACAGGCACGGGCCGTGCCGGACTGACGACGCACACCACTGGCTTGGTGTGGGGAGCAGGAGCGGGCCGAGCCGGGCTGTCGAAGCGCACCACTGACTTGGTGCGGGGAGCAGGAACGGGCCGAGCCGGGCTGACGGAGCGCACCACTGACTTGGTGCGGGGAGCAGGAACGGGCCGAGCCGGGCTGACGAGCGCACCACTGACTTGGGGCGGGGAGCAGGAACGGGCCGAGCCGGGCTGACGAGCGCACCACTGACTTGGTGCGGGGAGCAGGAACGGGCCGAGCCGGGCTGACGAGCGCACCACTGACTTGGTGCGGGGAGCAGGAACAGGCCGGACCGTACTGGGGACACACACCACTGGTCCTACGCAGGGATCTGGAATGGGCCGGACCGGACTGGTAACACACCCCAGTACCTCTCGCCGTGCCTCTACACCTTCCACCCCCTCTTCGACCAGTGGCCCCCGTAACCTGGCGGCCTCCTCTGCCAATCCGCTGGGCCGCTCTGCCGCGGTCTCCTGCTGGCCCGTCGTCCACGGCGTTAGCCCCCCCCTAAAAAATTTCTGGGCGTCTCTCCTACCCGTGGACCAGGTCTCCATGTCCCTCGCCAGCCTTTCGCCCTTCTGCCACAATGTCAAGCCCTTCTCTTCCTCACTCGGATTGACCCAGTCGAGGAGGCGAAGGAGACCTGCTAGAGATCTCCCTGGCGATGGCTCCTGGACACGCTGCTTGGTCAAATATTGGTGGTTTCTTCTGTCACGATCGTCGGTGAGAGAGGAGGACCAAGGCGCAGCGTTGAATGAGAACATATTTATTATATTAATGATCACACGATCAAAACAACAAAACGATGACGTGACAGTCAATGGTCATACACAAACCAAATACGAATAAGAAACCACAATGAATGAGTGCCAAACGGCTACCTAAGTATGACTCCCAATCAGAGACAACGAGCTACAGCCGTCTCTGATTGGGAGCCACCCTGGCCAACATAGATCTACAAAACCAGAAAGTGAAACCTAGAACACACATAGACTATACACACCCTGGCTCAACATATTAGAGTCCCCAGAGCCAGGGCGTGACAAGAATATTGTTTCTCATGGTCTGAGAATCCTTTAGGTGCCTTTTGGCAAACTCCAAGCGGGCCGTCATGTGCCTTTTACTGAGGAGTGGCTTCCGTCTGGCCACTCTACCATAAAGGCCTGATTGGTGGAGTGCTACAGAGATGGTTGTCCTCCTGGAAGGTTCTCCCATCTCCAGAGAGGAACTCTGGAGCTCTGTCAGAGTGATAATTGGGTTCTTGGTCACCTCCCTGACCAATGCCATTCTCCTCCGATTGCTCAGTTTGGCCGGGCGGCCAGCTCTAGGACGAGTCTTGGTGATTCCAAACTTCTTCTATTTAAGAATGATGGAGGCCACTGTGTTCTTGGGGACCTTCAATGCTGCAGAAATTTTTTGGTACCCTTCCCCAGATCTGTGCCTCGACACAATCCTGTCTCGGAGCTCTATGGACAATTCCTTCAACCTCATGGCTTGGTTTTGCTCTGACATGCATTGTCAACTGTGGGACCTATATTTTATTTATTTATTTAACCTTTATTTAACTAGGCAAGTCATTTAAGAACAAGTTCTTGTCTACAATGACGGCCTACCCCGGCCAAACCCGGACGACGCTGGGCCAATTGTGCGCCGCCCTATGGGACTCCCAATCACGGCCGGAATGTGATACAGCCTGGAACCAAACAAGGGTCTGTTGTGACGCCTCTAACATTGAGATGCAGTGCCTTATATAGACAGGTGTGTGCCTTTCCAAATCATGTCCAATCAATTAAATGTACCACAGGTGGACTCCAATCAAGTTGTAGAAACATCTCAATGATGATCAATGGAAACAGGATGCACCTGAGCTCAATTTCGAGTCTCATAGCAAAGTGTCTGAATACTTACGTAAGTACATCTCTAAAAACCTGTTTTCGCTTTGTCATTATGGGGTACTGTGTGTAGATTGATGAGGAACAATTTTAATTTAATCCACTTTAGAATAAGGCTGTAACGTAACAAAATGTGGAAAACATCAAGGGGTCTGAATACTTTCCGAATGCACTGTATTTGTTCTTTATCCATCAAACTATACAGAAGTCTGTACTGTTCTGCACTGTACTGCTCAGGGGCATTGAAGAATAATTGAAACTATATTTTATATATCCTTTATACATATATACGGCTAAGTCATTCATCTTGGGCCAGTACTGTATTTAAGGATACTGTACCTCTCTTCCTGATCGCCTCTTCTAAATCCAATTTCCTTGCAGCCTCTGGTTCAATTACATTTTTAGAGGAGTTACAGAGAGATGTTCAACCACACATTCAAAGGGGCAAAGCAATCAGAATATTTTTAATTTATTAATTGTTGCGTTTTGTTTTATTCAAATAACTTGCAAGCAGCATTTCACTTCTGTGTAAAACTGTTCTTCATTTCAAATACAAACAACGTAGTAGGCTATTGCATAAGTTCACTGTACTTGCCATTCATCTTATAGAAATATTTCAAAATTGCAACCATCTCCTCAAGATGAAACATTTGTCTTTCAGAGATGTGATAATGAGCTGCAAATGAAGATTAGTCCTACCTCTCCTTTTTGTGTTCTCAACTGGCTTGCACATGTCCCGTTCTTCATGATAGAAAAGGGGGAAAAAATTTAATTGATGTTCTTCTCATAAATAGAGCAACTATTACCTTCAGCATGTTTCTGCATTACCTAATATTACGTATCATCAACATTGAAATACACAGTAAATGTACAGAAAATACATAGTTCTCCAACAGTACCTCTCTTACTTCTCACTACTCGTTCCTTTTTAGGGGGCTCTGCTTCTGAAAATGAACACAGAATACATGACACGAGAACATTGTATACACATTCTTGCTTAGTGCTGTAGCTGTATGCCAAAGCTGGATGGCAAACTTTTCGAGAACACGTTCAGCAATGTATAGCTGTTTTAAAATAAAACCATATTACCTACAAATGACTGAAAATGTAAAATGTGTGAACATTTTAATAGCTAAGATTATAATTGGCATGATTATATTGTACAGCTAACTACTTCTGATAAATGTAGCAAAGCGGTGAAGCAGATAAACCATCAAGAATCTACAATTCAATCTCTGTTTCATCTTTAACTTTAAAAAGATACCTGATCAAACTGGAAGGGAATTAAAGATCCTCTGCCACTTTAAAGATGAACAGCTTTGCACTCAGATTGAATTGGTTAATCAATTCTCTCTAGTCTCTAAGCTACTTTCAAAGCAACATGAAATATCAGCTTCACAACACATACTCTTTCTGTCAGGAGTGGCCTTTTTAGCTGTGGGTGAGGAAATGGTTATAGTCAAACAAGTAATAAAGTTGAGTTTGAACATGTATATCATTAGTACATTTTAAAATAACCTCAGACTCATCTAATATTAATTTGTTACAGACCAGTGTTCATTTTGATTACCTAAACCTTTTCTCTTACAGCATGCTCTGAAAAAGGTAGTTTCAGACAAACAATCATGACACTTGAGACCCTACAAAGTCAACAACTCAGAGTGCATACTGTATCATGCAATTCTCATATCATGTGTATATCTAGCATAGCGCTATCAAATAGAAAACACATTGACACATTGTATAGAGATGTATAGATATAGGGTACAAAAACCTGATGGTTTTCTGTTATACCTGATAATTAATTGCACCTACCTGGTGTCCCAGGTCTAAATCAGTCCCAGATTAGAGAGGAACAATGAATGCAGTGGAACTGGCTTCGAGGTACAGAGTTGCGTTTGAGGGCTCTATATCTATTACCAATGTAGATTTTCCCCCTTTTCAAACAGCAGGTGCCAGTATTGTGCCTATTGAAGCAAGGTTCAGTACGGCCATGCTCTCTAAGGTCTCAACATGCTTCCAGTTACAAACATGTTAATAGACAAAAACACAGCTTATCTGAAAACTTCAACTGAACATTTACTAAAAAATCGCAATTAAGATTTGTATGTTCATAGAAGAGCTGCTTCTATAAACATACACTGGCAAAGCACATGTACGGTATACATGGATTATCACAGTTTATAGTACTGTCTATATGGCACAGTTACACATTAAGAGTGCCTTAGTGCTGTTCAGGGCCTGTTAAGGGATTTTCATTCCTCTACTTCTATTTAAGCTCTTACTTCAACAGCAACCAACACCCTCCTTGGGGAGCATGAAGAGATGCACTACTGTGCTGCTATTCCTAACCACATGAAGGATAAAGTGACTCTAACATACCTTGCTTGGGTACTTTCCTCTTGACATGTTTAGCTACATATGACACAGATATATACCAGCAATTAGTGAAACGCATGGCTTATCTAAACCTTTCCACTAGATGGCGACTTTGAGAAGCAAAACCAAAGAAACGCAAACCATAAGTAAAATTTGAATTACTGGGTATTCTCATTACTGAACTTTTATTAACCTATGTTTGGTAAAAACACTGCAACCCTGCAGCACATATGGGTCAAGTTGTAGCAATGGACTTTGCGTTACTTGATAGTTAGTATGTCTACAACAACATTTAAGCCATAAATGGAACTTACAACACTGATATCATTAAACCGATGTTTTAAGTGTTGCCAATCACCCCGTAAGTCAGAAACAGAAACAGATGTTATGTCTACTACACATAGGCCTCCTCTCAAAGTCAGAGGACACTTGTTGTTATATGTAAAGCATCTCTCTACAGCCAGTTCTACATTCAAGGCTATATTAAGCAGAAATAATCACTCCACTAGTTGTCCTATACATTTGGCCCATAGGGGAACAGAGCCCTACTCTCAGAAATAAGGTCAGCCAAAAGTATGATAAAGATATAAATGGGGTTAGTAATGAACATCTCTCACTTCTCCACAACCATGCATGATATTGATCTATTAGCGGTCTATCAGTACCTTTTTCCTCAGTTGGCTCACTTTCAGGCTCTTTTGGTTTTGATGAATGCATACAAGGGCACACTACTGTAAAATGGAATGCATAGCTTTAAGACTACATTTAGTGGAATTGATCTTTGTATTTACATCTCTCTATTTATTAGTTTTTCTTTTTCACTGATATTCAGAATCAGATCATTTACCGACCAGGCTGCTGATATACCTTGTTCTGCAGCAGGAGCAGCTTGCTGGACCTTTACTTCTGAAAAAGAAATTGATTCACTGATCAATACCAATAAATAAGTAAACAGCAAAATGGTTTGGTATAATAAACCCTCTTCTAAATAATCAATCAACATAAATGTAAGATGGAGCTCTTTTCCTTTGACGTCATACAAATATATCCTCCTAAAAGACCTGTAGTGATATGCTTCAATAACAAGGAAGAAGAAAAGTTAGGTGAAAAACAAACAAATAATATAATTCATTCTTCAACCAAGAGGGTAATTTTTCTCCTCAGAAAATCAACATTCAACCAAAAAGGTAATTTTCTGAACTATCAATACGCATGTTTCCTTCATTAAAAGTCAGAGCTCTTGTAGCGTTAACATTATGCATTCATAAAACAAAAGGTTACGACTGGAATTAATTTGAAAAGTGGCAAGTGTAAGTTACAGGTTGCAAATATGACAGCTTTATTAGAAATCTGGATTGCTTGAATTTGTCAGAATTAATGTGACACATTATGATTAAACGGTAACCTTTCACTGGAGAGATGGGATCTTCACAATAAACCTATGCAGCTGAATCTAGCATCCAATGACAAAGTTGCAAATAACAGAAAAAGAAGGGTGGTTGCCACAGCGCTTGAGGGCATAATCAGTGGGGAAATATAATATAAAAATACCATAATACTTCCAATTTGTGTAAATCAAAAGATCATGCTGCAGAAATCAAATTTGGAGCTGCTTCTCAGATGCTTTCGGGGACGTTGAGACTGATCTCATTTGAAAGCTTTTAGCCAAAAATGCTAATTCCTTCCTTGATTCTATTCTGCCCTGCGGTCAAGTACATGATCTGTGTTATTAAAAAATGATTCCTTTATCTTCTTTTTTTTCCTCTGTGATTTATTTTTGAGTGTTGTATAAGCTGATAAAACTAAACATTTCTCTTTATCCTGATTGAAATCAGCAGGGATGCGAAGATAAACATATTTCAAAAGATGGAGGTTTGATTGTTTCAGTCTTATGTTCCTTTTGCAGTTTGAACACGAATGCTGGAGAAAAAACGGCATACAGTGGCTTGCGAAAGTATTCACCCCCTTGGCATTTTTCCTATTTTGTTGCCATACAACCTGGAATTAAAATTTATTTTTGGGGGGTTTGTATCATTTGATTTACACAACATGCCTACCACTTTGGAGATGCAAAAAAAAAAACTGAAAACTTGAGTGTGCATAACTATTCACCCCCCCCCCAAAGTCTATACTTTGTAGAGCCACCTTTTGCAGCAATTACAGCTGCAAGTCTCTTGGGGTATGTCTCTATATGCCTGGCACATCTAGCCACTGGGATTTTTGCCCATGCTCCAGCTCCTTCAAGTTGGATGGGTTCTGCTGGTTGGATGGGTTCCGCAAGTTGGATGGGTTCCGCTGGTTCCGCTGGTGTACAGCAATCTTTAAGTCATACCACAGATTCTCAATTGGATTGAGGTCTGGGCTTTGACTAGGCCATTTCAAGACATTTAAATGTTTCCCCTTAAACCACTCAAGTGTTGCTTTAGCAGTATGCTTAGGGTCATTGTCCTGCTGGAAGGTGAACCTCTGTCCCAGTCTCAGATCTCTGGAAGACTGAAACAGGTTTACCTCAAGAATTTCCCTTTATTTAGTGCCCCTTGCTTAGTGGTGTTGCAGACTCTGGGGCCTTTCAGAACAGGTGTATATATACTGAGATCATGTGACAGATCATGTGACACTTAGATTGCACACAGGTGGACTTTATTTAACTAATTATGTGACTTCTGAAGGTAATTGGTTGCACCAGATCTTATTTAGGAGCTTCATAGCAAAGGGGGTGAATACATATGCACGCACCACTTTTCCGTTATTTATTTTTTAGAATTTTTTGAAATAAGTTATTTTTTTCATTTCACTTCACCAATTTGGACTATTTTGTGTATGTCCATTACATGAAATCCAAATAAAAATCAATTTAAATTACAGGTTGTAATGCAACAAAATAGGAAAAACGCCAAGGTGGATGAATACTTTTGCAAGACACTGTATGTCCCCATCATCAACATGTAATGCATGGTTTAGGGCTGTAGGACAAAACAAGGACAATAAAACTAGAAGATCATGATGTCACGATCAGCTTCCTTTCTGGATCCTTTCTGGAGTATATCACTGATCCATTAGTAAATATAAAAATATAGAGTGAACAGATATATAAATATATAGTGTAGTTTCCCATTCTATCATATTAAAGTATATGTTATTACTCATACTGTAGTCTGAACAGTGTCCTTCTTTCTCAACCAGAAACAAACACAATAAAACATCTACAATAGATGCTCAGTTGTTGGACACTTTTCAGCTTGAGGAGAGTCAAAGATTTTGCAAGACATGACAAAAAGAAACAGTTGTCAACAAATCCTGTTCCGAGGCTTAAGGTCAAACCGCTTCAAGAGACAGAAGAAAAATCTGCTCCACAGACTTTAACACATTACTTTTTGCCATGGCAAGGTCTAGTGTCCTCAGATTCTGAAGAGAATGAATAACTCCTACAATACACTGTAAGTGGGCAGCTGCACTTAGTGTAGAAGAGTATTGAAGAGTATTGCCTATGGGAGTTATCGATATACAGAGGGGTCTGAAATGATTAACATATTTTATGCAAAAACAATGAGAAATTATATTATTTTATAATAATACAATTGCTCAGAGAAAATTATTTTGTTTAATAAGTAATACTTTTTTTCTCTCAAAAAGTTAGGGGTCGAAATTATAGGCACCTGTCTTTTCAATACATCACCTTGTGAGGATAATGGCACTGAGCCTTTTTCTAAAATGTTTGAGAACACATTGGTACGGATCTTAGACCATTCCTCCATACAGAATCCTTCCAGATCCTTGATATCCTTTGTATGCGCTTATGGACTGCCCTCTTCAATTCAAACCACAGGTTTTCAGTCCGGAGACTGAGATGGCCATTGCAAAATGTTGATTTTGTGGCCAATTAACAATTTATTTGTGGATTTTGGCAACCAGGCAACAAGGTTTTTGGCAAAAATATACATAAAATGCATGATTCCGTTGACCTTAACAAGGGCCCCAGGACCAGAGGAAGCAAAATAGCCCGATAACACCAAAGATCCACCACCATATTTAACAGTAGATATGAGGTTATTTTCTGCTTATGCATTCTCATTTCGACGCCAAACCCACCACTGTTGTGTGTGGCCAAAGAGATCTATTGTCATCTCATTTGATCAAAACACCGGTTCCAAGTGCCAGTGCCGTTTAGCAAACTCCAGGCGTTTACATTTGTTGGATGACATGAAAATAGATATCTAAATGAGAATGCATGAGCAGAAAATAACCCCATACCTACTGTAAAATATGGTGGTGGATCTTTGATGTTATGGGGCTATTTTGCTTCCGCTGGTCCTGGGGCCCTTGTTAAATAGTCCCCTGTAGCTCGGTTGGTAGAGCATGGCGCTTGCAATGCCAGGGTTGTGGGTTCGTTTCCCACGGGGGGCCAGTATGAAAATGTATGCACTCACTAACTGTAAGTCACTCTGGATAAGAGTATCTGCTAAATGACTCAAATGTAAATGTATTTTCCGTCTAAATAGACATACCCAAACATAATAATTTTTTATGGGATGGCCATAAACAATAACTGGTAAGGTTGCATAGTTTTAGAAAGGTCTGGAACTCACCTTTCTGGTAAAAATAGTTATAAATTGCTGAGGTCTAATCACTTTAGATAGTACAAATATTATGAAAATATTAAAAACCTGATTGCCTCTGCCAAGAGGCTGAAACGTTGCAGCAAGTGGATCTTCCAGCAAGACAATAACCCCAAGCACATATCAAAATCCACAAAGAAATGGTTAATTGGCCACAAAATCAAAATTTTCCAATGGCCATCTCATTCTCCGGACTTAAAACCCATTGAAAGCCTGTGTTTTGAATTGAAGAGGTCAGTCCATAAGCGCAGACAAAGGACATCATGGATCTGGAAAGATTATGTATGGAGGAATGGTCTAAGATCCCTCCCAATGTGTTCTCCAACTCATAAAGCATTTTAGAAAAAGGCTCAGTGCTGTTATTCTAGTGATGTGAGGTATTGAAAGCTGTTGAAAACAGAGGTGTCAATAATTTTGACCCCTACTTCTTTGAGAAAAAAAGTATTACTTGTTAAACAAAATCTCTTTCTCTGAGCAATTGTATTAGTATAACAGAATTTAACTTCCCCTTTTTTGCATACAATATACAGTGCATTCGGAAAGTATTCAGACCCCTTTATGGTAGAGTGGCCGGATGGAAGCCACTCCTCAGTAAAAGGCACATGACGGCCCGCTTGGAGTTTGCCAAAGGGCACCTAAAGGACTCGCAGACCATGAGAAAGAAGATTCTCTGGTCTGATGAAACCAAGATTGAACTCTTTGGCCTGAATGCCAAGTGTCACGTCTGGAGGAAACCTGGCACCATCCCTACGGGGAAGCATGGTGGTGGCAGCATCATGCTGTGGGGATGTTTTTCATCTTTGTCAAGGGTGTCAATAATTTCAGACCTACATGATCTAAATGTATACATTCATGGAAGCTAAGTCCATCTTTACAAAGCCCATGTTGGCAATGGACAGTAAATCCATATCAGTGTTATGATGTCATGTTTCTAAGACAGCAGCAGGAGCAAAATGGGAGTGGTTTCTCTCAGGCTAGCCTACAGGCGTTCTTGTAAGGAAGTTCACTGTGTGGATTCAGAACCTAGACTCCCATCTACTGCATCATGGAGGAAATAGGGCAGGAGTTCCCAACCTTTTTTGTCTCTTAACATTAACATAAAAAAATGACAGGGGACCCCAATTAAAATGTTTTCTTGCCTCGCAGTGTGATTATATTTACTAAATTCTAGTCTACCCCAGGCTGCCTCAACACATAATAATGATATCCAGGTGTATTCTAACACTGCAAAATACCCTTCGTTGACTTGTTTGGATATACTGTACCTATGCAAAGTAAAACATTTTAATTTCTTTAATAAGATTATAGATTTTCTCAAGTGACCCCATTTCAATGTCAGCCAAGTTTGGGAAGTGCTGAAATAGGGTTTTGCTGTGTTATGGCCTTGTGTTTGTGCCTTACTGACAACAACAAATACTGGCTTATAAACAATGCAAATGTACCTAAACTAAAAATATATTTAACAAATGTTAGAATTCGACAATTACACATCCTACTTGACTTGATCATTCAAAATAGCTTGGGAGGCAATACCAAAATAGCTTGGGAGGCAATAAAAGTCATGGCATCATATCATCATCTAGTAGCAAGCAACAAGTGTTTGCATCAAAGGCCATCATCACTCTGAATTCCTCTCCAGCCTCTATGGTGTGTACATCTAGACCTCAGAGCCCACTACAGCCCTTAGCCTTGTGGGAGCTACACTGTCATTTCGAGACCTTGGGACTGTAAGGTTCTATCTGACATTTTCGTCAAAAATAAGTTATTCACATAGAGTTGCTCTATAGGAGGTCCTTCACCTGTGAGATATGTCAGATTTGTGAAAAAGTCCATTTACGATGAAACACTTTTGAACTTGGTACTATAAGGTTCTATCTGCAATCCAATCACACAAGGCTGGGTTGTCAATAAAAAATAATTGTATGCAAGGTGATGTACTTATTGAGTCATGAAATAGGAAGATGTCACAAACAGTTCTAAGATCTGGGACTTGAAAAAGACTAATTATCTCAAAACCATACATTTTGCTGATAGAACCTTATAGTCCCAAGTCCTTGATTATTCAGAACATAGGCTCTCGTTTCTTTTGCAATTACTTAGATTTTTTTCACCACTTTTTCAAAAGAATAGCCATCACTTAAGCTCATTATGGTAAAAACAAATACATACAGGAGCCTTAGAGCATGTTTAAGGCACATTGGAGAGGCATTGCTGTTTCTGTCTTGCTCTATACCTCCAATGAAGGAGTATTTCACTAAAACTACAAACATACCACATTAATATTGATAACTAGCAAGTAGTTTACTGACTTTGGGTGTCAGAGACCAGAAAAATATGTCAGTTTACTCATCCAGAGCTAAGCTTTAGCAATGTTGCTAGTTCTCCATAGGATATAGTGTATTTGTCATTTTAGTGAATTATCGCTTTAACAAATGTGTGATGAAAAATAATTAATATATTTGATGATGTGATTAGAAAGAAGGAAAGGTATTATCTTTATTTAATCATGAAATGTCTGTACTTTTCTATTACAATATAAATAATTGTAACATTGTGTACCAGATGGGGTAATCTGAGGTATTCTGGGGTAATCTGGGGTAATCTGGGGTGTTCTGGGGTATTCTGGGGTAATCTGGGGTATTCTGGGGTATTCTGGGGTAATCTGGAGTAATCTGGGGTAATCTGGGTATCTTTTTTTTTTACTCTTAAAACCCATAGGAATCTACACACTCTGCCACAATGGCAGTCATTTCAACTCCAGTCATGTCACATTTCCCTACCATTGCAGATTAGATCATTCACAGCATGTCTCCAAATGTAAACAGAAATGGGAATGGCAATTCCAAAACATTGAGGATGGAATGATATCTTGACTGTGTGATGAGTGTCCTGAATGTCAAAACGGAATTGAAAACAAATATGTTGTAGTAGTTCCTGATGCTTCAGCTGTTCTGTTTAAATGTGACCATGACCATTCTGTATAGAGCACAATATCACTGGAGGGAAAAACATGTGCCAAGCCTCTTAGTGTAAACATGGCACATCAAGCAGCAATTGAAAAAGAAAAGGAAAGCCGCACACTCTAGGAGCTCAGATGCAATAATTTAATATCCTAATTCATCATATACCCTGATGAAGACAGTTTGTCTGTCGAAATGTTGGTTATTAAGATATTACATTATTGCATCTGAGCTCCTAGAGTGTGCGGCTTTCCTTTTCTTTTTCATGTGTTCTACTCCGTTAGCCAGCACCTCGCCTAAATAGGTGTGCGTTTCTTTCGCCTTTACATCAAGCAGCAATAACATTCCTTTGATCACAACTCAACCATATAAGACTTATTATCATTCTTATTGCTACCAGAGCAGATAATATGGAATTTCAAGCTGAGGTACCTCAATGGAATGCATACATAGCTTTTATATCATTCTGACAAATGTTTGATTCAAGTATTTGTAAGGGGATCATTTTTTGTCATATTTCCATTAGCCTATTAGAATGATGTTGACCTTTAGCTTTAGTGTTGAACTAAAGCTGAAAGGGTAAAGTAATAAACTCCAAAGCCAGACTATTGTTATTGATCACCACTATGGTACACTCTTAGAGAAAAGGGTTCCAGAAGGGTTCTTCGGCTGTCCCCATAGGATAACCCTTTTAGGTTCCAGGTAGAACCCTTTTGGGTTCCATGTAAAACCGTCTGTGGAAAGGTTCTACCTGGAACTAAATAGGTTCTACCTGGAACCAAAAATGGTTCTTCAGAGGGTTATCCTATGGGGACAACCAAAGAACCCTTTTAGGTTCTAGATAGCAACTTTTTTCAAAGAGTGTAGTGAGTGGCACAGTCTGATACAGCCTCATGCAGACATGCCAGCCACCCAGACATAAACTTAATATTGATAAAAAGGAACAGATGGGAAAATGTGTAATGGAGAAGACGGAGAGAGATCAAAGAATTGGCCTAAGACCTTTCTCTCCTCTCCCACCCCCCTGCTCCTCATACTCTACTCTCTCTCTCCTTACCTCACTCACATCTATTCAAACACTCAGACTGTATACTTTGTCAACTGTTCAACATCTGTATAGCAATTCATTGAAGACATGACAGAAACATTGCTATGGAACGTGACACTTTTCACTTCTTTGACCTATTTCCTATCTCTTCTCAGCCTGTGTCTAGCATCATCCCCCTCTTTTATTTACCTTCGACTGCAGGTTCTACCTCCTCCTTGGGCTCAGGAACTACCTCCTCTTCCTCCTTCTCGGGTTCAGGCAATGCTGCTACCACCACCTCCTCGAGCTCATCCTCCTCCTCCTCCTCCTCCTCGGTATCAGTGATGGATTCTACCTCCTCCTGGGGTTCGGGCTTTGGTGTCTCTTCCTCCAGTACCTCCTCTTCCAGAGCTTCCTCTATTGTCAGCTCTGGTTCAGCAGATGGTTCCTCAGTCTCCTCCTCTTCTGGTGCTTCTGGAGAGACGATCTTTGTGAACATACTCATAGCTGCAACTGAATAGCTTTGCCAGGTTTCAATGCATCAATTCAGAACCTAACTTTGCGTTATATATTACCCAGCCATTGTAAGGGTCATGCTGACGTTCAATGGACTAATTTGGTACTAACATCAGTATGCTACACAACATTTGGTACACATTTGTACTCTAAGAGTGAGAGAAGCATGGCATGATGGGTAGTGTTCACCTTTGATCTCTTCTGTCTTTTCCTCTATTTCAGTCTCTTTAGCCTCTTCAGAAAGTGGGGTTATTGTTTCTTCATCAGGTGGCGTTACTGTAATGCATGCAATTAGTTATATCAGAAAATCAAATGTTGGCAACATATTATGAAATCATATTGCCAATAATATCATGAGAGCTTCAATATGAATAGACTTACCTTTGAGCACTGGTACATTGCATGATAATGTTTACGTTTAGCCAATAATATTTTACGTCTTAGCAGACACTCTTACTCAGAGCGACTTACAGTAGTGAGTGCATACATTTCATAAATGTTTTCCCACAACCCTGGCGTTGCAAGTACCATGCTCTATTAACTGAGCCGCACAGGACATGTAAATACTCTGTAAAGTATTTAAATAACATATTCGAGGTTCAACAGGTTTACAAAGAGGGCAGAAACTAAGTATCTTTAATCAAGCCGGCATCATTAGTAATCTACTGCTGCTGTAGTACTACTAACTGTTAAACTATTACAAACTATTAAAGCAAGGCTATAGGGACATATTAGTGAAAGCTGTGCATGTGGTGAGTAATTATGGTATACAAATATGATATAAGATGATGAACGATAAATGCATTTCAATATTATTTCAAAAAACAGTGGGAATACTATTGTTTCTCCAACACCTTCTACATACATCACCACTACTTCAACTGCTGTTGGGAAAAAAATGGATTGTAGCCAACTCGTTGTGAGAAATCACAAGTCCTTGACCGACCTCCCGGAGGATGTAACTAGCTACAGGAGCTTGATGAGTGGCAAGTTCACACATGAAAGCTGCCTCTGGTACCCCCTGCCTTACAGTGGTACTGGGCTGGCAACCCTACAGAGCAACAGCAGATGCTACCCTCTGATCTACACAGTATGAAGACAGGGTTCTCTATCAGAACCCCCAGAACATGCATTGCCACACACCTCCTTGCCTGATGTTATCAATATTAATGTCTAGGTGGGTCCGTTGTCAAACCTAACCAGTGTATCATCTGGAAATAAGAACAAAATTTTTCTAAAACAAGTAATTTTTCTAAACTAGAACATTAAACAATGTGTGTCATGAAAACAATAATGTCTTATCATTTTTCCTGGTTTGTTGAGGCGGCTAATCGGCACCATATTGGGTAAAATTCCATCCAAACAGGCCCTGCTACAGAGGGAGAAAAAATCAGATCACCCCGTAACCACCATCTTCTTTGTACTGGAAAGTGTAATTTCATTTTGTATTGAGGAACAGAAGTATTTGCTGTGTCTACCTGGGCCACTCTGGTTGACAATGACAAAACCAATATGCAAATCAATTGTACTATTGCATCACTGTATTAATATGTCTTCCATCCTTCCATCATTGGGCTTCCTTCCTTACTGTACTGCCTATTATCTTTGTAAAATATCATAATTTATTCCATTAAGAATATCATGGGCAGTCCTAAGGTAATAATTCATGCTAAATATATCAATATGATTTAAGGCCTTGTTACCAGGAACAATACATACTGTATTAAGTAAATCACCAACCATCACTCACGGATAAAAAACGTATCTTTGCGATGCTGTATAATGTGAATCCGAGAAAGCTTTAGTTTCAAGACAGATTGTTCTATTATGGATCAGCAAAAAGTGTAGACTATTCAGACTCATTTGATCTCTTATCTATACTTTATATCAGATTTGAGTGCAGTATTAATTATTAATGGTCAAATCAATAATGTACCCTGTGAAACATACAGCTAGTATTAATTCTGATCAGTTAGATGATAACAATGTATGAATGTCATTATCTTCCCATGTACTACACAGGTATGAGGGTTATGCATGATGATGAAACATCAGCGGAATGAAAGTTACTCGGGTTCAATACCTGTCAAAAGAAGGTCATCGACGTCATCATCATCATCCTCTTCTTCATCCTTGGATAGATACTCTTCCTCAGGATCAGAACTATCAAAGGCTTCTGGTGTGATTTCATCATCTTCGCCGATCACTTCAGCTGCATCCTTCCCCTCATCACCATCATAATCTGCTGTGTCATCAGAAATGTCTGCGACATCACCAATAGTCTCTCCGGAATCCTCCATTGTTTTGTCATCATCATCAACGATGGCACCACTGTCCTCACTGACATTGTCATCATCTTCATCATCAGTGTCCTCTAAACTATCTGTAGAGTCATCGGTTGTATCCTCACCTAATGTGTCTGAGATATCAATATCCTCACTATCAGTAAGATCGACCTTGATACCATCATCGTCATCATCGTCATCTTCTAGGTCAATGGGTTTAGCATCATCATCGTCGTTGTTTGCAGTAGAAACAGGAGCATCCTCTAGGGCTTTATCACTGGCATCATCCGTTTCATCCTCTTCATCATCGTCATCATCAGTGGAAGCAGCAGCAATACTGGCATCCTCATCTGTGATTGCTTCAGTTTCAGCTTCAGCTCTGGTGTCATCCTCCTCTCCATCATCATCTCCAGCAGGAAGATCTATCTCTGTGTCGTCAACATCAATCAGAATGGGGGCCTCATCCTCTTCGTCATCATCATCATCATCATCATCATCAGTCTCAGCAGTGACCTCAGCACCATCATCTCCCTCTTCTTCAGCAACCTCATTAGCTGCAGCAGCCTCTTCTTCCTCCTCCTCATCATCTTCTTCGTCCTCAGCAGTAGCAGCCTCTGGAGCAGCCCCTTCCTCATCATCATCATCACCATCAGCAGCAGCCTCTGAAGCAGCCTCTTCCTCATCGTCATCATCAGCACTAGCAGCCACCTCTGGAGCAGCCTCTTCCTCCTCTTCCTCAACATCAGCAGCAGCCTCTTCCTCCTCCTCCTCCTCCTCCTCCTCCTCATCATCATCCTCCGCAGCAGCCTCTTCCTCTTCATCATCATCTGCAACAGCCTCTTCCTCATCGTCATCATCATCTTCTTCAGCCGCTGCAGCAGGCTCTTCTTCATCTGCCTCACCATCATCATCATCCTCATCTATCTCGGCCTCAGCTTCTCCTTCTCCTTCCCCATCCTCTTCCTCATCTTCTTCTTCTTCATCATCTTCCTCATCTTCTTCTTCCTCATCCTCCTCTTCTTCTTCATCCTCGTCATAATCTTCCTCTTCTTCATCATCCTCCTCCCCTTCCTCTTCCTCTTCTTCCTCCTCTACTTCAGCAACTGGTTCCTTTTCCTCTGCAAACATCCCTGCAACTACAGAATTAACTGTGTATCTTAACACGGTGAGAAAACCTTGAATAAAAAGTGACATTCAGTGCACTGGGCCATAACCAAAGAGACCCATAATGCATTGTGAGTTTTCAAGACAACACAACCCACTGCAACACAATTAACACAATATCTTTATTGTGTACTCATAATGCTTACACCTGACAAGCTGCTCTCTGCTCACCTAAGCCATGTACATCTAGTGGTGTGTATGTGTAAGTATGATCATTATTCCATACCATCACAAGTCAATATATACAACATAATGCTTTCTCTACATTACATTGCAGCATGTGGTATAAACATAATGACAGTGTTCCATGATGCAAGACACCCCAAAGACTGACACCATACAAAATTACAAATGCACATCGTTATACTCACACAGGTTGACTTGTTTGAGGAAAATTATAGGTTAGAAATGGTCAATCCACAAAGAGTCTGTCAGTGAAGAGTTGTTATTTTCTGTGGTAGTGAAACTGAGACTTGCAGTACCAACAGTCTCCCCTTTAAGAATCCTCTCATTCGCTCATGGTTATGATGATGATGTTGGGTATGAACAGCAATCCAAAACGGTTAAAACCCCAGACCGAAAAGAAGACGGAACCGAACAAAACTGAACAAAACAAAATAATACAAACTCCTGTCAAGAATTAAGTCACAACACCCTCAAGACAACCCACACTTACTGTATAAACAGTATACACATGGAAACACATGTTTACAAGATGCAGTACTGGTGAATTAATGTCCATATATATTAGTTTTGTTCTTAATTAAAGGTCCAATGCAGGCATTTTCATCTGAATATCAAATAATTTCTGGCTAACAACTTAGTACCTTACTGTTATTGTTTTAAATTAAAATTGTAAAAAAATGAACAAACATTTCTTCTTAGCAAAATGCAATTTCTCAAGCAAGAATTTTGCTAGGACTGTCTGGGAGTGGTCTGAGAGAGGGGCCTAATTAGAGGAGCCTAATGGGAGTTATGTGTAACCTGAAAACTAGCTGTTATTGGCAGAGAGGGCAACCTCTCTTTGTTATTGGTCTATTAACTTATACCGCCTGGTGTGTCGCCTGGTGATGTCAACAGGCGGTCCAAAAATCCCAACCAGCCAAACAAGTTGACATTTCAGGCGGTCTATTCAAACAGTTCTTACACTAGGGGCTTTTCGGCTGACTTTAATGTGGCGCTAGCATCAATTTCGTCATGTAAAAACTGGCGCACTGGCATTTTCCAGCCCTAAAGTCAGGTTCGGCAATTTACCTGTCTTATATCAGTTCGCTTGCGCTCAGATGGGCGGGATTGGAAATATTTGAGGTGTGTCCTTAAAAACATGATCCAAAGTGCTAATTTCAGGCAGCGCTGATAGGGATATTTAAGACCAACCAAAAGCTGGTTATGGTAATGCAGTTGGTTATGGCATTAATTTTGACAGCGGAAACACAGCCTATCCAGCCGTGACGCACACTGGCCATATGGGCATGGAACAAGAGTAGACTAATCTGCTTTCTTACTACTTTATTTAGCAACATAAAAAACTAATGTTTTTTCCCATTTTGTTTTATTTGATTAAAAACCAAGCATAGCCTCCCCTCCTCTCTATGAAGTATATTCTTTTGTCGGCTCCCTTGCTTGTCTTTTTCATCCAAGCGATGTTATGATATAATTACATTTTACATGTTACTTGTTTTTCGTTTAATTTTATTACAATGAAACTTATAGGAATTATTCACCTTCCTGCTTTTATGGCGACAACTCCGTGGCACACATGCAATGCAACTCCTGGAGATGTGTGAATATGATATGATCTGTAAAATGGTTCCGATTATGTTCACATATTTGGGCGCAGTACAAGATAAGTCTACATTTTGATATTTCGTTTCTGTAAGCCATTTAACAAACTATAACGGACTATCATTGGAATTGGCGTTGATTCCAAGGCAATACATAGAAGACCGTAAATACACAACTTGAAGCAACCTCATATTTCGCCATGGAGCACATTCTGATTGGCCAGTGAGGAGCCAAGCCTCGACATACCCACAACTTGTTTTTTAATCAAAACCAAGCCCTTTTGTGCCAAGGCCAGCAAGTGCACCAATAATTGTAATAGTGAAAATAGCAGAAATACACCCCTGAACCTATAGCGATGCACTGAGATTGACCTGCACTTAGATTGACCATTGCATAAGGTTTGTTAAAATAGAGCCCTAGAAGTGCATTATCATAATTTTCACAATTTCACAGTGTTATTTCAACCTCATAGTGTGGAAATATATGTAAAACACAGGAAAATTTAGTTTTGACTGCACTGCCCCTTTAAGAATATTTGTACCATAGTACTACCAAATAATTAGTCAGACTGAGATAAACTGTAATGGTCTATTTATAACTGGAATTAACTATGACAATTGAAATGAGAAGTCACTGAAATTAATGGTACTATTAGATTTTGTCCTACTACAATATCAACATCCAGAAGACGTGTAATGACCATGTATTACAGCGATCAATAATTAAGGTAAATGGACCAGTTGTCTGTAGTAGCTTCTGGGAGTATAATTACGGTGTCTGGGAACAAATTGAGCAAGTAATCACACACAGGTACAGGCTAGTAATATCACATTATATAGCAATTCATGACAGGATAACACACATTTGCTGTAAATCTGGCAACAGTACAAATTCCCACTTATAGACATCATGCAGCAAAATGCCTCACTCCAATGTATCAATCATCAATGCATGCCTAATGTTATTTAATATCTGATTAATTTTCAATATGAACATCATATTAAGAACAGGAAGGCACAAACCTTGTTTTCTGGATGGTAGGAATGCAGCTATGAGGTAGGAAGGAAGGTGATTTCAGCAGCAAGAGGTTAGAACACAAAAAGTCATTAAAACATGATCCATGTCCCTTGACAAGTGTGACTATGGATAAGAAGTTAGTAAGAGTACTGCAAGTAGCCAAGTTAATACGATGGTTATGTGAATAAAATGTAAGAATTTTAGCAAAGCCACAAAACAACAAACCATTTGTTACTGCTGCAGAACAGCATTGTTAGAGTGATATCCATTGATTTTGCTTACCAGTATGTGCATTTGTTACTTTGCCATTCTAGTTAAACTACAATCGGTCTAATGTAGTTTAAATATAGTAAACATCTTATGTTTACCTATAAACCTGGAAAGCATGGCCATGGTACCTTCTGTTCCCCCCTTCTCAATTTCAGCATGATGATCCTCTTCAATGTACCATCCTATATCTTTTGGGGCGGTTTTACTGTTACGTACCAAGGTGAACATCCACAAAATACTCTCACACTCCACAAAATCAACCCCCATTAACTTCAGCCTATATAATATTTTCAAATCCTTGGGGCAGCTTACCTACATTAATTAAATGTTCAAATTTGATTTGGTCATAAAAAAACTAAAACAAGCATAATGTCATCTTGTGTCAAGGTTTCATTTTGCTTATCTGTTTTGTCACTGATCTGAGGCTCCTAAAGAGTGAGGGGAATTGCATAGTGCAGATAGGTGGTGGAAAAATAAGCAGTGGAATGGTTTCAAAATACCATCTAGAGAGATAGAGGGGCAGAATCCTTAGGTATTAGACAGCAGTGTGTTAGATTTAGAGATTTAGAGATTTGGAGAGTTTATTAGTCACATGCACATGGTTGCAGATGTAAATGCAGGGTACAGTGAATATCTTAAGCTTCGAGCTCCAACAGTGCAGGTCAAAGGGAAGTGAATGAAACAATATTATTTCACAGTATAAGAGAGATTTAGACGTATATTATCAGGTCATTCTGTTAGGGTCTCTGGCACAGCCAAGCATGTATAGCCTACTGGATACAGCTAAACCTCCATCATACACATTACACTGCAGTCAATTACAAATGGTGTAGGTCCTGTAGGTCTGACTCCATGCAGTGACCTGCATTTCAGCAGCAGGGTTGGAGTGACTAAGCGGCACGTCTAAGCTCTTGCTGTAGGAAACAAGGTTTTGACTTCTAAAGCTTAATTAGTGGCCGGATGAGTGAGATTGTTATCTCAGGTCATGTGGACGCCTGCAAAGCTGTAAAGCCAAGCCTGCGTCCCTCACAGTAACCTGTAGCTGTGTATGAGTCCTTTAAGGGCACAGGAAGTAGCAGGCAGAAGAGCTAGCATTCACATTGATTGACAATAGTGCTGTAGCCAGAAAGCTTTTCTCAACCAATATGTTTTTTCCTTTCACTAACATCTGTGGTATAAAGAGCATGAAGAAAACAGCTATTATAAAACATTGATGAATAAGTAAAAAACCTATGGAAAATTAATAGATAAATGAAAACAAACCTTTTTTCTTCACCGGATGTAGCTCACCTAAATAACAGATGTGGAAAAAAAATGTTAGTGTAAGAAAGGAACCAACAAAATAGATCTAGTGAATCATTGATGAAGGCAAAATCAAATATGAATGTGGATCAGAGTGGGAGTAAAGCTCTTCTCCAGCTGCAGGCGCCTTATTTTCACCTCTTAAAAATCACTAAGGCGCAAAAGAGTATAAGTCAACTCAATGAGAGGCAGTAGGCTACACAACAACAGCAACAACAGCTCGTACATTTGTTTACTATGGATCTCAGAGCAAAGGTGGACGATTTAGTGGAATGTATTCCTGTGGAAGAGACTAGGAGTGGTAGCTGAATTATGAATAACATGTCAGCTGTGTTATGCTAAGTTTGTGTTATGCTAAGTTTGTGAGGAAAACAAGTGTGATCTCCACAAAAGTCAGTAGACAGGTTGAGTTTCTGCAGAGCAGTTTGATTTGACGAGTCAGCCATTCTTCAAGGGAGATGTGAAAATACACCCACCTCGTCTGTGCTAAACTGGCTCTAGCTATGAATAGCAGATATTCACATTTGGGATTTTTTTTTTCTCTCAGAAGTTAAATGAGAGGAAAATGCTAATCCTGCATGGTGTATTTGATGTTGTGGGGTGTGTTTGAAATATATCTCTATTACTGCAGAGAGAAGGAGGTCCTTTCAAACCACATTAGCCTAAGAGATAATGTTACCAGGTTGTATAAATACATTAAAGCAACAAATAATGTTTTAAAGCTTATATATTTAATAATTTGTTATTTAGTGCTATGAATCTGAACTACTAAGAAGATGCCAGTGCTTTGGCGTCACAAAACCTGGACACTATGTTGTGCCTGTACGAGTGGTTAAAGTGTCTACCCTACAGTAAGACAGAAATAGTCACTGCCATTTGAGTCGTAACTCACAGACAGCTGTCAGACAGCCAGGCAGGTCAGCATCTATCTGCATTTAGTCCACTGAGCTATGCATAGCCACCGTGGGACAACCCTTCCCTCTTACTTTCTCTGTCTCTATTATCTCCTCTTGTCTTCCCCTCCATCCCTCCACAGACTCACTCTCTCCATCATTTAACAGGGAGCAGAGGTCACTGTTACTTTCACTGTTACCGTGTGTGTGTGTGTGTGTGTGTGTGTGTGTGTGTGTGTGTGTGTGTGTGTGTGTGTGTGTGTGTGTGTGTGTGTGTGTGTGTGTGTGTGTGTGTGTGTGTGTGTGTGTGTGTGTGTGTGTATGATATGACTGAGCCAAGAAGGGATGCAGTGGGGTCAGTTTAATTTTGGTCTGTATGACAAAGGCTTCTGTACCTTTGGATGATATTGTAGATGTGTTTTGAGGTATTTCCATGCTGCCATACTGAATGTCTACATGCATTTTGTATTGATAACTAAAATGTGTGCATAATATTCCTGTTTCATAACATTTTTAACCACTACTGTACCTTTTAATTCACTCTTTCTGCCTAGGTAGAAAGTATTGCTGATCACCAGATAGCAAATATATTCACATAATTTAGCAGACGCTCTTATCCAGAGCAACTTACAGTAGTGAGTGCCTACATTTTCAGACTTAATTTTTTGTATTGTTCCCCTGTGGGAATTGAACCCACAACCCTGGTATTGCAAGCACCATGCTCTACCAACTGAGCCATACTACCATCTGAAACAGTTTCCTTATCAAAGTTACCTACAATAGTGTGTGCATCCTGATAATGAATAGCGCATGGTATGTTTTATAAATATCACAATATTACATCAGCAGCTACCTGGATGTGAACTATAAAGTGAATCCATCTGTATATGTTTTAATTGATTCACTCCAGCTCTAATTGTGTGTGTGTGTGTGCATAATAAAACTACATTGCTTTCTTCAACAAGTTACTATTGGGACTGACATTAGTGCTACTCTCCTGCATTCCCTTTATTGCACAACAAAACTATTAGCAAAATCGAAGTGAAATTTGCTTACATTATTTTGTTGTACTGTAATTCAATTACAGCTGGTGAACTGTACGTGTGGTGCTGCTGTTAAATTAACTATAAATGTTTGCTTTGCTAAATCACACTGATGTGTGTTCGCTTCTCTGCCACAAATCATTACTGTTCCGCAGGAAGTTTGTCCCTGAACTGTAGTACAGTAGTTGTCCTCCACACTGGGGTATACTTAGAGTTCCTCTTATAAGAAGTGGTAAATCGCTAGGTTGTCATTGGAAATGAATACTTGATATCAAGTTCCTTCCTGGTTCAATAAGGCTGGTAAAAATACATCTAATACCCAGCTGAATCGCAGGCTAAGCTAAGGAATGGAGACTAGCTCCTTGGCTGTTTCATATGTCCTTAGCTAACATTGTGTAAACTGTATGTTCTGATGTTGGGAGGAAACATAAACTGCTGAGTATGTTGTGTAATGGTGAGTGTGGAGCTTGGAGATGAGATCTGTACATTAAAGTGAGCATGGTGAACAGTGAGTGGTGAAAAGACAAAAGCAAGGGATTGATGAGAGAGAGAAAGAGAGCTGATTTGGGCTTTGTTTTGTTGACTTGAATTTCTTTTTTAGAACAGTCGCACACAAATGTGGTACAGGAGTTATAGGTATCACGCTGCAGGTCGAGAGCATTGTTCTTCCACTTCAAAATTATTCTGTGTGAAAGGCTGCAAAACAGTGTCCCGTTCTTTAGTTTGGAGTTTGGAATCCTAGTATTAGCTCTGTGTGGATGGAGCTTGTATTTAATATTACAATACATTATGTAATATGAGATATGATAAACAGGGTCAGGTTGATATGTATGGACCTCCTTTTAACATACTGTGATTTACAGTATATATAGTATTGTGTAGAGTGTTTAGAGGACCACAGGCTAGCCTTGGAGAGAAGCCAGTGACTGCGCTATGGTTCACAGGTTCTCAGTCTGCCAGATTTCTCCTGCATCCCTCCTGAAGCCATATAGACTTAATGTTGCAGCGGTGTGCTTTACTGAATATGTGTACCACAGACACACAGACACGTTTATGGAGGTGAAATGGCGGAGGTGAAAATGTGTCAATAAACAGCTTGAAGTTGAATGAGGCATGACCTGCCAGGTGACTCATCAAATCAAAGCGGGCTAGCCCTTTTTCTTTTAGAAATACAATGGTGTTTTGTTTATTATGTTACTGTTGTTGTCACAATCCGGGTTAGAACTCCGGTCTCAGAAGTGTAGAGCTGGGGGTACTACCCCTTAGCCACAGAGGAGATGTTGTAGGACCCAAATGAAACACCCAAGGCAATACTCCAGGCAAGTAGATTTAATGTTCACAAAACAGGAGGCAAAACAAAACAACTCCACGAGGGGAGAAAAACAAACTAAAGATAACTTCAAAAACTTACTAGGACAGACACGGTGAGACAAAGCAGGAGACACACAGTCAGGACGCAATAACCAAGTGACAAACAAGGGGAAAACACACAGCTAAAATACACAAGGGGAAACAAGGCACAGGTGACCTGGATAAGCTAATTAGGACACATGAGGAAGAACTAAGGCAAAGGGGAACACAGCTGACCTCTAGAGGCCAGGAGACAAACAGGGGAAGCAGGAAGCTGACAGGACCCCCTCCTCTAGGAACGACTCCTGACGTTCCTTCCAGAACACCCTGGCCCCAGGGTGCGAAAATCTCGGATCAACCCTGGGTCCAGGATGTCCCTGGCTGGAACCCAGGAGCGCTCCCTCTGGCCCGTAGCCCTCCCAGTCCACCAGATACTGCAGAGAGTTCTGGACCCTCCGGGAGTCCAGTATCCGGCGGACTGTGTAGGCTGGCTGGCCGTCTATGATCCTGGGAGGTGGCGGGGGTCTGTGTGGGGGGCAAAAGGAGAAGACAAGACAGGTTTAAGGAGTGAAACATGAAAAGTGGGGTTAACTCTAAGGGAGCGAGGCAGAACTAAACGATACGAAACAGGGTTAACCTTTCTAGCAATGCGGAAAGGGCCGATGTATCTCTGGGAAAGCTTCTTGGATTCGACCCGGAGGGGCAAGTTCTTAGTGGCCAACCAAACTCTCTGACCAGCTCGGAAACTAGGGGCCGTCCGGCGGTGGCGATTAGCCTGACTTTGGTATCTCTGGGAGGTCCGAAGGAGGGTACACCTGGCCTTCTTCCAGGTCCGCCTACAGCGTTGGACAAAGCGCTGGGCCGAGGGAACACCAACTTGCGCCTCTTCCTCTGGAAATAATGGAGGGTTGTAACCGAACTGGCATTCGAAGGGGGGACAATCCGGTGGCTGAGGACTGGAGGGTGTTGTGGGCATATTCAGCCCAAATGATATAGGTGGCCCAAGACGTGGGATTACTGGCCGCCATACACCGCAGGGTGGTCTCCAGATCCTGATTAATCCGTTCCGTTTGGCCATTAGACTCTGGATGGAATCCTGACGATAGGCTGGCTGTGGCCCCAATAAGCCTGCAGAAGGCCCCCCAAAACCGGGACGAGAATTGGGGACCTCGGTCAGAGACCACGTCCAGGGGAATGCCAAATATCCGGAAGACATGGTTCATGAGGAGCTCAGCAGTCTCCTTAGCCGAGGGCAGCTTGGGCAGGGGAATAAACCGGGCAGCCTTAGAGAAACGGTCTACCACCACAAGGATGACGGTGTTGCCCTGGGATAGAGGAAGTCCCGTAACAAAGTCCAGAGAAAGGTGTGACCATGGCCTTCGAGGAACAGGTAAGGGATGGAGCAGTCCCTGGGGTCGCTGGCGTGTCGACTTTCCCTGGTTGCACACAGGGCAGGCCTCAACATAGACCTGCACGTCCTTCTTGATGGACGGCCACCAAAACCGCCGTCGGAGGAACTCCAGTGTGCGAGCACTGCCAGGATGGCATGTCAAGGGCGACTCATGACCCCCCTGCAAGACGCGGGCCCGAACCGAGAGAGGAACGTACAGGCGACCGGCAGGACCACCGCCTGGATCGGGCTCATGGGCAAGAGCTTCCCTGCACCTCTTTCTAGTTCCCACTGAAGAGGTGCGACGATCCTAGACCTCGGAATAATCGATGCCAAGGGCTTCTCTTGTACCTCGGGAGAATAGACTCGAGACAGAGCATCCGGCTTGACGTTCTTGGTGCCAGGTCGGTAAGTCAGGAGGAACTGGAATCGATTAAAGAAAAGGGACCATCGTGCTTGCCGAGGGTTCATCCGCTTAGCCTGTTGGAGATATTCCAGGTTCTTGTGGTCTGTGAGAACCTGGAAAGGGTGCTGAGCCCCCTCAAGCCAATGGCGCCACTCTTCCAAGGCCAGTTTTACCGCAAGCAACTCTAGATCCCCCACGTGGTAGTTGCGCTCGGCCTCAGACAGGCGGCGAGACATGAAGGCACAAGGGTGTAATCTCCCATCCGCACCCCTCTGTGACAGGACGGCTCCCACCCCCCACCTCTGAGGCGTCCACCTCCACCACGAAAGGTCTCTCTGGGTCAGGGGTCACCAGAATCGGAGCAGAAGTGAAGCGGCGCTTGAGATCCTCGAAGGCCCCTGCTGCTTCCGGACCCCAGTGAATCTTGGTCCCTCCTCCCTTGGTAAGCGTCGCCAAGGGGGCTACCACCGAGCTGAAATTCTTGATGAACTTCCGATAGAAGTTAGAAAAGCCAATGAACCGTTGAACCTCCTTGACCGTGGCAGGTGTGGGCCAATCGTGGACCGCCTTGACCTTCTTGGGATCCATCTCTAGGTGCCCGGGAGTGACAATAAACCCGAGAAACTGAGTCTGAGAAACATGAAATTCACACTTCTCAGGCTTAACGTAGAGGTGATTGTCAAGGAGCCTCTGGAGAACCCGGCTAACATGCCCCTCATGTTCCTTCAGTGACCTCGAGAAGATGAGGATATCGTCCAGGTACACGAAGACGAACAGATTAAGCATATCCCGGAGAACATCATTAATCAGGGCTTGGAATACTGCGGGGGCATTGGTGAGCCCGAACGGCATCACCCGATATTCATAGTGTCCCGTGGGCGTGTTGAACGCCGTCTTCCATTCGTCTCCTGGCCGGATCCGCACGAGATGGTAAGCATTGCGGAGATCCAGCTTAGTAAAAATGGAAGCCCCTTGAAGCAGCTCAAAAGCAGTGGCCATGAGAGGAAGAGGGTATCGATTCCGAACCGTGATCTTGTTGAGTCCCCGGTAATCAATACAAGGCCTCAGACCCCCGTCTTTCTTTTCAACAAAAAGAAGCCCGCCCCAGCCGGGAAGTAGAGGCATAGATGAGGCCGGCTGCCAAGGACTCCTTAATGTAGGTGTCCATAGCTGCGTGCTCGGGGGAGGACAAGGAAAAGATCCGACCTCTAGGAGGGCAGCACCCAGGGAGTAGATCAATGGCACAGTCATAAGTGCGATGAGGCGGTAAGGCAGTAGCCCGGGCCTTGCTGAACACTGCCTTGAACCGATGGTAAACACTGGGGACTCGGGAGACGTCAACAGACTCTTGAAACTGGGTACTAGGGGCTGAGGAACTCTGAAGCATGCAGGTGAGTTGGCAAGTGGGACCCCAGCTAAGAATGGTGCCAGTAGGCCAGTCGATCTGGGGATTATGTCTGCATAGCCAAGGGTGACCCAGGATAATAGGATACTCGGGAGAGTCAATGAGATAGAAGGTCTCCTCCTGCTGGTGTTGAGAGATGGTAAGTCGCAGGGACTGAGTCGCCTCAGTAACTTTTCCTGGTTCCAGAGGTCTGCCATCTAAGGCTGTAACTGCCTGGGGTTGAGGAAGTAGTTGGGTAGGGATCTTAAGTTCCTTAGCCAAGGTTACATCCATAAAATCACCTGCGGCACCGGAATCGATCATAGCCTGGACCCGATGCTGGTGGCCCTCCCAGGACAGAGTGGCTGGAATAGCTAGGACCGCGTTAGTAGGAGGAGCTCTAATTTTCCCCATCACAACCCTCCTGTAGCTGGGCGGGGACAGGCGTTTCCCGAAAGCTCGGGGCAAGTGGAGCGGAAGTGGCCGGCAACCCCGCAGTAGAGGCACCGACGCTCCCTCATGCGACGTTCCCTTTCGTTGGAAGAAAGCCTGGAACGGCCTAACTGCATGCTCTCCGGGGAATCCTGGGGCAGTTCAGGAGCCGGGGCAGCTCTGAATGACGGAGTCCAAACTGGAGAAACAGAGCTGCTCAGAGGAACTTGGGACTGAGACACCTGACGGCGAGCCGTTCTCCGCTCTCTTAGACGATTGTCCAGGCGGATGGCCAAGGCTATGAGGGACTCGAGATCTTCAGCTGGTTCACGGGTGGCTAACTCATCTTGAAGGGGGCTCAGATAACCCTCCCTGAAAGCAGACCCTCAGCGCTTCATCATTCCATCCGCTCCTTGCTGCCATGGTTCGGAACTCAATGGCAAAATCTGCCGTGCTTCGGGGGCCCTGACGGAGAGACAGTAGGCGCTTGGAAGCCTCCCGCCCACTGACAGGATGATCGAACACCCGCTTGAACTCTTCTACAAATGCAGCGTGGGAGTCACAACAGGCCTCCTGGGACTGCCACACCGCAGAGGCCCAGGCGAGCGCCTTGTCTGAAAGAAGGGTAATGAGGTAGGCAATCTTGGAACGGTCTGTGGGAAAACTTGAGGGTTGGAGCTCGAAGGTGAGGGAGCATTGGGTGAGGAAACCCTGGCAAGAGCTTGGATCCCCAGAAAAGGGCTTGGGAGGTGGTAGTCGGGGCTCCGCCAACCGAGAAGGCCTGTCGTCACTGGGAGGTGACCGGGGGAAGGGGGAGGACCAAGGAGGCGTTCAAAGAGCTGGTGAAGGGAACTCATCATTTCGGCCAGGAGTTGAGAATGTCTAGCCATCAGCTCCTCTTGTCGGCTGAGAACGGCTTCATGGCGCTGGAAAGAAGCCTCATGTCGAATGATCACCGCCAACAGGTCCTGGGAACTGAGTGTTTCTGGGTCCATGATTGACTTGGTTATTCTGTCACAATCCGGGTTAGAACTCCGGTCTCAGAAGTGTAGAGCTGGGGGTACTACCCCTTAGCCACAGAGGAGATGTTGTAGGACCCAAATGAAACACCCAAGGCAATACTCCAGGCAAGTAGATTTAATGTTCACAAAACAGGAGGCAAAACAAAACAACTCCACGAGGGGAGAAAAACAAACTAAAGATAACTTCAAAAACTTACTAGGACAGACACGGTGAGACAAAGCAGGAGACACACAGTCAGGACGCAATAACCAAGTGACAAACAAGGGGAAAACACACAGCTAAAATACACAAGGGGAAACAAGGCACAGGTGACCTGGATAAGCTAATTAGGACACATGAGGAAGAACTAAGGCAAAGGGGAACACAGCTGACCTCTAGAGGCCAGGAGACAAACAGGGGAAGCAGGAAGCTGACAGTTGTTGCTGTTATTTTGTCTATTATTAGGGTAGTATGTGTGAAGTATACCTTCGATTTCATCCTCCTCCTCAGGTGCTACCAGGCTGGAGGCAAAGGTCAGAAGCAGGTTGCCCCAGCCAGTGGACTCCTCCACCGCCTCGTTCACCATTTTCATGGGGTCCGAGCTGATATGCTGAATGCTTCCTGAGAGTGTGGTGAACAGGCCGTGTGAGCTAAGACCCCGCATAGCATAGCCACCATACATTTACACACACACTTCTATAAACACTCCACTAAAAACTGGACTAAGGAATATTTAAAGAATACATAGTTACAAATGTATAAAACTGCATTCTATGGAATCATACAACGTTCAAATATTCTGTATGTAGGTAAATGCATGAGAACAAGCAAATCCCAGCAACGGAATTCCTACCCAGAAACAAACAGAGAAATTATATGAAGTTGAATGTGTACATGGCTATAAACAATAGCTTGTAAATAAATGACTATAAAGAATGTGATATAGTATAACATGTCCTCTGTCCAGCCATGGTCCAATGGGTTACTTCTAATTTCTGCTGGCGCATACACTGTGTAGACTACCACCTGTCTGTCTGTCTGTCTGTCTGTCTGTCTGTCTGTCTGTCTGTCTGTCTGTCTGTCTGTCTGTCTGTCTGTCTGTCTGTCTGTCTGTCTGTCTGTCTGTCTGTCTGTCTGTCTGTCTGTCTGTCTGTCTGTCTGTGCTGTGCAGGCAAACAGCATGAGACATCATTTCCATTTCGTCATAGGTAGAGACACACAGTAGGCAGTAGGTGTCCATGACATGTAAACATGCTACAGTACAGACTACAGGACATGTCAGACACCCCCTCCAGCATACTGTACCCCAGCACTGTGTTAGTGACAACTCTCAGGAGAATCTGACTGACTGGTCTTTAGACCCTTTAGTGCTCATTAGCGAGCAATTATCAAAGTAGTATAACGGATATTCAGAAGAGAGTGGTTATTAATCTATAGTAGTGTTGAATTAGAATGAGTGGGTTAAGTTAACGAAACACGGTTGATATAGCCATATTCAACAAAGGACTTTTTGTTTCCTGGACTTGAAAATATTTAAATGGGAATTTATTTTATATTCTGAACAAATAGATGTTACAGTTATCGACAATATCTAAAGGCTTATATCAAAGGTATGCAAAGGTTACTACATGGCCAAATGTATGTGGACACCCCTTCAAATTAGTGGATTCGGCTATTTCAGCCTCACCCGTTCATGACAGGTGTATAAAATCAAGCACACAGCCAAGTAATCTCCATAGAGAAACATTGGTAGTAGAATGGCCTTACTGAAGAGCTCAGTGACTTTCAACGTGGCACCATCATAGGATGCCACCTTTCCAACAGGTCAGTTCGTCAAATGTCTGCCCTGCTAGATCTGCCCCGGTCAACTGTAAGTGCTGTTATTGTGAAGTGGAAACATCTAGGAGCAACAACAGCTCAGCTGCGAAGTGGTAGGCCACACAAGCTCACAGAATGGAACCGCCGAGTGCTGAAGCGCGTAGCACGTAAAAATCTTCTGTCCTCGGTTACAACACTCACTACCGAGTTCCAAACTGCCTCTGGAAGCAACGTCAGCACATGAACTGTTCGTCGGGAGCTTCATGAAAAAGGTTTCCATGGCCAAGCACACAACCCTAAGATCACCATGTGCAATGCCAAGCATTGGCTGGAGTGGTGTAAAGCTCTCCGCCATTGGACTCTGGAGCAGTGGAAATGCGCTCTCTGGAGGGATGAATCACGCTTCACCATCTGGCAGTCCGACGGACGAATCACGGTTTGGCGGATGCCAGGAGAACGCTACCTGCCCGAATGCATAGTGCCAACTGTAAAGTTTGGTGGAAGAGGAATAATTGTCTGGGGCTATTTTTCATGGTTCGGGCTAGGCCCCTTAGTTTCAGTGAAGGGAAATCTTAACGCTACAGCATACAATGACATTCTAGACGATTCTGTGCTTCCACTTTTGTGGCAACAGTTTGGGGAAGGCCCTTTCCTGTTTCAGCATGACAATGCCCCCGTGCACAAAGCGAGGTCCATACAGAAATGGTTTGTCGAGATCAGTGTGGAAGCACTTGACTGGCCTGCACAGAGGCCTGACCTCAACCCCATCAAACACCTTTAGGATAAATTAAAACGCTGACTGTGAGCCAGGCCTAATTGCCCAACATTAGTGCCCAACCTAACTAATGCGCTGGTGGCTGAATGGAAGCACGTCCCCGCAGCAATGTTCCAACATCTAGTGGAAAACCTTCCCAGAAGAGTGGAGGCTGTTATAGCAACAAGGGAGGGGACCAACTCCATATTAATGCCCATGATTTTGGAATAAGATGTTCGACAAGCAGGTGTCCACATACTTTTGGTCATGTAGTGTATTTATCATAACATGAGTTAATGAACTAATTAGTTGCTATATTAGTTGTTAATAGTAAATTGTATTATATTTAAATATATATACAGTACCAAGGAAAAGTTCTGACACACCTACTCATTCAAGGGTTTTTCTTTATTTTTTACAATTTTCTACATTGTAGAATAATAGTGAAGAGATCAAAACTATGAAATAACACATTTGGAATCATTTAGTAAACAAAAAAGTGTTAAACAAATCAAAATATATTTTATATTTGAGATTCTTCAAAGTAGCCACCCTTTGCCTTGATGACAGCTTTTCACCCTCTTGGCATTCTCTTAACCAGCTGGAATGAGTAAGTGTGTCCAAACGTTTGACTGGTACTGTATATTTTTTGTTTACAAATATATAATTACGTTTTGTCTACTCCTCTAAAGTTAGTTGTAACAGTATGTCAACCCAAACTCAGTAAGGGCCTCAGAGGCCTCTAATCAGCACAACAAAGTTAAAAGCATAGTATGATGGCTTGCCTCTAGACCTCCCTGCCTCCTTAATTGCTTTCCTGACAGCGGGAGGTGGGGGGACCCCTGTTAGGAAGAGAGGTACATAAGCAGTGACACAGGAACAGGGACAGTGAACAGTCTCCATCACATGAACATGATCAATGTGGAGAAGAACAGACTCCAGAGTGATGCGTTCTGGGAGGAGGAAACGGACTGTCTTACCACAACAACCAATGGCACAGAGACCCAATTATTCACGATTCACAAGCACCGTATGGTGACAGAAGAAATCAAGTTCATCACAAAGACGTTCATCACAATGGAAACAAAGATAGACATGACCATAGTGTAGAGAACACATCAACATACAAAAAGTAAACACCCATAAAGCAATAGGAGTGAAAAACGGGACAGAACAGCAAAATGCTGTGCTGTAACTATAACGAGAACATTATGTCGTTCACTCTTTATGAAATCTGCTATAGCAACAGTTGTGCTTGACATGTTTTAATTTTTTTATTTAATCCCATTGACTTGATTGATTTGTTCCAAAAGCTAATGTGCAGTTATTACATACTGCTGTGGTTTGTATGATTTGAAGCATACTAATGTAATACTGATTATTCAGTGACATTTGCTTGATTGGCACTTCAACCTACGTCATGTAAATGAACAAATATCCCTCAGTGGTTGTGCATTTGAACCCCTCACATTGTCCTTTATCTACACTGAATCCTGGAATGATGACTGCAACTAAATACATAGAAATAAATAACATATTACCGTGAAAGAAGTGGTAAAGAAGGCAAGGGACTTGGGAGGTGGAATGGAATCAACCATCCAAACTAAGTCTCTCATTACGGGAAGGCTCTTTGGTTTGTTCCAAAACATATTGGAGGGTTTCTCTCTCTCTCTCTCTCTCTCTCTCTCTCTCTCTCTCTCTCTCCCTCTTTCTCTCTCGCTCTCCCACTCTCTCACTCTCTCTCTGTAATGGAAAGCAGTGGAGGCATGACAATAGACTTGGTTAAACTCCAATTGGTCGCCTCCCAGGCTGTGTGGTGCACATCAAGTGGAATTACATTTCCTCACAACCAACACACTCTGCTCATTGTTACAAAATGTCGGTTTTGTATTTAATTTACTGAGTGTTGCCCTTTATTGAAATGTCATGGTGTGAAAAATTGCATCTTATTAAAAATGCAGTCATACTCAATTGCTGTCCACTAAATGGCTGTTTGACTTTTTCTTCATTTTGTTGTGTTACAGCCTGAATGTAATATGATTAAATGTAGATGTTTTGTCACTGGCCTACACACACCCCATAATGTCAAAAAGTAGGTTTTTCGCAATAAAAAAATTATAATGAAAATCTGAAATGTCTTGAGTCAATAAGTATTCAACCCCTTTGTTATGGCATGCCTAACTAAATAAGTTAAAGAGTAAAAATTAGCTTAACAAGTCATGTACTAAGTTGCAACAATAGTGTTTAACACAATTTTTTTTATGACTACCTCATCTCTGTAACCCACACATACAATTATCTGAAAGCCCCTCATTCGAGCAGTGAATTTCAAACACAGATTTGGAAAGTACTGGAAATGGAAAGTACTGAATGCGCATACAGTGCCTTGCAAAAGTATTCTTCCCCCACAAGGACCCGGGAGGTTTTCCAATAACTCGCTAAAAAGGGCACCTATTGGTAGATACAGGTGTCCTTCCTAACTCAGTTGCCGGAGAGAAAGGAAACCACTCAGTGATTTCACCATGAGGACACTAGTGACTTTAAAAAAGTTTAATGGCTATGATAGGAGAAAACTGAGGATGGATCAACAACATTATACTTACTACACAATAATAACCCAATTGACAGAGTGAAAAGAAGTAAGCTTGTACAGAATACAAATATTCCAAAACATGCATCCTGTTTGCAACAAGGCACTAAAGTAATACTGCAAGAAATTTGGCAAAGCAACTCACTTTTTGTCCTGAATACAAAGTATTATGTTTGGGGAAAATTCCAATACATATTTTCAAGCATAGTGGGGGCTGCATCATGTTATGGGTATGCTTGTAATCGTTAAGGACTGGGGAGTTTTTCAGGATAAAAATAAACGGAATGGAGCTGAGCACAGGCAAAAATCCTAGAAGGAAACCTGGTTCAATCTGCTTTCCACCAGACACTTGGAGATTAACTCACCTTTCAGCAGGGCAATCACCTAAAACACAAGGCCAAATCTACACTGGAGTTGCTTACCAAGAAGACAGTGAATGTTCCTGAGTGGCGGAGTTACAGTTTTCACTTAAATCTGCTTGAAAATCTATGACAAGACCTGAAAATGGTTGTCTAGCAATGATCAACAACCAATTTGACTGAGCTTGAAGAATTTCGAAAAGAATAATGGGAAAACGTTGCACAATCCAGGTGTGGAAAGCTCTTAGAGACTTACCCAGACTCACAGCTGTAATCACTGCCAAATGTGCTTCTACAAAGTATTGACTCAGGGGTGTGAATACTTCTGAAAATTAGATATTTCTGTGTTTAATTTCCAATAAATTTGCAAACTGTTCTAAAAATATGTTTTCACTTTGTCATTATGGGGTATTGTGTGTAGATGGGTGAACAAAACAATTAAATCCATTTTGAATTCAGGCTGCAACACAACAAAACGTGGAATAGGTCAAGGGATATGAATACTTTCTGAAGGCACTGTATTCTGTCTTAGGGCACACATCCTTTTGTTTTACAAATCGATTCGTTTGTGACCTTGTTGAAATTAATTTAGCATTTTTCCCTGTTACTGTATATCTTTATGTGTCAAAAATGGAAAGTACTGAATGCGTATACAGTGCCTTGCAAAAGTATTCATCCCCCTTGGCGTTTTTCCTATTTTGTTGCATTACAACCTGTAATTTAAATGGATTTCATGTAATGGACATACACAAAATAGTTCAAATTGGTGGAGTGAAATGAAAAAAATAACTTGTTAAAGAAAATTCTAAAAAATAAATAACGGAAAAGTGGTGCGTGCATATGTATTCACCCCCTTTGCTATGAAGCCGCTAAATAAGATCTGGTGCAACCAATTACCTCCAGAAGTCACATAATTAGTTAAATAATGTCCACCTGTGTGCAATCTAAGTGTCACATGATCTGTCACATGATCTCAGTATATATACACCTCTTCTAAAAGGCCCCAGAGTCTGCAACACCTCTAAGCAAGGGGCACCAACAAGCAAGCGGCACCATGAAGACCAAGGAGCTCTCCAAACAGGTCAGGGACAAAGTTGTGGAGAAGTACAGATCAGGGTAGGGTTATAAAAAAATATCAGAAACTTTGAACATCCCACGGAGCACCATTAAATCCATTATTATAAAATGGAAAGAATATGGCACCACAACAAACCTGCCAAGAGAGGGCCGCCCACCAAAACTCACGGATCAGGCAAGGAGAGCATTAATCAGAGAGGCAACAAAGAGACCAAATATAACCCTGAAGGAGCTGCAAAGCTCCACAGCGGAGGTTGGAGTATCTGTCCATAGGACCACTTTAAGCCGTACACTCCACAGAGCTGGGCTTTACGGAAGACTGGCCAGAATAAAAGCCATTGCTTAATGAAAAGAATAAGCAAACACATTTGGTGTTCGCCAAAAGGCATGTGGGAGACTCCTCAAACCTATGGAAGAAGATACTCTGGTCAGATGAGACTAAAATTGAGCTTTTTTGGCCATCAAGGAAAACGCTATGTCTGGCGCAAACCCAACACCTCTCATCACCCAGAGAACACCATCCCAACAGTGAAGCATGGTGGTGGAAGCATCATGCTGTGGGGATGTTTTTCATCGGCAGGGACTGGGAAACTGGTCAGAATTGAAGGAATGATGGATGGCGCTAAATACAGGGAAATTCTTGAGGGAAACCTGTTTCAGTCTTCCAGAGATTTGAGACTGGGACAGAGGTTCACCTTCCAGCATGACAATGACCCTAAGCATACTCCTAACGCAACACTCGAGTGGTTTAAGGGGAAACATTTAAAATGTCTTGGAATGGCCTAGTCAAAGCCCAGACCTCAATCCAATTGAGAATCTGTGGACTGACTTAAAGATTGCTGTACACCAGCGGAACCCATCCAACTTGAAGGAGCTAGAGCAGTTTTGCCTTGAAGAATGGGCAAAAATCCCAGTGGCTAGATGTGCCGAGCTTATAGAGACATACCCCAAGAGACTTGCAGCTGTAATAACTGCAAAAGGTGGCTCTACAAAGTATTGACTTTGGGGGGGTGAATAGTTATGCATGCACAAGTTTTCTGTTGTTTTGTCTTATATCTTGTTTGTTTCACAAAAAAATATATTTTGCATCTTCAAAGTGGTAGGCATGTTGTGTAAATCAAATGATACAAACCCCCAAAAAATCCATTTTAATTCCAGGTTGTAAGGCAACAAAATAGGAAAAATGCCAAGGGGGGTGAATACTTTCGCAAGCCACTGTATGGTGATGAAATTAGTATGAAAAAAAAGTGCACTTGCTAAGTGCACTTGCTGTCACTCCTCGCTGTCTTCAAAAATAAAATAAACATTCTAAAACTCTTTTTGATATCGACTTGGGTCCACTACAATAAATATTTGGTATGAAATTATGAGTGACAGATACTCCTAGCTATTCCCCTAAATTCCACTGTTTCTGGCAGTCTCCTTTCTGACAGTGAGGGGTTCAAATGAACAGAGAGGATCAGTCTATGAGAGGGAGTCTAGTGACACAGTTATCCTTCACAGAGAGAGATGATACCGCTCAGTATCCTACAGGGGACCAAGAGCTAGCTACCTGTCCTGACAGCCGATTCTTAAAAGCAAGGACATGCTTTCAGTATTACTGTGATTCAGCATGAAATTATACATTGTCCTCAAAGATTGTGGCTTCAATGGCTATTTCCTAAAAGGTTTATATGATATGGGTATATTTACATTATACTGTGCGTGTACAAATTATACTCACACCAAAATGTGTTAAGAATTGATATTTGTTATTCTTGGTCTTCTAGTAATTGTCTAATCTTTTTTTTCCTTTCAAGGGTTAATCAATGGTGCCATGGTTTTGTGTGATGATTATCACCCTCCCATTCCACGTGTTGTCCTGGTGCCATACAGTATCCCCTGGGATATTCTTTACCAACCTTAACCCCCCTTTCCTAATCTAATTTAGGGATGTGTGACCACAATTTAGTCCCTTTGCTTTCATTAATAAGGCTACTGTTTAAGAAATTGGTTTAGGGTATAGTGTAGCTATAGTCTGACTACTAACACCTAATAAATACTATTTTATACTTATGACAAGGCTGAGAGGCTTTGGTATAAATGGCCACAGCTTCAATTTCTTCCCATGATTGCATATGGAATGGTTTAGGAGGTAATTCCTCCATAGATGACCATCTGTATTGGCCACATTCAATGCTCATTATTATGTATTGTAGAGGAAATCTATATCTCTCCTTGCAGGCTTATCTGCAACATACAATATTAAATTAGAAACATTAAAACACATCAGATTGGTGTCTCCTTCTCAACAGCAACACTCAATCAAAGAGAAAGACATTCTGCATGGTCACTATTTAATACCACACAGTTAACAACACCAACACAGATCGATATGGTCTCAATGTGCCATTATTGATGTTAGCATCAAGGCAATTGTGTACAAATTGAGACAGGAAAGTCAACTGAATTGACAGTTGTAAGTTATCATAGGCCGGATGCTTGAGAGCAATTGGCACACAATTAAATGGGATAATTTTTCCTGGAAATAAGCCCTTAAAAACACATGTCAATACTTATAGTGATTTCAGGTGAATATAATGGTTGTTTTTCCTTTAATTGTGGTCTATTTTGCTCTATTACTTAAGCCGCACAAAAAAACAAATTATTTTATTGTTGAGCTTGAGCTATTGAAGCCAATCAAACGATCTATGGAATGATTAGGAAATCTTTACAGCTTTCTGTCCAATAGCACCAACAATAAAGGACTATCCAGACATTGGAAGGTAGCACAGGACTTGGGCTTTCTAAAACGTTGGTTTTCTAAGGCCATGCAGCTTTACTGGGCACAAAACATGATGTACTGTAATACAGCCTCAATACATTCTAATGCTGTCTGGTTATGTAATAATTGATTAAACTATGTAGGCTACTGTGGGCAATGCTACAGCCAACTTGCAATAGTACAGTTACAGCACATTCATTACAAATGAGCGCTTCATACACCAAACACATTTTACTGGACTACAAGTAATGACTGAAAACACACACGCACACACATGGACAAACAAAGACATTTATTGTAATGGATGTTACCTACATTGATATAAAAGCCATGCTATATCGCAGAAAAGGCCACACTAGGGCGTCATTATGGTAAGTTTTGTTCAACTACGCACAAAAAACTGGTGAATAGTAGTTTAATGACACATCAGGTGACTTCTAAATGGGCTCTATACCTGTTCAAGTCATAAACCAGTATTAAGTCAGTTCTGTGAATGAGTTATCATGAAAGCTATAGTCCAAAACCATTCATATAGGGAGGTTATGGTTGACCTTAGGACTATCTGTACCGTTAGGGTTGGCATCAGAGTTGCCATCAGCATGGAGACATACTGTATCTGTGTATAAACACAAAATAGCCTCCTTCAACTGTGATAATGAAATAATCGTGTGAAAATGTAACCTGAGTACTAGATGTAACCTGTGTAAACTTGAATGATCCAGAGGCAACACTTGATGGACAATGTGTACATGAATCCATTAATGCGTAGCATGCAGCCACCACAACACTGACTGGAGTGTGTGACAATTGCTGCCTATCAGCAATTAAAGCATGCAGGTTGTTAGTAGCAGAGCGGAAGCAAGAGACGGGCAAGAGCAGCAGACTGCAGTGAGAGAGTCTTGACCAGGTGGCAAACAGTATAATGTATGATATTTTTATTGGATGGCAATTGGAAAACGTGGGGATGGACAGGGTGAAAAGAGGAGGAGGAAACTAGATTAGAAATGAGAATGAACGTAGCTATGGGACTCTAGTGAGAAACTAAAGGGTGTGATATCTGTGAAGGCTGAATGACTTGGGGTGGGTAGACTAGACTCACAGCCCCCAGAGTGTCAGCCTTCAACTACTGTTTTGTGAGTTAAACAGATCTACGTGACAATGGTGCCCACTTTTGAAGTTTGCTTAAGAAATGTATGTGCAAATGAAATGTGAATGGCATTTGACATGAAAATATGAAAATGGATAAAACAATCCATGTACACAATGACAATTTCTCTCAAATACTGATCCACATCAGCAAACAGCAAACTCTCAAACAATGAAAATGGTCATTGTCAAACTTTATTGTTAAACCACAAAACCACACTGAAAACAACTTTGAAGAATACAAGAATACATTATACATTAACTCTACAGAGAATGTAATCATTACGTCTGCAACAGTTGTAATGAACTATATTAATCATAAGTCTGTGATACAATAACATCCCTACTGACTGAAGCGATGCATCTCAAAACGAATCTACCAGTACATATTTTGACTCATCCAAAAGTAAGCTATTTCACTCAAAGCTGTTTGACTGGGACAGGGGCATGGCTATTTCTGCCCACCCTCTCTCAGATAACTGTTAACCTTAACCGAACACAACTGCTGCTGATAGTTCCCAGGCCCAGTAAACTGCAATGCTACACCCTATCTGACTTTGTTGCTGTCGGTCCTATCAGTACCCAGCCAATGAGCTCCCGGCTACCCTGAGAGCCCACACACCGTTGGTAGGGCAGTGGCACTCCAGATAAAGTAGTGCCAGCCTGGAAACAACAAGCTACTGGGCCTTATCAAGCTCCCTGAGCTCACTGAATCCCTCATCGGCTGTTTAAGCCATTATCCATGACCTTGTTTCACCCAGGCTAAATGTTAAGGCTAAATTAATGAACAAACCTGAGCAGAGGGGCTGTTTATAATGGGACCAAATCTATATCCACATCATTAAAAACCAGAGCCTAAATGACCAAGATGGATGATTACTCAATGCATGATGCATCACATAAACTACTGAGCAGCAATAGCCCCTTTTCATCCTAATGAGTACAAACAAAGGAAAGAGGAAGTCTAGCTCTAACCTACAGAGGCCTTTGAGGTATAAGGTAGAATCCCAATGCAAAGAGGAAGTCTAAACTTTAACCTAACACAGACCTAGAAGTAGCATCCCAATGCATGATGGGTAGGAGCAGTAGGGGGACAGGTTCAGGACCTACCTGTGAGGCCCTTGTAGTCCATCAGGTCAAACATGATGATGGCCACGCAGGACCAGGTGACGACCAGGGCTAGGACCAGGATCCAGGCCATGGGGGAACTGAAGGTGGTGTACAGGTCGTCAGTCACGGTCCTCTTAGACACCCTGACTAGGGGCTGTCCTGCCTCCCCGTTTTTGCTCTCTATGACCATGGTTGTGGTGGAGGATCGCGCTGGAAGAAAATAACAAAAGATAGGTTGGTGGCATGATGCTGAACCAACCATAAAGACCAAGTGATGGGTTGGTTTGTGATTAAACTGCACTGAGACAAGTTTTTGTCAGGTAAATAGCTAGACTTTGACAGTACTCTACTGTACTGTACCATACTAAACCATATGGTGCACAGTGTCAAATTAATCTAATGTCTTGTGTGGAATGTGTTGTCTCTGTGATCTTTTGACTTAGCCATGAAAACCCATCTCTATAAATGAATATAAATCTTACATTTACATTTGAGTTATTTAGCAGATGCTCTTATCCAGAGCGACTTACAGTTAGTGAGTGCATACATTTTCATACTGTTTCATTTTCATAAATCTCTGTAGCGTGGCAATTTGATTTGGTGTTAAATGGAGAGAGCTTCCTTACAAACGAAACATATGACCTTTATGTGCGCCATTCATTTTACAAGGCTGCTCATCGATTTACCAGAATGTGGCAGACTAGGTCAGAATAAGCCATTGATTGTTGTGCAGGTGCAGTAGTTAGAATGCAGTGTTCATTCTCTAAAATGTGATATGCTGCTATTACACTGTGAAATCAGGTCGGTGCAAATCAGTGAGAAGCCCTTGCTTGTGGCATGGGTCTCTGGTGTGTTCTCTGAGTCGGCCCATGACAGAGATAGTATCCAATTGAAATGCTGCTCCAGCCATCATGATTTGTGTGCATCCATGTGTATGAATGCATGTACGGTATGTCGGTGAGTGTGAAAGAGAGAGAAAGAAAGAAAGAGGGAGGGAGAGAGAGAGAGACAGAGAGAGAGAAAGAGAGAGAGAGAGAGAGAGAGAGAGAGAGAGAGAGAGAGAGAGAGAGAGAGAGAGAGAGAGAGAGAGAGAGAGAGAGAGAGAGAGAGAGTGAGAGAGAGAGCGAGAGAGTGCGTGTGCATGTGTTTTTGTCCAGCCTGGCCCAGTGTGGGATCAGGCCACCTGTTGGGTCTCTTCACCATGGCCTGCACCGCATTGTCAGCCAAGGGGGATTATTGGTTACCCATGTCCCCTCAAACTGCTGACTCAAGAGGCTCTGCAGACAGACACCATATGCCTGGCTTCCTCTCACACAACACACAAGTCATACTGTGACTTGTACAGTGTCAGTGTGTGTGTGTGTGTGTGTGTGTGTGTGTGTGTGTGTGTGTGTGTGTGTGTGTGTGTGTGTGTGTGTGTGTGTGTGTGTGTGTGTGTGTGTGTGTGTGTGTGTGTGTGTGTGTGTGTGTGTGCGTGTGTGTGTGTGTGTGTGTGTGTGTGTGTGTGTGTGTGTGTGTGTGTGTGTGTGTGTGCGTACGTGCTTGTATGTATGCACAGTATGTGCATTTGAGTGTGTTTGTCAGGGTTACAGTAATGGTATTTACAGTATGGTATTATCCTGGACTCCAGGAGTAGTGTAGAGGGGATAGTGATGGAATACATCACACAAATATGCTGTGCTGTTAAAAAGGAATGAAGCTCCAACACATCTACTTTACTTCTCTCCTGACCCATCGCTGCCTAAAGTTGACGACCCTGTCTTGGGAACCCTTAGTAGATATCCATGACAACTAATCTCAGGACAATAATAGAGTCAGATAGAGTTAGCCAACAAAACACTGATCTGATCTTATCCTCTCCTGGCTGCTCTCCAAATGTACTCTGAGTCACTTCTAGGTCAATTTTAAGTAAAGTTGAATATAAGTTTTGACACCCTGGCTCAGGTTGAATAAAATCAAGCCTATTCTATTCGAACTGACTGAGGGAAAACTAGGGACATCAGAAATAATCATTAGTTTGATTCCCAAAAGTCAGATGACGTCAACTCTTCTCAGCTGTAACAGTAATGATGGAGGTGGATTATGCACCTTAAGTGCAAGACACTTAAAGCCGTGCTAACGTCACAAGTGTTTCAAGGCTGCATAGCAAATAGCCAATATGATATGCTATATGATATCCAGTATTTTTAGAAACCGCCAATCATGAGATTCCTTTACAGAGCAGGTTCCAAAATGTCTGCTGAGCTATGTTATACGTATGCTTTTAACATTTAAAATAACAAATGAAGTTACCTATAATAAGGAAGTAAAATGTAAAGACATACTTAGACTTGTGTAGATACTGTACCTTCGACTCCCTCAGTCATGCTGGTTTGAATGTGTAATTTCAGCAATTAATCCCTTAGGACAAAAAAAAACAAAAAAACAAAGTTGTAGTGAAAAAAAATAACATGGAGCGCCACCAAGCTTATCCTGTTTGAGTCCTGATCGTCGAGGATGAGTCCATCCACAGAGCCCCTACTAGGAAGCACTGCCACAACCAAAAAATATTACACCTGGTGTCTGGATTGGATGTTCAATTCTCCTGAAGAAGAAAAAGGAAAAATATACCAAAGGGTTACCGTCTCATTGGTTCTCTGAAGAGGGTCAATTAAAGTCCAGGAGGGCGAGAGCAAAAGTTGAGGAGGAAAAAAGTTCCAGGGCTGGCCAGTGGAGAGGTGCAGATCCAGCCTAAAAGTTTTCCCTGCCCATGATGGGTGTAGATCAGGAAACATAAGACAGGAAGGGGGCTTCAAGGTAACCTTACCCCAGGCTATTCTGCCCTGCCTGCCTGGGTTATTCTTAGAGCTAGCCACACCAGCTGTATTCTGCTTTGCCTTTTTAGGCTAGGGGCGTGACCCCCTCCAACAGACCTGTGCTGTCATGGAGTGGGGAGCAGAGGGGGCATAAGTACTCCTCTCCTGAACAGCTTCCTCCCTCTGCTGGTCTGAGAATGGGACTGGCAGACAGACAAGTCACGTCACTCACAGTGGAGGGAAGTAGCCACAGGCAGGACACTGAGAAATATGTTTTTAAAGCTGATCTTGATTAAAAATAATAATAAAACCCACAGGCAGGAGCTGTTCATCTGCCACAGGATGCCAAACTGATTGCAGCCAAAGTGGGTGCAGCCAAAGTGCTTTGTTTACCTTTGTGAACATGAAATAAAAGATACAGACTGGATTTACTGCCCTTTGGGACAGCATTACCTGTGAAGCGCTGTGCCCACATTCTTATCTGGGTGTCAGCTGGGTCAGTCACTACCCACTCAACAGACTGGCACCTGGCAGCCACCAAGGCCTGATTTAGGCATGGTTAGTCCAATTACTCCAAGATTATCTTTACAACTGTAAGACCAAACCATATCTGATATGAAATACAACCACTGACATTGTATGATTCCCAGATTCATGTACATCTCAAAACATGAATCAATGTCACAAAATAAATCCATGACAATGGATGCTGCTGTTTGATTTCGTCTGTCAAATCCCCCACAAATCTGGAGGAAGAATGTTGCAAATTAAAAATGTAATGCACTTGATCTTTCTGGAAGAAATGTCATGCATTTTCACCTCCCTCCTCTCTTGGCAACCACACACCTCTGCTGAGAAGTCTTTTTGACAAGCTAAAGCAGTTTAACTGCTGCCTGATCCCTGAGCCAACATATAGGGCTGAAAAGACACATTTCATCTGAGGATATTGAGTACAGTATTTTATGAGATTTTTACAAAGAGACAGACATATGGCTGTAAGTGTGATCTTCACAGCAATCAATCTTTTGATTAAAATGTGCAGGCATTCAGACGAGAGACAAATAACATGTCGTTAAATCCTCCATAACTAGTAATAGTCATTACATTGACAGCATAGCACAGTCAGTTACCACTGTTGAGATAAAACAGAGAGGCCTGCTGATGAAATCGTGTGCAATTGGCGGGAAAAACATCTCACCCTGCAGAGCAACGCACTGTTGTGCTGGGCACTCACTGATGTTCACACCCACTGCCTTTCTTACAGATCTACTATGACACCTTTAGGGCATCATTACACCACAAAACCTCAAAAGCGTTTAAAACACTTTCGAGAACTATAAATGATGTCCTGGCAGAGATGGACCACAATGTTGGACTACTGTAATCACAGCTCAATCAGTCTTACAGCCTAATACTCTCAATGCAACTCTATCTCCATTGCTGCCTACAGTTGTAGTCTGAAGTTTACATACACCTTAGCCAAATACAGTGGGGGAAAAAAGTATTTAGTCAGCCACCAATTGTGCAAGTTCTCCCACTTAAAAAGATGAGAGAGGCCTGTAATTTTCATCATAGGTACACGTCAACTATGACAGACAAAATTAAAAAAAAAATCCAGAAAATCACATTGTAGGATTTTTTATGAATTTATTTGCAAATTATGGTGGAAAATAAGTATTTGGTCAATAACAAAAGTTTCTCAATACTTTGTTATATACCCTTTGTTGGCAATGACACAGGTCAAATGTTTTCTGTAAGTCTTCACAAGGTTTTCACACACTGTTGCTGGTATTTTGGCCCATTCCTCCATGCAGTTCTCCTCTAGAGCAGTGATGTTTTGGGGCTGTCGCTGGGCAACACGGACTTTCAACTCCCTCCAAAGATTTTCTATGGGGTTGAGATCTGGAGACTGGCTAGGCCACTCCAGGAACTTTAAATGCTTCTTACGAAGCCACTCCTTCGTTGCCCGGGCGGTGTGTTTGGGATCATTGTCATGCTGAAAGACCCAGCCACGTTTCATCTTCAATGCCCTTGCTGATGGAAGGAGGTTTTCACTCAAAATCTCACGATACATGGCCCCATTCATTCTTTCCTTTACACGGATCAGTCGTCCTGGTCCCTTTGCAGAAAAACAGCCCCAAAGCATGATGTTTCCACCCCCATGCTTCACAGTAGGTATGGTGTTCTTTGGATGCAACTCAGCATTCGTTGTCCTCCAAACACGACGAGTTGAGTTTTTACCAAAAAGATCCCAACCCTCTTCTGGATCATCCAAATGCACTCTAGCAAACTTCAGACGGGCCTGGACATGTACTGGCTTAAGCAGGGGGACACGTCTGGCACTGCAGGATTTGAGTCCCTGGGGGCGTAGTGTGTTACTGATGGTAGGCTTTGTTACTTTGGTCCCAGCTCTCTGCAGGTCATTCACTAGGTCCCCCTGTGTGGTTCTGGGATTTTTGCTCACCGTTCTTGTGATCATTTTGACCCCACGGGGTGAGATTTTGCATGGAGCCCCAGATCGAGGGAGATTATCAGTGGTCTTGTATGTCTTCCATTTCCTAATAATTGCTCCCACAGTTGATTTCTTCAAACCAAGCTGATTACCTATTGCAGATTCAGTCTTCCCAGCCTGGTGCAGGTCTACAATTTTGTTTCTGGTGTCCTTTGACAGCTCTTTGGTCTTGGCCATAGTGGAGTTTGGAGTGTGTCTTTTATACTGATAACAAGTTCAAACAGGTGCCATTAATACAGGTAACGAGTGCAGGACAGAGGAGCCTCTTAAAGAAGAAGTTACAGGTCTGTGAGAGCCAGAAATCTTGCTTGTTTGTAGGTGACCAAATACTTATTTTCCACGATAATTTGCAAATAAATTCATAAAAAATCCTACAATGTGATTTTCTGGATTTTTTTCTTCTCAATTTGTCTGTCATAGTTGACGTGTACTTATGATGAAAATTACAGGCCTCTCTCATCTTTTTAAGTGGGAGAACTTGCACAATTGGTGGCTGACTAAATACTATTTTTCCCCACTGTACATTTAAACTCAGTTTTTCACAATTCCTGACATTTAATCCTAGTAAAAATTCCCTGTTTTAGGTCAGTTAGGATCACCACTTTATTTTAAGAATATGATATGTCAGAATAATAGTTGAGAGAATGATTTATTTCAGCTTTTATTTCTTTCATCACATTCCCAGTGGGGTCAGAAGTTTACATACACTAAATTAGTATTTGGTAGCATTGCCTTTAAATTGTTTAACTTGGCTCAAACGTTTCGGGTAGTCTTCCATAAGTTCCCACAACAAGTTGGGTGAATTTTGGCCCATTCCTCCTCACAGAGCTGGTGTAACTGAGTCAGGTTTATAGGCCTCCTTGCTCGCACACGCTTTTTCAGTTCTGCCCACAAATTTTCTGTAGGATTGAGGTCAGGGCTTTGTGATGGCCACTCCAATACCTTGACTTTGTTGTCCTTAAGCCATTTGCCACATTTTTGGAAGTATGCTTGGGGTCATTGTCCATTTGGAAGACCCATTTACGACCAAGCTTTAACTTCCTGACTGATGTCTTGAGATGTTGCTTCAATATATCCACTTAATTTTCCTTCCTCATGATGCCATCTATTTTGTGAAGTGCACCATTCCCTCCTGCAGCAAAGCACCCCCACAGCATGATGCTGCCACTCCCGTGCTTCACGGTTGGGATGGTGTTCTTCGGCTTGCAAGCAACCCCCTTTTTCCTCCAAACATAACGATGGTCATTATGGCCAAACAGTTCTATTGTTGTTTCATCAGACCAGAGGACACTTCTCCAAAAAGTACGATCTTTGTCCCCATGTGCAGTTTCAAACCGTAGTCTGGCTTTTTTATGGCGGTTTTGGAGCAGTGGCTTCTTCCTTGCTGAGCGGCCTTTCAGGTTATGTCGATATAGGACTCGTTTTACTGTGGATATAGATACTTTTGTACCTGTTTCCTCCAGCATCTTCACAAGGTCCTTTTCTGTTGTTCTGGGATTGATTTGCACTTTTCGCACCAAAGTACGTTCATCTCTAGGAGACAGAACGTGTCTCCTTCCTGAGCGGTATAACGGCTGCGTGGTCCCATGGTGTTTATACTTGCGTACTATTGTTTGTACAGATGAACGTGGTACCTTCAAGCTTTTGAAAATTGCTCCCAAGGATGAACCAGACTTGTGTAGGTCTACAATTTTCTTTCTGAGGTCTTGGCTTATTTCTTTTGATTTTCCCATGATGTCAAGCAAAGAGGCATTGAGTTTGAAGGTAGGCCTTGAAATACATCCACAGGTACACCTCCAATGGACTCAAATGATGTCAATTAGCCTATCAGAAGCTTCTAAAGCCATGACATCATTTTCTGGAATTTTCCAAGCTGTTTAAAGGCACAGTCAACTTAGTGTATGTAAACTTCTGACCCACTGGAATGGTGATACAGTGAATTATAAGTGAAATAATCTGTCTGTAAACAATTGTTGGAAAAATTACTTGTACAAAGTAGATGTCCTAACCGACTTGCCAAAACTATAGTTTGTTAACAAGACATTTGTGGAGTGGTTGAACAACGAGTTTTAATGACTCCAACCTAAGTGTATGTAAACTTTCGACTTCAACTATATGTCATACATGAGTTTTTAAAAAGCTGGGACTTACAAGAAATGTATGATAGAAATGCAAACACTGCAAACATAGAATGACAGAAGTTAGACTAAAACTAGAAAAGTACATTTCCTTAAGAAAATGTGGTGTTCTTGCTAGCTTGTTTTAAAGTATGTATGGTTTTGAAATAAGTTATAGTAGTAGTATTGACTGCAGTAGTAATGGTAGTGACTTGTTATAGTTGAAAAAGTAGGTAGATGAAAAGATTGATTGATTGGTTGATTGATTGGATATAATAGGAAAGGATAGCCTGAACATGTGAAATTTGGTTTGGTGTCTCTAGCTTGAACAATTCAAGAGTTACTATTGGTGTGTTCTTTTATGCTAATGTATGCACATTTCTATAGTTATAGTTTATATTTTATAAAAGTAAAATAAATATATGAAGTTAGGATAGCCTGAACATTTTAAAGTTGGTCTTGTAGCTTAAATGGAAAACAATATTGATGGAAAGATTGATTGATTGATTGATTTGATTGATTGAGTGATTGATCAATCGGTTGATTGATAAGATGGAATAGCCTGAACATGTGAAAGTTGGTTTGGTGTCTCTAGCTTGAACGGTTCAAGAGTGACAAATATTGTTGGTGGGTATTATATGCTAATGTATGTATGTATTTAAGTAGTTATAATTTATAGTGCAGACCAGAGCTAGAACAGAGATAAACCAGAGCTAGTGTGAACCAGAGCCAGCTAACTATGTCAGTGGAGGCTCCTCAGAGGAGGAAGGGGGGGACCATCCTCCTCAGTGAATTTCATTTTAAAAAATAAAAAAGAAACATTGGAAAAGTTATCATTTTTTAGATAAAACTATACTAAATATAGTCACATCACCAAATAATTGATTAAAACACACTGTTTTGCAATGAAGGTCTACAGTAGCCTCAACAGCACTCTGTAGGGTAGCACCATGGTGTAGCCGGAGGACAGCTAGCTTCCATCCTCCTCTTGGTACATTGACTTCAATACAAACCTAGGAGGCTCTTGCTTCTCACCCACTTCCATAGACTTACACAGTAATTATGACAACTTCCGGAGGACGTCCTCCAACCTATCAGAGCTCTTGCAGCATGAACTGACATGTTGTCCACCCAATCAAAGGATCAGAGAATGAATCTAGTACTGAAAGCATAAACTACAGCTAGCTAGCACTACGGTGCATAAAATGTGGTGAGTAGTTGACTCAAAGAGAGAGAAAGACAATAGTTGAACAGTTTTCAACAAATTAATTTATTCAAAAATGAAGGAGAAGCAAGAGAGAGAGAGAGATAGAGAGAGAGATTTTGTCTTTTTTTTTACTTTCAGTTTCACTTACTTAGCTATCAAATGCAGCTGACTCGTTTAGTTACTCAAAGACCTGGATCAAACAGAGGGATGCTATGTTAGCTAGCTGGCTATGACTATCCAACAGATTACTGGAACTCGTCCAAGTCAAGGTAAGCTTTTGGGTTTATTAATTTATTAATCGGGATGTAAAGGACGCAGGGGGTACATTTGAAGCAGAGATCTGAATAGTTGAACTGGAAACATTCTTTGACAATTTTGTATTATTGTTATTCAATTCTATAGTTTGCGTAACACCAGTGAGTTATGCAGACGGTTACTGAATTCTAAACCGATAATCTGTTTCCGTTACGTGGAACAGGGGATTGCAGGTAGTTTTGATTATTACGCTGATGGGGCAGCACCAACTTTTTGAAGGTTCTAGATTTGTTAATCAACAGGTTTATATTTTTTATAAATCAATGCAACAGGTTGGGATGATTAGATTACCGGAAAGGGGTATGTTTACTTTAGAAGGTGTCTAGTCAACTTAATGAAACATGGTATTATCTGATGTGTTTTCAGTAGGATTCTTTCTTCCAGGATTGATGGAAGTCCCCTACATTTACATTTTAGCAGACGCTCTTATCCAGAGCAACTTACAGGAGCAATTAGGGTAAAGTGCCTTGCTTAAGGGCACATCGACATATTTTTCACCTAGTCGGCTCGGGTATTAGAACCAGCGACCTTTCAGTTACTGGCACAATGCTCTTACCCACTAAGCTACCTGCCGCCCCCTACAGTATGTATGTTAAGGAAGTCGTAGGAGACAACGTCTCAAACAACTTTGATAATAGATGCCTGGGATAAGATATCACTGATTCCTTACACGTAGTAATTGATTATATTTGCGAATGACTAAAATATGACATTTAGAGGGGTAACAGGAACAATCTAAGGCGAAACAGATATTACCTATGTCGTTGGACATTGATCCAGTAATGATAGCACGATAATTTGACTTGGGAGCAAAGGGAGACGATTTTGGGGTTGAATAATCCTTGTGAGAATGACACAAAATGAAGTCTAAAGGGTAATAAAATAGGGATGCTCATTGCAAACTCAGAGAACCTTAAGGTGGTTTTCATTTTATGAGAGATTTTAGGTCATCTTATTCTGGAGTAGTCATGAGTAATGTTATTGAGGGTTTCTGAGTTAAAAGAAACAAAGAAGGCTGGTAAATTCAATGGAAAGTACAAATTTCGAATTTGAATTGTTTGGACTGGTTAAGAGTTAGCAAAATGGAAACTAACGGAATGTGCAGGTTTTCTTTCAGGAGAATGGGGATAGTGATTTTCTCTCTTTGAAATGTTTCCCGAGACCAGTGTCTTGGGGGAGTGATAAATGAAATTAAGTATCAAGGTGTCCGAAGTATGAAGTGAAGGAAACTACCAAATAAAACAAGGCCTGGCCATTTTATTTTATTTATTTATTTTTGTCTGTTTTTTTTAAATATGGTTTGCAAATAACCACACACAATACACTCATTATGTATGTTTGGTAGTGGTGTTAAAGCATGTTTGACTCACTGAGTGGACTATTTCATTTCGTTTTGGGGGGTTTTCATGGGTTAGAAATTATAAATCTTAAAGGGACACACACATGGAATTTTCAGAGGTTTTTGTTTTCTGAGTGAGTTTTAAGTAAACACGTGATTTATTTCGATAAGAACGGTACTAAGGATTTACTGTACACTTGGATACAAAATGTATGAAGTATTGGACTGTTTTTGGTGATTAGACTACTATAGATTTGAATGACCTTGAGCTCTGTCCCGACTTTCTAGTGTGATTTGATCACCCACACTGGAAAACCGAGAGACATAGGATGATGAATTTAAGGTCATTTATTATACAGAGTTGAGGGTCATTTGTAATACTGATAATTATGAAGAAGTTTATAATTTAGCAATAGTATTATATATGATTTGGACCATGACAAGGACAGAGAGAGAGCGCTAGTCCTGAATGAGGGACATTTGTCAATTTTACTATTCCTTGAATTACATTATGGGATTCAATTAAGGTTAAGATATTATCAAAGGTTGTCATTCTAATTTCATTTATTATTTTGGTTTAACAGGCAATGTTGTTTTGTTTTTTGAACACATGAACCACGATACGAGTCATGTGTACAAAGGGGGATTACTGTTTTCCTGGGGGCCTTTTGGTAAATATGCAAATTGTATTAAGAATATGAGCTGTAGTAATTCATGTGTTATGGGTTAGATGGAATGTGTTATGTGCAAGTGTATTTGTGGTAGGAGGCAGGGTGTAGAGGAGGCCTGTCTCTGAAACTAGAGGACTACAACAAGCTGCAAGAATATGCTCTACCTAATCTCAGGGCTTCTCCTGATTGATGAGAAGACATGGTATAGTAGCATACTGTGTCTCACCTAACAATGTTCTTAAGACTCTCTTCATGGGTGAAGGCTTCTATGAGCAACCTAGCAGGAGAATATGGGCATTTACTGCGCCCTGGAGACAAAAAAATCCTGATCCTGTGACTCGGAGGTGAAGCCAACAGGGTGATAAGGGGAGTATATTAGAAATTGTTATTAAGAATAATTGGCTAAACATAATATTTTGTCATATAGTCAGTGCTTATATGGATGTCTTGGATTAGAAATGAACTCAACTAAACTGTTAGGTTTTGTCCTCTCTCGAGGTGACTTGATGCATAGCAGGGATAATTCGGCCTAGAATGGTGTGAACCTCAAAACCCCTCTTAACCGGCTGAAGATGAGCAACAAAGGCATTGAATACGGTCCTGTACAGCACCACTTCTACCTGCAACCGGTATACAACATCCAATCGAAGCTATCAACTGCTTTTCTCTCATGCTTTTCTCTCGGGAGTGTGATAGGATTCCACGAGGAGTGAGAATGGAGAGAGATCTGTTCAAATACAACATTTCTCATGTTGTTGGTATACTGGACGAGACAGAATGGGGGGTAGAGATGGTAGCTGCTCGGATGAGACATTGAAATTGGGACATTGTCATGGGCAATCCAAGTTGAACTATGAAGCTGTCTGAAGAACATAATAAACGGCAAAAGATTGAGTGCAGGGGAAGGACGGGGTTGGTCAGCTGTGTCCATAATTAATTTGGATGTATCTAAATGTGGTAATTTGGGTATGAGGTTGATGTAGGAGGTATATACACTGCTAAATGTATAGTAATTTGGATTAAGAATGCATTGTGATAATGATGTATAGTTATTCTCATGATGAGGAAGGTAATACTAGAATTCTGGATTGTTATACTGTATGTAATATAAGTGTACATTCTGAGAGTGGTGATATGTGTGCTAAGTTGAGGGTTAACTTTGATTGATAAGACCCATGTGAGTCACTAAGCAATGTCATTCTAAATTTGGGTTGGATAATAAGATCAACGTAGTTAATCAACGAACACGGAGATAGGGTTACATCTATGTTGATATGCAATAAGTTAATTGGTTCCTATCATGGGGTTTGGTGTGTGTGACATAGAAATGTTTATGCTATTTTCATCTGATCTGACCTTGGGTTGAATTCCTCAATCCTAACTAATCCAAGGCTGTCCTGATTTATCAGTGAATGAAACCAGAGTGTTATCCTTTGCCTCTATCTTAACCCTCCCGTTGTCCTAGGATCAAAATGACCCGCCACTGTGTTGAACCAACTTTATTTAATTTTTATATTTTGGGGATCATTTGTGAGAAGGAGGCAGTGAGACTTTCTTTAAAGTCTCACTGCCTCCTTCTCACAAATGATCCAAAAAATATAAAAATTAAATAAAGTTGGTTCAACACAGTGGCGGGTCATTTTGACCCTAGGACAATGGGAGGGTTAAGGCATATTGCTGGAACATATTCAGGGTTCAGACTAAACATGGTACCTACTAATAGTAATGGGTTTTCCAGCAATTGGGTCTGAAATGGCACTCAGTAGACAATATGCAATTAATAATCGCATAGCATTGGATGCTATTACAGCGGCTAAAGGGGGAGTGTATGCGATTATAGGGGGAGATGCATGTTTTACATACTTGCCATCAGAATAGGAAGGTTTTGGGAATTTAACTAAAGCTATGGGAAATATTATAGAAATACAGGATGGGATTAGTGATTACAGCTAGAAATGTATCAGTCAATAAGAATGCAAGGAGGGAAAGTACAAATTCTTCATCTATATCATGTTATTCAAGTGTAGAGTCCATTGATAATGTTGATTGAGTTATATGGGGAATTTACTCCAATCATATGTAAAGCTATGGGAGAATATTTTATTTTGGAAATCAAATTGTATGTGAATTGTTTGGTTTAAGTAAATGTTATATCTGTGGGATTTTACTTACAATAGAAAAAGAAAGAAAATGGGGGGTTGATATGACGTGTTTTTATACAGGATTTGTTAATGTGTTTAATGTTGCGTGTTACATAGAATTTTGAGGTTGAGGATGTTCCATTTATTTGTGTCACTGGTGGGTGTCAGAAGGTATGCGTGCCAAAGAAGGTTGGGGGGCCACTGATTATGAGTATGTGATGGAATGTCCTGACTGGGGTGCAAGATGATACCATCTAGGGTGATACTATTGTGGTTGGGAGTGACACCCAATAATGGTTGAGCCTCCTGTAGCTCAGTTGGTAGAGCATGGCGCTTGAAACGCCAGGGTTGTGGGTTCAATTCCCACGGGGGGCCAGAATGAAAAATGTATGCACTTACTAACTGTAAGTCGCTCTGGAGGCAGATGTGGAGGCAGCTGAAGGTTCGAGTTGTCAAACATCAGCCTCGAAACCTTAATGACTTGGAGAAGATCTGCAAAGAGGAGTGGGACAAAATCCCTCCTGAGATGTGTGCAAACCTGGTGGCCAACTACAAGAAACGTCTGACCTCTGTGATAGCCAACAAGGGTTTTGCCACCAAGTACTAAGTCATGTTTTGCAGAGGGGTCAAATACTTATTTCCCTCATTAAAATGCAAATCAATTTATAACATTTCTGACATGCGTTTTTCTGGATTTTGTTGTTGTTATTCTGTCTCTCACTGTTCAAATAAACCTACCATTAAAATGATAGACTGATCATGTCTTTGTCAGTGGGCAAACGTACAAAATCAGCAGGGGATCAAATACTTTTTTCCCTCACTGTAGGGGAAATTTGAGTGTCATGTAGTAGCCTGAACCTATCGATGTTACATTGAGCTGAGTGAATGGAATATGAATGACAGTCATCCAACATGCTGTAATAGAAATAAGTCCATGCTCATGAAAATAACCATCCTCCCTCATCATAAATGGCACTGACCGCCACTGAACTACGCCCACGACTAGAGCTAGTGAAGAGCATAGCTGTAGTTGTGGTCAGTAGTTTTGTGGTTGTGCTGTAGATTCTTTGGGCCCTAAAGTATGGATGTGGTTAGTAGTTGTGGTCAGTAGTTGTGTGGTCAGTAGTTGTGGTCAGTAATTGTGATCAGTAGTTGTGTAGTGGTATAGTTGTGTTGCAGCTTATTTGGGCCCTACAGTATGGACATGGTCAGTAGTTGTGGTGAGTAGTTGTGGTCAGTAGTTGTGTACTTGTGTACTTGTGGTCAGTAGTTTTGTGGTTCAGTAGTTGTGTGGTCAGTAGTTGTGGTCACTAGTTGTGGTTAGTAGCTGTGTTCAGTAGTGGTCAGTAGTTGTGGTCAGTAGTTGTGTTGTTGTGGTCAGTAGTTGTGTGGTCAGTAGTTGTGTGGTCAGTAGTTTTGTGGTTTTTGTCAGAAGTTGTGTGGTTGTGGTCAGTGCTTGTGGTCAGTAGTTGTTTTTTCAGTAGTTGTGTGGTTGTGGTTAGTAATTGTAGGGTTGTGGTCAGTAGTTGTAGTCAGGAGTTGTATTGTTGTGGTCAGTAGTTGTGGTCAGTTGTTGTGTGGTCAGTAGTTGTGTGGTTGTGGTCATTAGTTGTGGTCAGTAGTTGTGATCAGTAGTTTTGTGGCTGTGGTCAGTAGTTGTGGTCAGTAGTTGTGTGGTTGTGGTCAGTAGTTGTGGTCAATAGCTGTGGTCAGATTGATCGATTGGATAGGATAGCCTGAACATTTGAAAGTTGGTCTGGTGGCTCTAGCTTGAACGGTTCAAGAGTTACTGTCGGTGAGTTATGTTATGCTAATTTATGCAAACGTAGAAGTTATAATTGATAAAGATTTTAAAGAATTTGAGGTTGGGGTAATCTGAATGTTTTAAAGTTAGTCGTGTATCTTAATTGGCCAAATAGCAGGGCCCTTTTGAATAGATACCGCTTTATTCCTATGGTTCTCATTCAAACCCATGTTAATTTATGCAAATTTGTAATGGATATAGTTTAAAAATATATATAACAAATCTGAATGCAAGCTATCTAAGTTGGGTTCAATGTTGCTCGGCGTTGGTTTGGTGTTAATAGCTTAAATGGTGTAGGAGAATATGCACGCCCAAATTTCTAGATCTTCCCCATGTACAGTAAGTCTATGGCACTTTTATTGCCATTCAAATGTATTGGGTGCTCAATTACATATTGTTGTAGTACAAAAAGTATAAATGCTATCATAAATGTTTTCTCAAGCAATCTAAGTTGGGGCAGTCTTTATATTTGGAAGTTAGTTTTGTGTTAATAGCTTAAATTGTTTAAGCGCTAGAGTGACTGGAAGACATACAATAATAATAATAATAATAATAATAATACGAGTATGTAAGAAATCTAGAGTTGTGCTTTGCCTTCAGCAATCACGCCTAAAAAGCTAGAAGTGAGGCTAATAATACAATTGGCTATTAACTGATGCTGAAATTACTTTACAAGCAGACCCATCTATGAATGATTTTGAGTGACATATCAGGCTAATAATATAGAGCTAAGAACTGAGAATTATATTAGCCTGGAACTACTAGCAAACCCTTCAATGACTGATGAGTGACATAGAGAAAATATGCTACCTGGACATTTGAGATCAAGCAAATAGAAGTAGCGAAAGGCTTTGAAATGTGTTCAGATCTGGATGGTGCAATAAAGACACTTCATCATTTCCATGTTTTCTTTCAAGACACACAGAATTGACTCTGAGATGATATCGTTAAAGGACAAAGCAAAGAGCTTGCCATCTTCACATAAATATGTAAAAGTCCTTCTGTTGATAAATGTGTTATTACTAACCTGGCATTGTACGAAGCCCCAGCAATGAGATATTCATGAGTCCTCAATGGAAAGAAAACATCTTTAACAGATAGAAAGAGACACACTCCACGGCTGTTTGAACTGTAAGCACTGTTTACTTCCACACTCATTGGTTTCTCCGAGTTTGTGTGGACGAAGCATAATGTTGGACACCCCTAACTGATCAAGGAAAACAGCGTCTGCAGTTTTGCTGCTGATGTAGTCATTAAGACTTAATGGCAGCAGGCCTCAAGTGCATTAACTACTCAAGCTAAATGACCATCATGGAGAAAGGGGTCAAGACATGATGATCAAAAGTAACTTTTGATGTACAATTTACTCCACAAAAACATGTCATGATTTTTTGTTGAGGGTTAGCCTAGCAGACACATTAACAATGCTCCAAATGTGTTGGGCCACAGTTTTGCTGTGTCAAACCAAATCATAAGTTTGTCCTGTCAGTTTTAAGTGGCCATCTGGATTCATGCTGCATCAAGTAACGACCGAGCTCAGCGCTATGGGAAAACATCTGAAAACACAAACTAACTGGCTAACTGAGCTCTCAGACAACACTAAGGCTATGGATCTAATAGTGTTGCACGGTATACTGAAACTTCGGTACTTGAACATGAAAAACGTCTCGGTACTGGAATTGTTTTTACTTTCGGTACTTCTGTCAAATGTGTCTCACGGATCAAGTCTGTATCAGCGCAGCCGATGTACCCCTTAATGCCGCGTTCACAAGCTAGTCGGATTTAGGAAACTCTGAAATTTCCGACATGCTAACTGGTTGTAGTTATACACGTGCCGCGTTCAATGAATCTGTAACGATCCCGGCAGTCTGAGTCGGGTCCTGTCTGGTGACTAGTTTTTCTGTTCGTGATCTCCAGTTTCCCGAGGGTTCGGGAACGCTCCGGGGAGCTCTCTTGATTTCCGCACCTGCATTCCATCAGCAATCTGCACACCTGGTCCTGATCATCACCCTTCTTAGGCTCTGGCCTAACATCCAGTCCCTGCCGGATCGTTAGCCATGAACAGTAGGTTTACCAGAGTATCAGCCTTAGAGCCTAGCGTTAGTTTTGTTGTTTTTTGCACCGTGTTGGTTTGTTGCTTACTTACCCCCGTTTTGTTCCATCTGCAGTCACCCGTCCGAACCTTCATCCAACCTCTGCCTGGTGGTCGGCGGCTGCCGACCCAGGATGGGATCAACCACTGCACCCCCCAACAACTAATCAACGCCGCCCGCTCTGTTCCCTGGATTATTCAGCATCACTCTTGAATTTGTAATAAACACTCACCTTCGTTTCAACTTACCTTGTCCTGGTCTGCTTCTGGGTTCTGGCTTAGCAACTCGTGACAGAACGATCCGGCCAGTAATGAACCCAGCGGACCTGGACTCTGTTCGCCATGCCATTACCCATCAGGAGAAGATGTTGGGCCATCATAGCACGGTACTACAGGAGATCGCGTTGTCAGTTCGAACCTTTCTACCGGTCTGACGGAGGTCCAGAACCAACGCAAGTTTCCGGTGGAGGATCCACTACCGGGTTTCACCCATCTCGCCTGCCGCTTCTGGAGCTGTGTCCTTCCGTGAGCCCAAGGTTCCGACGCCGGATAGATATGAGGGGGAGCTGGGAAGATGCCGTTCCTTCCTTATGCAGTGTGGATTAGTGTTCGATCTACAGCCCTACTCTTATGCCACAGACAAGGCTAGGATAGCCTTTGTGATTGCGTTGCTGCGTGGTCGAGCGCTGGAGTGGGCTTCAGCCGTTTGGGAACGACAAGACCCCTGCATGGCTTCATACCAGGGGTTCACGGCCGAGATGAGGAAGCTCTTCGACCATTCCGTCCGAGGGAGGGACGCAGCTAGGCGCCTGTTTTCGCTTCACCAAGGAACTCGCAGCGTGGCCGACTTCGTGATCGAGTTCAAGACGTTGGCTGTGGAGAGTGGGTGGAACGAGGAGTCTCTGCAAGCGGCCTTCTACCAGGGTCTGTCGGAGCAGCTCAAGGATGAGTTGATCTCCTATCCGGAGCCTAGTGACCTGGACAGCTTGGTAGCCTTGTCTATTCGGGTGGATAATCGAGTCCGAGAGCGAAGGAGGGAGAAGCAATGGGGTCCGTCCAATCGATCAGCTTCTCAGTTCCCAGTCGGGTCGGGTGGTGGACCAGAACACGTCGATCATTCTCCACCACAAAGGATTAGTGGAGAGGTCCTCTCTCCCGATTCTGAACCCATGCAAGTGGGGCGGCACGGGTTAACCAAGGAGGAGCGTCAACATAGACGTAAGACCAACTGCTGCCTCTACTGTGGTAGCTCGGGACATTACATCTCCACTTGTTCCCGGCGGTCGTCAAACTGCCCGGCTCGCTAAAGTTGGGAGGACTTTTAGCGAGCCAGTTTCAACCTCTCAGTACCTCTGTCAGACCCGTTTCCCGGCTACCCTTGTGAACAGGAATCAGAGCTTAGCGATTAACGCTTTTATCGATTCAGGTGCCGATGGAAGCTTTCTTGATGCCGAGTTGGTGGAACAGCTGGGGCTTTCCAAGGAGCAATTGCCGGAAGCCATTGAAGCGACCACTCTGAACGGCAGTAGTCTGGCACGTATCACGATGAGGACTGAACCGGTTAAGATGCGGTTGTCGGGGAATCATTCTGAGATGATTTCATTTTTCATTCTGCCGTCTTCCCATGTTCCTCTGGTCCTTGGATACCCCTGGCTGAAGGAACACAATCCCACGTTCGATTGGGTGACGGGCAAGGTAACGAGTTGGAGCCTTGATTGTCATGCTAACTGTCTCAAGACTGCCTGCCCCCATTCGGTTCCCAGTCAGGTGATTGAGGCTAAACCCCCCAGATTTGTCCCTGGTCCCCGAGACATATCACGATTTGGAGGAAGTTTTCAGTAAGCAGAAGGCTCTGTCACTCCCTCCCCACCGACCATATGATTGTGCCATCAACCTGTTCCCTGGAGCTGTCTACCCCAAGGGAAGGTTATACAGTATCTCCCGACCTGAACGTGAGGCTTTGGAGACCTACATCAAGGAGTCCCTAGCTGCTGGTCTCGTTCG